>NC_137794.1:38197443-38854943 GCF_963383645.1 Muscardinus avellanarius | reverse complement strand
CTTTTTAGTACTTGCTATTTTTCCCTTGAATTCTCATCCTCAAGGACTACTATTGACTATTTATATGTTGGATATTCTTAACTCTCCTCAGTATTTACCATAGTCTTTTGAATCCTTTTAAGGTTTTTAAGATTTATATTCTTTCAAAGAAATTCTGTATGTGTTTTTATGTTCTAGTTCAATCTTAATTTTTTTTGGGGGGGGGTCTGGGGATGAAACCCAGGGGCATTAGACCTCAGAGATACACCCCTTCCCTATTTTTTATTCTTTATTTTGAAACCAGGTCTCATTGAGTTGCAGAGGAAGGGCCTTACTAAGTAGCTGAGGCTGTCTGTGAACTGCGATCCTCCAGTCTCAGCCTCCCGAATGCTGGGATTACAAGCGTGCTCCACCATGCCCGGCCAATCTTAATATTTAAATACTTTTTTTTATATTTTTGAGATAGAGTTCATATGCTATACAATTTACCCCCTTAAGGTATACACTACTAAGCTGGGCATGGTGGCACATGCTTGTAATCCCGGCGCTTGGGAGGCGGAGACAGGAGGATCGCGCAGGTTTGAAGCCAGCCTTGCTGGCTTAAGAGACCCTGTTTCCAAATAAAAATATAAAAATATGTCTGGGAGTGTAGCCCAGAGGTAGAAGGGCTTCCAGGAACCCCAGTACCACCAAATATATATATATGTATACATTACAATAGATTTTGGTATATTTGCAGGTTTGTGCACTAACATGTCAATTTAAAAATATTTTCATTACGTCAAAAGAAAAAAATCCCATACCCTTCTGCTACAATAGTACTCTATATCATTCTCTACTCCTGTGCCCCATAAACAACTGTTAATTATTTTATAGATTTCCTTTTCTAAACATTTCATATGTACAAATCATATGGTGGTGTTTTATGACAGGCTTCTTTCATTCAGCATAATGTTTTCCAGGTTCAGCCATGTCGTAGCAAGTATCGTTACTTCATTCCTTTTTGTAGCCAAATAAAATTCCATTGTGTGGATAGAGTATAGATCTTTCATACATCCAATGAATGGACATTTGGGTTGTTTCCAATTTTTGGCTTTATAAATATTGTTTTATTTATATTTATTTATATTTATTTATATTTATTTATATTTATATTTAACAAGAGTCTCCATCCCATGAGCAGGAGAAGGGCATCAAAAGAGAATTCCAGCCAGGAAAGTAAATGTGTTTCTGAATTTTAGATAGATCACTCTGGCTATTTTGAGGTTTGTTAAACTGATAACCTTGGATGAAGATGACTTATCATAAAATCAAGCTGAAAGATACCAAGACACTGAGACTGGTTGAAGTTTTACTTTTATAATCTATTAGTCACACCTCTAAATAGTGTAAACCACAGAGTCTGGTTCATCTGCTCAAAGGTGATGTGCAGTGAGGACAAGCTTATGTGGCTCAGAAGGCCATCTACAGAGGAGACCGTAGCCAAGCCTTTGCGCTACCATGTGAACGTAAAAATTGAGGGTGTGTCATGCTATTGAGACAAAATATAATCATCTTATCTTGAACAAACTTTTCTGTTTTCTTTATAGACTATGATAGACAAAATGACTACCCTGCTGAAATTACAATACCTTAATGCAAGTGACCTTTGAATGTTATGCTTCACAGCATAAAGGACCTTGTAGCTGTAATTAAAACTACATCTTAAAAATAGAAATATTACCCTGTATACCCAGCTGGGTCTAATCTAACTATGAGCCTTTAAAAGCAATGAACTTTGGTTGTGGCAAAAAAAAAAAAAAAAAAAAAAAAAAAAAGTTCTAGGCATGAGAAGGTCTACTTCACCCAACAATGGTGGCGGGGGCCACACAGGAGGTATGAGAAGGCATCTGGGCAGCTTCTAGAAGCAAAGCTGGGCTCCTACCTGACAGTCAGCAGGGAAATGGGAAACATAGTCCTACAACTGCAAGGAACTGAATTCTACCAATAACTGAATGAGGCTTGAAGAACATTCTTCACCAGAGCCCCTAAGAGCCCAGCCCAGTGACAACTTGGCTTCAGCCTCATGCAGCCCACTGCACAGGGCCCAGCTGAGCCACACTGTGCTCAGATTTCTGGGCCACACAACTGTGAGATAATATGTGGGTGTTGCTTCAAGCCCTGAGTTTGTGATAATTTGTTCCAGCAGCATGAGAAAATGAGTATACAAACATATTTTTAAAGAAAGCAAGGGAAAGCAAAACATAATTCTATCTTTATTACAAATATATGTAGTTTGCTCAAGAAAAGTTGTAGTCTATATTCCCATCTGCACCCCACAGTATATGGCTGTACTTGGAAGACTGGGGCCCTATTTATCTCTAGGGCCTTCTAGAATGCACTGGAACTGATAATGGGCTTCAGTGAGATCAAAACTACAACAGGAAGCCCAATCGTCAGGCTACTGTGCTAATCCAGTTGAGGAATTAGCTGGTATGGAGGGGGTCAGAGGGGACTCGTGGATGTTGAGGACGAGCTGAGTAGGTGGAAGGAAATACTAATGATCCCAACAGAATTTAAGAGGTACAGACTTGGGAGGTGATGACCACAGTGAAAGTTCAGCTTGGGACATATTGAGTGTGAGGAGATTGTGGAACATCCAGATCATTTCCAGGAGGCCACTGGATATTGAAACTGAAGCTCAGCTGATTCTCAAATTAGAGACACTAGGTTGAGAATTATTAACTTGTACATTGATAAAATCATGAGTAGAGATTACCCAGAAGATGTTTGTGGGTTTTCTTTTGCTTTAAAGTATAACAACAGGGGAATGAAGAAGAGACATAGAGAATAGCAGAAAGATTGTTTGCTTGAAGTAGCTAGAAAAAGATTGGAGAAAGGAAAAAAAAAAGAGGGTTAGAAAAAATGAGAAAGAAAGATGTTGGCTAAGGTAGAGTTAATTGATTTATTATGGACTCCCCCCTTCCTTCTCCTAAAGTGCTCCATGATCTCCCTTAGAGGGAAAAAAGGTGGTATGATGCTAGAGAGGGAGGCATGGTGCTAGAGAAACCTCTGGTTAGCCAGTAGGGAGCTCTGTGCCCCAGGACAGGGTGGGACTAGATACAGAAGAGGGACAGAGGAAGTGAGTGTAACCAGCCATTTGCACAGAGGAAGCGTCACAGGCTGGGTGTTTGTAATTTGTGAAATGTTAATATTGTGTTCCTCTTGAGTACACCATCCATTTAGTCAAGATTTAGCTACTTACAAAACCATCTGCAGGGTAGAGATTCCTCCCACTCCCTTTTCCATGAAACATATAGCTACGACATTAAGAACTAAAAAATCCAAGTTAGCCTATGCAATAGCCACCTATGCGTTCACCAGTTTTCCTGTGAAAAGCTCACAATGACTTTGCTTGATACTCTTTGAACCGCAGCCTGTGAAGGGACTGAAGGTTGCCACACTGGCAGGGAGAGAAAACAAGCTGCCCACATGTGGCCAGGGAGAGCGCCCTGCTGATGTGCAGCTGCTGGGAAGGCAGCCAGCTGGGAAGAGAACTGTTTAGGACAGAATGCTCCTCCTTTGCCAACTGGGTTAGATGGATTCAGAAGAATTAAAATTTAACTCATTCCATAGCAGCAAATGATTACTTTATGCCATGGACTAGATGCTATACTTTAACTTTCTCTTTTCTGATGCCTTTGGCTTTGGCTAAGAATCAAAACAGCTGTCAAAAGGTTCTCTTAAGCTCTCTAAGCTAATCCTGCCTGTGTGAAGTGTCTATACTCTTATTGGTGCCTTTTAAAACTCCCTTTAAGACACTGGTCTAAGATTATTGCATTCAACCACATTTCTACCACAAGGATTAAAAAGTACTTAAAGATAATTTTATTCTACTCTGCATCAATGCCATATACACACAGAAAATTGTTTGAATCACTTAATAAGTTACAGCATTCCACATTTTAATAATAATAACAATGAAATAAAGGATCATTTCCTGAGTTAACAGTGCAATGTAAAATTTAATCTGTATTGCTAATAAAACATTTTACAGCATAGAAATATGATCAAAGTGATCATTTACTTTGTCATAAAACATAAATGCTTACTGTAAAACAGTGATACAACTTCAATGGTAAGGAAATTTGTAATTCATAAAGAATCCTGTATGTATTTGTTGCCATGATTGACTTTTCAGGTCAAGTTATCAGTACTAAAATAAGTTATGGTACAAAATAAAGCCAAGAAATGACTTGTACTGCAGAGACATTTGATTTCATTTATGAAACGGAAGCCTGAATTCTACTTAACCTCTTAAGTACATACAAAACTGTTCTCTTAAAAATCCCAAGCAGTCACAAATGTAGATAAACTAGTTGAATAAAGGACAATGACAGATCTTTGTTATGCTGTAAAAACATGGATCTCATCTTTGGAAAAGTTAAGATCATGCAGAAACCTGAAAAACAAGTTAGAAGCACATGTTTAAGGAAAATGTTTAAAAATAAAGAAACAAGATTAAAGTTTACCATCATATCACAGTACTTTTTCATATTTTTGTTTTTAAAAAAACACAATTATCACTTCTTAAAAAATGACAATATAGTGAGGTCCTTTGCAACTCAGTGAGACTCTGTTTCAAAAATTAAAAGACTAAAAATAGGACCGGGGGTGTAGCTTGGAGGTAGAATGCCCCTGGGTTCCATCCCCAGTAATGCAAAAAAAAAAAAAAAAAAAAAAAAAAAAAAGACAATAATTCCTGAATATCATCAAATATCTAATCAGCATTCCAACTTTCAAATGTTTCATAAATGCCATGACTTCTAAACTTGTTTGGGCCATGATCTAATTATAATTTACTCAGCACAACTGGCTAATAATCCCTTTATTTTGATCTATATTTCCCTCCTTTCTACCATCCTCCACCATGCCCTACAATTTATACGTTGAAAAAACCAGATCTTTGTTGAGTGTCCCAAGTCCTTATTTTGCTTTATCTTGGTCATATTCTTTAATAACATATTCCTGGGTCCTACTGGATCATGAGGACTGATCAGATGCAGTGTGATTCTTTTTGACAAGGTTATTTCATAGGCACTGTTCTTCTAGCCAGAACACATACTAGGTAGCTGCTTCTCTTACTAGGAAGCTAAGAGCCATGGATGGTCTATGTATAGTTCATTAGGGAAAAAATTGGCAATATTCTATGTTTATCAATCTTTCTTCATTAACCAGCTGAGAAGTTCTGTAAAGAAAAACTTCTCATTTATTATGTGGTTATCCAGCAGCATGGCTCATATGGAAAAGTTAGAATAAATGCTTGCTTTCCCTCCTTTATTCACCAGTTTTCAAGGTAAGAAGTAGATTCCTGCAGCATTCTACCTTCATTATCCCTCACTGAGCAGGAAAAACATGCTGCTGAAATAGAATTCAATCTGGAAAATTATAAATGGAGACTAAAAAGAGTGGCTCTGTTTAGAATGCTGCTGAAAATAAAACCATTTATTTAGTACTTACTAAAGCATATGTAGTTACTGTGTTAACTTATGTTAATATAAGCTATGCTTAAGTATCATTGTTTATTCTGTTCAGGCTAGTGTACTCAAACTCAGAAAGGTTAAGTAGCTGACCTGAGGACACCCAGGAAATGTACAATGGTTCCAAGCAGTAGAGCTGGGATCAGAACCCCAACTAGCAGCTCCCAGAGCACTCACATTCACGAGAAGGGTCAGAAAAGCAGGCACAGAAGTTCTGATGCAGCAGCCAAGTCTCTCACTGTGAGAGCCCAGCCTGCTTTTGCAGCCATGCATCCTGCCTTCCCCAGGGCAGGGGGCACCACTCTAGCCAAACCAGTCCAGTTTCCTAGATGTCTCACCTGCCCCCGTACTATCCTTCTCCACCTCCTGACATTTTAGTCATCATCCAAAGCATAGGTCTTTTCTGACCCTGTAGTTTCTATCTTCTCAGTAAACACACTCCTAAAAGTAACCTGTCCCTCCCTGAATTTCCACAACACCTTGATTTTATCTCTAGCATGAGCATTATGCTGTTCTGAGTCGGATTTTTGTTATTAGTATCTATACTCATTTTCACCACTGTGGGTCTTGAAGCTGAGATTGTCTTATTCATTTCTATAATAAAGTAGGCAGTGAGTAGATCAAGGGATCATTACTTGACCAAGGAATTACATTTAAAAAAATAGGGTTCTGAGTCTTTTTCTTATCATATGATACAAGTCAACAAATGTTTATCAAATATAGAGAATATGTTAGGGATGGTCATACCAAGAGGCTGGTTCTAGGCCCACTCATCAATACCAAAATCAGTGGATGCTCAAGTCCCTTACATAAAATGGCAAAAGAGCCAGGCTCAGTGGCGCATGCCTGTAATCCCAGTACTTGGGAATCTGACAGGAGGATCACATGTTTGAGAATAGCCTCAGCAACTCAGTGAGATTCTCGGCAACCTAGCAAGATAAAAAATAAAACAAAAAATAAAAAGGGCTGGGGATGTGGGCTGTAGGTAGAATGCCCCTGGGTTCGATCCTTAGTACATATACATACTTACATAAACAAATGGCAGAATTTTACATCCTATATAGTTTATCTTCCTCTGTATTTTAAATGATCTCTAGGTTATTTTCAAAACCTAGTCAAACGTAAATATTCTAAAAAATTGTTACATTGTCTAGAGAAAAATGACCAAAAATGTCTCTACATGTCTAGTTCAGATTCAATTTTTTCAAATATTTTTTATCTACTGTTGGCTAGATCCATGGATGTGGATGGAACTCATTGATATTAAGGGCCGACTACTACTTATAACCTATGTAACAGATATGAGATTAACTTTGGACAGTCCTGGGAACAAGTATGTCAAAGAAAGTCACTTCACAGAAAAACAAAAACTATAACAAAAGTTTTATGTAATTATCAAATTTGAAAGATACATTACATCCATTAAGACAGTGAGGGATGGTCATACCAAGAGACTGGAAATCATAGAAATGAGTCCTAAACTGAGTCACAAGGCCAGATGCTATGAACTCCACGTACTGATTTGAATCAAGTTCCAACTCAAAGGGCAGCACATAGCACGTTCAAAGCTGAGCAACCTGAGGGATCCATGTGTGATGATTAATGTCACTCCCTGGGTTTCTGGGGAAGCCTGCTAGTGCAGCATTGAATGGAAGGTGAGTTCTGAGGCAAAACTGAAAAGAGAGAGCTCTACAGATTACAACTGATTTTAAAATGCAAGAACACAAAGGTCATGACTACCCTTCGTTAATGCACATGCCCTGAACTCCAACAGGTAAGGAGTGTGCTACCTATCTCATAAGGAACCACAGCAAGGAAGCCAGGGTCCCCAGCTCCAAGAAGACCAATACCCACAGGAGAATATAGTCTAGTTTTACTGGGATGGCTGCACAAGAGATTCTTCTCAGCCAGTCTTCCAAAGTTAAAAAGTTTCTCAATCCCTGAAAAGTATTATTATGCCGAAATCTATAAAGTACTCATCAAGATATTCTAAAGAATAGGACATATAAGGTAGCTATACTTTAAAATAATCTAGAGACCCAATAGTGACTTTATTTATTTAGTTAGTTAGTTTTTATGGTACTGGGGGTGGAACCCGGGGGCTTTTCTACCTCTGGGCTCTTCTCCCAGACCTATTTTATACTTTATTTGGAAACAGGGTCACTCAGTTGCTGACAGCCTCACTAAGTAGCTGAGGCTGGCTTCGAACCTGTGCGAGCCTCCTGTCTCAGCCTCCCAAGCACTGGGATTATAAGCCTGTGCCACCATGCCTGGCTAGTGGCTACATTTAACCAAACATTTTAAATGTCATTTTGGAGTTATCAGGTGAATTTCAAATAGGATGGCACCACCACTGATTTTTCATTTAGGGTTCAACTGTAGTCTTGCTTTATGTTTCAGTCTCTCCTTTTGTCTTGCCGCCTGGTTTTGAATCACTGTATTATTTACTAGCTTTCACCCAGCTGCAGAAAATGAATACTGAAGAATATAATGAAGACAAACATTGCTGAATAATTACTATGTATAAGACTTTGGTGGAAAAGAATATTGAGCCCAATGTTCCAAATAAGATAGTAGCACCAGTCTCATGATTGTCCATACTGCCAGCCATTGGCAAAGGACACTGAGTTCTGGCTGTATCTTACATTAGTGTTATATCTGACACTACCCATTATCATGGTCTCTACCCTTCACCTGTATGGAGACTGAAAACATCACTAACTTCGCAAGCTATAACAGATTATTAAAGCATAGTTCACATTAGCATGAAGAACTAAGAGAAGAGTCAACTACATTTTTTGTGTGTGTGGTCCTGGGGATAGAATCCAGGGGCCTTCTACATCTGGGCTATACCTCCAACCTATTTTGTATTTTATTTGCAAACAGGGTCTCACTAAGTAACTACATTTTTTTAAAATGCAGAACCGGGGTTTGAACCCAGAAGCATTCTACCTCCAAGATATACCCCCAGCCCTAAATTTTTTTTTTTTTTTTTTTTTTTGTGTGTGTGTGTGTGTGTGGTACTGAGGATGGAACCCAGGGGCAGTTGGCCTCTAAGCTACACCCTCATCCCTATTTTTTATCCTTTATTTTTTGAAACAGGGTCTCACTGAGTCCTATTTTTTATTCTTTATTCTGAAATAGGGTCTAAGTTGTGGAAAGCCTAAGTAGCTAAGGCTGGCTGAGAACCTGTGATCCTCCTGTCTCCCAAGTACTAGGATTATAAGTGTGTGCCACTACACCTGGCCAGAGTCAACTTTTTATGGAAGATCTTCATTTCAGGGTGCTGGCCATTCTGTTTCCTACCACACTGCTACTCACCGTAATCCCTGTTCTGTAAATGGCACTGGTCCACAAATGCAGAAGAAAACTTTGGATACTTCTAAACTTCTTTTAAAAAATTCAGAAAGAAGAGCTGGTGAAATGTATCCCTGTCTGCCATTCCATTCAGAAGTTGGTGCTGAGAGAACAAACTCAACATCAAATCTAGAGAAAAGAAACAATTTTTAAATGCCTATTAGTTTAAACAGACTATTGGTATGTTCCAATAAAAAATCTCCCCCAAAGAACAATTTAAAAATTAAGGTTGATGAACTTGCTAGACAACCACTAGCATATATTATAAGTAAAGATTTCACACAAACATACAGATAAATTTATACTTCTAAGGATTTCAGAGAACCAACAACCCCACACTTCTACTAATAATCTGCTTGTATAGATTACAGTAAGGAATAATTTCCAGTGACATGTATTTTAATCTCTGGCTCAACTCTCTGTGACAATTTCCATACCCGTATAACTAATGTGATGAAGAAGCCTATGTGACTTCTTACTGTTGCTAGCTCAAAGGCCAACCTGGGATCTCCCTGTCCTACATCTGATATTAACTTTGTGAATGGCACCAGCCCCCTTGGTTGCACAAGCCATAAGCATGGAGCATTTTGCCCTGGGAACCTCTCTCTGCCTCATCTTCTATACCCAACTCACCATCAAGTCCTCACTCCTAACCCTCTGTTTATTCTCTAGGTCTTCACTGCCAGCACACTGTTCATTCTCATTCTTCTTCCTGTAAAATTTCTACTTCTAATCTTAGCTCAAGTATCCTGTGCACAGAGAAGTGCTATGGCCCCACCAGTCTAGGGTTCCTTTATTATACACACTGTAGAAATGTTTCCCCTTTCTTCATAGCCCTTACTCCAGGCTGTACGATTATGTTATTGTCTACTTTCCCCATTAGACTATAAACTCCGGAGCAGGAGCCATGCTTGCTCTGGCTGTCACTGCATCCCTAGTGGCCAACACACAGGAGATGCAAATACTATGGAATGGAACAGAGGAAAGTACAAGAAAGGGCACAGAATTAGAATGGGAAGAACATCAAACCAAGTCTTACAGTGTAGTTACAAACCCTATCTTCCCACAGGCTTTGAGTAAGTTGTTGCTTAAAAGCTAGAGTAAAATCAAAATTCTATGTGTACCTGTTTTTTCATTTTTGTAATAGCTCGCTCGCTCACATGTGCGTGCGCTCTCTCTCTCTCTCTCTCGCTCTCTCGCTCGCTCTTAAATGATGAAACCCAGGGGAATTCTACCTCTAAGCTGCATCTGTGCCTTTAAAATTTTTAATTTTGAAGCAGGGTCTTTCTAAGCTACCATGTCCCTGCAAGCCTCTTATCACAGCTCCCCAGTACTAGGATTACAGGGTACCGCCAGGTCTGGCTATTTCTTACCATTTTCAATAGCATCAAATCAAACGCACTTCTACATATCCTAGTGAGTCACTGAGATATTTCCCGAAAAGCAGCAGAAATTGGTTAAACATTAATCTAAATTTAATAAAAAGTTAAATAGCTTATTGTGTGAGAAGCTGAGGGAACCAAAAATGTGGCCAGTACCGCTGCCTTCATATGACTATGCTGGGTTAAGGTTCCCCAGAACTGATGAGCCTGGCACAGTGCGCAGGGGACCCAGTGAGAGGGCCAAGGGGAGGCTAGAGAAAGAGCCCTGCTCCCAGCTGCACAGACCCCACCCATCTGTGGAATGAGACGGGGAAACTATATACTCTCACAATTCTAATACTCCATGATTTTATTCTTGAGACACCTGAAGAATTATATTTTAGTTCTTAACTTCAAGGCTCCCATTTAGTATTAGCAGCAATTCTAATCTACCCTGCACAGAACAGCCTCTGTAAATATAGGTTGAGCTTCTCCAATCTGAAAATCTGAAACTCCAAATACTTCAAAATCCAAGACATTTTGGGCAGCAATGTGATGTTCCAAAAGTTTTCGGTTTGGGAACTCTTTAAATTTTTTATTAGAGATACTTTAACAAAAAATATGCAAATATTCCTCACAACTCCAAAATTAGAAACATTTTTGGACCCAAGAATTTTTGAATAAGAAATCCTTAAGCTATACTTTCTTAAACTAACCTATTTTTTCTTTCTTAGGAAAAAATAGTAAAATTAAGATGTGTTAGATATTTTCAGATGTGATATCTGCTTACTGTTCCATAAGGGCAGAATCATTTGCCTTGTTCAATACTGCAAACAGACCTAGCTCAGTATAAGTGTACAAAAAAATAGTTGTTGAGTGAATAAAGGAAATTATTTACAAAGAAGCTATATTAACTAAAAATACAACTTGCACTTAGAAAAATAAGACCACGTGCTTGTCATCTATGGAATTATATGTATAAATTATTTAGTAAATGCATTTTTTCTAGGAAAAAGGCTCATTTCTTTTTTTTCTTTTTTTTTTTTTTTTTTTTGCGGGTCTGGGGATGGAACCCAGGGGCATTTGACCACCCAGCTACACCCCCAGCCCTATTTTTTATTTTTTATTTTGAAACAGGGTCTCACTGAGTTGCAGAGGGCCTCACTAAGTAACTGAGGCTGTCCATGAACCGTGATCCTCCGATCTCAGCCTCCGAATGCTGGGATTACAAGCATGTACTGCCATGCCCGGCTTGGCTCATTTCTTTCAACAGATTTTGTTTTTTTGTTTTTTGGGTTTTTTTTGTGTGGCACTGGGGATGGAACCCAGGGGTATTCTACCTCTAAGCTACATCCCCGGCCCTATTTTTATTCTTTATTTTGAAACAAGGTCTCATTAAGTTGTGGAGGGCCTCACTAAGTAGCGGAGGCTGGCTGTGAACCTGTGATCTTCTTATCTCAGCCTCCCAAATACTTGGATTACAAGTGTGGGTCACCATGCCCATCTTCCTTTCAACAGATTTTTAAAGGGGATCCAAAAGCAGCTGAAGAATCACTGTCTTCAAATTCCACATAAAGATGTAGGTAAAAGATAAAAAGTACCCTGTTTAATTGAAGGGTAAGAAAAAGATAATAGATGGCAGATGGTCTTCTGTGGCCCTATTCCCAAAGAGCCTCTTATTGGAATAAAATTGCTAAGATATATAAATTAATGCTGAAACCCCTGTAATCTGTAGTTAGAATCTATTCATGATTTTTCTTTTTCTGAGATGCTTAAAAACAAAAAGCCTAATCAGTGGCCTATTTTCTGCAGGCATATGCTAGATGGTGCTGAATAACTGAGATTCTTACACAAACAGTATAAGCCTATGCATTTTGTATTTATTCATAATGGTACCCTGGCTATAATTTTAGGCACTCAGTGGAAAAGGTAAATTGATGGCATGAATACAATTTAAGCTCACTGCAAAGAGGCTACTATCTTATCTCCTTCACAGGATGAGAAAATTGCTTAAACTGGGGAAGGTACATTCCAATTTAAGATCAAGAATTCCTTAATAAAGGATTTCTTATACCAAGAAAGAGATAGTGCCTGGGAATCCTTTCTCTTGGACTTTTGTTTGAAACAATTACAGCACTGAGTTATCGGAGACACGAGAAGGCACATTAGTAAACATTTTGAAATTCCTCTCTGCTCTATGATGTCAAAAGAGCCAGGGAGGACTAGGACTCTTGAAAAGGTTACCTGAAAATGAATTCAGATAACCTATAAAATGCAGAGCAAAGTGTAGGGGTGAAGGAGAGAATAAACTTGTTTCTGATGAATGGCCTTGTAGTCAAAATTGTCAATGAAAGTAAATAAGCTTGTCAAATGAAAAATATTTTAAAGCAGACCAGCAATAAACCGAGATGTCTTTAAATGCAAAGCAGTCATTCATTCTGCATCATACAGAGCGTGCATATCCAACAATTTACTGCCAATACTTCCAGCCAATTAGCTTACAAAACCTATCAACTCCTTCATATTTCTCACACATGTCCCCTACTTCCTCATTTTTACTGCTACAACTCCAGATCAGAGCCTTCTCTCTTGTCTAAAATACAGCTCTCAACCTGTCCAATACACCATTACCATTTTACTTCTCCTAAAAGCCCAGACTCAGTCTTATAACTTCTTTGCTTAAATAGCCTCAATATTTCCTCACTGACCACAGATTAGCATTTCAAAATTCTTGGTGCTCATCTTTTCCTGGCATTCAAGAAAATTAGTAGGAAAATATTTCAAGAAAAATAGTAGGAAAAAAAAACCCACTAGATTCTGCTGTCACTAAAACACTACAAATTCTTTATCATGTAATCCCACTACTCACATTTCTTTTCCTGTTACAGAAATGCTAATTTGTCTTCCAGACCCCAACTCAAAAGGCTCTTCTTCCATTATGCTCTGATATGCTCAATCTCACAAATGTTTAACTATTCCTTCTCCCTGGGCCTTCATGAAGGTTTCTTCCTCTCAAGGTCCATGCTCTACAATTCCTAACGTCCTTCAGAACTTCACCACCGCTGAAGTAGTCTTACTTATTTCTTATCTTCTCCTGATGCCAGGCACATTTTGCAAATGGCACAAAAATGCTTAAAATAATGCAAATGATCTTCGGTTGGTACATAAGATGGCTTAATAAATCCTTGGTCCTTTTTGAGTCATTCCCTTGCTGCTTGGAATCTTCTCTATTTCTCCTATCAACCACCAAATGCTCCATCCATTAAAAAATATATATATATATCAGCAACAATATTAAATGTATTGTTAACCGTAGGCTAGCTCATGGATCTCTACAACCTATGACAAGGTATCAGTGTATCTGTTATACAAATGAAAAAACTGAGGCCCAGTCAGATTAAGTACCTTGCCCCAGGTTACGAGATTATAAACATGTTTCTATTTCATGTTATTTGGAAGCATTGTATTTGCAAATGATATTTTCTACATAAACTCAGGTTTAAAAAAATGGAAATAGTAGTCATCTACCAGCCTCAGTACCTCTCCTTCCTAGTTCCCAAAGGACTGAGTGAAAGGACGAGACCTACTTCTAGAGAACTACGAAACTGCAGAGCATTTTAAAAAGTATTCTCAATTCAACATGAGTTTAATCAAGAAAATGTGTTCAGGTAACACATTTTGTGATCAGAAACTTATTACCAAAACTACAAGTGGCATAGTTGAGTCAAGAAGTGGGGAAGGGTGATTTAGTACATATTTAAACAGCCTTCAAAGCTAACTAAAATAGAGATGTGACTGACTAAAATTACCTTACTAAGTCTGAACTTTTTCTTTTACATGTATGACACATAATTATATTTTGACTAATCAGTACTACCCAAATCCATCAATAAGCCTTTAAGGCTAGGGTTCTCCTATTTCTACATACAACCTCAGATTATGGTAAAATTCCTGATGAATGTTTCAGGTCATCTATACAAGCATGGCCTTTTAGTTTTCCAGTGAGGACCTGACCTGACATCACTCAAAAACGGCTGTGAGTCTAGGAGGATCCTAAATCAAATAATGCTAGACATCAGTCCCAATCGAGTGCCTCAGACAAGGAGAGCTGAGTCTCCACAAGAGGAAGGAGAAGGCTGAGGAGGGGTGCGCATATGAGCGAGCCAAGGAGAGCAAGAGGAGAAAGAGGAAGAGAGCAAGAAGTGGAGTGGCCGGCCAGAACAGTCTGGCCTCTCTCAGCAAGCTGGAGAGTGTCACTCACCTGGTGAGTGCTGTTAGAGCCAGGCATCCAGAAGGGGAAAAAAAGGGCCTTTCCTCATCCTCAATACTCCAGCCTATGCAATTCCACCAACCCAAATTACGTAGACCAAAGTGAAACAAAACAAAAACACAGGTGGCTTTGTTAAAAGACACTTTATGTTTAGAGACTGTCAACACATTATTTTTTCCAGTTACTTTATAAGTCAAATTTAACTCCTAGTCATATACTAAAAGTACAATGTCTATTCATTAAAAAAATCATTTATCTTAAAACTTTTTATATAAAATTTCTCTTGACGGGATCTCAAAAAATACATCAATCAAAAACCCACCAAAAAACTTTTAAAAAATCTAGCTTAAAAAGCCCTACTTATGTCTGCTTAATTTTTTTTTTTAATATTTGGGGAAAGAGGATTTTTTATATTTAAGACAAAAATCATACACATACTTAAGAGGTTTTTGTTTTGTTTTGTTTTGTTGCGGGTCTGGAGATGGAACCATTTGACCTCCAAGCTACACCCCCTGCCCTATTTTTTTTTTTAATTCTTTATTTTGAAACAGGGTCTCACTGAGTTGCAGAGGGCCTCACTAAAGTAGCTGAGGCTGTCCGCGAACCACAATCATCCAGTCTCAGCCTCCCAAATGCTGGGATTACAGCGTGAGCCACCATGCCTGGCTAAGAGTTTCTTTATAAACACAATCCAAACATCTGAGGAAGGGCTTCACAGTTTCCAAAGCATTTAATGTCTCGAAACATCACAATAGCTTGGCGAAGCAAGCAGGAAAGATATCATTATTTTATTTTGAAGATAATAAGGCCCATAGAGCTAAGTAATTTTTAAAGTTTTAAGCAATAAAATTTTAAGTTGAGAAATAGGATGAAAACTCAAATTTATGTCTCTATGCTTCTTGATAAATGCCTTCAAGTGTAAAAAAACACTTGAAAACCTAAGAATTTGTGTTTCTTTAAATCATTCTCTAAATTGCCATATAATTACCTAAATATAACAAATATTCTTAGGTTTAGGCCTTAAGTAGGTAAAGAACAATAACTACTCAGGGACACTAAAGTAAGTTCAAGTCAGCCTTAATTTGTGAAAATAATTCATTAAAAGAGAAGGGGGAGGATGAGAGAAGAAAGAAAAAGATCAATCTTATTGTGGATAGTAAGACAATATTCAGAAGAACCTGGAGCCCCTGGGGCAGCTACTGAATTTCTAAAGGTTTTAATTCTAAGTTTTTAAAGAGTTAAAATTTTGCCTTTCAGATGCTTTGTGTAACTAATAATGTCCTGAAATTCTTACAAATGCTTTTTTTTTTTTTTTTTTTTTGGTTGTATTAGGGATTGAGCCCAGAGGTGTTCTGGCCTTGAACCTGTCTGTAATCCTCCTATCTTAAACTCCCAAGAACTGGGATTACAGGTGTGGACCGTCATGCTCAGCTTAGAAATAGTTTTTAATGATTACAGAAATGTCTTAGAAAATATAATACCTTAGCCAGGCGTGGTGATGCACACTTGGGAGTCTGAGATTGGAAGATGGCAGGTTTAAGGCCAGCCTCAGCTACTTAGGGAGGCCCCCCACAACTTAGTGTGACCCTATTTCAAAATAAAAAATAGAAAATAGGACTGGGAGTGCTCAGAGATAGAATGCCCCAGGATTCAATCCCCAGTAGCACACACACACACAAAAAAGATACCTTGTCTAATAATCCTTTTTGTAAAAAATTTGACCTAAACTTCATACTGTTTTTTAATCTTTTGAAGGAAATGTGCTACAAATGCTCACTTAAATGATCCTATTTCAGTTGGCTGTGTTTCAACAAAATAACTTCTTACTTTGCTAGACTTTCTGTCTCTCAGTTTGGCTTGACAACATTTTCCATGGTGCTTACTGAGGATACTAGTGAACTAGTGATGGGCCTATTAATAAGCACTGATGGAAAGAAACAGAAATGAAGGTGATTTGCTAAACAATGCATGAGAAATCTCCCTCTTGGAAAGTCATAATGGTTGTGTACTATAATATTAAAGACTTTAAGAAATCCTATAACATGTTTAATTCTGCTTACTCTGTTATTATTAAATTTATCTGCCCTCACTATATAAGAATTGTAAAATTCACTATACTGTAACATTTTGAATGAAACCCAACTCAGCACAATACATATATACATTTAAATGATACACAAACACATACAAACACACACATATATATTTTATCATTATTTTTATTTTTGCAATGCTGGGGATTTAACCCCAGGGTCTCCCACATGCTAGGCAAGTGCTCTACCCCTGAGCTACACCCCAACCCCTTTACCTAGATCTTATCAGACATTATTTCTTTGGAGTTAAGAAATATTCCATTATTTACATTTAGAGAATTATTAATCAGTCATTTTTCCTTTGAAGAAGTTTCCTCGTCAATTCAAAGCTTCAACCAAAGAAGTATCTCAAGCCCTAGACATTCTACAGAGGTATAAACAGTTAATACCAGCATAGTACCTTTTATCTTTAAGTGCTAATTTCTCCAACTGGCTTCTCCAAATTATATCATCCTCTGTTTTATTGAAGAACATCAACTTCACCTTCCTTAAACAGAAACAAAACAAACAAAAAACCCCTTTTTATATGTAACTAATTATACTTAAAATATACATAAGTGGAAAGTCGAACAAGAACCAAGGTGAATGCTTTTTGGTATCAATTAAGTAATTTAAAATGTCAAAAATTGAAATGAGATAAAAAAGTGAAATCAATAAAAGAGGAAATGGAGGAGGCGAAGTAAAAAATGATAAATGAGGGAGTGAGAAATAGTGAATGATCAATTAGGTCCAGGGAGTGAACAATTTAGAATGTGTTATACTAATAAAACAGCCTCACAAACAACAGTCACTAGAGATAAAGTTACATACCTAAGACTGGGTATATTAATCAAAGCATAATTCAGTATTTTAACCATTGGTGTGAAGCCTGTTCCAGCTGCCAATAAAAAGAGATCTTCTACTTCTTGGAGTTTGGATATTTTAAAATTGCCTTCAGGATTGCTTACAGAAACGAAATCTCCTAAACAGTGAAATATAAACTGAATCAGAAAAATGAAATAAAACAAAAATTCCAGCCTGGATGCTGAGAAAGCTAAAAGTAGCTCAGCTCAGAGCACTATGAGGAATGGAATGAACACAATCTTCAGGCTTCATATCTGTCTTTAATGCAGATAAGGATTTTTAGAGGTAATCATTAGGTCTCTAAATATCTGATTACATCATTATAATCACACTAATAAGGATGTTTTATTACATTGCTTCCCATTATTATTTTCCAAGCAATCTGAAGTTCAAATTTACAAACTACTGCAAGCTATTTATCTACAAATGATCAATAAAGAATTGACTACCAAACCAAATTATAAATACCTCAAAGCAGAGTCCACATAGATCAGTCTTGTACTAGAGAATAGATGCTTGCTATTTATATACCAATGATTAACCACAGTGATAGGGTTAGTAGAGGAAAAATAAAATAGAAACATATTCTAAAATCTATGTCATAAACATGCTAACTTCATCAAATTTTTTGAAAATATCTATTGATTAAAAACAAGAAGACCTATTCCGAATTTAATTTCCAAGAAAACAGTGCAAAATCAGAAAAGCAGTTAGCTGTGTCTGGAGCATGCTACTTCCCAGTCTGGAATCAACATGGATGAGAAATCAGTGCCAGCTTTCAACAGTGCAGTTGATATGACCACAGGCAACACTCATATAAAACTGCCATGGGAACTATATTTGGAAATTTCCAGTGTAACTCCAAAACTGAAAAATAAAGCTTCCCATTATTTAAAAAAATGATTTCAAATACTCTAGTTTATTTTAAAATGCTACAGTGATCAAAATTTTTCCTTTGCTTTCCACTGATATTACAAAAAGAGTAATTGATGAATAAATACCTGAAAGGAATAGAAACTCCTGGCTACAGTTTGGAAGGGACCATAAAGGTCAAAATGTCTTTAGAAAAAAGCTGGATGATTACTAAGAAGCCTCACAGAATGATATTAACTTGGTGATTTTTATGCACAGCTGAGTCCTTCCAATGTCACAAAACTGATCGCACTCAAGCAGAGTAACTGATGTTAAGTAGCTTCACAAGAGATTCAAGTTCACGTGCCAAAAGAGCAATTGATTTATAGTGGCATCTAGTATCCTGAACACAGTGCAGGTATCTAGCGACCTGAACGCTTACATGTCCCACACAGGGAACCTCACTCCATTATCAGAACATTTGAAAGGCTAAATTAATCAGATAAAGGTTGCATGGTGATCATGGGATTAAAAGAGACGAATAACATTATGGGGTAGTTTATTTAAGTTAAGATGAGGCTTCACGAATTATCACTACAATGTATGTATACAATTCTCTAAGTGACACAAGTATTTATGCCATGTCTAGATTCTCTGCATGAAGCTGAAATAATATTTTGTTTCATTTTCATAGATTTTATTTTCTATGTACTAGACTAAATCTCCCCTGATATGTTCACAAAAATCTCCATGAGTAGGGAGAACACCATTGGTTACATTTCTAACCTCTATATTATAACCATGTATCAGTTCTTCTTTCACAAGATGATGATGATTCACTAGATTTGTGGGTATTTCAAAATACTTCAGGTTCATAGTCACATATAACATTTTGGTTTATTTTAGCAAGAATGATTGACCAGATCAGCTATAGGTATATAACCAAGCTTAACTTGCTGAAGGAACATTTTCTTCCAAATTTTATTGACAAACCTCACTATTATGCCGCTGTACTGCTAATGCTGCTGCTATAGACAAGGGAAGAACACTTTTTACAACAGGAGATACAGAAAAATGAGTAGAAGACACAGAAAAAAAGATTAGAAACAAAGAGAAAGGTTTTTAAGTCTTAACAGATCTCATTATAGTTCTTTTATTCAGTCTTTCAAGGTACACTTTCTGAAAACCTATCATGTGTCAAATGCCATGCTAGGTGCTAGAAATACAAAGGTAAGTAAGATGGATTTCTGTCCTTAAACTCAAATCTTGTAACAAAATACATTTATTCTTATAACAGAGCTATGAACTATTATTGGTTGGTTCAGAGAAAGGAGGCTTCATAACATGGTATTTTCTTTGTGTCTTTAAAAAAGGCACAAGCTGAGGCCAGCGAGGCTGGCATTGGAGCCTGCCATGAGGCAAGGCCGGTGCTGGGGCCTCCGAGGCTGGGATCGGAGCCTGCCAAGGGGTTAGGCCAGTGCCGGGGTCAGCAAGGCCAGGATCAGAGCCTGCTGTGAGGCAAGGCTGGTGCTGAGGCCTCCGAGGCCTGGACTGGAACCTGCCGAGGGGTAAGTCCAGTGCTGGGGCCAGCAAGGCTGGCGTCGGAGCCTGCTGTGAGGCAAGGCCGCTACTGAGGCCTCTGAGGCCAGGATTGGAGCCTGTCGAGGGGTTAGGCTGGTTCTGGGGCCAGTGAGGCTGGGATCCGAGCCTGCCCTCAAGGCAAGGTTGGTGCTGGAGCCAGCGAGGTCGGGATCAGAGTCCTCTGGGTGGCCAGGCCACTAACTGGGACCGTCAAGAGTAGGATCGGAACTTGCTATGCGGTATGCACAGAGAAATAGCACAGAAAATAAAAACCAGATGCTTCCCCTAATTAGCAAAACCTAGGAGGAAAGGGGTAACAGGAGGAGGTTGAGTTATAGAAAGGGCCCTGTAGCGAAGCAATTAAGGTGACCAATCAGAGGGAATGGGATGGGGGAGGATGGAACCTCTTTAAAACTCAGGAGGTATGTAAACAAATGTATCAAAGCTAATCATCAATCAAGCATGGAATCGAGGGAGGGGGAGGGAATGGGATGGGGATTGGATGAGGGTTGACTGAATGATGTGTGCTTGTATATCCTCTCAAGTCTTGTATTCCAATGTGATTGATGATTACAATGCACCAATAAAAAAATATATAAAAATAAATAAAAAATAAAAAAGGCACAAGACAGAGAAAGGATTAAGTGAGGCAACTGCATGTATCTATGAACAAGGATGACAAACCTGTGAAATTTCAAGTAGCATAAGTATTTGTGTGTGTGGTACTGGGGATCCAACCCAGGGATGTTCTACCTCCAAGCTACAATCCTAGCCCCTTTTATTTTTTTGTTTTGAAACAGGATCTTACTAGGTTGCTGAGAGTTTAATTACATTGTTGAGGCTGTCCTCGAACCTGTGATCCTTCTGTCTCAGCCTACCAAGTACTGGGATTACATGCATGTGCCACCACACCCAGCTAGCACAAGTATTTCTGTAAAACAAGAGATGAAGCTGGAGTAGTCATCAAATGCTCTGTAGGCCACACAGAAGACATAGTTGATACAGGTAACAGGACCCATTTAAGGCTTCAAAGCTGCAGAAAAGCATGATTAAATCTGTTCTCAGGGCAGTGTGTAGAAAGAACTGGAATATGTAACAAACAAAAAAAGAAAGACACCAGTTAAGAGTCAAGTGTGAGAGACCACTTTGAGATCAAAATAGGAGGGATGCCGGGCATGGTGGTGCACGCTTGTAATCCCCGCGCTTGGGAGGCTGAGACAGGAGGATCACACGGGTTTGAAGCCAGCCTCAGCTACTGAGGCTCTCAGCAACTTAGTGAGACCCTGTTTCCAAATAAAATATAAAAAAGGTCTGGGAGTAAAGCCTGGAGGTAGAAAGCCTCTGGGTTCCACCCCCCAGTACCACCAAAAAAAAAAAAAAAAAAAAAATAGGAGGGATAAAGGCTTGCTTTTAGAAGGGAGCAAAAGTGATAGAGAGGAAAGATTTAAAAATTCATTGAAGGTAAGACTCAGCAGAACTTAGTGGCTAACTAGATTGGGAGAGAGAATGTGAAAAGACTCAAGGATAACTCAAGTCTTCAGAATGGTTCAGACTGGTTCAAGAGTGATGCTGCAAATAATAAAGACAAGGAACATAGATTATGGAAAAATAAGATGACTTCTGTTGTAGAAGTGCTGAGTTTAAGATATTTAATAGACTTCTACATGGAGATAACTACAGTATAACCTATAGGACAAATGTTTTAAAAACGTATAATTACTAACCAATCTGAAGATGATCAAGCTCTGGTGTTAAAAGTCCAGTAGGATAAATTTTGATCAAGAAGTAGATGTATTTATTGTTGGGAAGAACTGGTTCTTTGAACTCTGAGAGTAAGGAATCAGATACAGGTGTATATGGCTTTACTATTTCTGTTCCTAAAAAACAAAAACAAAACAAAACAAAAAACAAATTTAAAACACCTAAAAAGCTCTTAATAAAGAAATATACAAATTCTATGATGCTATTAATACATATTTAAAATTAATGTGTAGGTAACTCTAACTATATTATCTATATCTGTGCAATATATTTATTTATATAAACCTCAAGTCTACTAGTGCTGAAATGATTTCAGTATATCAATACTCATAATACAGATAATCTATTTTTATAAAGTATGATTTAAACTAGTAAATTTAGACAACCATCTATTCCAACAACATCTTATAAAAATGGAATCAAAAGTTTTCCACAGGCTCGGCATGGTGGCACCCGCCTGTCATCCTAGCGCTTGGGAGGCTGACAGGAGGATTGAGGCCAGTGGAGGAGACCTTCAGAAAAAAAAAAAATGTCCACAGATCCCCAACAACAACAATAACAAAACATTCTTCACTGGGACATAAAATGGTTTTAACATATAATTTTTTACTTTTTGTACTGAAGGTTGAACCCAGAGGCATTCTACCTCCAAGCTACACTCCCAACTCTATTTTAAATTTTTTTGAAACAGAGTCTCACTAAGTTTCTGAGGCTGGCCTCGAACCTTAAATCCTGTCTCAGCCTATCAAGAATTGGGATACAGGCATGTGCCACCATTCCAGGCTCAATAATTTTAATTATATATCAAATATTTAATAATAGCAATGACCAATGACATCATTTTGGTGAGAGAAATGGAGGCATTTTACTTTTTATTTTATATATTTGAATTGTTTTAATGTTTTAACATATTTATATATCACTTTGGTAACTGAATGAAAGAGAAAATACTATTTTTCAAAGGTAAAATAAAAATTTATGCTATAATTTATATGTGCATATGTATAGTACTAGGGATTGAATCCAGAGGCATCCTACCACTGAACTACAACCCCAGCCCTATTTTATGTTCTTATTTTACAGGGTCTCACTAAGCTGCTGAGGCTGGCCTCAAACCTGCGATCTTCTTATTCAGTTCTTTCAAGTACTGGGATCACAGACATGTACCATCAGGCCTGGCTTCACTCTGTAATTTTAGCTGGCTATATCCTAAATAGAAAGTCACCACACATTTGAAAGGCCAAAACTTAATGTATGTCTCCTTGACATTTACAAGACAATTCACATGCTAATTAAATGCACTGGTAGTGCATGCCTGTAATCTCAGTACTTGGGGGTAGGGTTCAGACGGGAGGATCACAGGTTTTGAGGCCAGCTTCAGCAACTTAGCAAGCGCCTTGGAAACTGTGCAAGTATGCTTCTACCACCTTGTACTCCATTAAGATGTGTGACTACAATACACCAAAAAAAAAAAAAAACCACCAAAAAAAAACCGAGTAAAACAAGTATGTGAAATAATTTTAGGATGAAATGAGAAGAATTCACAGAGCAAGAAATGCCATTTTCAGATCTTATACTAATGGCATATATAAGAAAATTACTTATACTTGTGCAGTTGTATTGAATTTTATAAATTCTACTTCATAAGTTGTGAGCCATAAGTACTGAAAAATGCTGGTATGAATTTCTAGTAGTTGTCTTTGTGGAGGGCCACTGTATACTCCTTCCCCTCTTTCCTGTACAGTTTTGTTAGTGATAAATTGCAATGCTGGTATCACCATCTCTCTGACTGGGGGCAATTTCTTTGTTCTACATGATAATGTGGCACAACTACAGTCCCAACATTTAGGAGACAATGCATCCATAAAACTAGATTCTGGCTAACACAAATATAAAAAATCTAGCTTCCTGCAAAAAACTTTATTAGTAATTTACATGATTGCTTCCTAAATCGATTAGTATTACTTTGAACTGCTTATGAAAGAAAAACATGTTTCCCCCAGGCCTGGCCTCTATCTCTTTACCTGTGATAGTTAGCTTGAGGTACACATGTTGCCCAATTGGCACCTGAAGATGAGCGCTCCGCGGCAGCATCAAACAGAAACGCTTTGTATCATGTGTAACATCTTCCTTGGAAATTAACTGGCATTTCCTGTAGTACAAACCTAGAAGGCAATGCATTTTCTTTTACTGATAAATAAATTAGTAAATAATACTAAAGTACTTCCTCGGTTCTGGCTCTCTAGATAGCTTCAATTCTAGTGAATATAAATATTTTTAAAATTCAGTAATATTATAAGGATATTTTTCATTTTATTCCCTGAGATATGTATTTTATAAAATTTATAAGTATTTCTATAAAGAATGAATTTAATAAAATGAGCACTATTTCCTCATGTCTAGTATTATAGCACATTAAAATCATTGCATTTGAAGAAATTAAACCTAATTTACTTCTTAAAGTTTACTTTTAAAGTAATTATTGAGGCTTTATATTCATAAGTATATGGAAAATATCTGATAATGAACACAGCTATAAGGTCTTTTCTTACACAATGGAAAAATTCTTTTTTTTTTTTTTTTTTTTGGTGGTACTGGGGTTCCTGGAAGCCCTTCTACCTCCGGGCTACGCTCCCAGACCTATTTTATATTTTTGAAACAGGGTCTCTTACACCAGCGCGGCTGGCTTCAAACCTGCGCGATCCTCCTGTCTCCGCCTCCCAAGCGCGGGGATTACAAGCGTGCGCCACCACGCCCGGCTCCACAATGGAAAAATTCTGAAACTCAAGTTTTCTTTCTTTTTTTTTTTTTTTTTTCCAGTACTGGGGATGAAACCCAGGGGATTCTACCTCCGAGCTACATTCCCAGCCCTATTTTTTTATTCTTTATTTTGAAACAGGGTCTCACTGAGTTGCAAAAGGCCTCACTGAGTAGCAGAGGCTGTCTGCAAACCTGGATCCTCCCGTCTCAGCCTCCCAAATGCTGGGATTACAGGCATGTGCCACCATGCCCAGCTCACTATTAGGCAATTTAAAAATATTTCTTTGATAAAGACAAGAAAAATATGGATTCTATTGTTTATATATATGAATTATAGAACCTTTTAAATATGAAGGTGACTGAAATAAAAAATACACTTTTATACTTTTAGGTATGTTTTGATATCTAGAAAATTAACTGAAGTGAAAACCGGATCATGCTAGGTTTGTAGCAAATTCCAGTAAACAAATCAAGTAAAACTCAGAAAATATTATTTGTATACTGAACAAAAGAATGCCATTTATATTAGAGTTTATTATAAAAGTTCTGAAAGCATAATATTTTCACTTATAAATTCTTTTAAGCATGAATAGCATACCAGAATACACTGGTATTTATATAATAACATGTATATATAATTTATATAATACATATCATATATCATTTCATATAACATGTTATCATATAAGATGATATTTATGTTTATTTCCCCTCTCATAAAGCAGTATTTATAGATATATAAAGGAATCATTTTTGATAATACATTTTTTATCCCTATCATTCTGTCCTCTCTAAGCTAAAAAACATTTAAATAGGTACAGATCTTTGGTAAGTGAGGCTCAATAGCAATCAATTAATGATTGGTGGAAAACAATCCTAAGAAATCATTCTGGCCACAGTTGGCTCAAACTCCCCTTTCCCTATTATCCTCAAAAGATCTATACCCACTGCAGCAGTAGCTAAGTGTAAACAAAAAAATAGGCATCACTTCAGGTCACCTTGCTCTGGTGCCAGGGCACAGGTTTGGGTCAGATTACAGCTAAGAGCAGCACCCTAAATCAGCCCAGAACAGGGCTGAAGAACAGTCACCGGCAAGAAGAAATGAAGCTTCAAATGATCTCCTTATTCCTTTCTCCAGATCCTTTCAGGGACCCAAAGAATGAATATAACCAAAGACTCACATGGTATATGTCTAAATAAATAAAAACAATAAATCAGACAAATAACTGTCAAATACAATTTTTCTATGCTGTACCTCAAAATGTATACCCTCATAATGTCATAGAAGCCTGAGTTCAAATCCAGGGTTTTTACCTCCTCAGATCATCATACAAAGGATGGCAGAGAAATCTGCACTCCACTACCCATCCTCTTCTCTTTTCGTACCTAGCTACTCGCTGATACTCAGAAGGCCCTTCCAGAGGTGTGAACACATTAGCCCGTTCATTCAGGCTCATCCACTACCACTTCTCAGAAAAAAAGCCTTGAACATTCCTTGGATTTGGACTAGGTGGACAGGGAATTTCAGGGTTCTAGTACCAAGAATATTGTGCTGAAGGAAGAACTCCAGGTGATCATATCATGGCCTTGCATAATTCCTCACCTTGTGGGAGGATGGGGCTAGAGGACAGCCATAATTGGCCTAAGTATGGAACTAACTCCAGGGCAGGTGCCCCTCTTGCTGAGGCCTAAGGGCCACAGTGCTTTCCTCTAATCTGATCTAGTGTGTGTGTCTTCCAGACAACTTTACTATTGGGTGAAACTACTCATCTTTTTTTTTTTTTTTTTTTAATATTACTGGGGATTAAGCCCAGGGGCATTCTACCTTTGACCTACATCCCAGTCCTATTTTTTATTCTTTATTTTGAAACAGGGTCTCACTAAGTTGCAGAAGGCCTCACTAAGTAGCTGAGGCTGGCTGCAAACCTGCAATCCTCCTATCTCAGCCTCTCAAGTACTGGGATTACAAGTGTGTTGCCACCATGCCCAGATACTATTCATCTTTTGACTTGACAATTTCTATTCGGGCATTTGCCAATAGGTTTGCTACAGTGAGTAGTGCATCTCTACAACTGAAATTAAAATTAAGACATGAAGAAATCTTGAGTTACAGTTATTTACTGACTTTCCTTGTTAGAGACACAGCAGTCTTGCAACTTACCACTACTGAGAACATTTCGATGTGCTGAGGATAATATATAGGAACACACATTTCCCCTCAATATAAAAAATAACACTACTTCCTTTCTAAAATGTAAGATTTTTCCTTTTCTTTTTTTTTTTGTGATACTGAGAGTGGAACCCAGGGGCTTTTCTACCTCCAGGCCATATTCCCAGATCTATTTTATACTTTATTTGGAAACAAGGTCTTGCTAAGTTGCTGAGAGTCTCACTAAGCTAAGGCTGGCTTCGAACTTGTGCAATCCTCCTGTCTCAGTCTCCCAAGTGCTGGGATTACAAGTGTGCACCACCACGCCCGGCAAAAGTAAGATTTTACAAGATTAAAATAAACAAAACATGGCAAAAAAAAAAAAAATGAAACAATGCTAGATTAGGAGTCCACATTGACTTCAATCAAGGTCTCCGTGCACTTAGTAAACTGTCAAAGCATTTAGTCACTCTTATTTTCCTTGCTAGAAATCAAGACTTAATTCAGTTAAAAAGCTTGCCCGCTGGGCGTGGTGGTGCACACTTGTAATCCCTGCACTTGGGAGGCTGAGACAGGAGGATCGCACAGGTTCAAAGCCAGCCTCGGCTACTTAGTGAGGCTCTCAGCAACTGTTTCCAAATAAATTATAAAATAGGTCTGGGAGTATAGCCCGGAGGTAGAAAGCCTCTGGGTTCCACCCCCAGTACCACAAAGAAAAAAAAAAAAAAAAAAAAAAAAAAGCTTTCCCAAGGTTATAGGGCAGCTGAAGAAGACGTGAAATACAGTAAGAAGTTATAAGGGTTTCATGTTCCACCTTAAGCCTAGTTTGAAAAGTTTGAGAACCACAGTATATTGATCTTTAGTACCTTTCTATTTAACTCTGTTGGCAGCAGCACAAGTATTTATAAATTATCCCTCCACTCTTTATAAATCCCTCCTATTTAAAACCCAAATTAAGGAGCCAGTTCAGCAACTTAAGATTTCTCATATCTCTTCTTCAATATTCCCATTCTCTAATATTCCGATCAGTCATATTTTTTCAAAGTGTTCTTTACTACTTTGGGTTCCCTAAGTACCATTTATTTATGATCTACCTTTTCTCATTTATTCCTTTAAGAACTTCTTGAACCTATATAGGACACTCAATTAATGGACTACACATTTAAAAATGCAGTCAAAGGAAAAGGAACAACTCAAAACATATTAACATCAATGATATTAAAATATGTAGTATCAATATCTAGATATTTTCATACAGAAAAAAGCTACTACCTACAGCCATTCAATAACAAGACAGTTTACTTAGATTTTGCTCCATGCATCCAGCAGGGGTCAGGCTGATTTCCCTGGCCACTTCTTTCTTTTAAGACAGTGACTTTGATGAGTGTGAACTTGATACAGGGAAGGGGCTGAGAGCAAACTATTTTCAGGAATGTTATGAGGGTTTATTAAAACTCTGAATAGTTATAAAAGGACTCAAATTCATGAAGTCATTAGGATATGTTTCAATACTAAAGAATTGTAGTGCTTAAAAGTATTAGATAATTGCACATTTCATTTTTAATCATTCAGCCTTTTTGCTAATTTTGATAAAGCTTCCACTTAATTTCTAGTAGTAGAGTCTTACTGTCCCACCCAACCCACTCTTGTATATATCAGTAAGAGTATATTTGTAAGATATATTCAAATACTAGGGGTAATAACTTTATAGGCATATGTGTATTTACAAATTGGGGATTAAAATGGTAAAGCAGAATGCTCAGGGATTGAGAATTTCCACTTATGATTTTAAAATAGTTATTAAGATGACAATAAAGCATATAAACTTTTTGTTTTAATTAGTGTTCTTTAAAATATTCCTAAAGTACATTATGATGTTTTATGATTACAAGTGGACCAATGTAAATTGAGTCTTTCTTTCACTAAAAAGATTTTGCAGAATTAAACATTAGCCTTAAAGTAGAAGGAAGCTCTTTCTTAAAGATTAGATCCAATAGCAGCCTTAGACTACAAACCATTTTTCAAGACTGTCACTAAATTTGAATATTTCCATGACTGTTCCTTTTCTTCTCATGTTCCAAAACGAACAGTTTAGTCAATATTGTATAGTGAAGTGCTTTAATCATTTGAATTCTGAGTCTTTATACTACTTCTATTTTATCATTTAATACAGTAACGACTTAATTTCATATTAAGCCACTCAAACCGAAATGAAAATCAGCTAGCAAGATACCAAAGTATCTTACAGCTATTGTGGAAACAACTTTATGCCAGTTGGGTATATTAGGCACCTCAAGGCACAGTGAAGTTGTCCTCTGCTACCCATGATATAATCACTTTTAGTAACTATGAGTGCTTATTTAAGGTAGCAAAGAAACATGGATACACAGGCAAGGGCTGACAAGGCAGGGGAAAGGCAAGAGTGGTTCTTTCTATACCTGTACAATCTGTTTACTGTGGAGACAAACAGCTTATCTGCAAAATCACATGCCCTATAGCAAATCTGAAATCAAATGGCTGTCATGTATAAACAAGCAGACTTACAAGTACAGGCAGAATTCTACCTGATGTGTGCATGTGTTTGTAACTGGTAGCAGCTATGAAACCCAGGCAAAAGTTTAAGTCAAATGGTTAAATATCTGAAACTGCCATTTTCAGAGGTGAAAAACATGTATCAGCAATTTCATATGGCTCACTTTGAATTTAAGAGACAGTTAGAGATTGAGGATAGATGTACATACATTATATATTAACCTAAAGTGTTTTAAATGACTATTGACATATGACAATTATAATATAATTTAAAAAAAATTTTCCCCAAAAGGTAATTTACTGGTTTTGTTTTTTTTTTGGCAAACCTTAATTAAAGACTACTTTTGTCTGGTGATCAGTCTCCACATTAAAAGTAACAGCAATTAAAATAAAATGTTAGATTGAGGGTAGAAATAGCAATCAAATATCTATTGGTTTCTGACCCTTAACAGACAGGTTCTTCAGTTCACCCTCACAAGTGGACTTGTGCTCACTCCCCATCCCCACCCTCTCTCTCTCACTCACTCACACACACACACACACACACACACACACACACACACACACTCTCTCTCTCTCTCTCTCATAATCTTCATCTCTGAGAAGAAAAAACTTGACAGCACTATAAATTATAATCTGGTTCTACACATACTATTTAATATCTTACCCATTACAATTGTATAAGAGGTTAAAAAAATAAAATCACATCTCCTCTCTGATGTTTTTTGCTCTACTTGAATTTTTCATGGAAATAAATTCTAGATTTGTCAACAGAAGACATGTTAAATGTTTTAAATTTATATGCTTATTTTCAAACTATTATTTCTTTATCTAAAAAATTTTAGTAAGATGATGCCAGCATGCTAATCTTTTAAAATGGATAATTTTAGTAATATATATGAAAACCCAGGAACCACATGATGGGCTATATATGTTTGCAGTTACTCAGAGCAGGTTTTAATACTTGGATGATGTAAGTATTCAGCTTTGCTAGCTAACAAAATAACCTAAAGTTTTGTCACTACTGGAAGGAAAGGAGAAAGAGGATATTATATTTTCTAATTTAAATAAAAATACCACCTAAACTCTCAGTTGTTTTCAAAAGCAAAAACCTTGTCTCACTGAAAAAAAAAACGGCCCTGGTTCTAATTTCACTCAAGAAAACCACAGCTTTCTTGTTGCTTTTTCTTTCATATCCAAGCTCTCTTTTTCTTCCTCTTCTTCTTTTTTTCATGGTAGTTTAGGACTAAAGGAGAAATTTGCAACAGGAAGAGATGAGTTTCGAGAAAGTCTCATGAAATTACAAAGAATACCTGAGTGACGGTCATTCTACTCCCAGATGGAGGTCAGCTTTGATTTTCAGCATTTATTTTTTGGGTTCAGCTTTTATCTGGTTTGCTAGGATTTTTCAGTCACTAGATAAGTTAATAATTTCAGGGCAAGAGGTTTCATTCTAATAGCGTCACTTTTCATTTTCACTGTTTTTCCAATTCTCTCCTAATCTAGGAGATCATGCCATGTCCTCTACTGTCCTCTCCCCTACCTAACAGAAGTTCCCTGTACTCTGGTTCTTCTTCTTCAACCTGCACGATGCCTGACACAATATCTACCCAGTAATGAAATAATGCTATACCTAGCCAATCCTTCATAATTTTTTGTTTTGTTTTTTGAAAGCCATTTTTAAAACACTTCAAATTCATTCTTTCTGGTAGTCATTCAAGATGAAATTAATCTGTGTCTGTTATCCCAAAAAAGTAGAACAAAATGGAAAAACTAAAAATAGGAGAGAAAAGATAATTAGAGGACTAGTCAAAGAAGTTCAAATCAAGAATATGTTTAGAAAGCAAAAATGAAAATCAATGATACTTCCAGAACTGAAGGTCATATGTTTCAATGATGAAAAGATTAGCACAAAAGATGAACAACTAGCACCAACAGTAAAAATGGATCCCTGTTTATGGCATATCACTGTGAAATTTCAAAACATTTGAACAAGGGGCAAACCCAATATCCAAAAAAAGAAAAACAAAACAAAACAAAAAAAAACAAGAAAAGGAGGTTAACAGATATACTGTCCCTTTCAAACTTCCTAGGGGGAGATACAAGGACCCTTTTAGCTTCTCCCAAAGTGACCTTCCAAATTCTGGTACAATTCTGTACTAATACAATGATTTCATGAACATGGAATTAACAAAATAAAGTAGTAAGTACAACATACCTCTATCTTTCTTTGGAATAAGTGAATTATGGTTCTCTAGGGGATGACCGAGGCATTTCCAGGAAGTATTCTCTTTCTTTTTTAGGATAATCTCTATTTTGCCCACATTCTCAACAATTCGCACTGAAAAGGAGATAAATTCAGTTCTGTCACTGATACTAAAATAATTTTATTTTAAAACCAGTCTTTCTCTGACAGTCAAAATGTTCTGATCTTATATAATGACACTGAACATTAGTGGGAAAAATAAGGTTTAATTCACATATTCATCAAAATTGTTTATGCCTTAAGCCAGGAATGGTGGTGCATGCTTGTAATCCCAGCAGTTGGGAAGCTGAGACAGGTGGATCACACAGGTTTGAAGCCAGCCTCAGCTACTTAGTGACACTCTCAGCAACTTAGTGAGACCCCGTTTCCAAGTAAAGTATAAAAATAGGCCCAGAGGTAGAAAGGCCCGTGGGTTCTACCCTCATTACCACATACACAAAAAAATTTTGTTTATGCCTTATATGATGTAAATCCAACTCGATCTACTTTATATTCAGATTAACTTATTTCAAACTAATTTATCAAGGATCAAATAACAATATATGTATTGCTAGCTTTCATGTAAGTTTGAACATAGTCATGGCAGCTAATAAACTAAAAAAAAGGGGGGGGCTGACGTATACATTATCGTTTAATAGATACCCAAAGATAAATTTTATTTACTTTTAACATTTCTTAGTTGGAATCTGAGGGTTTGTCTGTTTGTTAGTTTTTTGGTTTTTTTGGTGGTACTGGGTTTCCTGGAAGCCCTTCTACCTCCAGGCTACACTCCCAGACCTATTTTATTTTTGGAAACAAGGTCTCTTAAGCCAGCACGGCTGGCTTCGAACCTGCATGATCCTCCTGTCTCCACCTCCCAAGCACAGGGATTACGAGCATGGGCCACCACGCCTAGCTTGAGGGGTTCTTATGAGTAAATTCAATAGAACAATATTGAGCTCACAGAATTAATCCCTAGTAACTGCAGGATGAATTTAATAAAGCATATGTGAATCTTTGATAATTACAATCCTTTTAAGCCAGGTATGTAGTACATGCCTGTAACCCCAGTATTTGGGAGACTGAGAAAGGTGAATCACAGGTTTGAGGACAGCCTCAGCAAGTAGTGAGATTTTTATTAACCTAGTAAGAAGCTGTTTCAAAATTAAAAAATAAATATTGGGCTAAGGTCTGGCTCAGAGGTAGAATGCCCCTGGCTTCAATCCCCAATACTTGCAATCCTCCAGTTTCAGCCTCTCAAGCACTGGGATTACAGGTGTGTACCACCATGCCTGGCTTCTTTTTCCTTTTGGAATGATTAAAATAACTTAGAATGTATGGATATAATAGCCTTCTCTATATTATTTTAAATATGATGACCTGAAGATATTTTTAATGATAAAAAACATTTTCTGTTCCTTTAGAAACAATGTGTCTGCTCATATAACTCAGAGCCCAGGAACAATTTAACAACTTTTAAAAGATTAGTCAAGCCGGGCATGGTGGCACACACTTGTAATCCCCACACTTCGGAGGCAAAGACAGGAGGATCAAAGCTGTGCTGCCTTAAAGACCCTGTTTCCAGCTGGGCGTGGTGGCGCACGCTTGTAATCCCCGCACTTGGGAGGCGGAGACAGGAGGATTGTGCAGGTTCGAAGCCAGCCTCAGCTGGCTTAAGAGACCATATTTCCAAATAAAATATAAAATAGGTCTGAGAGTGTAGCCCGGAGGTAGAAGGGCTTCCAGGAACCCCAGTACCACAAAAAAAAATTAGTCAAATGAATTTCAATTAAATGATTACTGATTTGAAACATAATCAAAATAAAAATAATCCTTGGCTATATAAAGCTTACTGTGGTATATGACAAAGAGAGACACTGAACCAGTGTAATGTGCTATGAGAGTACTTGGAAATCAGAAAGTATGATGTCTTCCCCCCGTTAAAGAGCTGTGTTGAATCCATACTGTACGTTTATATGCTACAATACTTATAGTTTAGTATGCTGTCAATATTAACTGTTTAAATATAAACATCTAAAAAAAAATTTGGTTGAGTATATTTCTGTAACCTGCAGGGACAGGGCAGAAATAGGGAAGAGACAAGAAAGGAAAGAAAAACAGAAAAGAGACAGTTTTCTTCTTTTTCTTTTTTAGGAGAGAAAAAGGAAAAAAAATTACAGAGATAAAAGGAACAAGGATAAAGAAAGACAAAAACCAGAGGAAGTATATTTTTAAATTAATGTAATTATTTATAGAGAAAATGTTATGCCTTTATTTATACACAAGCAAAATAAAACAAATGTTGAGCTTTCCTTTGTATAATTCTACGTAAGTATGTATACATGTGTATGTATATAAATGTAAATATGTATTTGTTTTTTGGTAACTTACCAGAAAAATCTTCCTGAACTTCATGGCTTAGTCCTGGGACGAAAAATATATTTATTAAAAACCTAAAATCAATTTATACAGTTTACGAGCACCACAGAAGATCATTTTTATGTGCTATTTCAAATCCTTCAAGAGTAGAAAAACATATTCTGAAAAGAATAAAAGAAAAATACTATACATAATTAAATTGAGAGTCAAATTATTTAAATAAACATTTCTTCCATTTTTCCACTTCTCTGCCTACAAACTGAAGAGTAAAAACTCATCTGTTCATAAGACAATAACCCAGAGTGTCCAAGCATGGCCTAGATGGGCATTCCTACAACGCAAGAAAGGAGCAGGCCAGGGAGGAAGGCAGCACCCGATGCGTGCACGCCCAGTGTGTGCTCACGTGCACATGGGCCACAGGCCAGGCCCGAGTCTGGCTCAGTTTTTCTTTTCTTACTGCTTTCTCTAAAGCTGAATATCTATTCAGTTATTTACTGGTGCTCTGAAGGTGTTATAGATACAATGGTTAATAACAGAGAAAAATCTCTGTCCTTGTGGAGCTTAAATTCTGGAAGGGAAAGATGCAAGAAATATTTTTACAATTATTTGCTCTACATTTCACTGTGTTAATATGACTGATTTTCTGGGACTCACAATCCTGCATGATTACATTTTCCAATGCAATTTTGGCAATCAAGAGTTTCATATTTTCATTTGAAAATTTTTGGTTTCTTATATGTGTGTGAGTGTAGGATCCCTCAAGGTTCCCCATCTTACTGATTCTGACAAAGAAATAGTATCTTGACTGCTGTGTGACCTAGCACCTATGTGTTTTTCTCTGCAAGCCTAAACCCAAGCAGGAACCATGAATATTCCAAGGTACTGAAAAAGGTTGTTCAAAACACTGAAAGGGAGTAGCCCTAGCTCTGAGCCAAATTCCTAAAACCCTTATATAAATCCCACAACCTGATCCCTCACTTCAGAGATACCTATGTAGGATACTCTTTCTCACTTTCAGCCTCAATGACAGTGTCCTGCTGTATATAAGTTTTACCAATAAATGTTTGGACGGACCTCCCTGGTGCTTAGTGATTTCTTATTTGGAATCCCAACTGGGACCATCTTGGAACAGTTAGGGGGCACTCCCTTGTGGGGACTCCTCGGCCACACTGCTTTAGGGGCCACTACAGTTGTAGGCACCTGCGCAGAATAGCTACTGTTAGCTGCAGTGTGAATGAAGTCAGTTACAAAGTATTTGAAAAACCAATGGATGCTTACACAGAGGTTTTACTGAAGGAGAAATCCTGACAGTACTAATGATTAATGTTTGCTTTTCTAATGTGATTAAAATGTCCTAATAAGAGGCAATTAGATCTTATGCTAACAAACATAAGCAAAACAAATCATACTATTGGGATAGATAGGACAAATTTCTATATATGTAGGGATTTATTTCTAGGAGAAACATTAAGAATTGAGGTTTGTTAATGTAACAAATAGGGGTGAGAAATTAAAAAGAAGGTATTTATCAACTCTGACCAAATTCAGGATTCAAGGTACTTCATTCATAGAGCAAAACAGTGAGCAGAATCCTGATCGGCTAAGGTCTGGAGAACTTCAGCCTGCAGGAACAAAAGTACTGAAATGTTTTTTATGAAGAATTCATTTTTAAAACTCTCTTACTCAGATTATATCTTGATGATATTGGTTTGGCTTTTTTTGTGTGTCCTTTCTAACTCCTAGCTAAAAACATCATCCTCATGTCATAAAAGAGAACCGTAATCCTAGATTCAAGTTCATTATGGGAGAGAAACAGATTAAAAATCTGGTATCTGTGACTTTAGGTTTTAGTGTGGTCTGCTGCCTCTGATGGATCTGCAATTTCTCAAAAGTGACAGAAAAGAGCTGCATGGCTAGTCTTTGGCCATGAGGAGGCAAGAGCTCAGGGACACACTTCAGCCTGCAGTCCGGACTGTCCTGTGGCGCCTCCAACTTCCCTGGCTGAGCTGGGGAGGAATGGGCACACCATGACAAATGTTCACTAGGAACATATGACAGACCTCCAGAGACTTATTTTGGGGTCGAGGATAAGAGACTGGGCAAAACTTAGCCAACAAATATTATTGATTCTGGTCACATCTAACTGCTTAGTATAAAGAAATAACAGATAAAAAATCATCAAGAATGGCAAACCAAAATAATAATAGCAGATCAAATATCATCGTTACCTACACTGTAGACCAGTTTATTGCTACTGGAAACTAATTTTTTTCTACTAATAAATATAAGGTACTTACCAAGATGTATAAGATATGAGTAATCCTTGAGAATTGTTTCTGCTCTAAAGGAATCATCCTGATGATCAACAATTACTGAGTCTAAACTGATATCCTTAAACAGAAAGCAAGAATAGAAAGATTAAAAAAATAATTTTCCTCCATACTTCTACAGTTGTTTTTAAGATGATCAGTGGTAATCTATATGATGCTGCTTTACACGCCCCACACTAGATAAATGTTACTCCTGTTTTGTTTTCTTTTTATCATATATCCCAGTTCTTCTCCTTTAAAGTACATATCACACTTTTAATTATATATCTGTCTTTATATAATATCCACCTTATCAAGTAGTCTCTAAGTTACAAGCTTGAGAAAGTTGGCATTTAATAGGCACTCAATAAGTATCTGTTGAATATGTAATGTGACTAAAAAGAATCAGACCAGAAACCTAGAACTACTTGCATTCAATTTAATATTTCCACTAATGAATAATATTGGGCAAAGTACATAATCTCTTGGCCTCGACTTAATGAAAAAAATTAGTTTGCTAGCAAATTCTTAGATGTCTTTAATTTCTCCACAGCCTTGATACAAAATATTTTGGAACCTATCATTTATATCATTCATGGAACACATTTTTCTATGTAGGAGAAAACGCCCCTCTTTCCTTAGCCATCAACCTTTTATGTCCCACTGATATTACTCATAGGAGTGGACCCTGACCTCCCTAGGCCTGCCCTCTTGGGTTTAGACTGTGTGATAAGGAGACTACAGCAAAAGAGAACTGGAGGTGGAACAAGCGGTGTCTCTGGCCCCCTTGGGTCAGTCCTGTGGAATGGTCAAATCATGCTGGCTTAGATGTTCTGTGGTTCAGTCACCACAGAGGTAGAGTATATTCTCTGAAACTACTAGCTGTCAAATTTGTCTCTAAATCTACATGGTTCCTCAAATGGAAAACATAGGAACCTCAACAGAGATGCTGAAGAACATGTTTGGAAATGTCTAAGTTGTCTGCTTTGTACAATCCAATTTTCCGGCAGGACTAAAAGTCCTTAGAAATCCAAGTCTTGCCGGGCGTGGTGGCGCACGCTTGTAATCCCCACGCTTGGGAGGCTGAGACAGGAGGATCGCACAGGTTCAAAGCCAGCCTTGCTGGCTTAAGAGACCCTGTCTCCAAATTAAAAAACCGTAAAACAGGTCTGGGAGTGTAGCCCGGAGGTAGAAGGGTTCCATCCCCAGTACCACCAAAAAAAAAAAAAAAAAAAAATCCAAGTCTTTATACATCTAGCCCATTATTAGATTCCTGACATCCCAGACAGTGCGCCTCACCTAAATGAGGTATTACACATGACTTAGTGAATAAATTATTTTCCCAACTTCAGTTTAAAAATAGCACCTAAACACTAAGAGTGGTTTAAGCATACTAAGTCCAGCAGTATAGTCTCTCTAATCCCGATTCGTATTCAGGAAATTTATTATTATGGTAAAGTTGACGATGATTCACTTTTGTCATCATGCTTTAAAAAAAAAAAAAAGCAGAGAAAAGCACATAGGACACTTTCTAGTCTAGTTTCTTTAGGAGGCGACAGCACTGTAGGCTGAGCCTCCCTGCCAGGCAGAAGGTAGACTTCTTGGGTTCCAAACACCAGCTCTGGCATCTACTGTGTGACTTTGGGTAAATTACATTATCTTTCTCTGTTTCTTTGTTGGTAAAACAGGGTAACAGCAGTATCTACCTCATACAATTGTTGTGAGGGGTAAATGTGTTAATATAAAAAAAGTGCTTAGCCGGTATGGTGGCGCATGCTTGTAATCCTAGTACGTGGGAGGATCGCGGTTCGTAGACAGCCTCAGTTACTTAGTGAGGCCCTTTGCAACTCCCTGTTTCAAAATGAAGAATAAAAAATAGGGCTGGTGTGTAGGGCATTCTCAGAGGTAGAATGCCCCTGGATTCCATCCCCGGTACCACAAAAAAGAAAAGTGCTTAAAAAGGACCTTGTAATCCCAGCATTCAGGAGGCTGAGACTGGAGAAATGTGGTTGAGGACAGCCTCAGCTACTCAGTGAGGCCCTCTGCAACTCAGTGAGACGCTGCTTCAAAATAAAGAATAAAAAAATTGGGTTGGGGGTGTAACTCTGAGGTAGAATGTCTCTAGATTCCATTCCCAGTACTGAAAAAAAAAAGACCTGAAATGTGACCAACATTATTGTTTACCTTTTCCTCCTTATGTTTAAAGATCTATTTACCTTTTGTTTTGTATACATGACAATGGTGACTAAAGAATCTGTTTGGAACCAGTCATAGCTGTAAAATATTAAGAAAACAATGAATAGCTGTGTCAACAATGATGTGCATTGACATATATTAAATCAGTAAATGTTTAAAATTTACAGTAAGAAATATACTTCTCTGGGATAATCATTTATTTCTAAAATTAACAATAGTCTTAACATAGTACAGTCTTCATTATGCAGCTGGCAATCATTTCTAAATTTAAACATCTATGTCTTCAGGTTTATGAATAAAATCAAAATGACATGGATAAGATACTTTATATAAAGTTATACACTTTCCTACTAAAATATTCTTTTATCAAAGCAAAACAGAATACTATGTTTTATTAAGGAGTGTGAAAAAAATGTGCACCCTTATCACCTTTACTCCTCCCTGTCACAAATGTGTCACTACTAGTAAGAAATTAACTCAGGATGAGACAGGAGGATTTTAAAATTGTGGCCAGCCTCAGAAATTTAGTGGAGCCCTCCACAACTTAGTGAGACCCTGTTTCCAAATAAAAAATAATATAGGGCTGGGGGTTCAGTTCAGAGGTAGATCACCCCTGAATTCTGTCCTTAGTACTAAGGAAAAAAAGGGGGGGCGCAGTAGCACACGCTTGTAATCCCCATGCTTGGGAGGTGGAGATAGGAGGATCGCGCAGGTTTGAAGCCAGATGCACTGGCTTAAGAGACCCTGTTTCCAAATAAAAAAGTATAAAATAGGTCTGGGAGTGTAGCCCGGAGGTAGAAGGGCTTCCAGGAACCCCAGTACCACCACAAAAAAAAAAGAAAGGTGAGTAGAGGAAGGAAAGGAGAGAAATTAACTAATTCCAGTTGTCTAATGGGTCTATAATAAAACGTGTGGTAAGGAAAGAAGAGAAATTAACTAATTCCAGTTGTCTAATGGGTCTATAATAAAACGTGTGGTAAGACCAAGTCTTCTGTTTTGCTATAAATATTAATCAAGTTAATATTGGTCTTGCACTTACCACCTACACATAGGCAACCACACATGAATCTAGAAGACGCATCCTTAGTACCTTAACCTAAAATTGTCACAAAATAACAAGTATAGAAGGATGCTGCTGTTAGAATAACACAGTCTGGCAGTGGAGAAAAAGGCAATAAAACAAAACCTACAGATAACACATATAACCCTGAAGGTATTTGAAATGTCATTAACTAGAATATATATGTATTGCTTAATTTGGTGTTAACTGTTTAAAACAAATAGTGTTCAATACATTTTGAAAGATTTCCATTAAAACAAACTAGATATACAAAAATTGCATAGGTGAATTGTGATATGGTCATATGATAGAATGCAAACAAAAATGCCTCATAGGATATTTAATGGCACTGCAAATTACTTCAATATACTATAATACCAAAATTAAAAGAGCAGAGTAATATGGAAATAGGTATTATATGAACCAAACTGGAAGAAATAAGTCAGTTGTGTGTGTGTGTGCGTGTGTGTGTGTGTGTGTGTGTGTGTGTGTGTAGTTAGTTAGTGGGATTACAATTGATTTTATCACTTGTTTCTGTATTTCTTTGTATTTTCCAAGTTTTCTAACATGAACTATAACAAAATTTTAAAATAATTTTGAAATGTTGATGTTTGAAATTAATCAAACTTCAGTTATATTTAAAATTCACATTTATGGACCAGCTCATTAATCAATACTGCCTGATAAATGAGGTACTATAGTTCATGTGTCAAAAAAGAATAATTAATATTAAGGAATAAATCAAACCCAGAACTACTTTCTTTTAAAAAATATGTACATTTCTGTGGAGAACTTATTTTGCTTTAAAAATTTAAAACAGAGACATATACCTTGGGGAACTAGGGCCCTCTTGGGCAGGTGTATCTGTCACTTGGCTCTTGGGAAGCATGCCTTCACAAAGAAAAACAAACAGCAACAGTTTATCTCCATACCATTAACCTTTTCTTTTTGTCTCATCAGTTAACTTCTTTAGATACTATATACACCCATAAAAGGACATACATTACAAATGTACTACACATGAGTTTTCATAAAGTGAAGCATAGACTTGTAGCCAGCACCTTCTTCATGCTCTTTCCAATTGCTGGCCCTCCCTCACAGGTAACCACTGTTGTGACTTCTAACACCACAATTCATTTTTTGCCTGTTTGACCTTCACACAAAAGGATCATAAAATGTGTTCTCTTTTGGCCCAGCGTTTTTGTTAAATATTGACATTATGTTTTTTTGGCGAATAAACATGGGTGGTTAGCAAGCAATAAATCAAACCCAGAGCATGCTAAGATATTTATCCGTGCCAGTGAATGCACCAGTAGTTCGTTCTTTTTATGACTGAAGAGTACCACATGCATGAATTTACAACATTTTTATTCTCCTACTGATAGACATTTAGATTGTTTTCAGTTTGGTGCCATTATGCACAATGGTGTTAAAATATTCTTGTACACACATATGCACATTCTTAAAGAATACATATCTGCATTTCTGGTGGATATTTAGGATGCATAGATATTTAGGATCACATGTTTATCTTTAGCAGGCACTGCTAAGCAGCTTTTCAAAGTGGTTGTACTAATTTACACACAGCTCCAGCAACACCATTTCCTCACCAACATGTGGTATTCTTTCTCCATTTTACTCAGTCTGTGGGTCTGTATCTAGCTTTATTTATTTATTTATTTATTTATTTATTTATTTATTTATTTATTGCAGTACCAGGGATGGAACCCAGGGGCATTTCTACCTCCAAGCTATACCCCCAGTCCTATTTTTTTTTATTCTTTATTTTGAAACAGGGTCTCACTAAGTTGCAAACTAAGTAGTAAGTGAGGCTGTCCTCGAACCGTGATCCTCCTGTCTCAGCCTCCCAAATGCTGGGATTACAAGCAGGCGCCACTATGCCCAGCTTCTACCTAGCATTTTAAAGACCAATGATGGTGTGGCATTCAAAGCATTTCAGAAGTCTCTGAAGTACGGAGATTTGAAAATAGTATTTCCCTCCCATAACAGGAGTACATTTTATCTATAAGAGTCAGTTTAGAAAAGAAGGTACTGTTGCTAAATGGCTTGAAAATCAATGCATCAGTTAATATTTCTCAAACTACTTTAAAAAATTAATGGTTAGATCCATGTAAGTCTTAGAGCTCTCAAATTAGATGACAATGATTACATAAAGTTAGAGTTGGGAGGCATATGAGAGACACACTAGCTGAGAGGTTTGAAAGATCCATTTCAGCCACAGAATCTCCTGTTTTAATACAAGTTTAGTTGCAATCACAAGATGTAAAACAGCTTTTTTTTTTTTTTTGGTACTGGGCAAGGAACCTCTATTTTTTATTCTTTATTTGGAAACAGGGTCTCACTGAGTTGCAAAGGGCCTTACTAAGTAGTAACTGAGGCTGTCCTCAAACTGCGATTCTCCTGTCTCAGCCTCCCAAATGCTGTGACTACAAGCATGAGTTAACACGCCCAGCCAATCTTTATTTATTTTATTTTTTTACAATGAGGCTAATGGTGAGGCCTGAGCTGAGACCTTATTCATTGAGCTTTCACCTCTTCCCAAGTAACTATGGAACACACAAAAATTTCAGACAAACAAAAGACGTCAGATGCCACAACAAGACCAAAGTTGTGAACTAATTAGCAGTAAACCCTAAAAACAAGTTTACTACAAAACAGTAGGCATAACAAAAACCAGGCCTACAAGAATTATTTTTTTCCTAAAAAGGCAAATATAAGAAAGGGTAGGCTGGGCGTGGTGGTGCACGCTTGTAATCCCCGCGCTTGGGAGGCAGAGACAGGAGGATCGCGCAGGTTCGAAGCCAGCAGCGCTGGCTTAGGAGACCCTGTTTCCAAAAATAAAATAGGTCTGGGAGTGTAGCCCAGAGACAGACGGGCTTCCAAGAACCCCAGTACCACCAAAAAAAAAAAAAAAAGAAAGGGTAGCCATACTAAATTATTTGATAAGTGCGGAAAGATTTAATTAGGAGAATGTCATTTCTCTTTTGGAGGTCTGTTAAGTACATAAATTTAAAATAAAATCTAAAAATATATGTAAGAAAAAAGCCAGAATTTATAACAGAATTCAACAGAATTCATAAATTAGATGTCAATTTTGATCGTGTATGACTTAATTAGGAACACAAAATTTGGATTTAAGCTCAGTGTTGGTGTTATGATCTTAAGCAACCCAGTTTCCTCTTCCTTAATCCTGGTAAGAGCAGAAATGAGACAATGGGAGGCGGAGACAGGAGGATCACGCTGGTTTGAAGCCAGCCTCCCTGGACAGCACCAAATAAGTATACCAATGGAACAGAATAATGTCTTATTCCATAGAATATATCTTGATTTAAACATGTGCAAAGTTAAAAAAAAACCTTACATAATATTCTTTTGGATAAGTTGAAAGAATATTGGGAAAATGTGAGGTGGAATAAAATGATTAAGTAAAGTAATGTAGGTTAAATGAATGTTCTCCCTCCCAAAAGTGCTGACTGACTGAATGACCTCAATTTAAAGAGGTCAGGACTAGTGGAATACAAATATAGTCTATCCAAGTTGGTAGTTTCAGAGCTGTTGGAATAATGACATATAAAGCAGGCAAATCACACTTGTAAACACACAGACTTACCATATGTATAGATTAAATGAGCCAAACATGAGAGGCAGTTAATAAATACAGGTCTGTGTTCCAATCCTTTAGTATCAAAGTCACAAGATGTAATGATGCTGGCCAGAGCAGAAGGCAGGAAATTTTTAAAATCAGAGCAGAAATAAATGAAATAGAGAACAACAACAACAAAAAAAAAAACAAAAACAAAAAAAAAAACCAATTCAAAAGAATCAACAAAACAAAAAGCTGGCTCTTTGAAAAAATTAGTAAGACTGACAAACCCCTGGTCAACCTAACCAAAAGAAACAGAGAATCAACTCAAATTATTAAAATCAGAAATGAAAAAGAAGACATCACCACAGACAGTAAGGAAATTCAAAGGATTATCAGCAACTATTTTGAAAATTTATACTCTAATAGACTGGAAAACAGGGAAGAAATTGATAGATTTCTAAGCACATATAACCTACCTAAACTAAACCAAGAGGACACAGCAAGCCTAAACCAACAAATAGCAAGCAAAGAAATAGAAACAGTAATAAAAATTCTGCCATCAAAGAAAACCCAGGCTCTGATGGGTTTCCAGCAGAATTCTACAAAACCTTCAGTGAAGAGCTAATCCCAATTCAATACTTTACAAATAGTTTCAGGAAATTGAAAGAGATGGAATTCTCTCAAATTCCTTCTATGAGGCCAGTATCACACTAATCACCAAACCAAATAAAGATACCTCAAGAAAGGAAAATTATAGACCAATATCCTTGATGAACATAGATGCAAAAATTACAAACAAAATACTAGCTATACACACTCAAAACCATATCAAGAGAATAATACATCATGACCATGACCAAGTCAGTTTCATCCCAGAAAAGCAAGGCTGGTTCAACATACACTAATCAATACATGTTATTCACCACATAAATAGAACTGGGGAAAAAACCCACATGACCATATCAATAGACGCTGAAAAAGCATTTGACAAAATCCAACACGCATTTATGTTAAAAAAAAAACACTGCAGAAAGTTGGAATAGAAGGAATATATTTCAACATCATTAAGGCAATATACAATAAACACAATGCCAACATCATACTGAATGGGGAAAAACTCCAAGAATTTCCTCTAAATTCAGGAACAAGACAAAGATGCCCACTATCACCACTCCTTTTCAATATAGTCCTCTTGCCACAGCAATAAGACAAGAGAAGGAAATCAAAAGAATTCAAATAGGAAGAGAAGAATTAAAACTATCCTTGTTTGCAGATGACATGATCCTTTATATGGAAGACCAAAAAAATTCAACCAAAAGACTACTGGAGCTGATTGACCAATTCAGCAAAGTTTCAGGATACAAAATCAACCTAAAGAAATCAGTTGCTTTTCTTTATGCCAACAATGAATCCACAATTAAAGAAATAAAGAAAAAAATTCCATTCACTATAACCTCAAAACCAATAAAATACCTAGGAATAAACCTAACCAAAGATGTAAAAGACCTCTACAATGAAAACTATAAAACACTAAAGAAAGAAATTGAAGAAGACCCTGGAAGATGGAAAGATCTCCCTTGCTGATGGATAGGAAGAATAAATATCACCAAAATGGCCATTCTGCCAAAAGTGATCTATAAATTCAATGCAATTCCTATTAAAATACCAACAACATTCTTCATAGACCTAGAAAAATCAATCTTGAATTTTATATGGAGAAAGAAAAGACCCAGAAAAGTCAAAGCAATCCTCAGCAATAAAAACTAGACAGGAGGCATCACAATCCCAGACTTAAAATTATACTACAGAGCAATAGTAGTAAAAACAGCATGGTACTGGCACAATAACAGGCAGACTGACCAGTGGAATAGAATAGAAGATACAGAAACAAATCCACACACCTATAGTCAATTGATCTTTGACAAAGAGGCAAACTTGTATACTGGAGAAAAGACAGCCTCTTCAACAAATGGTGCTGGGAGAACTGGCTATCCATTTGTAGGGAGATGGAACTAAATCCGTACCTCTCACCATGAACAGGAATCAACTCAAGATGGATCAAAGACTTGGAAATTAGACCAGAGACTGTGAAGTTATTAGAGGAGGGCACAGGCTCAACACTCCAATATATAGGCACAGGCAGTAACTTTCTCAACAAGACCTCCAAAGCACAGGAAATTAAAGTAAGAATTAACAAGTGGGATGGCATCAAACTAAAAAGTTTCTTCTCATGAAAAGAAACCACCAAGAACCTAAAGAGAAAGCCTACAGAATGGGAGAAGATCTTTACCATACACCACTCTGATAGAGGACTAATATCCAGAATATACAGAGAGCTCAAAAGACTCTATACTAGCAAAACAAATAACCCAATCAAGAAATGGGCAACTGAACTGAATAGACACTTCACAAGAGATACAAATGGCCAATAGATACATGAAAAGATGTTCAACATCATTAGCCATCAGGGAGATACAAATCAAAACTATGCTGAGATTCCATCTAACCCCAATCAGAGTGGCAAGCATAAAAAAAAAAAAATCAAATAACAACAAATGCTGGCGAGGATGTGGGGAAAGAACTCTTTTACACTGTTGGTGGGAGTGCAAACTATTTCAGCCTCTATGGAGACCAGTATGGAGATTCCTTAGAAAACTGGGACTAGATCCATACGATCCAGCTATACCTCTTCTGGGTATTTGTCCAAAAGGGTTGAAATCAGAGAACTATAATAACATATGCATACCTATGTTCATAGCAGCACAATTTGTAATAGCCCAAACTTGGAAACAACCTAGTTCTCTATCAGCAGATGAATGGATTGCAAAATTATGGAAAATACACACAATGGAATTCTATTCATCTATAAAGAAGAACAAAATCATGTCATTCTTAAGAAGATGGAAAGACCCGGAGAACATTATGCTAAGTGAGATCAGCCAAACACAGAAAGAGAAGAGACATATGTTTTCTCGAATATGCCCAAACTAGGGAGTACTAGGGAATACCAGAGGGACTACAGACAATGGAGGAGAAACCTCAGCAAATCTAGAATGGAAGCATAGGAAAGGAAGAAGGCTGAGGTTGATTAACGAAGGAGCTACATTCAAATATGTGTAAAAATATAAATACAGCATGGTTAATCTGGACACTCACTGTTGGGGGAAAGGAGAAGTGGGGGGAGAGTACCAAGCATATCTAAATGTATGTCATTTCTAATATGTTCCACATAAAAATAAAGATGTATGAATACAATAACCAATAAAAATTTAAAAATAACAAAAAAAATGATTCTGGCCAGATCACTGTGCAGTGCTATATTCCATTTTTGAGGCCACCATTAAATGATGTATTCACTAAATACAGTGCATCCAAAGGGAGGTAGAAGGAAATAATGGTCTAGAAGCCACATTTCCTTTAGTCATTAGCAATGTTTTTTTTTTTTTTTTGTAGGATCACAGAAGAGTCAATCATCAGATGAAACCTAAGCAATCCTTTATTTATTAAACCATCAGATAACTTCAGGTATCACATATTAGGTAAATTAGTCTACATTAGACTATTTCATCTAGCCAAAAAAGAAAGAATAACTCATCTGGCAATCTTGATTCTTAACAGCATTTCTTATAACTTTCTTTTGTAAACAGGAAAAAAAATCTATTTCTAAATGTATGGTAATATAGTTCAGTCAGAATAGTCCATGCATCTCACAAATCAGTACTGACCACTACACTAAAATTTACGGTGAGGGAGCAGTGTCAGTCAAAATTCCAAGTCATACTAAATGGCTGTGAAGGCAGGGCAACTGGCCCAGGAGAGTAGACTAATGAGCCATTAGGCATGTGCGCACAAACAGTGGAGGTGAGCGCACATCCTGAGGGAGTTGATCTGTTTAGTCTTTTTTTTTGGGGGGGGAGGGTACTGAGGGTGGAACCCAGAGGCTTTCTAGCTCTGGACTATACCCCCAGACCTATTTTATATTTTATTTGGAAACAGGGTCTCACTAAGTAGCTGAGGCTGGCTTTGAACCTGTGCAATCCTCCTGTCTCAGCCTCCCAAGCGCGGAGATTACAAGCGTGTACTACCAGGCCCGGCTTAGTCTTGTTTTAAATAACAAAAGCATTCAAGCTTTGGACAGCTGAACTGTGTGTTTGATGATGCCACCAAACGAACTATTAAGTTCTCTAAGTTTAGGCAAGATAGAGTATTTTTTGGATTAAAAAAAAATCTAAATGCCCCAGACAATTCAGTGATACTAAACCATACATAGCATATGAGTATGATTCATTTTTACTGTATATTTATATGACTTACCATTTAAGACTCTCTTTTCCTCATGATAGTCTGTATGGTGATTTGAGAGAAAAAAGTTATATAAGAATACTACAGAGTCAAAGAAAAATAGCAGAACATTTTACTGATTTATCCATAGAGCCCTTCTTGAAGAGTTTTTTTTTTCCTTCAAAGAAATGAGGTGAATAAATAGATGGCTTTTGTTTCAAATAAGTGTTTCATCTTCATCTATGGAGCCTGCCCAGCCATTTCACCAATGTTCATCTCTCATTTCAATGGACCTTTTTTTTTTTCTACTTTTTTGGTCACTTTCTTCAAGTGGCAGCCATCACAAAGCTATAATATATCTTAATAACCACAAGTGTTATACCAGTATGGTTAAAATGAACCTCTCAGCAAGATGTCAGAATTTAAAATAATAAATTTTAAAAGAGGATGATAAACTATAGAAGGGCAAACTGAAAGCACTTATTGACATTACTTTGTTTGAGTAAAAAGGAAAGTAACATCCTTAAATCAAAGATTTCAAAGTTTTGTCTTCTAATTTTAATCACCAGTAATTCGATAATTATCTCACTCAGCAGTCAGAAAATGATTGACTAAAAAGACCAGATGAGCATCCTTGTAGTTCTCTCCACTTTACCATAATCATTTTATAGCCAAAAGGGATTTTAACAACATGCATCAAATTACCATCCAATCTCATTTCAGAATAACAATCAGAGGTCAAAGACTTGAATAATATCCACAGGTCCCAGTAATAAAGCCAAGATTCGATTTGTCTCCCTTGAAACTCGACCCTATTTTTGACATGCCATTGTTTGAGTTAATACTTCCTAAAAAAGACACATGACTTAAAACACATTTAAATGTTTCCTCAAAATGAGCTTTGTTTATCAAATGCTGGATAAAAATCTAGTCTTTAAATATGCAAAGTTTTGTCATTGAAACTACTGTTGTTATTATTATTATTTTTTTTTTGCAGTACTGAGGATGCAACACAGGTGCATTCTACCACTGAGTTACACCCCATCCCTATTTTTTATTCTTTACTTTTTTGAAACAGGGTCACACTGAGTTGCAAAGGACCTTCTAAGTAGCTGAGGCTGTCCACAAACCACAATCCTCCTGTCTCAGCCTCCCCAATGCTGAGATTACAAGCGTGTGCCACCACACCCGGCTCATTATTTCTTTTAACTTAGAACAAACAGCAAATTCACAGCACATAACTAAGCTAAATCTATCCTCAATGCAGAAAACAGCTGACAGTTTGATCTCATTTATCATGAAAAAAATAACTTGTTTATACTTAAGAGGCTCACAGATTTTGAAAAATTGTACCCAGATAATTTGTTTCTAGGAAAAAAATATTATCTCATGTGACTACTTCTTGCCTGACATGAATTGATTTGCATCTGCAAAGACTTTCTGGATTTCACAAAATTACTAATTTTTTTCCAAAGTCATTTCTTAATACCAGAAGTACTAGTAAAAAGAGAACTTCCACTTAAATGATATTATCTTTAAAATTTTATGAGTGTAAATTTTATAACTCTTTTTAAAACTGGGCCATAGAAAAATAGACCACGTATCATTCTTACACATGCTTATTTCTGAATCATTTTAGTCATAAGAGATACTGTCTCCCTGAAAATAAATTCAATATTCTCTCTTGATAACTAATTCCATTATTTGGTTGGCCCTATGAATAATCAAATTTGTATCTTCTCATAATGTTGGCTCTGTAGAGGTCAGAGTCATTTAGAAGGCTTGCCCTGCCATCTAACAGCACTTGGTTCTTCACTGGGAAGGGCTAGTAAGGATTTTTACTGTGACCCAAATCTAGTTTACCTGTGCTGAGTGCAGTCCCCAGGATAAAAAAGAAAAAAAAAAATCTCTTTTACCAATATGTTCATTCTTTCATTAAATATCTACTAGTCGTCATCTTAGGGACACTGATAAAACATCAGATAAAAAGTTAGGAAATATATTCAGATCATTTAGATATAAAGACAGTTTGAAAGGATTTACATTAAAATTAATGAAATGGTTATTTTCATGCATGCACAGAAGCGAGTCAAGAACACCTCTTGAATCCTGAGAATTACTTACTCAAAAACTAAACTACATTACATATGAAATGCCAACATGTTCTTCATAATGCTGTAAAGGAGCTAAGTAGAAGGCATTATAGAAGTACATAGGAGGAATACTGCATTTGGAAGGAATGTAAAAGAACCCTGTTTTGGAAGTAATATTTTAGCTAAGTTCTGAAAATATATAGCCATTTATCAGAAGATCGTGAAGAAAGCATTCTAGAAAGAAAATTTGAGAATTTATGTTTCAATCTTTATACTTAACTTGTAGTTACCTATCTTACCTCCCTTTTTTAATCCAAAAAGTTGGTATCTTGTAACTATCAGATATGAGCTCGGTCTTATTACCGGGGTTCTTATTTACAAAGCCCAAAATATACCAACCTAGTATCCCCTAACTGCTTACCCTTGCCAGAAGACTCCTTGGTTCTCTGCAGTGTGTTAAAGAACCACTTTTTTTTCTCTAGAAATTCTTCCATATCTCTGTAACAGAACTCCTCAAATTTAGGCCTGATTCTTGATTTTGTTTCAGAGTTACATATTAAACCCTCAAATAATATAAAGTTTAACAATTTCTATAATTTTAAGTTATCATTAACCTTTCTTTTCACTATTCATGTTTGTAATCGCCTTCTGAATCTCCTTTGAATTTCCTACATCTTTTGAACTTCAAAGGCTCAGGATTACTCAATTTCCTTGAAGCAGTTTACTAACAAGTAAAATGAAGATTTAATATTTCATAGACATAAACTGAAAAATCGCAGGATTAAAAGTTGTAAAAGTACCATAGTACTTAAGTAGTTCAAGTTTTTCTCTACTGTTCATTTAACTACCATAGCATATATATCACATTTTCAGAAGTTACTTTCTCCCTCAGTTGACTATAGTCATTTTTTTTCAATTCTCCAATTTATCTGTTATTTTTCATTTCTGTCATTTCCTTTCAGGAACGACTCCTTCTTTATTTGGAATCACCTGCACGTGAATATACACGTGTTCAAAAATTATCCTTGTCTGATATCATAATTTGGATTGGGAATGTCCCCCAAAAGGCTCACGTGTAAAAAGCTTGGTCACCAGCTGTGTGTTAGTGAGAAGTGGTGGAAACTTGAGGAGCCCATGGAAATCCATGGAAGAAGTAGGTCACGGGGACACATGTCTCTGAAGGGTGTATCTTGTGGAAACATTTGGAAGAGGTAGGTTACAGGGACACGTGTCTCCGAAGGGTGTATCTTGTGGAAACTGTAGAAGAGGTAGGTCACAGGAACACGTGTCTCTGAAGGGTGTAACTTGAGGAAACGTGTGAAGAGGTAGGTCACAGGGATGCATGTCTCTGAAGGGTGTATCTTGTCCTGGATGTCTGTGTCTGTCTGTCTCTCTGTGATTCCTCATCATGATGTTTTGCCTCAGGCCCAAAGCAATAGAGCCAGCAACCCTGGACTGAAGTCATGAGCCAAAATAAATCTTTTTTTAAATATTCATTTTAGGTTGTTTATCTCATGTATTTTGCCATGGCAATAAAATGCTGAGTAACAGATCTGAAAACAAAACAAATGCTACCCGAAATAAAATGTCAATCACATCAACACCACCAGACACATTTCCAATTCAAGTCTGCATCTGCTTCCTAACCAGTCTTCCCACCTCCTATTTTTAATTACTTTTCCCTTAAATCTTTCTGGCAGATATCTCCCAGACAATGGACCCTATGGTAGCAAGAATAAATTAAGTCAGCCAGACTGAGACAGCAAATTTCCTCATCTAGAAAAACAATTTCACTATGACGCCTTGGCCATCTCTCTCCACCAATCTCTGTCTTGCTTCTCCCTTATCAAGTTAGAATCTAAGCTTGTACTTTATCTGAATTGCTCTGTTTTACCAATGAGGAAACTGAGGTTCCTAATGGAAAGAACTCTGAGCCTACAGAAGCTGAGAGTCAGCTGGCAGCCAGCCCACTGAACAGTTCTCTTGTGCTTGCTCACGGTGCCATGACTGTAAACAGCCCTCCTTAAAATCAGTGACTCAGCACGCTACTCATCCTGGTGTGTATCTGCACCCTGACTCTACAGATGCCAGGGCTGCTCTGCCTGAGATGAACCAGGAGCTTTCCATTTTCTATACATCAGCATAACATGCATGGGTTACTAATATCATTTGTAAGAATAATCAACTAATACAAGGAAAGGGGGCTTCTCCATTTCAGCACTACTAATATTTTGAGCTGGGTAATTCTTTGTTGTGTGTCTGTTCTGTATACTGTAGGATGTAAGCAGCATCCCTGACCCTAAACTGTCAGTGCTATCGATAGTTTAGGTGCTACAACCAAAATGTCTGCAGGCATTGTTAAGCATCCCCTAAGAGCAAAAGCAACTTCTCTTGATATGCCAGTGGCTAAGAACAAAGGAAAATAAATTATTCAAATGTCCGTAACATTAATAAGGCAATCTTCTGTCTTACAAAAGGAGACACCTATGAATTCTTCAAGCAATGGGTTTCTCCATGGCCTTTAATAAGGTATGTATGACTACCTCAGTATCTTGACTTTTAAAGTGAGGATGTTAGGATAGCTCTACTAAATCCCCTTTCTACCTCTGTTTTACCAATGTGTGGTTCTAAATTCTTTATAGTCATTAACTGCTAGGGAGTAAGCATGAAACCTAAAAACATAAATAGAAATTCTGATGGAGCAGTGAAAAATTAAAAAGAAACAGGCCTAAGACTGTACCATGCCACTGGAAAATATGACAATTTAAAAAATATGTCATTAAATTTTTTAGAAGTATACTTATGGTCTAGAAGAGTGCTATCCAAAAGCAATAAAATATAAGCCACAAGCATAATTTAAAATTTTCTACTAGCCAAACTAATGAAGAAATATCTTAAATTTAGTAATGAGTTTTTACTTAACATATCCAGAATATTGTCATATCAACATACAATTGATGTAAAAATTAGGAGGTACTTTGCATTCTTTTTTTTACACTAAGGCTTAAAATCCAAAGTATATTTTATACTTGCAGCATATCTGAATTTGTACTAGGCACATTTCTAGTGCACAACAGCCATATGATTAACAGTTACAATAAAAACAGCCAGGCCGGGTGTGGTGGTGCACACTTGGAATCCCAGAGCTTGGGAGGCTGAGACAGGAGGACCGCACAGGTTCCAAGCCACAAAAAAATAAAAAATAAAAAATAAAAACAGCCAAAAAACAAGGGCAGAGCGAGAACTTGTTTTTCATCTTTATCAGAGAATGAGGTGTTCCACCTATATAAATTATCAATAATTGAAACTTTTTCAAGCAAAGTTTCTCATTATTAATAAATTTTCCTAAGGCATAATAAAAAACATACTTTTTTTTTAAATTGGTGCGCTATAGTCTCACATCATAATGTGGATCGTGTTGACAATGGCATTTATTCACAGTATCCCTCCCCCCCCACCCCTCCAGCTTCCCCTTTCCCCTCCCTCCCAACAATGAGGGTCCAGGTTAACAATGTTATATTCACATGTATACATATACTTATTCGAATGTAGCTTTTCCATTTATTAACCTCAGCCTTCTTCCTCCCTACCCTTTCTTTCTGGCTTTGCTGAGTTTTCTCCTCCATTAACTGGAGTCCCTCTGGTATCCCTAATCCTCCCGAGCTTGAGCATTTTTAGAGAAAAGATACGTCCCTTCTCTTTTTGTGCTTGGCTGATGTCACTTAACGTAATGTTCTCCGGGTCTTTCCATCTTCTTGTGAAAGACATGATTTTGTTGTTCTTTATTGCTGAGTAGAATTCCATTGTGTGTATTTCCCATAATTTTGCAATCCATTCATCTGTTGATGGAGACCTAGGTTGGTTCCGTATTTTGGCTATTACGAATTGTGCTGCTATAAACATGTGTATGCATATGTTACTGTAGTTCTCTGAGTTCAACCCTTTTGGAAAGATACCCAAGAGTGGTATAGCCAGATCATAAGGTGGATCCATTAAAAACATACTTTTAATAAAGCATGCTTGTAATCACAGCATTTGGGAGGCTGAGATAGGAGGATCTAGGTTCATGGACAGCCCCAGCTACTATTTAGTGAGGCCCTCTGCAACTCAGTGAGACCCTGTTTCAAAATATAGAATAAGAAATAGGGCTGGGGGTGTAGCTCGGAGGTAGAATGCCCCTGGGTTCCATCCCTAGTACCACAAAATAAATAAAAAATAAAAAAATAAAGAATCATAATAAAAATAGCTGATTCTTTGCTTGATAATGATACATTAATATTACATTTTATATTCTGAGTCTGTTAATTTTTCTGTTTTATTCCTGGATACCCAGGTATTTTAGTACTGCCATACTAAACACTGCCAAATAAACTGAGAACTAACCTCCTAGAACCAAATATCTGGATATGCCCACAAAATGCCAGTTCTGGATCCCACTGCAGCGGGGAGTGACATGTTGCCTCATCTGAAAGACAATTTTAGGCTCTGATACTGCAAGAAGCCCATGTATAAAATTTCTCTTCAGTAAATCCATCATCTCTACCATGGCCTTCATTTCAGGAACAGTCTCTTCACTCTCTGTTCCCACTCCATCCATTTTCATCTTCTGTTCCCACTTCATTTAGGAATCCTAATTGTAGGGTGAATACATGTTCTGGTTTGCCAGAGATAACCAGCACAATTACTAACAGAGCCCCTTTCACTCCTAAACTGCACTACTTTGACCATTTATACAGTTACCCTATCTATTGTCTCTGTTGGTAAGCCTCAGGCCAGCAAAGACTGACAATCCTTCTCCCCCGCCCATGAAAGGCATAAAAGGTATTGTTCATTTTTGACACATTAAATCTTTCTCTTTAGTTGCTTTGTCGCTTTCATTAGGTAGCCTGGAGTAGAGATTATCTTTCTAGATCTTACCTAATACTTTCCACCAATCCAGTGCTTGTTTGGTCTGACTTGGAATTTTTGCCTGTGTGGATCTTAAGTCTATACTATTAAAGTCCCTTACTTGCAACCGATGCCTTTCTTTTTTTTATTTTTATTTTTATTTTTTTGGTGGTACTGAGGTTCCTGGAAGCCCTTCTACCTCTGGGCTACACTCCCAGACCTATTTTATACTTCTTTATTTTTGGAAACAGGGTCTCTTAAGCCAGCATGGCTGGCTTTGAACCTGTGTGATCCTCCCGTGTCCGCCTACCAAGTGTGGGGATTACAAGTGTGAGCCACCACGCCCGGCTTACTTTGGCCATTTAGACAGTTATCCTATCTATGGTCTCTGTTGGTAAGCCTCAGGCCAGCAAAGAATGATGTTCCTTCTTGCCCCCACCCCATGAAAGGCATAAAAGGTATTGTAAAAACAGCTTCTGATTTTTGACACATTAAATATTTCTCTTTAGTTGCTTTATCCCTTTCATTAGGTAGCCTGGAGTTGAGATTATCTTTCTAGATCTTACCTAATACTTTCCACCAATCCGGTGCTTGTTTGGTCTGACTTGGAATTTTTGCCTGTGTGGATCTTAAGTCTATACTATTAAAGTCCCTTACTTGCAACCGATGCCTTTCTGATTTGTACAATTCTTGTCTTTGCTTCCTAATGCCTTGCAAGTCCTCTCCTATCACTACCTGCTACTGGCCTCACCCCAGCAAAATATTCATGATCCGAAAAGACTTCATAGTGGAGCTGACTGATTCTCCACCTCTTTCATGGGTCCTGTCAATAATAAAGTTATAATTTTCACAGGAATAGAACTATTTTGCATGGAAAAGTATATCATCACATGCTAGTTTATACTCAGTAACTGCAGAGATATAAAGCACACAGCCCCAGCACTATCGAAGTGGAGGCAAAGGTAGCCACAACAGCAACAGCCACTTCTATTACCACCACTGTCTGTTGCTCCTTATGTACAAGCAGAGAGGAAGCACTGCTTTATTTAATCCTTTTAATCTTTTTGCTTCAGTGCTAGGGACTGAAACAGGGACTTGTACATGCTAGGCAAGTGCCCCACCACTGAGCCACATCCCAGCCCAAGATATGTCTTATACCCCATTTTATTGATGAGGGAAAACATTCAGGCCTTCCTATTAACTAAAAAATAACTTGTGAGTAGCAGAGATAAAATCAGAACCCAGGTCTATCTCTCCATCAAATGTGTACTTTTCCAAAGACCAGGTTGCCTTAAGCAATCAGTACCAGGAATAGAGATGCATAAAAGGAAGCTTTTTATAAATTTATGTTTTCTGAGTCTATACCTCATTCTGGGTACAAAATATATCTTTTGCCCTCCTCTTTACCAAGTGGTGAGAAGAAATGCTGATTATAATTTTAAAATTTCCTTTTCTTTAGGGTTTAATCTAAAATACTTAGTTTCCTCAACCTTTCTGATTTGGCTTCATGGGCTTGTGCTGCTGTTGTTTTTGTTTGTCTCATGTACTTTTTTTCTGGTATTGAATGATTTTAGGTCGTTTTTTTAATTTCAAGATATCATTCTGAAGTTTTCTAGCTTTTACTATGCTAGTAAATTAGTTGTAATAGCTAGTAAATAAAGCTAGTTGTAAGTAAAGCTAGTTGTTAGTAAATTCGTCTCTGACTACTTTTCACATCTCACTGTCTTTGGTATTATACAGTTTTATTACAATGAGTCTATATATAGACTTTTAAAAATAATCTTGCCTGGGATTTGCTGAAATTGCTGAACTTACAGATTTATAACTTTTATTAATTCTAGAAAATTCTAAGCCACTGTGCCTTCATATATCGACTCTTCCTCATTTACTACCACTTCTTTCTGGAAATCTGACTGCAAATGTTATGTCTAATTACTCTTATCCTCTTATGCTTCCTAAATAATTTTTCCTATTTTCATGTCTCTCTGTGCCATACATACAGCCTACTGTCTGATCTTGCTGTTCACTGAACTTTTCTACTATGTATAACCTGTTTGACCATTCATGCTATACACTTTGAATTTCATAAGCTTCAACATTTCTAGGAGTTCTAGCTGGTTCTTTTTCAATTCCACACAGTTATTTATTAATTAATTAATTAATTTATTTATTTATTTATTTATTTATTGTATTAGAGAATGAACCCAGGGACATTCTACTTTCAAGCTACACCCCAGCCATTTTTATTTATTTACTTATTTATTTTTTCTTTTTTTTTTTATTGGTGCACTGTATTCATACATCATAGTGGGATACATACTTTTGTAGACATACCTGCACACAATGCCCAGTCAGCCCCCACCCGATCCCCACCCCATTCTCTCCCTATCCCTCCCTCCCATGCTTGGCTTAGTGGTTGACATCTAGTATTATAGCAATTTATCCAAAATCAAAAATGATAATCTCACATAACAGTTTCATTTGTCTGATACCAAGCTTTTGATGACTTAAACATAACATTTCAATATTTCTTTTTGCTTTCTTTCTTACCAGAGAATATTTTTTTTCTATTTTTTTAGGTGAAACTATCATATATTTATATATTTATTTTTCAGAAAAAAAATCTATCCTAATATGGAATATGGACTCTAGATACCCAAAACGACCTTGAAAAAGAACAAAGCTAGAAGATATATATTTTCTGATTTCAAACCATATAAAGCTACAATAATTGAAACAGTGTAGTACTGTTCTAAAGGCAGATATATAAACCATTGGAGTTAAATAAAAGTTAAAAAAAAATTTACAGCTAAATTCTTCCCTATATTGTCAAGTTATTTTTAACAAGGTTTCCACGAACATTTGGTGGTGGAAATAATAATCTTTTAACTAAATATTGTTGAAAAATAATAATTACATGGAAAAGAATAAAATTGGACCCTTACCTAATCCCATATACAAATATTAACTCAAAATAGATAAAAGACCTAAATATAAATCTTAAGACTATAAACTTTTAGGAGAAAATCTGGGTCATAAAACCTCACAACATTGAAATTGGCAGTGATTTCTTGGATATGGTTTCAATGGCACAGGCAACAGAAGAGTATACAAACTCCCTAAAAAATAAAGAAATATTGTATATCCAAAGACAATGTAAACAGAGTTAAAAGTTACTAATAGAATGGGATAAAATATTTCCAAATGCTATATCTGAAGGTATATTAATATTCTAACTAGACATCCTAAAAATTAACAACAATAAAGGCAAACAATACCATTTAGAGATAGGTAAAAGACTAACATAAATAATGAATCTCCACAGATAACCAATCTTAGTTGTCTGTTGGATGGAAAATCTTGTTTCTCTGGTTCTGGTGTGTGTTACCTAATTCTTCTTTGTAGTTAATCTCTTTGAGTATTTTCTCTAGCGCTGGTTTTGAAGACATAAATTCCTTCAGTTTCTGTTTGTCATGGAAGCTTCTTATTTTTCCATCTAATTTGATAGAAAGTTTTGCTGGGTAGGAAATTTTTGGCTGGAAGTTGTTTTCTTTCAGAGTTTGGAATATGTTACTCCAAGCCCTTCTGGCTCTCATGACTTGGTTTGGGAAGTCTGGAGTGATTGTAATTGGTTTGCCTCTGAATGTCACTTGGTCCTTTGCTTTTGTTGCCTTTAAGGTTCTCTGCTTGGCTTCCACATTGGTCATTTTGACAATTATGTGGCGTGGGGATCCTCTTCTCCGATCCTGTCTAAAGGGAGTTCTATAAGTTTCCTGGACCTGTGTATCAACCTCTTGCTCTATGTTTGGAAAATTTTCTGCTATTACTTCCTTGAAGAGATTGTTGATCCCTTTGGTTTCACCTTCTTTTCCCTCCTCTATTCCAATTATTCTTAGGTTAGCTCTCTTAAAATGGGCCCATATTTCTTCAATGTCAGATTCCTGCTGTCGGATTTTTTTTTCTAGATTAGAAACTATGCGTCCATTTTTGGAATGATCATCTTCTAAGAGCGAGATTCTGTTCTCCATGTGGTCTAATCGGTTGTTTGTACTTTGAATTGAGGCCTTTACTTCATTAATTGCATCCTTTATCTCTTTTTGGCTCTCTCTGAATTCTTTTCGAAGCACCTCTATTATTTCTACAGTTATTTTCCTGATTTGATCTTCTAGAAATCTCTGATTTTCTGTTTTATCGGGTTCTGATGTTGTGGTGTTGTGGGCATTCATTGCTCCAGTGTTATTCCTCTTTCCATGATTTTGGAAGTTTGTGCCTTCTCTGGGTTCTTCCCTTGGGTCACTATGACTTCGCTTAAGGTGCTCTGGATCTCGAGTCTGTGGTATCTCAGACCCCACTACTCCTTTACTGGGTTGTATCACAAAGTCTCCGACCCAGGGAGTCGATAGAGGATGCTTTAGACTATGGGGGGTGCCAGGTTGCACGTTCTCCTATGGTGTGATATCTCTGCCACCGCCACTCCCCCACTGGGTCAAGTCCCAGGGAGTACAGTACTGGGATTTCTCCTCTGTGGCCCGCAATTTGACTCACTGTTCTTGAGTATGCAGATGTAGCTGTATTGGACTCGGTGAATTCACTGCTGCTGCCGCCGGTGGCAATATGGCGCTGCTGCTATGCCCTCGGTAGTGAGGCTGGCGTATTTTTTCTTCTCTGGTTTTTAGTTCCACTCTGAGTCCCTGCAGCGTGTTTTGAGCTCAGCCACTGGGAGCTTTAGATGCTCCCTGCGCCAAAAGATCCCACCTGGCTGTTCCGCAGCTGCTCACCTCAGCTTGCTGTAGCTGTCCGGGTGAACTCGCCACTGCCACCGGCAGTAAGGCACTGCTGCTGCGTCCTCAGGCGTGAGGCCGGTGTATCTCCTCTGTGGCTCTGAGCTCTGTTCTCAGTCCGCTTTCTCTCTGGAGCCTGGTGATTTTTTTGTTTCTCTGGTGATGGTGTTTTCTGGCTATGAAAGGCGCTGATTTTGTGGTAATGGAGATTGGTTGTTAGCGGGCTCTTTAAGCCCCGCTTTTCTTGGTCGCCATCTTCCCGGAAGTCTATTTATTTACTTATTTTTTGAAAAAGGGTCTCACTAAGTTGCTGAGTGTCTTGCTACACTGATGAGGCTGTCCTTGAAACTATAATCTTTCTGTCTCGGCTTCCCAAGTATTGGGATTACAGGCGTGCACCACCATGCCTGGCTCTACATGGTTGTTTTTAACAGGCTCTCATTTTTTACTCATGTTATCAACTTATTCTTATTTTCTTACATATTTAAGACATACTTACCCTTACTACAAATATGAATAATGAAGCTCTAGGGGAGAAATGCTGCTATTTGTTACCACTGAACTTCTTTCCTCATGTGTTCTCAATTTTTTATATGTATTAATAACTGATCTATACTTGTGGAATTTTAAGGGTCTCAGGTTGAAAGATATACCTTCATTTAACATTTACATATACATATACATTTGCCAGACAGCTTGGAAAACCAATAATAACTGACCACTTTATTTCTTGATCTAAGGTTCCTGAGACCACATAGGTGGAATATTTGATTCCCACCCTCTTATTTCAAACTTATAAGTGAAAAGGACCAGGGGAAACCAGGTATGGTGGCACACACCTGTAATCTCAGCTACTCGGAAGGCTGAGGATAGAGGACTGTAAGTTCAAGGCCAGCATGGGCAATTTAACAAGACCCTGTCTCAAAATAAAAAGGGCTGGATATATAGTTCAGTGGTATGGCACTTGCCTAGTATGTGTGAGGGCCTGCATTCAATCCCTAGGTACTATTAATATAAAAACAATAGACAGGGCCGGGCATGGTGCCACAGGCTTGTAATACCCGTGCTTGGGAGGCAGAGACAGATGGATAGCGCATGTTCGAAGCCAGCCTAGTCGGCTTAAGAGACCCTGTTTCCAAATAAAATATAAATAGGTCTGGGAGTGTAGCCCAGAGGTAGAAGGGTTCCATCCCCAGTACCACCAAAAAGGTCCCATTCCCAGTACCACCAAAAAATAAATAAATAAATAAAATAAAACAGGTACAAAAGAAGCTAGCTCCTTCAAAATTCCCCTTGCAAGCCAGGCATGGTGATGCATATTTGTAATCCCAGTACTTGGGAGGCTGAGACCGGAGGATCACAGGTTTGTAACCAGTATCTTAGTAAAGACCTCTGCAACTTAGACCCTGTTTGAAAATAAAGCAATAAAATAGAGCTGGGAGTATAGCTCGAAGGTAGAACGTCCCTGGGTTTCATCCCCAGTACTATAAATAAAATCCTTCCTATGCAGAACATGACTACCCCCTCTGAAGAAACATGTAACCCATGAAGAAGCATGATGACCTTCTACACCTGTGCCTAACAACTCTAAAACTCTCTTTTCTCAACATCGAACAGTCAAGCAGCTTCTCCTCTCTCCCTTTATATGAATTCCCCTGCTACCAGGCAACGTAAGAGGCAAATCTCAAAAGCTCTTGTCCTCCTTCCTGCATTGATGGTACAATATAGCTTTTTCTTTTTGCAATACCAGGATTACAGTACTGGCTTCCATGTGCATCAGACAGTGAGCCTTTGCTTTCTATCAGGACTATGATTACAAATTCTCAAAAACTTCTTACCTCTCCTCCATCACCTCATAAATAAGTTCAAGATACAGAAGATACTCTTGAGAGTTCTTGTTAGGGTTTCCCTTGCAAGCCTTATTTCATATGACATAGCAGAGTCTAAGCCATATGCGTGGGTCTCAGTTCCAACTTCCTGCCTTTTAGAGATGTAAGATTCCGTCTTCCTTCCATCTTGTGTGATCATTAAAATTCCTGTATACCTCTAAGTTACTAGTACCTACACAGGGGGTTGGGGAAATGGGGGCTTCAGAACTAGGTTATCATTCTTAGTTGCTCATGTCTACTTATTTTTTTTTTAATCTGGTAAATTCCTTGTGAATTAACTTGCTCAATTAAAATGGTATTCATTGAGCCAGGTGTGGTTTATATTTTACTTGGAAACAGGGTCTCGTAAGCCAGCAAGACTGGCTTTGAACCTGCACGATCCTCCTGTCTCCGCCTCCCAAGCACAGGGATTACAAGTGTGCACCACCACGCTCGGCTTTTTTTTTTTTTAAACAGGATTTTTTTTTTTTAAAACAGGATTAACTGAATTGCGAAGTAGCTGAAGCTACCCATGAACCACGATCCTCTTTCTCTACCTCCTTGAATGCTAGGATTACAAGCGCATGGCGCACACATAATCCCAGCATTTGGGAGGCTGTGTCAGCCAGCTTTTTGTCACTGTGACAAAGTATCTGAGAAAAACAACTTAAAGAAGGAAAGAATTACTTTGGTTCATGGTTTCAGTGTATGGTCACCTGCCTCCATCATTTTGGGCCTTTGGTGAGGGCAGAGAGAAGGAAAGCAGAGCTGCCTACGGCCAGCAAGTAGAAAGACAGTAAAGGGGCCAGGGATAAGATATAGTGCCCAAACACATGCCCCCCAAGGGATGTACTCAGTCCAAGTAGGTCTCATCTCGTACAGTTTCCACCATTCTCAATAGTACATTCAGCTATGAATCCCACATAGTAGTATTTGTTTTGCAGCAACAGGAAGAAAAAGAATCCTTACTGATCCTCTATTACACTCAGAGTATAAAGAACTTTACTAATGGTAATTCCTAGCAATATGAATCACTATAGGAATTAGGAAATTGAAATTCAGACATAGAAACTGGAGGGCCCACTCCAGTGGGAGAAACACCAGCCTGTTGGACTAGGTAATACTTATAGAGGGCCAGTAGGGCTAGACTGGAGGAAAAATCAGGTAAGAGTTACACAACTTCCTTTTGCACCAGGTTTACCTGCACTTGCATATGCCTGTAACCCTATTGGTATTGCATTACGTTCTGCAGACAAGAATGTGACCCAAGGACATAGGCTGGGCTGCCCATATTTCTATCAAATTCCTATCTTACTACTAGATTAAAATATAAGTATGCCTGTGTTATATTTTCATACTATTGAGATGCCTCTGGCAACAAAGCCTTGAACTACAAACTCACTGAACTGAGTAGTGGAAGACTATAGTTGACTGGCCAATTTACTTTTAATTTTAGTGAAAAAATCGAGTTACTCATAGAAAGAGGTTATACAAAGTATTCCTGCTTCTTCAATTCCATGTCTAAAATTCTCAAAGGGTATTCTTCTATGACTTATTTAAAGAATACTTGTTGAAATCCAAGAAAACAACAACACATAGTTATGCATCACACGTCAATAATGCGAGCTTAGCACCAGTACCACGTGCTTACCTTTTGGAACAGCAGGTTTAACTGCCATCCTGCCAACCAGGCATTCTTTCAGCATGGATTCATAATTGACCCAACGATGAACCTGGCGTGGGAGATAAATTGTAGAAAAGCAACATAACTCTAACTCTGCAGCATGCGCCTATTTTACTATGAGAAAAATTCAATCTTCCTAAACTGCTCTGAAAGAGATTCAATTAGCCAACAAGAGATGGACAAGAAAGCAACATGGATAGAGACTGTTTCAGTGTTTTCCATGTGCTCTACAGACCCCTCGAGGTTTCTGACACCCTTTCAGGTACCCAAGAGATCTCCATTAGCTTCAGGAGGACAGAAGATGTTATTTGCCCTTTTCACTGTTTTGACATTTGCAATGATGCTACAAACAACTGTGAGTAAAACTGCTCACATCAGCAGCAATCAAGGCAGCAGTTCCAAGATGGAATCATACTCTTGGTCACACAGACATGGAAAGGGTAGTATTTAAGACCGTCCTTCACAAAGTGGAAAATTTATTAATGTGTTTAAATTTTGATCTTGGAGTATGGGTCATTTATATATATACATACATATATGTGTATGTATGTATATATGTGTATATATACATATATGTGTGTGTATACACACACACACACACACACACACACACACACACACACTTTTTCCTCCCTCTCTCTCCTCTCTCTCTCTCTCTCTCTCTCTCTCTCCCTTTTTGGTACTAGAGACTGAACTCAAGGGGCCTTCTGCCTCCACGTTACACCCCCAGCCTATTTTTTTCTTATTTTGAAATAAGATCTTGTTAAGTTGCAAAGGCTAACCTCAAACCTGTGATCCTCCTTCCTGTCTTTGCCTCCCAAGTACTGGGATTATAGGCCTGTGCCACCACACTTTTTATATTCTGTGACAAAACAGGAAATTCTCAAAACACGTATCTACTGTAAACTACGATGGTTGCCCTGAGGAAAAACATATAAGCACTTGTTTGATTTGCAAACTGAATAGGGTTTTTCTTATGAGAGGTCATTTATACAGGAAACAATTAATGATAATCACCAGTTATTCAGATTTGGGTATTTAACAGATATTTTCTCAAATAAACCAAGTGAGAAAGTTACTTCAATGACAAAACTGACAGTATTTGTTGAAAGACACCACTAGTGGGAATTATAATTTAAACAACTCTCTGGAAGGAGAGTGCATTAAAAGCCTAAAAGTTCTTTTACTCATATATTTAGAAATTTATGTGAGCCAGGAGTGGTGGCACATACTTGTAATCCCAGTACTTGGGAGGCTGAGACAGAATCACGATGGTTCAAAGCCAGCCTCAGATACTTAGTGAGGCTCTCAGGAACTTAGTGAGACCCTGTTTCCAAACTGGGGGGGAAAAAAAAAAAGGTTCTAGGAGTATAGCCTGGAGGTAGAAGGCCCCTGGGTTCCATCCCCAGTACCACAAAAAAAAAAAAAAAAAGAAATTTACCTGAGAAAATTTTTGTATATACACAGATACAAATACCAGGATACTCATCATAGCACTATATACCAAAATACCAGAAAAATCTAAATTTTCAAATGTAAAATTATCAGTAAAGTCATAATATATTATTCAAAAATACTATGTAAACCTTAAAATAATCAGGCCAAATAATATTGATATCAGAATATTTATGGTATAATCCTAAGTAAATAAATAACACTAAAATAGCAAATATGTTAAATGTACATGGAGCACCCACTACGGTGTAAAGCACTGTCCGATGGGGTATGGGGCTGGTCAGAAAAATATTCAGGGAGGCAAAGGTACAGGACTAATAAACACAGCAGGTATTTCAGTTTGTTCAATATTTGCTCTGATATACTTGCTCCAGGGTTTCGAAGACCAAGTAAGTGACTAAATTTATTCCACTGTCAATAGTAAGCCACTGAAAGTTGTAGAAGAAGATGCAAAGATGATTGTCTTTAAGAGAACTAACCCAGCTGCCAAGTTATCTAAGTTGGTACTGAAGATAAAAGTATCTGGACAATATTGAAAGAGTAGGGTTACAGAGGTTGATGACTTGCACCAAGGTAGTAGAAGGGATAAAAACACATGATGTTTAAAGACACATCATAGGCTCTGACCAGTGATTAGATACTGGGGCATAAGGAGAAAAGGCAAAGATTACTTAGTGGCTTCAAGTCCCTATTACTGAAAGCTATTACCTATTATGGGGAAAAATAAAAAAGATAAACTGTTATTATTTGAGGGGGCACTGAGTCAAATGCTAACAGGTTATCAAATTGCCTATCAAGCATTTGGAAATCTAAAGCAAGTCAGCAGTAGAATCAAGACTGGAGACAGGTATGACAATAAAAATATTAATAGTCTTTGTACAACTCTAATACTGGGCACAGGTAAAGTTTTATATTTAAAGATTCAAAAAGCCTCACCACAGTTTCTAAAATACAAAGTCATTTACTTCAAGGTTAAGTGAAAAGTCATAAAAATGTTTTAAATTTTACTAGTTGTCTTAGCTTTTGCCAAAGAGAATATAGCAATCTGGACAAAAGTACTGTTATACAAAATTATAAAGAACTTTGTAATATAGCAGTTCTCGTGACTTCTTCCAAACAAGCTTTCTTAAATAAGGCCCACACAGCCGGGCGTGGTGGCGCATGCTTGTAATCCCCGTGCTTGGGAGGCGGAGACAGGAGGATCCCGCAGGTTTGAAGCCAGCCTTGCTGGCTTACAAGACCCTGTTTCCAAATAAAAATATAAAATAGGTCTGGGAGTGTAGCCCAGAGGTAGAAGGGTTCCATTCCTAGTACCACCAAAAAATAAAAAAAATAAGGCCCACACAAACTCATAACATAGACGGATATAAATAAGACTTTTTTTTTACTGAAAATACTTCTTGTGGGAAAGTATATTCAACATCAATAGTTTAAAAGTAGATACAAGAGAAAAATATGAGAAACAAGTTTTTAGGCAAATGTTCCTAATCTTTTATATTTTTGTTGCATTATTACAATTGCATTGTTAGATAACAAATACCAAATGACAATGAGAATTGGCTTTAAAATAGCAGTAACAACTTCCCACTGAAAGAACCTCCCAATGAGAATGCTATTACAACCAATGGACAAACATGACTTTCCTCCAACCCCGGAAAAACATTAATAGCAAATGAGGGCTGGGTGTGGTGGCCCACACTTGTAATCCCCGCACTTGGGAGGCGGAGACAGGAGGATCGCGCAGATTCGAAGCCAGCCTTGCTGGCTTAAAAGACTCTGTTTCCAAATAAAAATATAAAAATAGGTCTGGGAGTGTAGCGTGGAGGTAGAAGGGTTTCCAGAAACCCCAGTACTACCATTAAAAAAAAAAAAAAAAAGCAAATGAGATTCTGCCATTTAAGCACCTAAGTACTTTTAAAAGTAACCACACACACACACACACACACACACACACACACACACACTTATAAACATACACAAACCTAGCAACCTGGTTAAAAACAAATACTAACAAATGAGAAAAGAGAAGAATGAGAAATTAAATTATTATTTGATCAAAATAACTATAAAATTATCCACTCTGATTCAGTTATTTTGAATGATTAAATCCCAGTACTATAACATGGTTAATTATCAATAAAATATGTGAGATGAAAGCAAATTTTCATCCTCTGAAAGATTATTATTTCAAAATAACAGGTCAGTAAAATAATAGTAATTAATATATTTCTTATAGCTTTTAAATAGTATAAGAGCCAAATTTACATAAATATAATGGAAAAAGTTACTAATTTAAATATCTCCTGAGATACCTATGCAGAATATCTGCTATCATTCCAGGGAAAATTAAGTTTTCTATTCATTAATCAGACTCATTTAATTTTCAATGTGTCATACAGATGTAGCAGAGCAAAGCAGGTGGAATACATAAACAATCCCCAAATGAGGAGAATCAAGAACACAGAAGATAAATGACCTGTTTAAAGTGATTTGGCAAGTTAGCAATAGTGCTCCTCCCCCCGCCGCCCCAGTACTGGGTATGGAACCCGGGGGCATTCTACCTCTGAGCTACACCCCAGCCCTATTTTTTGTTCTTTATTTTGAAGCAGCGTCTCACTGAGTTGTAAAGTTCCTAAGTAGCTGAGGCTGTCCATGAATCATGATCCTCCTGTCTCAGCCTCCCTCCCAAATGCTGGGATTACAGTGTGCACCACCATGCCTGGCTCCCGTGCTCCTTCTTCCAACTGTTACTGCTTTCCGTAAGTCAGTTATCATTATTACTGAAATTAATCAAGACTAAATAAACATATGCCAACAGAGAAGGAAGCCAGCAAGTCAAAGATTGAAAATCACCTCTAAAGTTTTTTAGGTTTTTTTTTGTGTGTGTGTGTGGGTGGGGGGGTACTAGGGGTGGAACCCAGAGGCTTTCTACCTCCAGGTTACACTCCCAGACCTATTTTATATTTTATTTGGAAACAGGGTCTCACTAAGTAGCTGAGGCTGACTTCGAACATGTGCGATCCTCCTGTCTCAGCCTCCCAAGCACAGGGATTACAAGTGTGCACCATCACACCTGGTTAACCTCTAAAGTTTTAATACAAACTTAAAAGCAAACCAAATGAATTGCTACTTGTGAACATCTGCCTGCATTTCAAAATTCAACATTTCTGAAATTTATGCAATTATTTTCTTTCTAAAAACGTCACACTGCTAAATTTATGAGAAACTCTTCCATTGTGATACTTCGATTACTTTCAACATCTTACCTGATTAAAAAGATCAGTACCATCTGATCCTGCTGCTCTCATTAGTTCATCTTCTCCACCAGGATGATATTCCATATATGAGCTGACATTATAAACAAAGCCTATATCAAAGCAAGAAGAGAGGATATCCTATATGGACTTCTTAAAAATTATAAAGCCTATAAACATAAGTTCCAATAAATGTTTCCCAACATATTTTATTTAAACAATCATTATTTCAAAGTATCAAGAACTGTAAAGGTCTGAACTTTCGCCACACGTGTAAGCTAATAAGTTTACCTGTCTTAGGGGCCCTGGAAGATAACAGTAGACTTGTAGGTTAGTGACAAAGAACAGTTTAGTTCTCACATTAGTAGCAGTAGCAAGAATATCAACATTTGTATCAGTTTCCTGCACCCCAATTCCTACAGAGCTGTGAGACAAGAGCCCAGTAAAACCTGTAGCAATCCTGTCCCTCCAGGAAATGAATCTTGAGTTTAGGAAACTTCAGTCTTCTATAAAAGGCAGTAATTACAACCTGCACTTTGTTCTGGAGAGAGGCATTATTACACTGAGCAGTAAATAAATCTGCCTTTTGCTTTATTTTTTGGTGCTAGGGCTTGAACTTGTGCATGCTACCTTCGAGATACACCCCCATCTCTATTTTATTTTTTATTTTGAAACAGGGTCTCACTAAGTTGCTCAGGACCTAAGTTGATGAGGCTGGCCTCACACCTGTCATCTTCCTGTCTCAGCCTCCCAAGTACTATGATTACAGGCATGAGACACTACAACCAGCTTGTCCTTTGCTTTAGAGGGAGACACTGTATAACCCAAGTTTGTTCACTACACAAATATCACTAAAAATATTGTCCAGAACAGACAGCTATCTACTCAAAAGATATGCAGAAATGCAAAAGATCCACAGAGAACTGTCTCCCAATACAAAGAAATCATGAAACATTTCACATGTGTATAATTTTTTAAAGTACCCACCTACACACACTACATGACACTACGACATTAACATTTCCAAATATTCTATCTTCCTCCTCTGCCCTGGTAGAAGAACCCGAGGAAAAAGACTCGGAATGTCATCTGTGTGCCTGATCTTCTTCAGCAAAGGCTAAGCAACAATGACCATGCATGCCTGCTCGGTGAAAAGAAAATCCAACTCTTCTCAGCAGTTAGAACAAAGATTATTATTCATATCTTAATCTTTTAATTTCCCTCAATATTTATTTACTCTATTACTATGGTCAACTATATTTGTAGCTGGGTGTGGTGGTGCACACTTGTAATCCCAGCATCATTTGGGAGGCTGAGAAAGGAGAATCTGGGTTTGTGGGCAGCCTTAGCTACTTATGAGGCCCTTTGCAATTCAGTGAGATCCTGTTTCAAAATAAAGAATAAAAAATAGGGCTATGGGGTGTGGCTTGGAGGTAGAATGCCCCTGGGTTCCATCCCCAGTACCGGAAAAAAAAATTATATATATATTTGTACCATTTAAGGAAGAGGAACAGGGAACCAATAAACTGAAATATCTCAATAAATGGCCTTCCTAAAGAAGTGAGCTGTTAAAATTAAGTCTTTACTTGAAAACTAAATAGTAGATAAACCCAGTCTTAAAGACACCTCAAAACTGAATTGGCTTTTTTACATATCTGTACTGGGATTATAGGCAGGCACTATCATGCCAGGTCTCGGTTATTTTTCAGAGTACAGGGATCTTAAGATGGAAAGGTTTATGGAACACAGAGTAAAAGTGGTATTTTTTTAACAGAATAAAAAATATCTTTTACTTCAAATTCAAATATTTAATTCAAGTTCTATATTATATTCATTCAACAAAATATATTAATGCCTATCATGTATGTACCAAGTATAATGCCACATATTGTAATATTCATATTTACTTCATTTAGTCACCACTAATTTCTTTTGCTGGCTCCAAAATAAATTAGGGGAAAAGATGTGTTCATATGGTAAAATCATGGTACATTTCACTATATTCAAATGTACCCAAAAAGGCTTAAAGTACCATGACTACTTTGCCATCTTGTGTTCAGAAAGGAAACTGCACATTATTTTCATTATTTTATGTGTTTTTATCTAGTGTACCTGCTCCGCAGTGTTAAAATGCAATTGTAACTGCAGGATTTTTAATTCTCTGCTTCAATTCTATGAATTTTTGCTTCATATATTTTAAGCCTTGTTATCATGAATTAAACATAATGTTTCTTTTTTAAATTTTATTTATATGTGGAACATATTGAAAATTGTATACAGTTTGACTGTGCTTGGTACCCTCTCCCCCTCCCAACAACGATTGTCCAGGGTAACCATGCTATATTCATACTTTTACACATATTCGGATGTAGCTCCTCCATTAATCAACCTCAGCCTTCTTCCTCCCCTACCCTTCCATTCTAGCTTTGCTGAGATTTCCCCTCCATTATCTGGAGTCCCTCTGGTATCCCCAATGCTCCCTAGTTTGGGAAAATTAGAGAAAACATATGTCCCTTCTCTTTCTTGAGATGGATCAAAGACTTAGAAACTAGACCAGAGACTGTAAAGTTATTAGAGGGCATAGGCTCAACAATCCAACATACAGGCACAGGCAATAACTTTCTCAACAAGACCTCCAAAACGCAGGAAATTAAAGCAAGAATTAACAAGTGGGATGGCATCAAACTAAAAAGTTTCTTCTCATAAAAAGAAACCTAGATGGAAAAATAAGAAGCTTCCATGACAAACAGAAACTGAAGGAATTTATGTCTTCAAAACCAGCACTAGAGAAAATACTCAAAGAGATTAACTACAAAGAAGAAATAGGTAACACACACCAGAACCAGAGAAACAAGATTTTCCATCCAACAGACAACTAAGATTAGTTATCTGTGGAGATTCATTATTTATGTTAGTCTTATACCTATCTCTAAATTGTATTGTTTACTTTTATTGTTGTTAAATTTTAGGATTGCTAGTTGGAATATTAATATACCTTCAGATATAGCATTTAGAAATATTTTATCCCATTCTATCAGTAACTTTTAACTCTGTTTACATTGTCTTTGGATATACAATATTTTATTTTTTAGGGAGTTTGTCTACCCTTTTGTTGCCTGTGCCATTTAAATCATATCCAATAAATCACTGCCTATTTCAATGTTGTGAGGTTTTATGACCCAGATTTTCTTCTAAAAGTTTATAGTATTAAGATTTATATTTAGGTCTTTTATCTATTTTTTTTTTTTTTTTTTTTGGTGGTACTGGGGTTCCTGGAAGCCCTTCTACCACCGGGCTACACTCCCAGACCTATTTTATATTTTTGAAACAGGGTCTCTTAAACCAGCGCGGCTGGCTTCGAACCTGCGCGATCCTCCTGTTTCCGCCTCCCAAGCACGGGGATTACAAGCGTGCGCCACCACGCCTGGCTTTTTATCTATTTTGAGTTAATATTTGTATATGTATTTAGGTAAGGGTCCAATTTTATTCTTTTTCATGTAATTATTATTTTTCAACAATATTTAGTTAAAAGATTATTATTTCCTCCACCAAATGTTCATGGAAACCTTGTCAAAAATAACTTGACAATATAGGGAAGAATGTATCTCTAGGCTTTCATTTAACTCCAATGGTTTATATATCTGCCTTTAGAACAGTACTACACGGTTTCAATTATTGTAGCTTTATATGGTTTGAAATTAGAAAATACAATCTTCTAGCTTTGTTCTTTATCGAGATCGTTTTGGGTATCTAGAGTCCATATTCCATAGGATAGATTTTTTCTGAAAAATAAATATATAAATATATGATAGTTTCACCTAAAAAAATAGAAAAAAAAATATTCTCTGGTAAGAAAGAAAGCAAAAAGAAATATTGAAATGTTATCTTTAAGTTATCAAAAGCTTGGTATCAGACAAATGAAACTGTTATGTGAGATTATCATTTTTAATTTTCAATAAATTGCTATAATACTAGATGTCAACCACTAAGCCAAGCATGGGAAGGAGGGATGGGGAGGGAATGGGGGGGGGATCGGGTGGGGGCTGACTGGGTGATGTGTGCATGTATGTCTACAAAAGTTTTTTGTATCCCACTATGATGTCTGAATACAGTGCACCAATAAAAAATTTAAAAAAAATAAGAATATTAGTGACCTGGGGTAAGAAAGATATTAGTTCAAATCCTAATGCAAGCACTTCAGATAGATATGAATTTGAGCAAATTGTTTGGCTCTGTAAATCTCAATTTTCTCAAGGAAAAGGAGATTAGTAATATTTCCACACAAAGCTCTGAGGGGATCAGATGAAAGAATGTCAGCTAAAGTGTTGGGCCCATTGTCCAGCCTAAGAGACTCTATAATCATGGCCACCATTTAACCTTGAGTCTGTCTGTTGCTAAGAAGACTCCTCCTCTAAGCCAAGCATGGGAAGGAGGGATGGGGTGTGAATGGGGTGGGGATCGGGTAGGCGCTAACTGGGCAATGTGTGCATGTATGTCTACAAAAGTATTTTCTTTATACCATTATGATGTATGAATACAGTGCACCAATATAAATAAAAAAAAGAAGACTAAAAAAAAAAAAAAAAAAAAAAGAAACCACCAAGAACCTAAAGAGAAAGCCTACAGAATGGGAGAAGATCTTTACCAGCCACCACTCGGATAAAGAACTAATATCCAGAATATACAAAGAGCTCAAAAGACTCTACACTAGCAAAATAAATAACCCAATCATTTGGCAAATGAACTGAATAGACACTTCACAAAAGAAGGGATACAAACGGTCAATAGATACATAAAAAGATGTTCTACATCATTAGCTATCAGGGAGATGCAAATCAAAACTACGCTGAGATTCCATCTAACCCCAATCAGAGTGGCAAGCATAAAGAAATCAACAACAAAATCAGGCGAGGATGTGGGGAAAGAGAAACTCGTTTACACTGTTGGTAGGAGTGCAAACTAGTTCAGCAGCTTTGGAGATCAGTGTGGAGATTCCTTAGAAAACTGGGAATAGATCCACCACATGATCCGGCTCTATCACTCCAAGGTATTTTTCCAAAGGGGTTGAAATCAGAGAACTACAGTAACCTATGTTCATAACAGCACAATTCGTAATAGCCAAAATATGGCACCAATCTAGGTCTCCATCAACAGATGCATGGATTGCAAAATTATGGGAGATACACACAATCGAATTCTATTCAGCTATAAAGAAGAACAAAATCATGCCATTCACAAGATGGAAAGATCTGGAGAACATCATGTTAAACAATGTTTCTACATGAACTGACTCTTTTCATCATTATGAAAAGTCTTTATCTCTGGTTAAAGCTCTTTGCCTTTATCTGCTAATACATTTTATTTGATATTAATATAGTCCAAACAAGAGGTTCAAATCGATAATGTTGCCTACCATTTAGATAATATACTTTTTCACATATTTACTTTCAACTTATCTACAACTTTAAAGTAATATTTCTTATAGATGTCATATAGATAGGTCTTGATAACATAACACAGAGACAATATCTACTTTTTAATTAGCATGTTTGGTCTATTTACACATAAATTAATTACTGTGGCTGAACTTAAATCTATCTTTTTCCCTGGCATCCAAGTTTTTTGTTTGTGTCTCTGTTCTTATTTCCCTGCATTCTTTTGAGTTAACCAGATTTTCTTTAAAATTTGTTTTTAAGTGATTTTTCTGAGAATTACAGTATATATCCTTAACTTTTACTTGCTTGAGAGTTAATATTATACCCTTCCACACATAATATAAGGACCACTGACAGCCCTCTATCATCTATCTTTTATGTAACTCCACAATAGTTATAGCTTTTTCTTTAAATAGTCATGAATTTTTTAATGAAAAAAAATATTAATCTTTTCTCTTAAATATCATTTCCTGAAGACTTGAGCTTCCATCAGAAATCATTCTCTTTTAAACCAAGAAACATTTTTAAACATTCCTTTTAGCAAAAGTTTATTGGTAATAAATTCGAAGTTTTGGTTTGCGTAAAAATGTCCTTATTTCATCTTCATCCTTAAAAAACTCTATATCATCACAGATATTATTTTCTCACCAGCAGTTGTTTTTATTGTTTCTCAGTATGTCTCCTCTGGCTACTTTCAAGATTTTCTCTGTATCTTCGGCTTTTAGAAATCTGCATAGGATGTGCCTAATATTTTCTTTGTATTGATCAGGCTCAGATTTGCTAACCTTCCAAATTCATAATTTTATGTCTCTCATTATATTTTAAAAATATTTGGCTACTGTTTCTTCCAACAATTTTTTATGTTCCAGTCTCCTCCTCCTCCTGCTGGAACTTTCTCTCTATATATTAGACATTTTTATTTTGTCTCAGACTCTGAGCCTCTGTTCATTTTCCTGATTGTTCTTCATACTGGATAATTCCTATTTGTCCATTTCAAGTTCACAAAACTTTCCTCAATATTAACTCTAATCTACCATAAAACTCATAGTAAAATCTTTTATTTCATTATTATAATTCTATATTTTTAAAAATTTAGCGTGTGATTTTATATCCATTTATTATCTATATATATATGTTCTTATACTTTCTCATATAGTTATAATAGGTGCTTTTAAATCATTGTCATCTAAATTCAAACATATGGATCATCTCCAATAGGCTTCTTCTTTCAAGTATGTATAACTTTGGATTATATTCTGGACACCAAAAGTAATATGGAGTAGAAACTTTTTGTCCAAAATAACTTTTGCACAATTTTCTTTCAAAATATTGACTGGCATTTGTAAACACTATGTCAATCATACAAAAGATGTAAGGGTTAGATTTGGTGCCCAAAATACCTGTTTTCCTCCTACTCAATTTTTTTGTTTTTGCAGTACTAGGGATGGAACCCAGGGGCATTCTACATCTGAGCTACACCCCCAGTCCTACTTCTTAGTCTTTTTATTTTTCAAAACAGGGTCTCTCTGAGTTGTGAAGGGCTTCGCTAAGTAGTTGAGGTTGTCTGCAAACCGTGATCCTCCCATCTCCGCCTCCTGAATGCTGGGATTACGAGCGTGCGCCACCATGCCTGGCTCCTACTCAATTTTTAATGAATAGGAAGAAGGTACAGACAGAGGAAACGTTTTTAAAAAGTAAGAAAGTATATGACAGTTCAGGAGATAAAGATAGATTTAAAATAAGAGAAAGTAACCTTAGGTGTCAGTAGAGGAACCAATAAAATAACAAAGACTAGATTATTTGCAAAAATCTGATGTAAAATAAAAAACCTGAATATCTATGGGTCAGTTTTAAAATGAGCATATGAGGAGAAACACACCTCTAAGGCTAGGAGACACGGCGGATCCTTCTCATACATTATTTGGCATTGCTGGATTTTCACTTTTGGGAGAAGAGCAGATTAAACCTGTTAGTCCTAATTTTTGCATGTCTGAAGAATTACTTCCAGGGGTTAATGTTCAGTCTAAACTAATGAGCTAGATTCCTTGATGGAAAAGATACAGAAGTTTTGACATCTCACCATTTCTGAATTTGAAGTGCTTACCGCACCTATTACTTCTGCTAACACTTTATTAGCTGTTATATTAATTTTAATTAGTTATATAATTATACGTATTGTAAAATAAAGACGTGTATTTTATTTTCTGCTTTGAAAAAAAAAAAAGGAAAAATACTGGTTTATACTTCCTAAGTAACCAAATGAGGCAGGATAAAAGATGTTCACACATCTGCTGTAAAGAAGAAATACAGTCCACAAAGTAGACAATCTATAGAATCCTTACGCTTACTGTAATAACAATATACTATTTACTATAATGTGTTCCATTACTCTAAATAAAAATTCCAAATTTGAAAAACTGTTCCTAGAAGAAAATCTTCACGTAAAAAACATTTCTACACCGGAAGCAAATAATGCTACAGTTTCTCAGAAGTAGCCAGCAAAAGGAAACCTAGAGAAAAGAACTTATTGGAAAATTTAGTTCTATTTTTGGTCGGCTTAAATCTGACCTAAAAAGTATAGAATTTATTTTACTTTAGCATGACTACAGTATGAATAAAAATAACCTAAACAAACATTGCTGATTATTCTGATTTGAGGCAGTTATATTCTATAACATCACTGTAAACACTGAATATGCAAATGTGAACCATTCTTCCATACAAGGTTAAGTTCCTGCGAGCGTCTGCCCACATTTGTGCCAATCAGTCAATACATAACTCTGATGTGTCTCTCACTTAATATACATTATTCCATAGGCCGGAATGGTGGTGCATGCCTGTAATCCCAGTACTTTGGAGGTTAAGACAGAAGGATCACAGGTTCAAAGCCAGCCCCAGCAACTTACTGAGGCTCTTAGCAACTTAGCAAGACCCTGTTTTCAAATAAAAAAAATAAAGTAGGGCTTAGAGCTAAGCTCAGAGGTAAAATGCCTCTCAGTTCAATCCCCAGCTCCACCATTTCATGAACTCTGAACTCATAGCCAATAGTTCTGTAACACATACCTGAATGAAACTTTTTTCTTTTCTTTTCTTTTCTTTTCTTTTTTTTTTTTTTTTGCAGGTCTGGGGATGGAGCCCAGGGGCATTAGAATTCTGAGCTACACCCCCTGCCCTATTTTTTATTCTTTATTTTGAAACAGGGTCTCACTAAGTTACGGAGTGCCTAAGTAGCTGAGGCTGGCCTTGAACCGTGATCCTCCAGTCTCAGCCTCCCAAATGCTGGGATTACAAGCATGCGCCACCACACCAGGCTTGAATGAAACTTTTCTAACACAGTTTCTCCACAGAGCACACTGCAGCCTTCTTGTGACAGTACTTTCACACTATTCCTGGGGTCATTTTAAAGAACAACAACATAAAAATGTGGAAAATGTGGCATGAAATGACCATGAAAAAGATACTTGTTTGCAGCGTGAGATCAGAAACAGGAAGGCAGAGCATCACCCTGTATGTCCCTAGCCAGGAACATGTATATGGGTGATACAAATTTTTCATCACTTTATACATGTCTCTGAATAACTATTAATGCACTGTATTAGTTTTAAGGTTAAAATACATTTTGTCAAATAAGCAAATTGGCAAATATAAATTTTACAAATAATGAAGATCAACTACATTAACAAAAGTTTACACTACCATCCTGTAAGTAAATAAATTTTATTTATTTATTTATTTATTTATTTATTTAGGTACTAGGGGTGGAACTCAGGGGCCTTCTACCTCTGGTCTACACTCCCAGACCTATTTTATACTTTATTTGGAAACAGGATCTCACTAAGTTGCTGAGAGCCTCACTAAGTAGCTGAGGCTGGCTTTGAACCTGTGCAATCCTCCTGTCTCAGCCTCCCAAGCACTAGGATTACAAGCATGCGCCACCATACCCAGCTCTGTAAGTAAATTTTAAAAGGTTTACTATAAACATAGAAACCTAGAAAACTGTAATAGAAATATAAAAGATGAAATACTACTTTTTGGAATCAATATGTAAGATTTTTAAATAGTTGTGAAATATGAAAAATATAGACCTATAAGACCACTTTTTTGAAAGCCTCAAACCAGCTTCTTTAATTTAACAGAATGACAATCAGCATTAGGAAAAACCAGTGTGCTTACTCACTACAATCAACTTTTTTGAAATACTATTTATTCAAATGGCCTATTATTAAATATCAGGCTATACTTTCCTCATCCTCACAAAAGTCAAAGGCTGTCCATATCACCAAATGATGATTTAACACATTACTTACCACCTCATTACCAACATTACCTATATACGATGATAAAATATGTCATACTATAGTAAAAACATTCTGATCTAGGCTCTACAGACCTCTGTAGAAGAGATATTTAGAGGTTGCTCAAAGCATCACATGTTTGTAAATCACTTTAAGTTCTTGAAAGCTTTCAAAGAGCAATAAAGGGGAAACCTACAGGAGCAAGTTCCCACAATCTCCTTCAAAGGCATCCCCCCTCACCTTCACACATACAGTGACCTAAGGACATCTCTGAAAGGTCACAGCCCCTTCCAATACTGTCATGTTAGTGATCAAGTCTTTCAAGTGTGAACCTTTGGGGATACTATCTTTATTCAAACCATAAAACTCTCAAAAGATTAACACATAGAAACTCATACTAAATTGTATTTTTTTCTAAGAGTTCTTGAAAATATTGCTTCTCTTTTATACTGACTGACTAAATTCAGATCCAGTCTAAAAATAAGGCAATTGTTGAAAATGAAAAAAATACGTTAAAAAAGAAATGACACTAAGATACCATGCTTCCTTATGGTATATAGTTTTAACTAAAACTTGAGTCCAGCCATACACAGTGGTGCATGCCTATAATCCCAGGGACTTGGGAGGCTTAGGTAGGAGGATCATAAGTTCAGATAAGATTGGGCAGGTTCATGTAAGTATGGCTGTAGTTAGGAGGATCACAAAATTTCCTAAGCTACCTGGGCAACTTAAGAGACCCATGAAGAAGGGGGAGGAGAGGGGAGAAAAGAGGAGAGAGTCAGGCGTGGTGGTACAGCTGTAATCCCAGTATGTGGGAGGCTAAGACGGGACTGCAGTTTCAAGCCCAGCCTCAGCAACTTAGGGCGACTCTCAGCAACCTATTGAGACTCCTTCAAAAACAAAAATATAAAAGACTAGGGGCATAGCTTGGAGGTAGAATGCCCCTGTGTTCAATCCCCAGTAACACAAAAAAAGAACGAAAGAAGAATAAGAGGAAGGAAGGGGAGGGAGGGAAGAAAGGAGGGGCTGGAGATGTAGTTCAGTGGTAAAATGAACTCCTGGGTTCAATCCCCAGTACACACACACACACATTCTCCCTCTCCCTCTCTCTCTCCCTCTCCCTCTCCCTCTCCCTCTCCGTCTCCCTCTCCCTCTCCGTCTCCCTCTCCCTCTCCCTCTCCCTCTCCCTCTCCGTCTCCCTCTCCCTCTCCCTCTCCCTCTCTGTCTCCCTCTCCCTCTCCCTCTCCCTCTCCCTCTCCCTCTCCGTCTCCCTCTCCCTCTCCCTCTCCCTCTCCCTCTCTCTCCCCAAACGTTATCACTGACCTTTAAGGCTAGCTAACTTTGACATACATTACTCCTTTAAGAAATTATCAGTAATATTTTAAATTTCAACAGCTATTAAGAAAAAGACAATTACATTTAGTCCCATGTTTTCTTTTACTTTCCTTTCATTGGGCAACATGTTAGAAAGTATTGGTACTCCTTCCTCCTTAACCAGAAGCCAGGAGCAGACACATGCAGCCAAACCATACAGAAGCTTTCTCGCCTCTCCTAGATACCAGCTAGTCAGCTAGCATGAGGCCTGCTTCTGTCAACTGCTCCTGTCTCTACGCATTTCTTATTACTCCTATTTAATTTTTGGAACTTTTAATTTTTCTCAAACTAGAAAAATCAGGCAAGTAATATTGCTAAGAAAGGTATCTTAAAAGTAACAAAATTTGCTATAAATGAAAACTGAAGATTTGGCTTTAATATTGGCTTTCTGATTTCCAAACAGAATTTAATAATTCTGTAAGGTAGAGAGTTATTCTGTATAAAGTGGGTGCTACTAGGTAACTTTACTATGCTACTTTGGCATTCAATTGCCTGGGCAACATTTGTTTCCTTTCTGTACTTACTAGATGCTAGAAAATAATTTTCATTTCAGAAATCCACTGTCTTCTGCATTAAAGTGTAAGTGGTTATGTAAGGAAGAAATATTGTCCAGAATCAGAACATTATTTATTGTCCAACAGAGGCACATTTTTGTCATTTAATTTTGAACTCTATTACCAAATACGACTATTATGGTATTACATGACTAATATGACTATTATAGCATATTATAATCATTATAATATTATATGGCATTATAAATGGAAAGCCCAGGAAAAACCTTTTAAAGTACTTAATAAATACCACCTACCTCTTATGCATATCCAGCAATCATCTTTTTTGTTGTGTTTCTTAAGTTCTTCTTCAGTTACTTCAATTAACCTGCCTTTGAATCCTGTTAGGTCCCTTCCACTTTTGGTCAGTCGAATCCAATCCATAAGACTTCTACCCTGTTTTAAAGGTACCTTAAAGAGAAAAAAAGGAAGAAATAAATATGGCGTCATCAAGTTAGCTGCTTTCCCTTTGCCCTGCTACTTATGTTCAGGATACTTCATTATTTTTATTCCCATTGAAAAAAACACAAAATTTAAATATAACAATTATACAAATACTCATAGTTTTAGGAGGCTGTCAAAATTGTTTTCCTGCCAGGCATTTTGCCACATGCCTGTAATCCCAGCTAAAGGGGAGGCTGCGACAGGAGGATTGCAAGCTCTAGGCCAGCCTGGGCAACTTAGCAAGATCCTGTCTCAAAGTACACTTATCATGTTGTATTAAAATAAACTTACTGAGAATCTTCATCTTTTCATGTAATAAATTCACTTTATGGCTTCTCTTTGTTTTGTATTTTATTGGTGCCTTGTAGCCATACATCTAAATGGGGTACAAGATATATAACCACAGGTGGTGGTGCACCTCAGTACTTGAGAGGCCGAGATAGGATTGCAGGTTCAAGTCCAGCCTTAGCAACTTAGTGAGACTGTGCTTATACATACATACATACATACATACATACATACATACATACATACGTTCATAAATAGGCTGGAGTGTAACTCAGGGGTAGCAAGCCCCTGAGTTCAATCTCCAGTACCACATATGCAAAGAACAAAGCATATAAGCCAGGCATGGTTGCATATGCCTTTAATCCCAGTATTGGAGGCTGAGACAAGAGAAGCGTAGGTTTGAAACCAGACTCAGCAATATGGCAAGATTCTTAGCAAACCCTGTTTCCAAACAAAAAATAAAAAGAGTCAGCTGTGTACTCAAGAGTTAAAATGTCCTGGGTTCAATCCTCAGTAACACACATACACACAACATACACACACGCACGCGCGCGCTCACGCAAAGGTATAACTTAAAACCTCGGAATTACTTCTTTCTTTTCTTAATGTTCCATTAAGTACTTTCAAACTACAGTTGACTATGGGTAACCGAGAGCACAGACCAGGTAACTGTGGATAAGGGTAGACCACTGTATTTACCATCAAGCCTTTTGCAGAGTCTTTGTCATCTGCCTAGATGATTTACTAACAGAAGGTTTGGGTTTCTGTTTTGTTTCACAAAACACATTTTCAATGCTTTTAGATAAAAGATTGATATGGCTTGAATGTGCCCCCTAAAAGCACATGTTGGGAAATTAAATTAATCCTCAACTAGCAACCGCATAGGATGGTGGAAACTAATGGGAGGTGTTTAAGTCATGGGAGCTCCTCCTCACGGATAATGCAGTTGTAAAAGACCTTGGGCTGCAAGTTCTCTCTTGCTCTTTGTCACCATATGATGCCCTCCACCATGTTAGGACACAGCACTACGGTACCTACCAAATATGAGACCCTTGACATTAGACTCTCCAGCTTTCAGAAGTGTGATAAATAATTTCTGTTCTTTATAAGTTTTCTAGTCTCAGGTATTTTGTTATAGTAACACACACACACACAAAAAAAAAAAAACTAAGGCAGTGGTAGTACTGTATTTCAATCACTTAAAGATAACATAGTAGAAAATTTTCAAGACATCTCTGTGTAACATAACTACCATCACATTTGTCCAACTAATTTATAACATAGTACCAGAAACATGTTTAATGTAAAAGCAGATATATTCATGAAAGTTTATATATCTCACTTTTCTGAACTGTATCTATTTTAGGCATACATTTCTCCCTCAAATAAGCAAGTTAATAGATCTGTGGTACATTTCCAATTTCATATCTACAAATGTACATTGCTCCATTCTGACCATCAATGAAACTCTCTTGATCCTAACTAATGATAAGATATAAAAAAATGATTTTTCCCATCCCAAATAAAAATCACTGGTCTTTCTATATTCCATAATCCCAGGGTAATGTTTTGGAAACACAATTTAAATCATAAACCCTCTCTCTTCCAGTGGCTTCCCATATTACTTCAAAATAATGTCTCCAAAATTCCCAGATTCTTCACAATCTGGTCATAATTTGCCTCAGTAGCTCCATGTTTTAACTTTTGCTTCTTCCCATTATATGCTTTAGCCAAATAGGAACTTATTCCTTGATTGCTATCAAGCACTTGCTCACAGCTTTATGTCCTCTTACTGGATTGCCCCACATCCTTTTCTCTGGGAGCCTTCTCTGACTCCAACTCCTTCTTGGCATAACAACCTATGATAATACTTATGGCATTATAACTATCTGTTTAATAATCTGTGCAGCCTGCAAGACTAAACTCCTTGAAATTAAAAACCATGCCTCTCGCTGGGCGTGGTGGCGCATGCTTGTAATCCCCATGCTTGGGAGGCAGAGACAAGAGGATTGCGCAGGTTTGAAGCCAGCTGCGCTGGCTTAAGACACCCTGTTTCCAAATTTAAAAATATATACATAATATTATATATATATATATATATATATATATATATATATATATATATATTAGGTCTGGGAGTGTAGCCCGGAGGTAGAAGGGCTTCCAGGAACCCCAGTACCACAAAAAAAAAAAAAGAAAAGAAAAAGAAAAAGAAAGAAACCATGCCTCTCATATAGGGTATATTCTAATAAATACTGGCTTATAGTACTAGTAGAAATAATAATAGCTATCACATACTGAATGGATTCTGTATGTCAGATGCAAATCTGTAAGGTTGAGTAAGCAACCTTTACTGTATATCAAAGCTGTGCAAAGAAAAACATCTTGCTTAATACTATGAATAATGTGAAAAAACTGGTACTGCTATTCTTGTTTACACATGAGGAAACAGATTCAAAGAGACTAAGTAGTGGATCTGGGAATCTGTTTCTTCTCATTTCAATTCAGTAGTGAATCTGTTTCTTTCTTACTTCAAAGTCTAAGCTTTTAGCAATTATGACATATACCTTCCCCAACTAGGTTTCATGGATTTCAACCTTACACATCTCATGCAATACTGATTCAGCTTCTAACATGTTCAAGATTATCATGTTTCACAAAGAAAGAAGAAAATGAGTCTGTTTTTCTCTAAATTACACAATAATCTTATTTTGTTCTTTTTTATACCAAAAACTCACTTTTGCCATCATCACCCATGTGATTTTTTGTCTTTTCACTGTTTTCACCTTTGTTTTTATATTATTAATATATAACATATTAATAAATAATATATGTTAATAAATAATATATTGATTATATTATAATAAATTAATTTATATATTAATGCCCCTGGATGGAACCCAGGGGCATTCTACCTCTGAGCTACACGCCCAGCCCCATTTTTTATACTTTATTTTGAAACAGAGTCTCACTAAGTTACAAAGTGCCTCACTAAGTAGTAGCTGAGGCTGTCTACAACCAGTGATCCTCCTGACTCAGCCTTTTGACTGCTGGGATTACAAGCGTGTACCACCATGGCTGGCCTAAATTTTCTCCTTTAAATGAATGTTGAGAAAACGAACGGCAGTTTTAATGAAGAAAGGCAGCAACTCGCATTCGGGTTCTAGAAAGACTATACGACTATCCAGTCAGGTATTTAGGGAGAAAAACAGGTCAAACACCAAAAAGAAAGGGAAAGACTGAATGCTGTATAAGAGATGTACAGAGCAGTAAGTGAAATGGCACAGACAGAAGCACATCATATGCCTATAATATGATCTAACCAGTATCCTTTCCTGTGAAATGGAGATAATAAAAGCCCCTTTTGTAGGATCACTGTGAAGAATAAAATATGTTATAAAGAAAAAGCACTCAAAACCCACATGGCCATCAGGAAGCACTTAATAATCTCAGTATTAATACTATAGTTGGGGATGCAGACCTGTGAAAAGCAAACGAAAACTAAAGATCCTTGAACCCGCATTCTGATTTAGGATGAAAATTTCAGGTCCAAAGGAAAAAAGTAAGAAAGGCAGTGAAGGTTCAAAATGATGCTAAGACTCAAAGGGTCCAGAAACAGAGGAGGGAGGAATGGCCCATTTAGGGAGAAGTCTCAAAAACAAAAGGGAAGGAACTAGCAACTGACATTGCAGCGAACACAACACAATTTTGACTGAATTTTGCAAACACAAAATATTTGTATTCCACCTGTTGCTAACAGTAGCTATGCTCAACAAATACTCAAGAGTAAGCCAGGCCTGATGGCACGCCTGAAATCTCAGTATTTAGGAGGCTGAGACAGGAGGATCACAGGTTCAAGGATAGCCTCAGCAACAAAGTGAAACTTTCAGCAACCTATTGAGAACTTGTTTCAAAACAAAATATTTTTTAAAAGGTCTGGGCGCGTAGGTTGGAGACAGAATGCCCGTGGGTTCAATCCCCAGTACCACCACCACCAAAAAAAAAAACCAAAACAAAACAAAACAAAACAAAACAAAAAAAAAACCTCAAGAGTATTACATTAGTTTCAAAATCAGCAAGTGGTATCCTTAGAAAAGGCAAAGTTGAACCAATCAGGTACCAGAGGGGAAAAAGTATAATTTAAAGAGAAGTGTCCCTAAACCTGAACAGAGGTGTGTGGACATTTGTCTTGGCTTCTCTAGTCTTTCCTAGCTCCCTACTCCTAAGGGATGTCTCTTGTCGCCACTCTTAGCCCTTCTGTCCTGCGATGGAACCCATATCACTTACAACTCCTCAGAAGAGTAAAGAACAAAAGATCAGAGAGAACAAGTTGAGAAATGGAAGCTACTACTAAGTACTTACAATAGAAAAGCCCCGTGCCTGGACCCGTCCGACAGATCTGAATTTAAGTAGCGGGAAAGAACCTGGAGAAGGAACCTGACCACAGCAAAGGGGCTAGCAGGTGAGGAGACGGGAGGCGTTCAAGGACCGAACCGTGTGGGACTTAAAGGGGTCGCGGGCAAGGGTAGGAGGGAACCGAGGGGCCGGGAGGTGGGAGCCAGGCGCCGGAGCGAACCCGCGGTGCCGAGCGCGAAAGGCCGGCGGGAGGCGGGCGCCGGGACAGGCAGAGGATGCCACCTGCTTACCTTGGTACGCCCCCCGGAGGCAACGCGCTGCTGGGAGCGCGGGGCCGGGAAAGCCTGAGAAGGGACGTTTAGCATCCTGGGGCCCTGGCCCCCGCCCTGCCCGGGGCTCGCCGCCAGATCTGTTCACTCAGAGGGACCCTCCTTTGAGGAGAATGTTGCGCCCCGGCTCTGCGGCCGGGCCGAGGCCGAGCCCCCGACCCACTTCCGGGGTCACCAAGGGTGAGGCACGCCATGACGTAGCACGTCCACGGAGGGCGGAGCCAATGGGAGGCCAGAGCGCCGGCTGTGGGAGGGGTGGCGGGTGGAAGAAAGTACGCATGCGCATTGTGTCCGGCGCCCTAATTTCAGCACTGGAGGGAAGTGACAGCTATTTCGCGGAAAGATTAGCGCATGAAGCTGTTTTGTTTTGTTTTGTTTTGTTTTTTAAGCCCTGGTGCTGATCGAATATGAAAACAAATTCTTGTAGAGTCCTGTTAACCCCAAAGCGCCAGAGTGTGTTCATTGTTAAGCAGTACCATCGCGCTTCTTGAAATATAAAACTATTACATGGTTCTGAGTTTCTCCTGTGTTGTACTAAGCTTTTACGGAAAGAGCCTCACAACTTTAAGAGCTAAGAAATCCAACCTGTAATCACAGTAATGAGACAGGAGGATGTCAGGTTCAAGGGCACCTCAGCAGCTTAGCGAGACTCTCGGCAACCTAATAATGCCGTGTTTCAAAACAAAAAATTAAAAAATGCTGAGATGTGTAGCTCAGAGGTAGAATGCCCTTGAGTTCAATCCCCAGTACCACGGGGGGGGGGGGTCGGGGAGGGGAGGGGAGAGAGAGAGAGAGAGAGAGAAGGAGGAGGAGGAGGAGGAGGAGGAGGAGGAGGAGGAGGAGGAGGAGGAGGAGGAGGAGGAGAACAAGAAGAAGAACAAGAAGAAGAACAAGAAGAAGAACAAGAAGAAGAAGGACAAGAAGAAAAGAGAAACTAAGGAATCTGATGCAAGTAATCACTATTGTTGGGTAAAAAGAAAATTTCGTCTTTAAGCACCCTCACAGATGACTGACAAATGAGCAAAAGACCTTGAAGTCACCTTTTGCTCTATTCACTCACAAATTCTTCCTCCTCGTGTAACTTCCCATCTACCTTGAAACATAGAGGGAATTATGTGCTGATGCCACTCACCTTCAACTGCGGTGGTGAAAACTCAAACATTTGGTTCTGATGCCATCCTCGCACTTAATAATTGAGCAAATTAGTGTCTGCACTTAATGTATTATGCATTCGTTTCTCAAAGCCTCATTTTCTGACTCTGCATAATGGCTTCAGTTTTAGTAAGATTTAAATGATCATAGCTTAACTATAGAGTACAATGTATAGTGTGTGTGTGTGTGTGTGTGTGTGTGTGTGTGTGTGTGTGTGTGTTACTGGGGCTTGAACCCAGGGGTATTTCATCTCCAAGCTACAGCCTCACCCCCTTTGTTTTGTTTTGTTTTGTTTTGTTTTGTTTTGTTTTGTTTTGTTATGAAACAGAGTCTGGCTAGGCTACTGAGAGTATTGCTAAGTAGCTGAGGCTGGCCATGAACCTGAGATCCTCTTGTCTCAGCTCCCAAGTACTGAGATTACAGCTGTGCACCATCATGCCCTGCACTGTAAATGATTAATAATGCTCATTCAATAAATGTTAGTGACTCTTTTTATTATTCCAATATATTAACAACAGATGGACAAACACTGTGGGGGTAAACACCAGTCACTAATACTCAAGGCCCATATTAGTGACCTGCTGGGGGTTTTTTGTTGTTGTTTTTGTTATTGTTTTGTTTTCCATATCCCTTGAGGAATATGACAATCCTCAGAGTAGAATCCAAAAGAGGAAGAAAGTTTTCAAAGAAGAAACAGTTCTAATTATCTCTCCCTACCCTCCCGTCTTTACTAACTTTTCCTGACTCTGAATATATTGCCATGGCTTGAACTTTCTCTATTTCAATTGTCTAATCCTCAATGTGTCTGGAATTTAAAGTTACTTTTGTGTATCTTTCATATTAGAATGAAAACGTAGGAATATATGTAGTCATTCAAACAAGAGTCACTTCTTAGCTAGCTAACTACCTCTGGTCTTACCTCTACCCATTATCATCCTGGAATATTATAGGAAAGTTCCCTTGCAGTGGAAATGTTCACTGTCAGAAGACTGGGTACAAACTATAAGAACTTTATGACCACAGTTTACTATACTATACTACCTTAACCCTGAAAGTTGCTTCTGTTTTCTCTCTCCTCAAGTGATGATATATTCTTCTTCAAGTCCATGTAAGAAAAACAAATCACTGAGAATTTACTTCACACGAAAACATCAAAAGCATAGAACCATAGCAAAAGAAAAATTGATTTCAAATAGTGTTTCATATGTGCCAAGTAATTTGGCTTCCCTAGTCAAAAATAAGAAAATGCTTTCAATTATGGTATTTAGACTCTACTTTTTAAGAGTCCATGTAAATAATTTCCATTTAAACATTTTGTTTTCTTTATAAGGAACCCTAAATATAGTACAATAAGTATGGAATGCATGTGCTATTTTAGATCTGTGGACAACAGAAGAGTATTAAATGAGTTATTTTATTCATTATTTATTTATAATCCCTAAAAGTTTAAGAGCATTAAAATTGATTTTCTTTCTCAATTATAGATAATAATTTAAAGTTAGAGATAGCTTTCACTATCTGTCAGCAAACATAATAATAAATTTGTGATTGATAACCAGGGGATTTTTCTTCATTATATAACAAGATATCTGTAATTACAACATCCAATTAAGATCAGTAGGATAGCAGATGTTACAAGATCCAGTCTTGAAAAATTAAATATTGTCATTCTTTGAAAAATTATAACTAGTGATAAATTTATTATTTAGTAAAGAGAACAAAATTATCCTTTGTATGCCCCAAATATCTGGAAAAGTCAAGACATTTTACAAATGGCATCTATTTTTAAATTTCTACATTTAATTCTAGTAGGGGGATAAAAGAAGGCCAAATTACCATAGTAATTACAAAAGAACTCATTTTATTAATAATGTATGTACAAATAAATTAATTTTAAAAGATTATGATACATTTATACACTAAACTCAAAGCCTACACACTTTGACTATCATAAGTATCTAATTCGATTAATTTTCACAGGTCAGCTCCTCATTTTCATCTTCACTATCAGAATCTTCATAAAATGAAATTGTGGCTTGGATTGGAAAAATATTCAGAAGAGCTTCTGCTTCTTCATACAAGTAATCGTAACACTTTGATTTCGGCCAAAGCAGCCTGAAAAAAGCAGACAACATAGTATTCTTTTTTAATATTCAGAATTCTTATACTCATAAAATTATCCACTTTCTAGAGTTTTCTATTTATATCAATTTATTTATGCATTTAGATCCAGCCTTAAAAGTGAAGTTTTAAAACACTACTATCACTGCTTTCATGGCTTCTACTTGCCAAAATACTAGTAAATGATTGATTATTTTAAATCTTTATCTAAGCTATAAATTAAACAAGTTAATATTATACCCTATGTAAACATAAAATCAATGTCTAGCTTACCTCAACTAATATTTGTATTTATTCTTACAAAATACAGAAGAAATTTGGTCTTCTAGTTTCCAAATTTGGGGGGGGGGATTAATTCTACTGCTACCTTAAAAATTCTGATGAGAGCCAACTTTATGAAAATAAGATATTATACACTCTAAACAAAAGCAGCAATCACTGTCTTGCTTAAAACTCACAGATTTAACTCTTAGTTATGAGTGTTGCTAACACAAGTTTAGAAAAACACCAAAACAATATTTTTAAAGTTTGTCCATGAGCCAGGCGTGGTGGCTCACGCTTGTAATCCCCGTGCTTGGGAGGCTGACAAGAGGATCGCACAGGTTCGAAACCAGCCTCAGCTACTTTGTGAGGCTCTCAGCAACTTAGTGAGACCCTATTTCCAAATAAAGTATAAAATAGGTCTAGGAGTATAGCGTGGAGGTAGAAAAGCCCCTGAATTCCACCCCCAGTACCACACAAAAAAAAAAGTTGGTCTATACATTTCACAACTTGACACACAGAAAGGCTGCCTTTGACACCAATCCCAGTCTCATCTCCCAACTTCCTCAATCGAATTTGAGAACAGTCTATTGAGATATTGATAAATAATATGCATTTACACAAATAATTTGCATGTAGTCTTGCTATCTGGCCTTCTTTTATGCAGGAAAAAGAAAAGAGGAGACATAAGGCTGAGTCACCAAATACAGTGTAGTCATTTTAGTGTAAGTTGAATAGCCCTGTGTATACATATAATTGAGTGATTTTAACCAAAAAAGTTAAAATATCATTATCATATCATGGTCAGTATGCACAGAAAGCAAGATAACGAAGTGTATAAATATTTCTTGCCAAAACACAAACAAGTTTATAATTGGCACTTAAGTATGCACCTCTCCATTGTTCATTCAATAAATACTGTAGTGCTCCCTTGTGTCAACATAATCCATAATTTGAAGATGAATAAATCATGACCCCTACACACCCATACCCATACCCTCAAGAAGTCAGTAGTTGTGTAAAAATAAGAGTCAAGACAAAAATGGAGAAAACTAAAAAAAAAACTTGAGAGAATTGCAATTAAACTGTGACTGTAGTGCAGGAAAGAAAGGCATTGCTTGCTTAGTTAGCAGTTTATTTTTAATATGTAACTGGAATTTCCAAGGCAAGGTATGCTATTTAGTATTATTGTCACTCTCCACCCAGTATTTCTCCCTGTGGACCATTTATCTTCCAGGAGCTCCATCCTTTCTGGAATTCCTCCCTCTTTTGAGCTTTCTGCTTCTGTTGTGGACCTTTCTTTCTCTCTATCCTAGTGCAATGCTGGCCTTCCCCCAGGCTTCAGTGAGAATGATTATCTCTCCCCTTTACACTCCCTAGGATGACCTGCCCCACCGTCCTGATTTCCTCAACCCTTCATTTACCGTAGACTCCCAAGCCTGTACTTAAACTGAAGAGTGTTATCATATACGTAGCTCTCTATCTGATGTCTCTATTTGGATGTCCCATAAGTACATTAAAAATGACAAATGGAAAGTCAGATGACTTTTCTTGCTCCCCAAATCTCTTTCAAGCACAGCTCTCTTGGTACTACACTCATCTAGCCATGAGCCACAAACTTGGGAGGCATTCTGTCTTTTTATCTCTATGTTGCCTACCATGTCCAATGCATTAGAAAGCCTAATTTTGTCTTCTACCTATTTCCCAAATTCACCAATCCCATTCCCAGTTCCAATGTCTTGCAAAGGCTCTTCATCATTTCTTACCTAAAAAAAAAGAAAAACTGAAATCGCTTCCAATTTCACTTTTGGGGTTCTAAACCTTTGCATCACTTCCTTTGTGATTGTTTCAGAAACATAAATCTGATCACACCACTCTTCTGTTTCAAATCCCTTGCGTAACTCTCAACACTACCTACAAAGTAAAGCCATGGGTTTTTGACAAAACTCTTTATCAAGCTGTGTTGCTTCTGGCTACTCTGCTGGAATGGCCAGAGCAGCACACCTCCAAGCCCCAGCTACTTAAGCTCCCAGAAGGAGCCATGTTATTTCAGGTCCCTGAATCTCTTTTCTTTATTCTTCCCTCCCCCCTCCCATTCATCTAGCTAACTTCTTTAAGACTCAAACAGGCACATTTCCCTGAGCCTCCACTGGACCCAAGAAAACTCCATTATGACCCTTGCCCTATGCTGTGGTTATTTTTTTTTTTCCTATGTCCTTCAACTAGTGCTAGCACATGGTAGGAAATCAATCAACATGTATCTACTTTTACTATTTATAGACATATACACACTTTACAAATGTCATATAGTGTTCCATTTAACAGCTCTCTGAAGACAGAAAACCGCATCATTATTAACCTGTAACCTGAATAAAAGCTCAAAAGAGTCTTACAGAAAGACTGGCTTCCCGGGGAGCAAGAAACAGGAGGCAGCCCTTCATTGTTATATTTAAAAAACAAAACAACAACAACAACAACAAAAAAAAAAAAACCTTTTGACTTCTTTTAGAATCATCTCTGGTAACCTTTAATTTTTAAGATTTTCATTACATTTCCCTTTTACGTATTACGCTTGGTTTGATGTAAAATTGCACCTGCTAAACCTATTTTCCCTTCTGGATTGCTGGAAAATAACATACGTCCCCCTGCCTGGTGTAAGGTCAATTTCATTCTGACCCTTCAAGAGTCAAAACAGAACAAAACAAAAATCAAAAACGTTTTTAGGCACAAGATGTCACCTTCTTCTTTCCTACACCATCCACTTTTTTCGTAACATATCCCTTAAGCGTTGACGGACTAAGCACCGAGGGACCACAGATCTTTAGAGGGGAGCCTGAACACCTGCATTATCAAGTCCATGAGTAACCGACCTCTGTGAGCGGGAGGACAGTTACCTTGAAGACAAATTTTCCACAAGGGAAAAACTGCAGGACCAGCCGCTGAGCTGGGCTGGGCGATGCCCCAGCCCCTCCCTGGGCCGGTGGCGGGAGACCTCCGCGGGGCCTTTCCACTCACCTGACGGGGTGTCTGTATTGGGAAAGCTTTGCTGAGGCTTCAGTAATTCCGGGGCGACTGGGCATCTGGGGACAGAAGGAGATGAGTCACAGTTACCACCCACCTCCCTCTAGAAATTGGAAACACGTGCGACAGAGCATCCCTCGCGCCCTCAGGGAACGTGACCCCCGGGTCTGCGCAGCCCAGCCCCCGGCCCGGGCGCTGGGGAGGACGCCCCAGCCCCATCTCCAGCTGCGGGGCTGCCCTGGGGCGCCCTCTCCAGCCAGGGGCAGCCGCGGCCCCAGCGGGGAGGGATGCTCTGCAGCCCCGAGGGCGGCCGCCCGCGAGGTCACTCACCGCCTCCCCGGCGCGGCGCGGCGCCCCCTCCTCTTTCTCGCCTGGGGATTTAACCCACGGTCTCCAGAAGACTGCGGATCTGCGGGGTGGGGGTGCAAGCAGTGCAGAGAAGACGTGAGCGCGGACCCAGGAGAGATCAGCCCCGCCCAGCGCGGGCCGGGGCCCCGGGGACGGAACGCGGCGGGGGCGGGGAGAGGAGCCGGGAGGGCGGGGGGGGGCGGTACCCGGAGTCCGCGGCCCCGCGCCGGGCCGGGCCCTGGGGGCGCGCGCGCTCGCGGGCTTCCATGGCGCAGTGCGGGTCCGCAGAGGTCAGCCGGCTCGCCGCAGCCCAGCCTGCAGCCCCGGGCCCGAGCCCCGGCTTTATATAGAGAGCCCGGCGGCCCGCTGCAGAGGGCTTCGCGCCCCCCGCGCCCCCTCCCCGCATAGACAAAAAGGCAGCGCGCGAAGGCGCACAGGGCCGACCCGTGTGAACGCGTGCAGCTCCCAAATGGCCCAGGGAAGGGTTTTGTCGAGCGAGTGTTAATCGCCCTTCGACACCTGGCTGCAGCGAAAAAATAACAGTCGCCCGAGCAGCCAATTTCCATGTGAAGGGGTTAGGAGAGGATAGAATTAAGCGATTCTACACGTTTTGTGTATTTCTGCAAAAATGCCAAGTGACTGGTAATTGCTTGACTGGTCTCACTGGCTTTGGAGCCCTTGGCACGTAAGTGCAGCTGGTTCTGCATCTCGTTTTCTGAAAGCTAGATATGGACCAAAATGAAAAGTAATGCTCTTAATTCCTCTCTCTGGAGCAATCGAGGAAGAAAAGGGGGCGGTGCCTGGGTGGACTCCTTAAGAAAAATCTCTGGGTTTAAATAGATAGATAGATAGATAGATAGATGATAGATAGATAGATAGATAGATAGATAGATTGATTGATTGATTGATTCAGCGGGGCATGGTAGCAAACAGTTGTAATCCCAGTACTTGGGAAGCTGAGACGGGAGGATCTGGGTTTGCGGCCAGCCTTAGCTACTAGTAAGGCCCTCTGCAAATTAGTGAGACTTTGTTTCAAAATAAAGAATAAAAAATAGGGCTGGGGGTATAGTTCGGAGGTAGAATGCCCCTGGGTTCCATCCCCAGTATAATAATAATAATAATAATAATAATAATAATAAATAATAATATATTGATGATATAGGTTCATACCTCTACCTGTTATTACTCGAAGATAAAAGAAAAACATTGACACCAAGCAGCGAATTGTAAAAGAGTGAATGTTCCAGGCAAGAGGGACAGCGATTGCAGTCATGTGATCTGTGCATAGAATATCTCCTGTCTTCTCATATCTGTGTGATTTCCCCAGTGTCTTGTCAATATCCTCTACTATTAGTCTTGAAGTTCATCTGTACACCTTTATCACTATGTGGCATTTTGTCACTCAATGATAATTAGAGTAATAGTGAATTTTTCTGTAATAATAATGTGCAATACTAATGAAAGTTTGAAAAGATATGAAACAAGTTAGTTGTTCTTTCTTGTGCCCGTTTCTCTTATTTCAGATAGATACCCCTAACTTATTTATGATAGAGGTCCATTAAGTAAAAAGAGGTTCATTGGTAAAAAGTGTTAAGCTTCAAAGGAAAGGTGACATATAAATGTTACCATTTTTTTTCAAGATCTTTTAAATAATGGAATTGAATTTTCCAAAAATGCTGTGAAAACCTTGAATGTAAACTATGGTATCTCTGCTATTGATTCAGTTATTTCACAAGAAAATAATCTATTTAAAGAGTACTAAGGGTCCATAATTATGTATCTGCCGGGAGAAAGAATGTGATTGTCTTCAGATAATGAAATTAATGAGGAATGGATATCCAATGTGTGTCTCAATGGCTTAGAGTTATTGTTAGGGTAAATAAAATAAAGGTTATTGAATGCTTGTCACATGCCAGGGACACAGTAAACCCTCTGAAGACCATTAGCTATTTAAAGAAAATATAAGCCTTTACACATGTTAAGCCATATAATGAAATTTCAGTTCCAAAAACACCTTTGATGTGTCTGTAATGTGCTAAGTAGTAGTACTTTCCAGGTATAATGATAACTAAGATATCCCCCAGATTATAATCATTAAAATTTATGGCCATCACAATAGTTACAAAAGCAACCATTTTTAAATAGGGTACATTTTAGGCAGAGAAGTGAAACAAGGTAGGGACTTAACAAGTCTGTTTGGGACAACCAAAGAAGTCTTCTTAGAGTAAATGAAATCTAAGTTGAGATTTCTAGAAGAATCCACCAAAGAACATTGTCTGTGTGTGTTGCAGGGGTAGGAGGAGAAGGAATGACACGGCTGAAGCCAAGATGTGGCTGAAGAGATAGAAAGGGCTTGGGCTACTGAGAGCCTAATATGCCCTGCGAAGTCATGTTTACTTTATTCTTCAAACACTGATGGAAGATTTTAAGTAAAAGAGTGAGAGGGTCAAAGTTTGAATTTTATAAAAATCATTTTGGCAGCCAAATGAAAAATGGAATTGGGAAGGCTGGTGCTGGAGACAAGGAGACCGCTTAAAATATTCCTTTCATTATCTAGGCGAGATACAAGAAGGTGTATACTAAGAATGGAGATGAAGAGAGAGATTTTAAGGACACATAAGAAACGGAATCTACAGAACTCAAAAAATGCAGGTGGCCTTGGAAGTGCAGTCTTACACTCCCAGGTGTCTAGTGTAGTTAAGTGGGTGGATGGTGATGGCTCACAGACAAACGGGAAAGATAGGAGAAAGAGCAGGCGAGATACCTTTGTTTTATTCTGTTAATAGTGTGTGAGGAAAAATAATGCATTTGATTTTGGGTCTTCAAACAGGACAGGCTGGGCTATATGATAGTAAGAAATAGTCCTAAAGCCTCACACGCTTATACAACAAAGATGTATTTATTGTTCATACTATACATATCCGTTTTCAGTTCGTGGGAGATAAGCTCTAGATCATCATCACTTAAGGATGAACGATGAAGCCTGACGGAGCCTCTTCTCTCTGGAATGTTGCCAGTTGTCTGAATAGGAGGAAGAGAGTAAAACTGCATGCCAGTTTTCAAAAGTTTCTGCCTAAAGTGACACATATCACCACCAATACATTGTACTGGCTAGAAGAGATCGTATGGCCTAATTTCAAAGGACCAGGAAAATATACTTCCATCATATTCCCAGAAAAAAGACTCAAAAATAAACTGCATATAAAATAACCATAATTGCCCTATGGCTACTGAATATTCGGTTTATTTTCCTTCCAGTATCTAAAATGCAGTTACCCCAGGGTAAGTAACCCAGAAGAGATCTAACAGATTTGTTTAGACCTAGTGACACATAGGTGGAGAAGACATCCAGGGAGCAACCATAAATATGATGAGAGTTTAGGACTAAAGATTTAAATGTGGGTGTCATGGCAAAGAAGTGGTGATTAAAGCAAGAGGAATCAATTAGTTTTCACAGAGAAACTTTGTAGCTTGAGAACAGAACCAAGAACAGGGCTCTGGAGGTCAATACTGGAATGTAAAGTGAAAGAGCAGATAAAAATTGCACTGAAGAAGAACAGTGCTAGGTAATAGGCCAAGAATCAGCCTAGCAGTGTGGGTGGAAGCCTGGATGAGAGAATACCAACAAGGAAGGAGAGGTCCAAGTGCCACCAAGAGGCCAAATAAGATAAGGACACGTGTTAATTGGATTTGATAAGTAAGGGGTCATAAGTGACCTTAGAACATCATTTCAGTGTGTGGGAACTTCTTTCAAGGTGAGTTTTAGACTTTTAAAATTATATTATTAGGCTGGGCATGGTGGCACACGCTTGTAATCCCCGTGCTTGGGAGGCAGACAGGAGGATCGCGCAGGTTAGAAGCCAGCCGCGCGCGCTGGCTTAGGAGACCCTGTTTCCAAATAAAAATGTAAAAAATAGGTCTGGGAGTGTAGCCTGGAGGTAGAAGGGCTTCCAGGAACCCCAGTACCACCAAAAAATTTTATATTATTAGTGCATCATGATTATACATCATAATGGGGCTCAATGTGACTAAAGCATGTATGCACACACATCCCCTCCACTCCTTCCTCCTCTCTCCACATGTGTTAGTGAAATTTGTATTAATACCATCACTTATTGCAGTAGTATTATTTGAACCATTTCCTTTTGTCAGTTCTCCTTCCTCCACACCCAACTTCCTTCTCTTAATCCCCTTCCACTACGCTACAGGTCTCTCTTTGCAGTATTTAAAAAGGTCTCTTCTCCTTTCTATTTTCTCTCTAGTTTCCACATTTGAGAGAAAGCATGTAGCCCTTGACCTTCCGAGGCTGGATAATCTCACTTAGCTTAATATTCTCCAGTTTTATCCACTTTCCTGAAAATGATATAACTTTGTTCTTTATGGTTGAGGAAAATTGACTATATGTATATACCACATTTTCTCTATCCATTTATCTGTTGATGGACATTTGGGTTAGTTCTATAATTTGGCTATTATGAATTATGCTGCCATAAACATGGATATACAAGTATCACTCTAGTGTTCTGATTTTAATTCTTTTGAAAAAATTTAAGGAGTGGTATAATTGAGTCATATGGTGGTTCCATTCTGTGTGTGTGTGTGTGTGTGTGTGTGTGTGTGTGTGTGTGTATTAGTTACTGGGGATGGAACCCAAGGGCATTCTATCTCTGAACCACACACCCAGCTAAGTCTTCCCAAGTTATAAAAAGCCTCACTCAGTTGTTGAAACTGTCTGTGAATCTGAGATCCTCCTGTCTCAGTTTCCCAACTACTGAAATTACAAGCATGTGCCACCATGCCCAGCTTCATTCTTAGTTTTTTTTAATAACCTACAAATTGATCTTCATAGTGGTGGTACTAATTTACAATTTCAATAAGAGCGTATGAAAGTTTCTATTTCTCCACATCCTCCTCCACATTTGTTATTGCTTTTATGTGTAAATATATATTTTGTTATTGTTTATATATAAATATATGTATTTTGTGGTACTAGGGGTTGAACCCAGGGGCATTCTACCTCCAAGCTACACTCCAGCCCTATTTTTTATTCTTTATTTTGAAACAGGGTATCACTAAGTTGCGAAGAGCCTCACTAAGTAGATGAGGCTGGGCAGGAACCTGTGATCCTCCTGTCTCAGCCTCCCAAGTCCTGGGATTACAAGCGTGCACCACCACACCCAGCTTTATTTTTATTTATATTCTTGATGACTGGTATTCTAATGGGTTAGATGGAAACACTGTGTAGTTTTGATTTTCATTTTTCTAATTGCTAGTGATATTGAATGTTTTTCATAATATACTGGCTAATTGTATTCTTCTTTTGAAAAGTGTGTATTCAGTTAAATTACTCATTTTTTATTGGGTTGGATTGTAGATTAGTCATGAAGTAATGAAAACAATGAGTTAAGGGTACTTTTTAGGAAAGAAAACAAAGAAGGGGAAGGATGGGTTAGTAGAAGGAACTTGTTTTTAAGATGTGAGATAAAACTATGTGTGTAAGTTTAAGAGAGAAGTCAAGAGAAGAGAGACTTCTGGAGAGAAGGTCTGGGTGATGGCTCATGGTCCCCAAGGAGGAAAGAAAGAATGAGATCGATATCTTTGGGAGAATCCTCATGAAGTCAGAAAACCAAAATCAGAGTATCAAGGTCTGCAAACACTCAAGAAATAACTTTAATAACTAGATGCGGAAGGGAGTACTATAGTGTGATTGATGACACATACATCTGAGAGAACAGCAGTTGTCCTAAAATTGTGGGAAGAAAAATGAACATTACTAGAAGGAAAAGGAAGGGAACCAATTAATAAAAAATAAAGCAAAATCCATACTTGGTTAAATTAATAGTAAGATGAGAAATAGAAATGTGGATTAATAGAAGTAGAAATCTCAAATAGTACATTTGTATAATGATTCCACTTATGGCAACTATTTACTCAGATCTTGAAGCTGTTTTCCAGTGAGGCAAAGACCAATCAAAGTGCTATTTTTCTTTTTTTCGTTGTTTTTGGGAATTTTTTGCATATTTTATCATTTTTAATGAAAGATGGGTCTCATAGATAAATCATGAAGGGGAATATTAATTTTAAAAGTGCCATAACAACAACCAGTATAATTTTCAGGAACATTACATGTATTATTTTAGAACAGATATACATAGTTCTTAAGCAAGCTTGATGTAATACAAGAATTAAAGGTCTTATAAAATATTCACGTTACAGTTTAGATTTACTTTAACATTTCGTACCAAGTTCCTCTAATGCATTTTTAAAAATGTGATTTATACAACATACCAACACACTTTTCATAACATGCTAATGAGTTAGACAAACTACAAAACCCATTAGGACCGAAATATTAAAACCTTCATTTATTCAACAAGTACTTATTGAACACCTACTATGTGCCAGATGATCTTCCAGGAGCTTGGTCCATATCAGCGGACAAGATGGACATACCTCCCAACCTTTCATGGAGCTATGTTCCATCAAACATTTAAGCCAAGATTTACATTTTGCTAAGAGAAGATAATATGAGGCCATGTTATACATGATACATATGTGCTTAACATGCTTTTTTTTTAAATCTTGAAATTTTGCAAGACTATAATAAGAAAAAAAGGAAGTATACACTGGAGGAAAAGTGCTAGGTGACTGTGCTTAAGGAGGAAGCAGGGATTAAATCAAGACTATCTTTTAAGACATGGATGTGAGCATCTATATTATCTAGAAACATGAGCCAACAACAAAAAAATAATTGGAGCTTGAACTAGCCTACCATTTTGAATGTGACCTGGTGTTGCCCAACACTTTCTGATGGGCAGGATGACCTCAGCGAGGGTATGACTTATTCCCCACTTAGAAACCGAGGTGAAGAACAGAAGCGTGAAGGAAGGAGGGGAACCTGATGACTCATAGCTGCTCTTGCCTCCCTGTGCCTCTTAATGTTGACTTTGCTTGTAACAGTAGCAAATTCATGCATTTCCCCCTCTTCTTGGTTTTATGAATATTACTTCAGCAAGACAGTAATCCCTAATTGGCTAGACTCCTTGCTGAAAATGTGCTCCTTTCCAGGAAAATATTTTATTTGTGTCTGAATCACAAGCGAATCAAATCAGTTAATATTTTCAACATTCTACTTCAATTATATAATTATGTTTATGTAGAAAAGGTGTGGAAAATTGAATACCAAACTCTGATCATAATTTATATGAGGAGTCTTTTGGGGGTGATAGACATGTTCTAAAATTGGGTCATGGTAAAGGTTGTACAATTCTGAAAATTTACTAAATGTCATTAACGTGTATAATTAAAATGGATAAACTTAATTGTATGCAGAGTATAGCTGAATATAAAAACCTTCAACATGACATTAAAGAATCTATTGATTCTGGCTGGGCGTAGTGGCATACACTTGTAATTCCAGCATTCGGGAGGTGGAGACCAGAGGATCGCGGTTCACAAACAGCCTCAGCTATTTAGGGAGGCCCTTCGCAACTCAGTGAGACCCTGTTTCAAAAGAAATAAAAAGGCTTTAAAAATAGGGCTGGGGTTGTAGCTCAGAAGTACAATGCCCCTGGGTTCTATCCCCAGTACCTAAAAAAAAAAAAAAAAAAAAAATCAAGAATCTGTTGATTCTTTGTACTCAGGATGGGTTTGAAGAAATAAGCACTGCAGTCAGAATCAAGCCTATTATAAATGTTTCTGATTTGCAGGTTTTACAAAACATTCACCTTTGGTAGAGAATATGATTCAATGCCTCTTACAACTTTAGACTTTGTTCCAAAGCATGTGCCGTGTCTACACTGGTCTCTGGATGGTTCTAGGTAGTTTTGCTGCAAGGCAGTCTTCCAGATCCTCTTTATGGATGCTCCAGTCCTGGTGATCAGGAGTCCTTCGAAAATTATTGCACTGCACCTGCAGTAAAGACTTTGGATACCCAACCATGCAGTCATTATTTGCCATCAGGTCTTTGCTAGCAAATCATCACTGTGGCTGGTTTATCAAAACTCATGACCTCACATGGACACCATCTTAAAAGGAGCATTTCGCAGAATGATGTTAGAATGCTCACTTGAGGTTGAACTGAAGAGCAAGCAAGTGAGCTCAAGTGACTGGGAATTTCATTTTGTATTTTTAGGAGGTGAAAAGATGAATATATTAAAAACTCACAAGTAAACCAAAATACTCTGATTTTTTTCTCTTACAAATGGATTGAAATTTTTGTGTTCAAGACGTTATGTCACCAAACCTTCATCTGATATCGTTGATTTAATTAATAGAAAGCTTGAACAGATCAAGGATCAGTCAAAGTTGGTATTTCAAGCCCTAGGCACTGGAGAATGTTCCCAGGTTTAAGAGGAAGCTAACAGTTGTGGCAAAACTGACTTGGAACTGAGCAGGGCTGGCGTGTGTTGTTTTAAACTGAGAAGGTGCTCACAGATGGCTCAGGCAGAGATTTAGCAAGTCCGTGCTAATCACACTCATACATGGGAATATCACCACTGAAAACAGCCACACTTTGTTGTGCTCCTCATGTCGCTTTCTTACTTGGTTAATAACTACAAGAAAGTATAATAGTTCATGCTTCTTATTCCAGCTACACTTAGATGTGTTATTATTAAAACCACAGGAACAAAGACAAGTCATGGGAGGTGGTTCCAATTCAAAGTCTACTGGCAATAAAAATTATTTTCAGAAGTTCAGCTTCGGACAGATAAACTCTTGTGGCTTCTTGATGGCTTCACTTCTAGACATTTTTAAACTTCTGAGTTAGCCTCAGAGTAGGTTAACTTCTCACCCCTAATAAATTATATGAAGTAAAACTATGGTATATAAAAATGTATGCATCTGACCTAAAAGGAGGTTGATATCTCCCATTATAAAACTATATTTTATCATGTTTTACCATATCTGACACTTAATGTTAAATATCCATTGACTCTATAAATTTTATATTCCATATTAGTAAATATCATTGGCTAAAATATTATAAACACCAATATTTGTTTATTTTAAATTTTGCTTTCAAAATGTAACATAAAAAACAGATTATTTGGAAGGGAAAAGTAGATTTAATTAGTAAATATTCATTGATAAGACATTATGAATGAGAAACTGAATATCAGGCACTATCCTGTATGATTTGAGCATACCGTATAGAATATAGAATAAGACCAACATCCCAGTTCTCACAGTATCTCTATTCTCTTGAAGAGACAAAAAATTATATAAATACATGAAGTAGACAATTACAGATTTTTAAGAATTCTATAGACAGAATTAGAAGAATGTTTTAATAGCGTTAGTTTCAGCAGTGAGACATCATAGTGTGGTGATTGTGTAAGACCTCCCTGTTCCCAATCCCATAGCCACTCCCCACCCTACTCTCATTAGTGCTAGAAAAATTTCAAGTTTGTGCATATATTGAGAAGTTGAGTGCTTTTGGGAAAGCTCAGCCACAAAGAGAGAATCAGGATTAAGCTAAGCCAATAATGATAACCTCACTCATACTTCTGACTGGTTTGAACAATCATTTGATCAAATTCTGACCAATTATACTTGAAAAGGACAATGTTAGGGTGTCAGTGTGCTTCTGGGAAGTCTTTCTTATTGCCTAAATAGAAGCATGGGAGGACTGGCTTGGTGGTGCACACCTGTAACCACAGTACTTGGGAGGCTGAGACAAGAGGATCACAGGCTCGAAGCTAAATGTTTATACATAGTAGAGGGATCCATAATAATATATTCCTATATGCACAGAACATTACCTGGTCTTTTTTCCCCTACTCCCCTTTCCCTCGCCTGCTCCCTCCTCTCCTCTCTCCTCTCCCACTACTCTACTGAACTCTCATCTAATTATCATGGAGTTCCTTGCTCTTCCTTCTTTCCTCTCTAGCTTCCACATATGTGAAAAGACATTTGACCTTTAATTTTCTGAGTCTGGCTTATCTCACTTAGCATGATGTTCTCCAGTTCCATCCACTTTCCTGCCTGCCAAATTACATAATTTCATTCCTCTTTATGGTTGATTATGTCAGGATTTAGGACTCATGAGAAGGGTCTGTCTACATTAGACGGGATGCTGAAACTAGCAAATTGAAAGGATATAAAAATCTTGGGATATTTTGATGCTGTTGCATCTATGGAAGACCCATCTGTGGAAACACCCAAAATCTGGACCTCTTGTTATATTAGAATACAAATTTACTTAATTTAATTTTAGTCTCTTTTAGATATTTGTAGCTGTGTGTGTCCTCATTCGGTAGCTAATTTATTCAGTTATTATTCAATGGATGAACTGAATACTTTCTTGTAATACAAAAATGCAATTGATTTCATGTTTCAGTATAGATAGGTCAAATTACCCTTCCCAGGAATGGGATGAATTTTCACAATGTCCCATGTGTACACAAATAAAAATTCTTATCGTTGTCTCACTGATCTTTATAATCATCACAGAGACAGTATAATCTAATATTTTTCTCCTTTGAAAGATTAAGTTAAAAATTACTAAGTAAAGTATTATCTAAGACAGTGGTCCTCAAATCTTTTGGTCTTAAAACCCTTTAAGGCCAGGCGTGGTGGCGCACGCTTGTAATCCCAGCATTCGGGAGGCTGAGACCTGGAGGATCGCAGTTCACGGACAGCCTCAGCTACTTAGTGAGGCCCTCTGCAACTCAGTGAGACCCGGTTTCAAAATAAAGAATAAAAAATAGGGCAGGGGGTGTAGCTCGGAGGTAGAATCTCCCTGGGTTACATCCCCAGACCCGCAAAAAAAATAAATAAATAAACCCTTTAAATTCTTAAAATTTATTGAGATAATTATTTCAAAGAAAAATTAAAGCAAAAATTACTGAGACCCTCAAAACCACAAGGTTTTTATATTGATTACATCTATTGCAATCAATATAAATAAATCAATGTTTTATATTGATTACATCTATTGATGTTTACTGTATTAAATTAAAACAGAAGATTTCAAATTATATGTTTACTAATTTCTTAGATAACAATTACTCATTGCATAAGAAATATATATATATATATATATATACATAATATTTTAGAGATAATTTTCTTTGCAAATCTCTTCAATTTCTGGCCTAATAGAAAATGACTGTATTCTCATGTCTGTTTTATATTCAGTCTGTTCCAATATATTGTCTTGATTGAAGGACATGGAAAAAAGATCTTCTCTCAAAAAGATATGTTTAGGAAATGAAAGATTTTCTAGACTCCTTAGCTGCCTTCTGGAGATTTCCAGACATTCCACACCTGTTCCAAACTGCTAAACTAAGGTAACATAGACTACATTGACAGGATTTTCAAAAGTCAAGTTGCTTTGTTTTTTATCATCAGGTAGTCACAAGTAAATACCAGCAACTTAGGAGAGTTAGATCCAATTCTCTATCTCCTCAGAAAAATTTCACTTTCATAATCATAATAAATGTAGCTGGCTCATTTTATTAACCAGCCAGATCTTTGTCTTTAAAAATTACTGAAAGAAGTTTCAGGAGAAGAGGAAAGGGAGATGATATGAGCCCACTGTTAGTGATGAAATGCTAGTTTGTTGCTGGTGCTCTTCAGGGATTCTCAGGTGCTCCAGGGGTATACGAAGTGGGGGTGCACCTCTTGGCCCTTCCAGTTAGTTGTGTGACCACGTGACTTAAGCTAATGAAATATGAGCAGAAGCGATATGTCCTTCCTGAATGGAAGTCCTAAAACCCAATGGGCATGGGCATGTGCCCTTCCTTGTCTTGGGTGGAGGAGTTTCCACCAGCCTAAATGAGGATTTGAAACAAGCCTTTGTTCTGAACTAGTGATTTACTGTAGTTGCTTTTCTGGCATGATTTATCCCGAACTGCTTGATTCACCTTATTTTTTGACCCATTAATGCAAAATACTATGAAAGAAAACAAAATAATAAAAAATTCTCTCTATAAGTTTGAAAAACCAGAAAAGCATACAAGATTTATATTGCTTTTGACCAAAGCTCTCTATAAGGAATTAAATATATTTAATGTTAACTTTATAGCAAATTATAGTGAAGGTAATAGTATCACATGAATTTCTATGGCTGTTCTAAGCAATGTTTTGAAGTGGTTTTTATAAAAAAGTTGTTTTTATATTCACTTTATAGATATTCATAAACTGAAGCTATGTGAAGACTGCTAGGCTCTGGGGGCATACATGATGGGAACAACACCCATGGAACGCAACATCCTATAAATATTCAGAGAAATTATGAGATTAATTCATATCTTAGCACCTTACTTTTTTTTCTTTGAATGTTGTTTGTTTGGTATTAAATAATAAAACTCAAATTAGCAGTGACCTAAAAATTAGAGTTTATTTTTCACTCCTATAAAAATAGTCCTATCAAGTAGACATTCCAGAGTTGGTATGACAAGCCCTTTTTAATCAGATTCTTTTGTTTTTCTCTTCCATTATCTTTGGGGTATGATCCTTGGCTTTGTTGTTCAGGATAGCTGCTGGACATCCAGGCATTATATCCATACAACTATATGGTTGAAGAGACCAAACAAGTAGAGCAAGAAGACCTGTGTCTACTGTCTTTTAAACATGCCTTAGAAATCACCATGTAACTTTTCTGTGTAGTGCCTCTAGGCACACTTTAGCCAAACCTAACTGCAAAAGAAGCTGAGAAATATAACCCTTAGAAACAGACCCTTGGATATTTATTACCAAGGATGAATAAGAGAATGAATCAGGTGGCAATTCATAGATTCTGCTCTATAGCAGTTACCACTTGAAACCTCCTGTATAAACTTACCAGAAGAATAACTCTCTACTTTCATACTCAGATACAGCAGGCTCTGAGATTCTGGACTATCTTGGTTTTGGAGAAAGTACTGTGCATGGTTTGAAGGCAAGGTTTCTCTCGGCTTAGAAATATGAGATGACTGGATGGATTGATCTACTGTGATCATTCAATCATCCCATGCCACCCAAGAGGCATTTTGGAAGGGCATTGTATATTTATTTTTTATCACTTTTAATATTGTATAATTTCAGATGTATGAAAAGATTGCAGGCACTCCTATATACCACTTACCCAGGGCCACTAGTTGTTACTCATTTTGTCCTCCTTGTTTTATTGTTCTATTTATACTCACATTTTTTCTTCCATAATTTGAGAGTATGTTTCAGACCCCTTTACTCCTGAGTAGTTCATTGTATATATCCTAAAATGAAGGACAGATTCTTTCATAACCACAGCATGATTAAGAAAACTGAACAGTAATACAATTGCTGTTATCTAATCCCCAGTCAATATTTCGATGTCACCAACTATCCCAATAATATCTGTTATACCTTTTTCTTCTCCTGGCTCTAATTCAATCCAGAATGATGCACTGGATTTCTTGAAATTCTGTCTTTGAGAAAAATTTAATTTTAATGGAGATTATACAACCAAATGTTTAGAAAAAAATTAAGATTTTTTTTTTTTTTGCAGTACTAGGGATGGAACCCAGGGTCATTCTACCTCCAAGCTATGCCCCCAGCTCTATTTTTTAGTCTTTATTTTGAAACAGGGTTTCATTGACTTGCAGAGGGCCTCACTCAGTAGCTGAGGCTGTCCTTGAACCACAATCCTCCCATCTCAACCTCCCAAATGCTGGGATTACAAGCATGTGCCACCACGCTCAGCAAGCTTATTTTAAATGAAACTGAAGTACTGGGAAATAGAGTATCTCATCCAAGATTGTTTAGCAAGTAACCAACAGAGCTGAGGTCTGGGTAACTTGCCTTCAGAGAACGTGCTCTATAACCACTGCATTATATGTAGGAGCCAGAGTGGAGCACTGGAAGAACTCACTGGAATGCACAGTATCTGGGTGGTTTGTCCCCTTCAGGGCACATTCCTGGTAACCTAACTTCCTCTCACTAGGCTCTACCTCCTATGATTCCACCAATTCCTAATGGCACCATGGGTTGGGACCAAGTCTCCAACGTATGGGCCTATGGGGAACATTTAAAACCCACATTACAGCACCCAGAGATTGAAAATTTGGGAATTGATGTGGCAATCAATTATTTACAGAATGCCTAAAATCAGAGTGTAAGATGCTCCCTTATAATGGGTATATCTAAGGTTCCCACCATTTCAGGACAGTGCCTCACCTACAACCCAGCTATGCCTGTTGTTCTCAGACCCAGAACTTGGCAGGATTGACCTTGGCAGTCTTCATCAGTGGTGGAAGAATCCTGGTTTGTGTTAGGGGTGGGGAGACCTGCTACAGATACAGAATTTCAGCTAATTCTGTTTTCAGCATCTCCCCAAATTCCCATGTTCAAAGGTAAGGGGAACTGGGCATGGTGGAGCACACTTGAAATCCCAGCATTTGGGAGGCTGAGATGGGAGGATCAGAGGAACGCGGTTTGAGGACAGCTTCAGCTACTTAGTGAGGCCCTTGCAACTCAGTAAGATCCTGTTTCAAAATAAAGAATAAAAATATAGGAGCCGGGAGTGGTGGCGCACGCTTGTAATCCCAGCATTCGGGAGGCTGAGACCTGGAGGATCGTGGTTCACGGACAGCCTCAGCTACTTAGTGAGGCCCTCTGCAACTCAGTGAGACCCAGTTTCAAAATAAAGAATAAAAAAATTATGAATATGACATAGTTAACCTGGACAACCATTGGTGGGAGGGGGGAAGGGAAAACAGGGCAGTGGGGGGGAGAGGGCACCAAATATAGTTTAAATGTATACCATTTATGTTCAATAAAAAATTTGTTTAAAAAAAATAGGGCTGGGATGTAGCTCGGAGGTAGAATGCCCCTGGGTTCCATCTCTAGTACCTAAAAAAAAAAAAAGAAAAGAAAAAGAAAAACTAAGGGCACCTCCTGTTCCTGAGCCTTCCTGGAGTTCTGCAGCATGACTCAGCTTGTTTCCAGCTGTCATCTTCTCCCCGGTCTAGGAGTCAGCTTTCCTCAGACTGATGAGTCAGTCACGGGTCCTCCATTCCTTTCTCTTCTCTTTGTCCTTGTGCATATGCCTTATTTTTTTCTTTCTTTACCATCACTTGAGTAGGATTTAAGAACTGAAGCCAGGCCAGATAGCGTGCACCATATTTCAAGTACTTGGGAGGCTGGGACAGGAGTATCACAGGTTAAAGGCCAGTCTGAGCAAATTATTGAGACCCTGTCTCAAAATAAAAATATAAAGAGATGAGAGAGGTATCTCAGTGTTGCCCCTGTGTTTGAGCTATAGTACAAAAAAAGAAAGAAAGAAAGAGAGAGAACTAAGATAAATGTGTGTTTTCAACCCACCTTTCTAGACCTTTCTTTAATTGTATTAAAGTTAAGTTGGATTGAAACAGAATCAAGAAAAGCTATAGGATAGTGTAAAATCAAAAGTGTATATTCCTATTGTAAGTGGACTGATAAATTGCTAAAGCAGAAATTAGAGGGATTTTTTTCCTTTTTTTTAAATAAATTTTTATTGGTGCATTGTAGCCATACATCTTAATGAGATAAGAAACTTGTGGAGATATGCATGCACACTTCACCCAATCCCCATCCCATTCCCTCCCCCTCCCTCTTTTCCATACTTGGTTTAGTGATTTCTTTGATATGTTTAAGTACATCATATGCTTTAAAGAGTTTCCCTCTTTTCCCCTCCCATCCCCTCAGATAGGTCACCTTAATTGCTCCTTTATAGGATCTCCTTCTTCATCTAGAGTTCCTCTTGTTACTCATTTCTCCTCAGCTTTTGCATATTAGGGCAGGCATCCAATTTCTTATTTTTTGTGACATTTCCCTGTAAATGCCATAAATCTCCTTTATGGCTGGGTAAAATTCCATTGTGTACATATCCCACAGTTTTGTAATCCACTCATCTATTGAAGGACATCTTGGCTGGCTCCATAGTTTGGCAATGGTGAATTGTGCAGCTATGACCGTAGAAGTGGTATTGCTGGATCATATGGTAAGTTCATTTTCATTCTTCTTAGGATCTTCCTTACTGTTTTCCAAAGTGGTTCCACTAATTTGCAATCCCACCAATAATGTTTTAGAGTTTCTACTTCTCCACATCTGATCAATTATAGTTTCTTTCTTCCTTGGAATTCCTTCTTTTATTTTCCACACTAATTCTCACTTACTGAAATCCTGAAAGCCAGAAGGTGAGTAACTTTGACAAGATGATCCACTCACAACCAATTTGTTTTAATAGAGGTCACTTAGATCTAGGAATCTGCTGAGAGATAAGGTGAGGCAGCGACAGTTTTAAGTGCTTCCTGACCGCACAGTTGCAGGGACCACTGGCCCTTTGCTATGGAGCAGGCTCTGATCCTGACATTGCTGACTCCAGTTCTGGCCTTGCTGTGTAGCAGGCTCCGGTCCGGCCTCTCTATGGAGCAGGCCCCAGTCCTTGTCACCATGGGCAGGATGTCTACAGAGGTTCCCATTTCTTCTTCAAAATTTTTTTCATTTTTTTCTTTAATGAAAGAAAACAAAGCGTGTCTTTTGCAGAAGCTGGGAGCCCGAATACTTAGCAGCAGTGGATCTTATCTCCCCACCGAGAGCAGAGGCCCACAGCTTCACCATGGAGATCGGGATCTGTTACTCTGAGCATAGTACCACCCCCAGCGGGGCACAGAGGAGTGCTGTGGCCATGAGCACCGAGGCCTCCCGGGATGCACTGCATGGGGCCCACCCAGCCATGCAGGGATCCCTCCAATGCGCCCCAAACATTTTTCTTACATAGTATGATGTCCAGAAAGTCTGAGCATGTGCTGCAGAAGCAGTCTACTTTCTTGGAGATATTTTTTAAAATTCAAGGCGTATTGGATTGGATCTGTCTGCCTCTCCTGAATACTGGCTGCCGCTGCTGCCACCATCTTGATCCCCAACTGGGATATTTTTTCTTAATGTTACTCCTAGCAAGATAGTTCCACAGATGGTTTCTCTGTACAATTAATTCTACTTACAAATGTGTCATTGTACACAAAATACATTTATGTACACATAAATAATAACTAATGGATAGTGAATATAGTGATTCTTACACAGTAGAGGTCCACATGATATTCTCAAACATGATTATTTTAAGAAGGTGATGGTATTACATCTCTTCCACTAGCCCACCCTAATCTTATTTCTATTTTGTCAGTAATTGTTCTATCAGAATGATTAAAAAGAAGGAAACTCAGAAAGGCTGGTTCAAGTGGTGAGGAATAAAGGGATAATCTGGTCAGAATGTTGATGTAGAGGTGACCACTGTGTGAGGTTGATTGTGAAATTGCTCTCACCCTTGCCGTACTCTGTCAAGATTCAAAGTCAGTGAGTGCTGTTTATCAGAACTAAGGCACCACAAAGAGAAGTTATCAAGCTGTACACTACTATGGGAACTGGCCTTGGCCTGATGGGTGTGTACAACCTGCCTTTCAGAATCATCTACTCATCAATAGGTGTGCTCAGGTCAGGCAGATATGTACCCTTGGTTTTCAGGGAAATGGGAGCTCAGAGCCATGGGCTTCTGTTCCCAAGAATTATTTATTAATAGAACAAACAGGGTGCTGTGAGGAAGGGGATTGTGTATCAGATACGTGTCGGGCCCTGCATTACATCCTCTCAGCTTCAGCACCATTTGGAGCCTTGGACGTGGCCAATGAAAGCAAAGTCAACTACATATTATGACAAGACAAGCTGTGATACATTAACAAGTGAACTCCAGAGTTCAGTAGCTTAACATGATAAAACTTTATTTCTCACTTCAGCAAAGTCCAACACAGATGCTCTTCAACGTGGCATGCCAGGGCAGGTGTTTTCTAACTTCTTTCCATCACCAGATGATACAGCTTAACCATTTTCATTTTGTGTGTGTGTGTGTGTGTGTGTGTGTGTGTGTGTGTGTGTGGTACTGGGTTGGAACTCAGAGGCCTTCTACCTCTGGGCTATACTCCCAGACCTATTTTATATTTTATTTGGAAACAGGGTCTCACTGAGTTGCTGAGAGCCTCACTAAGTAGCTGAGGCTGGCTTCGAACCCATGTGATCCTCCTGTCTCAGCCTCCCAAGCACTGGGATTACAAGCATGCACCACCATGCCCAACCCATTTTCACATTTATAATCTCCCTGGTGGGGTGCACTGAAAGGAAAAGCAGGGTCAGGCATGGATGGTTTCTAATGTTTCAGGTCCAGAAGTGACCCTCATCACGTCCACCTACACTCCATTGGCCAGAACCAGTCACGCTGTCACACTGAGCTCTCTGGGGCTGGAGACTTCTGTGAACCCAGGAGGAAAATTAACTGGCTTGCTGAGCTCGAAGAGGTTTCTTCTATATCTGATGGGAGGCTCTTGCTTAGCAAGAGTTCAGCCATGGTAGAAGAAGTCTTGGCCCTTCCCCCAGGTCAGTTCTCAGCTTCTGGAATCCCATCTTGTATTGCCCATCCCTTGCTCCTTCTCTCCTCAGTCTTTTCCATCTCCACAGCTTCATTATCCTTCTTCGTGACCTGTGTTTTCCCAGACCAGACTTCAGTGGTTCATTAAATCTAGTGCCTAGATCAAAAGCTGCAGAAATAGTCAATTCTCTTTTTTCAAGGACACTGAAGGCTTAAATCTTTGAAATCTCCCAGGGAGAGGAAATAATTGTGGTTCCTCCCTCTAATTCAGCAATGAAAGGTGAAATAAAGAATAAAACATATTTCAAAGTGGCTGCATATTCATATACTGCTAGGACCACTCAGTGTCCCACTTTCCCATCCCTTTTTGTCCTCTTCCAGCCCAGGCCCTTACCTGGACTTGTTCTGAGTCCTTTCTCTCCACCCTATAGACAGCTATATCTTCTAAAATGAAAATCTGACCAAGCTATTGCTTCATTTTCAAACCTGTAATAATTCCCAAGAGTCCTAATCATATGTTCATACTCAACAGTGTGATGTCTTTAGTGGGCAAAATGAGCTCCCCTTAAATATGTCTAAGTCCTAATCCCCAGAATCTGTGTGTTACCATACCTGATAAAATGGACTTTAAAGATGTGATTAACCGCCGAGCGTGGTGGCGCACGCTTGTAATCCCTGCGCTTGGGAGGCGAAGATAGGAGGATCGCGCAGGTTCAAAGCCAGCCTCTCTGGCTTAAGAGACCCTGTTTCCAAATAAAATATAAAATAGGTCTGGGAGTGTAGCCTGGAGGTAGAAGTGCTTCCAGGAACCCCAGTACCACCACCAAAAAAAAAAGAGAGAGAGAGAGAGAGAGAGAGAGAGAGAGAGAGAGAGAGAGAGAGAGGGAAAGAAAGAAAAAAAAAAGAAGAAAAGAACAAAAAAAGATGTGATTAAACCTTGAGATGAAGATTTTCCTAGATCATCTAGGTGGACCTAATGCAATCATAAGAGTTCTTAGGAAAGGAAGGCAGAAAACCACGAACAAATTGGAGGCACTTAATAAATGGATGATTTGATGAAGAGTGAATGAAGGAATTCCCTAAGTCCCTTCCCAGGGCGCCCAGGAGTCGGAGTTTGTGAGTGATGGGTCTGCATAACAGAGCCTGCCCCACTGAGGCAGGCTGGCAGATGGTGCTTCAGTTTTCCTGGCAGTCCAAGCTGAATGCTCAGGGCAGGAGATGGAATGGGGCTGCACTTGGCAGCTTCTCTCTCCTCTGGCCTTTTGAGGTCTTTTTTGGCCTGAAGCTATTTCCTGCAAGCATAAATCAGGAGTCTACTGGTGGCACAGGATCATGGAACTTTGGAGTTTTGTGAGATTCTTGTTTTTGTACTGAGGATTAAGCCTTCTGAGCTATACTCAGCCCTCAATAGCCACCCACCAGTTCAGCAGAGGCCATATACAGGAGGGCAACTTGACCTCTCCTCTGTGCTAATGCTGACTACCTGTGCTCATGCTGGCCTAGAATGTGATGAGAGAAGGCTTTCACACACTCCCCAGCTCTTCTAGGAAATATACTATCCTGTCATTTGTCATTTCTGAGTGTAGAGAATGGGATATACTATCGCTCCGGTGTGTGTGTGTTTGTTTGTTTTTGCCCTTGGTCTTTCTAATCATCTGCTAAGAACTGTGTTCTCAGCCTACAAGGGAGAAAGAGGCCTTTTCCCTCAGAAAAAGACTACATGGAAAATTAGGCTCATACATTACACTTAATTAGATGCACAAAAATAATACAAGGCCTTATTTACAATGAACATTAAAATAGGCATACAAGCATGTACATAAGTAAATAGGAAAATAAACTATGCCATATCCAAATTTCAGAATACTAAAGAATCTTAAAAATGAGTGAGAATGCTCTATGAACTGACACATAAATCATAATACACTTTTCAGTGAAAAAGCAAATGATCTCATTTATGTTAAAACAAAACTTATACATGTTTTAAGTATATCCTTGTGCTTTATTAAAAATAATTTTAAGAAATATGGACAAAAATCATGTTTATTAGAATGCAAGGTAAAGGGTAACTTTGATATTTTTCTATAAATAATTATAGTTTATAATTTTTATAATAGCATCTATATTTAATTTTTAAAATGAAGAAAAATTAGCAGAAAAAGGAAAAATTGGCAAAGGAAATAATTTTTGTGTGTGTGTGGTACTGGGGATGGAGCCCAAGGGTTTTCTACCTCCATGCTACACCTCCAGACCTATTTTATATTTTATTTGGAAACAGGTTCTCACTAAGCTGCTGAAGCTGGCTTCGAACCTGTGATCCTCCTGTCTCAGCCTCCCAAGCGCTGGGATTACAAGTGTGCGCCACCACGCCTGGCTAAAGGGAATAATTTTTGAAAGAAAACAAAAAATTAGCTGGGCACGGTGGCACACACCTCCAATCCCATTACATGGAAGGCTGAGACAGGAGGATTGTAGGTTCCAGGCCAATACTGGTAATTTAGTAAGACTCTGCTTCAAAATAAAAGTTAAATAGTGCTTTGGGTGTATCTCAGAGGTAGGATGCCCCTGGATTGAATCCTTGGTATCTCCCCCAACATAAAATTATCACAAATGCATATTTTAACTAGTTTTAAAGAAAAGAAGGAACTGAAAGCTTAATGGTAGAGAGCATGCTTAATATATGCAAAGCCTTGGGTTTAAGCACCAGGGGGGAAAAAATAAAGCAAATTAAAGGAACACTGAAGTGCTACTTCTGGCACATGAATTGAAAATTCTTGGCTCATTTATTTATAGTTAAAGCAAAATAAATTATGAACTTTTCAAAGTTTTACTTTCATATTTTACTCATAGGTTTCCATTCTAGAACCTACCTAAAGGAAATAATCAGATATTTGTTTCAAAGTTTATGTACCAAAATAGTCATCACTTCATCATCCATAAGAACAAAAAGTAAAAGCAATGCACACATCCAATAGGACTGAGATTGTGAAAGGATATTACTATGCAGTCATTTAAAATCTTGTCCTTAAAAATATTTAATGACATGTCAGAATCTCATTTTATCATGTCCAGTGAAACTAGACAGAGTTTTTAAGGCACCAATTCAACTTTGTAAATAAGTAAATACCTAGATATTAAACATGTGTGTGTGTGTGTGTGTGTGTGTGTGTGTGTGTGTGTGTGTGTGATACTGAAGAATGAATCCAAGGGTGCTCTACCACTGAGCTACACCCCTGGCCTTTTTTATTTTTTATTTTGAAACAAGGTCTTGCTAAGTTACTGTGTCTGGCTTCAAACCTGTGATCTTCTTCTCTTTGTCTCCCAAATACATATGCTTTTTGTTGTTGTTGTTGTTGTTGTTGTTGTTGTTTGGTGGTACTGGGATTCCTGGAAACCCTTCTACCTCTGGGCTACACTCCCAGTCCTATTTTTTTTTTTTTTTTGGAAACAGGGTCTCTTAAGCCAGGGAGGCGCTGGCTTCAAACCTGCGCGATCCTCCTGTCTTCAACTCCCAAGCGCGGAGATTACGAGGGTACACCACCATGCCCGGCTACATATGCATTTATGTAAACAAAGGACTAGGAAAATAGACCAAAATATTACAATTTGTTGTAGCTAGGGATGCCAGCTACAGGGGATTTTCATTTGTTAGTGATTTTCTACATTCTCTATTTTTCAACAATGTTCATATTTTCTAACAAGAGCCAAAAAATTAGTAAAGTTATACTATCATAACATCAAAAGGAAAAGAGAATCCTGGAGATGTAGCTGTCTGGTAGAGAGCTTGCCTAGCATGCATGAGGCCCTGGGTTCAATCCCCATTGCCACAAAATAAAACATAAAGTCAAAGTGGGTCCCTCACTAAAGTTCTTTTTTTTTGAAGTACTGGGGATGGAACCCAGGGACATTGTACCTCCAAGCTATACCCCTACCCCTATTTGTTTTTATTCTTAATTTTGAAACAGAGTCTCACTAAGTTGTGGAGGGCCTCACTAAGTAGCTGAGATGGCTGCGAACCTGTGATCCTCTTGTCTCTGCTTCCCAAGTACTGGGATTACAAGCATGTGCCACCACGCCTGGCACTAAAGGTTTTTTTTGACAGATGTCAAATGGATAAACACTCAGCCATGTTTGTAGAATTTGCTACCCTTAGTGAAATATGTTTTAGGGAGAAAAGTTCAAAAATGCCAGTAATGTCAAATTCCTTTAATTTTCCACAAGGTCAAATGTGGAATGTCTTTTTTTTTTAAGATTTAAAGAAGTTTATTAGAAAGATAGAAATACAGAAAATAGAAATACAGCTCCATACCAGACTGGCACGGAGGGGTGACTCGAAATGAATACACCCGGAATGTCTTATTTTTAAACTTGGAGTTGCATAGTTTAAGCATATATATATATATATATATATATATATATATATATATATATGTGTGTGTGTGTGTGTGTGTGTGTGTGTATACACACACACACACACACACACACACACACACACACACACAATCTGCTTTGAGTTATGAAGGCCCATTAGTATTTTTACAGTACCCAGAGAGTTCGGGTGGATTCAGCTATGGTACCTTCACATCACAGCCAGTGGTATATGAAAAGATCCTGCTATGAAGGATTTGTGCTTTCATGGTTTGGCTCCATCTCTGGGGCAGCCCTCCACTGGGACAGGGTTTTGAGACATCTGTATTTTAGATCCTGAGGATAAAAGAGCTCACTATCTCACCACACTCTCCAGGAAACAAATGCTCCAGATATGGTCCTGGCACCAGCAAATGTTTCCCAGTTGTTTCTACTAATGCCTCATCTTGCATAAATGTTACTTTTGTCTTGAGATTTTTTTTGTAAGAAGAGGAGAAAAATTATTGGGAAAAAATTCAAACTCATTCGCTTTAAAAAATATTTCTTAAAAAAAATCACACTCTATGCTTAACACAGGTCATGTTATACATCCTTGATAGAAAAATTGTGGCCAATTTCCTCATTCCTTGGGCAGCACATATCACAAAAGAAAGGGGATCTAAGTGGCTCTCACTATTTTCTGTCCCAAATTCCTCAATTCATATTGAAACACATTTAAGAAAACAATAGAAACCACAACTGAACTCATTTGAAAAGCAGGCAGTCTAGCCCCGGTTTGGTAAACATCTATACTTTGCACTTCCTTTAAAATAAACAGAAAGCGCTGCTGTTCTGGAGTTTTGCCTCTGAGTGCTAATGAAAGCACCCTGCATGGCCCAGGCCTACGTGACAGGAGAGTGTCACTCACACAAATACCTGGGAAAATAGTGTGCTCTCACAGAGCAGGGCGGCAAGCTTCGTCTGCTAATATGGTTTGTCAAGATACTTTAAAGTTACATGAATTTAAACCTTTGGCTTTCTCTATCGAGGCCCAGGTGTATTTGATTCTCTTTGCCTCTGATGTATAATATCCTATCCTGTACCACTTTCATACTATCTCACAAAGTGTAAAAGATTATTCATTATTTAAGATTAAATAGACTGGATCTTAAAATACCCCATATTTGGCTCAGTTTCCATGTGACCTCAAATATCTTTTTACTGTGAAAAACTCTTCCTAGACACTACCATATCAAAGACACTTCACGGGAATGTTTATTACTGTTTATGCATCATTTAATTTCTAACTGATGTCATTAATGACAGAAAAATCTCAGGAGAAGACAGGACAGGTAGCCATGATCTGCACAGTCTTCTCAGTTATTGATACTGTCTGGCATGCCCATGGTGTGCCTCTGTGTGCGGGCAGCATCCATGTGTGTGATTCATGTGAAGTGTCTGTGCACAGCCACCTTCTCGTGAGCCTTTGGGCCCGTTTGTGGACTAGGGAGGAAGTGCTCTGGGCATGTATTCTTTATTCACCTGTTTTATTTCAAAGCTCTTTGCACATCCTGAGTGATCAGAAACCCTTTGAAACAGTCTGGATTCTGTTCTACTGGGTTATGTAAGTCTCACTTCTTCATCTTTTACATTCTGATCACAATGGTCCAGTTAATCAAACAAAAAAGCATTTTATGAAAGATGTTAGATCTTGGTGCAGTTATGACAGGCTACTTCTTTTAAAAAATAACAAAAGTTTCCAATGGCCTATAGAGGCTTCCAAAACCTCCTGTGTGAAAGCTGAATGCCTCAGGCCAATCCACTAGAACGCCAGTGCAGTTTCCCTCTGTATGTGGCCTCTCAGCCGAAATGGGCCTGCCATACAAGTGTGTTGCTTCCCACATGCATTAATGGCAGTCATATTGGCCTTGGAGGTTATTCTTCATCTGAGAGATCCATATACTTTTTGATAACCCAAGTCTATCACTTTCTAAGCTCGTTTCCCTATTTCCAGTGTGTGTAACACGCAAGTTGGAACTTAATTTTGCCATGGCTTTCGACAATTCATTTATTTACTAAGCCTCAGTGTACTTCCCTACAAAATACCTATTAGGTTTATGGTAAGAGTTAAATGAGATAAGATATTTAAAATTATATCACAGAGATTACAATTGGCCAACAAACATGAAAAGATGTTCAATGTCATTAGTCACTATGAAAATACAAATCAAAACTGCAATGACCAAGAATGGCTAAATTTTTTTTGAAAAATGGAAAAAAACTCCAACAACTTTGGAGAGGATATGGAGAAATTAAAACCCGTATGCATTGCTAGTAGCAAGGCAAAGTGGAAATTGAAAGCTTGATGGATTCTCAAAAAGCTAAATATAAAATTGTATTTGACCCATAATTCCACTCCTCAGTCTATGCCCCCAAAATCGAAAACAGGTGTCCAACCAAACATTTGCGCATGAATGTCTAGAGCAGCACCATTCACAATAGCCAAAAGTAACCCAAATGTCCACTGACTGATGAATGAATAAGCAAAGTGTGGTAAATGCATAAGATGCAATATTATTCATCTATAAGAAGGAACAAAGTATGGTAAACGGTGCAGATGAATGAACCTTGAAAAACTTATTGTAGGTAAAAGAAGCCGGATCTCAAATGCCACATATTATATGACTTAGTTTATATGAAATATCCCAAATAGGCAAATCCATAGGGACAAAAACTAGATCAGTCACTGCTAGAGACTAAAGGGAAGGGGAGAATGGGAAGATAGTGGCATGGGTTATATTATGGGTTTATGAAAATATTCTGGAAGTAGATAGTGGTGATAGTCATTCAACAATATGGCAAATACACTAAATGGCATTAATGGCAAACTTTTTATTATCTATATTTGACCACAATAAAATATTTTTATCACATAGTAAGCAATCAAAAAGCATTATTTATTATTAATAAATTTTTTGGTATTTTAAGTGCTCTCAGAACAATATTATCATGCATTGGACTTTATAGTATCATTGATACATTCTTGTTTCCCCAGCTAACCTGTATGCTCCCTCAGCTCGCTACACAGGGCTTCACTGCTTCTTGCCAGACCATCCTTGTATATAAACAGAACTGCCTGTGTGAATTGATTTGAGAGGGGCTGAATATTTTACCTGCCACAAGGTCTTTACCCTATGGGCCCATTCTTTGCTCTCAAATTCTAACATATGCAAGAAACCATTGTGTAAGAAAGATGTGTCTACTAAAGACCGGTTTTTTACTTGAAAGACTTAATACAATATACCAAAGCTCCAGGAAATTTGCACCTTAGCATTAATTAGTCCAGTCACCCATAATCTCAGGTGGCTGGTCATCCCAAAGCTTAGGTGATTGGCTTATCTGTGGAAATGTGACGTTGCACGGGAGACTTTTGGTAGGGGGAAGTGAGGTGACAGTTTGGTCTGTAGATGTGAACTTCAGTGAGCATTTCTGACCCAGTAGGGCAGCAGAGAAACAATTCTCTGGAGGAGGGAATTGTTGCTAAAGGGGAGGCAAGAAGCTCTAAGAGGCAAATTCACTTGCTTGAGAATTTTACCAAAACCTCATGTGGTGCCCTAAGCAGTTATGCCTTTCCCAACATAGTGGGCATTCGGTGTGGCAATCAATAAAGAAACTAAGGATGAGGAGGTCTGCAATAGACTTCAATTGCTCCCTTCCAAGTTCACTCTCTTCTCTGTCATCACAAAAACTAAAAAAGTAGCTAACATTTAGAGAATTTACTATGGGCTTAGTATTTTATGTAATCATTTTATTCAACCTTCCCACTAGCCTATTCAATAATTAGTATTATTCTCCCCATTTTTTTTTTCTTTTGTGGTACTGGGAATTGAACCCTGGGGCATTTCACCTCCGAGTAATACTCCCAACCCTATTTTTTTTTATTCTTTATATTTCTTTATTTATTTAGATGGTACCGGGGTTCCGGGAAACCCTTCTACCTCCGGGCTACACTCCCAGACACCTATTTTTTATATTTTTATTTGGAAACAGGGTCTCTTAAGCCAGCAAGGCTGGCTTCGAAGCTGCATGATCCTCCTGTCTCTGCCTCCCAAGCGCTGGGATTCCAAGCGTGCGCCACCACACCTGGCTTTATCCTTTATTTTGAAAGAGGGTCTCACTGAGTTGTGGAGGGCCTCAAACTTGTGATCCTTCTGGATCAGCCTCCCAAGTATTGGGATTACAAATGTGGGCCACTATGCCCAGCTATTGTCTCCAGTTTTCCAGAATAAAAGTGGGGATACTGTGACTTAAAAAAAGTCAAGCAAGCCGGGCGTAGTGGCGCACACTTGATATCCCCACGCTTGGGAGGCGGAGACAGGAGGCTCGCGCAGGTTCAGAGCCAGCCTCTCTGGCTTAAGAGACCCTGTATCCAAATTTTAAAAAATATAAAAATAGGTCTGGAAGCGTAGCCCGGAGGTAGAAGGGCTTCCAGGAACCCCAGTACCACCACAAAAAAAAAAAAAAAAGTTAAGCAGATTACCCAAGCTGCCAAGCAAAGACAAATTGCCAAGGTTTGTGGGGTAGAACCTCCACTCTAACTGCTCTGTGGCTGTGGTAATACCCTGACTACTCTCTAGGGTAAACATCAGCTGGGATAAATGGGATTAAGAAAATTAATTAGAATCAACAGTGGCAAATTGCAAACTGAACAGTGTGGGGTTTTAGGGCCTTTGGATCATTTTCCTCCTCATCCTTTTGTCACTCAACTTTCCAACCCAGGTTGGCAGCTACGATTGTTATTACCACGCAAGGTCACTGTAGCTCCTGTGAGGAGAGGAGATAGCAGGTGCTCACTCCAGTCTGAGTTCACAGTTTTCCTTCTTAAAACTAATCTATGCTGGGCGTGGTGGCGCACGCTTGTAATCCCAGCATTCGGGAGGCTGAGATAGGAGGATCGCAGTTGGCAGAGAGCCTCAGCTACTTAGTGAGGCCCTCTGCAACTCAGTGAGACCCAGTTTCAAAATAAAGAATAAAAAATTGGGCAGGGGGTATAGTTCGGAGGTAGAATGCCCCTGGGTTCCATCTCCGGTACCACAAAAAAATTAATAATAATTGGTACAGCTCTTATTGAGTTATACTCATTGCAAGTGTTATGTTTAGCTTGTGTAGATCTAGCACTTATTTTAGTTTCTTCCCTTATGCTATATACACACACACACATATGAAATATATATATATGGAATGGCTGTTCATAAGCTACAGTTACATATTTGCTTTATCATCTACATGTCTTCAGTGACTTCTTAGGACAGCTTTAAAAATAACAACTTCAAGCTGGGTGTGGTGACATGTGCCTGTAATCACAGCACTTGGGAGGCTGAAAGAGGAGGATCATAGTTTGAAGCCAGCCTCAGCAACCAGCCCTGTCTTGAAATTAAAATAAATAAATAAATAAATAAATAAATAAATAAATAACTCAGAGGTAGAATTTCCCTGGGTTCAATTCCCAGTACTACAACAAAACAAAACAAAACCAATAAATAATCACTTCAGACAATTAAAAACCCTTGTTTAAATATTCGCTAGCTTTAAGAATAATTACTTAGTAAATTGGATCAGTTCTCTTTATGTGTATGCAGAATTATCACATTTACCTCCTTTAAAGCAGTTGAAAGGAAACTAAAAAGCTGGCTAGATGCAAAATGTCTGGGTGCAAAGTATCATTATAACCAAATCATATGGGTGATCTTTGGAATTTTTCTCTTACAATCCCAATTTTTGAGCAGTGTGTGCACTTAAATCCGCATATGCAGAATTTGGGAGTGCATTGGTAGACTATTTAGCATATTTTTTCTATCCATATCCCTCTAATGGCCCCAAAACTCTTTTATCTTTCATCTATAATTGCCATTATTTTCTTGACATTTGCATTTACAAACTAGATAAGATTTTCCTGTAGAATTTTACTCTCATATCTGAAGAATTTTCAGGTTATAGCTCTTCGCACAATTAATTATAAAATATGATTTCTTCCATACTGTAATGCCCTCCAGAGACACCAACCAGGGGATGTATCTGAGTAGAAACCCAAGTCTGATGTGACCAGAAGTAGCCAGCGTCCCTTTCTTATTTGATCAGAGGGATGGAGTGATTGGGTGCATGCTAAAACCTGACCATGCACATGTGGTAACGTGTTACTCCAGACACCCAACAATCCTCTGCTGCTCACACACCCGTCACTGCACACACAAGCCCACATGCTGGCAAATGGCAAAAGAGATGCAAGCAGATGGGCGAGGGGCCTGGGAGCAGCCTGGGCCACATGATACAATCAGAGCTTGACTTGATGGAGATAGTAAACACTTTGTGGTCTGACAAATACTTAACTGTGTTGGGGAAAGACCTATTATTTAAAGTTAACTCCTGCTTTAAGAAGTCTGGGCTGTCAGGAAGCTGCGCTGGTTGGTATCTTTAAGATCTATATTCTCTGCAAGGTTTCCTGAAAAGATAATTAAAGGACTCTCACTTTAGCTGAATACACAGTGTTTGTATCAAGCAGATAGTAACAACAACGACAAAAACCCACTTCTCAAAATTTGTAGTTTGGTCTTTCAGCTTCTGTAAGAATTCATAGAAATCCTAATAAATTTCTATGTCTGTCTGTTAGCTTGCAGGGCACTGTTCAAGTCTCCTATTTTCAAAATAGTAGCTGTTTCTGACTCTGAATGGACCCAAATCAAAGGCACATGGTGAGGTTATGGGGCATATCCCAAACAGCAGTGAAGGACTTAACAATCAAATAAGTACTTACTGAGCTGCTGTTATGTTTTCACACTAACATACACTCTGGAGCATAAAGATGTTACTTCTCCCTCCAAGGAAACTACAGTCAAGGGTGAAAATGCAAAGGGTAAACACTAACCCTAACCCAAGATGCCTATGTTAGAATGATTTCTCTTTTACCCAGCATGATTTTAATCTTGTTTGGGTAGCAGCATGCCCTGCCTCAAATGGTGAATTTTCTAGGCTAGTCCTAGCATCCCTTTTCTCCTTTCCCAGACATTCCTTTTCCTAGACTCCTCTGTCTAGGGATTACACAAAACACAGCTATCTTGTGATGATGAAATAAAAAATCACACGAATGAAGATCTAACAGTCTGAGAATGGTGGAAACACAGGCTAGAAACACATTTGGGAACTACTGTTGAAAACTTGTAAGCACATCTAAACTGATAAAACATATATTCATAAACTAATTATCAACCATGAAACAGACATCTTGATATCTATAATGTTGAATACCAGAGAATGACAGTCTGAAATATTTGTCAGACACTTACTGTGTGCTGGCCGTCATTGGATGTACATATTGGGAAGTACGACAGACGCTGAACTTAGCAGGGAGTGGAACTTGAGCTGGACTCTGAAAAGTGTTATAATTCAGACAGGTAGAGTGTAAGTAAGAGGATCCTTGTAGGGAAGGAGAGCAACATAAATACAGGTAAAGTGATATGGAAGGTCTTGACTTCTGTAGGAGACAGGTCGAGGCTGAAAGGAGAGTGACGTGTTGGAGAGCAGAGAGATGGCAGGGTAAGCGGGTGGGGCCTGCTTATTGGAGGTCATGATAGGTTGAGGATTTCATGCCTAATCACCAGGCACTTTGGGAACCACTGAAGGCCAAAGGAAATCCATGAAGAAAATTATTATAAAATAAATATTGGGCCGGATGTGGTGGCGCATGCCTCTGGGAGGCAGAGACAGGAGGATCGGGCAGGTTCGAAGCCAGCCGCGCTGGCTTAAGAGACCCTGTTTCCAAATAAAAAGTATAAAAATAGGCCTGGGAGTGTATCCCGGAGGTAGAAGGGTTTCCAGGAACCCCAGTACCACCAAAAATAAATAAATAAATAAATAAATAAATAAATAAATAAATAAATAAATATTGGATGGAGTGAGTGAAGAGGATAGAGTCATAGATCCACCAGTCAAAAAACTGTTGTAGACATAGTAATATTAAAATAGCAATATAATATCAATGGCTAATGTTAGATTGTATTTATTAAGTGTCAGACACTGTTCAAAATGATCTACATATTAACACATTTAATTCTTACAGTGATCCTGTGAGACAGATATGAATATTTATTTCCATTTTGCAGATGAGGTCTGAGGTTTAAGAGTTTTCAGAATTTGTCCAGAGATAAAAAAAAAAAAAAACTGAGGCAAAGAAATAATAAAGCAACTAAGTAGTAAACAGGGCATGAGGGCTTACTCTAGGATGATGTTTCAGGGAAAAGAACAAAAAGAGTCAACCTAGAAGGCTCAGTAACCTTAGCAGCTCCCTTCCTGCCCCCAAGTTCATCAACAGGAGCTCGTGGAAGTTTCTTTGCCTGCATCCAGTTGCTTCTACCACTCTTTCTAGGTCTTTCTTAATGCTCAGACCTGCTTGCTCCATCTTGCAGGTACTGTGATACAGAACCTTTCTTATATTTCCCACTATCGCTCTCAACCCTCGCCTGTGGACAGGACACTTGGACTTCTCATTTATTCGTGGCTATGAACCCCAAGTACCCTGTGCTCTGAGCGTACAGGCATAGCCAATCCTCCTTTCAGTCTCATATCTAGTTACCTTAGACCCTGAAACCCCAGGCCCCCACCTTGCCCTGCAGGAAGAGAAGATAGAGTGAATAAGAGAGACATTTTCAGAGGGAACATTTTGAAGAGGTTTATTGAAGGACTGGTTTGTTGACAAATTGCTTTCAGGGAATGAATGAAAGAATAACACTGTAAGTGCCAATATTTCTAGACTCAACAGTGGAATAATAGTTGTACTAACTATAGAAGGTAAGATAAGGGAAAATGTCAATGATAAGATGAATTTAGATATATGGTTATTGAACTGTAGCCTTATGGTATCATAAGCTATTAGAAGTCACAGAGCCAAATGCTCTTCTGTTGGGCTTGTGTGGGCCTCGGGCAGAAGGATCCTGGGAAGTTAGTAGCATTGGATGCAGTAGCCAAATAGGAAATCTGTAGCTTATGATGCTGAGAGTCAAGAACATAATTATGTGAGTGAGAAGTCAATTGAGAAACTGGGTGGGGCAAGCAGTTCTGGAGGAAAATGACTTATATGCCCCCAAATAGGAGGCATATAAATAGAGGGCCCAAGAAACTAGCAATGGAGTCAGAAGAAATGAAATAGTAGGAGCAGAGTGCAGAAATCAATACCAAGAGCCGGGCGTGGTGGCACACGCTTGTAATCCCCGCGCTTGGGAGGCTGAGACAGGAGGATCGCACAGGTTCGAAGCCAGCCTCAGCTACTGAGTGAGGCTCTCAGCAACTTAGTGAGACCCTGTTTCCAAATAAAATATAAAATAGGTCTGGGAGTATAGCTCGGAGGTAGAAAGCCCCTGGGTTCCACCCCTAGTACCACCAAAATAAATAAATAAAATAAAATAAAATAAATGCCAACAGTTAAAAAAAAAGGAAAATAAATCAATACCAAGAAACCCTAAAGAAGGGGAGAGTTTGTCAAAAGTCTCAGACAAGTCAGAGCTGGATTGAAGAAAAACAATATTTTCCTGAAAATAGGATCACAGCCTACTTTTAAATTTAATAATTTTTCAGTCTCTAACTTTATGTTATCCCTGCCACTCTCCTATAACTTTTCTTCCATGATCAAAAATGAGTTTCTAAGGCAGAGTTTAGCATGTTGGAGGCCCTGGGTTCTATCCCCATTACATACGCATGCGTGCTCATCTGCACACACCCACACATATACACACACAGATTCCCCCTTAGAACTGTTTTTTTTGTTTTTGGTTTTGGTTTTTTTTGGTGGTACTGGGGTTCCTGGAAGCCCTTCTACCTCCGGGCTACACTCCCAGACCTATTTTTATATTTTTTATTTGGAAACAGGGTCTCCTAAGCCAGCGCGCACGGCTGGCTTCGAATCTGCACCATCCTCCTGTCTCTGCCCCTAAGTGTGGGGATTACAAGCATGCGCCACCACACCCGGATTAGAACTGTTTTTGAATATGGTAGCCATGGAAGTATCCATATGTAGATATTTAAATTTATTAAGATCAAATAAAAATTAAAAATTTGGTGTATACCTTACATTGGCTACATTCCAATTGCCACATAAAGCTAGCAGCTACCATGATGGACAGAATAGATATGAAACATCTTCATCACCACAGACAAGTCTATTGAACACTTATGTTCCATGGATCCAGGGGAAAATATTTTTACAGGATAAGAACATGCTACTTTTTGTTTTTTTTGTTTTTTTTGTTTTTTTTTTTGGTGGTACTGGGGTTCCTGGAAGCCCTTCTATCTCCGGGCTACACTCCCAGACCTATTTTTACATTTTTTTTTATTTGGAAACAGGGTCTCCTAAGCCAGCGCGAGCGGCTGGCTTCGAACCTGCGCGATCCTCCTGTCTCTGCCTCCCAAGCTCGGGGATTACAAGCGTGCACCACCACGCCCGGCGAACATGCTACATTTTTTTAACCAGCAAATCACAATGTCTATGTAATGCCAGAATAGTCTGATACTTTTGTTCTTTTGCTCCTGTCATTAATTTAAACTTCTACCTAAATGGATTCATTGTTAGAAATAACCAAGGTAATTTGCCACTATTCCCAGATGTTTCTGGTAATTATAAATTTCTCTAGAGTTGTGATTGCCCTTTTGCAATATTTTTATTCTTATTTAATAGCCTGGATTCCCTACGTATTCCTTGAGGCTCAAGCCTCAGTTTATGACATGAAAGAAAAGCATGTGTATTCATTAAAAAAGGAAGACATGCCATTCACGATCCCACCTGACTTGAACATTTAAAATACATTACAGGCCGGGCGTGGTGGCGCACGCTTGTAATCCCCGCGCTTGGGAGGCGGAGACAGGAGGATCGCGCAGGTTCGAAGCCAGCCGCGCGTGCTGGCTTAGGAGACCCTGTTTCTAAATAAAAATATAAAATAGGTCTGGGAGTGTAGCCCGGAGGTAGAAGGGCTTCCAGGAACCCTAGTACCACCAAAAAATAAATAAATAAATAAATAAAAATGAAAAAATAAAATACATTACAGGGTTAGTATGCTGCATTTAAATAAGTATAGCCTCTGAGCCGGGCGTGGTGTTCCACGCTTGTAATCCTAGCATTTGGGAGGCTGAGACTGGAGGATCGCAGTTCGCGGACAGCCTCAGCTACTTAGTGAGGCCCTCTGCAACTCAGTGAGACCTGGTTTCAAAATAAAGAATAAAAAATGGGGCAGGGGGTGTAGCCCGGAAGTCGAATGCTCCTGGGTTCCATCCCCAGACCCGCAATAAATAAATAAATAAATAAATAAATATAGCCTCTGTCTTAAGCACACACCAAACAGCCAGTGTCTGAATTTACCATAGATGAAGAGACACATGCTACAGATCAAATTAACAAGAGTTAAATAAATAATTGAACAAGCTTTGGTCAAATAGCCAAGCAAAGTAAATGAATAGACTAAACTGGCATTATGCTCTGGGTAGTCCTAAATCTAATCAATGTCTGCTGATAACCTGTAGTGTGTGTGTGTGTGTGTGTGTGTGTGTGTGTGTGTGTGTTACTAAGGATGGAACTCAGGGGCATTCTACCTTTGAGTTACACCTCCAACCCTATTTTATTTTTAATTTTCAAACAAGGTCTCACTAAGTTGCTGAGAGACTCGCCAATTTCTGAGGCTGGACTCCAACCTATGGTCCTCCTGTCTCAGCCTCACAAGTGCTAGGATTACAGGCATGTACCACCACACCTGGCTTGATTACCAGTATTGTTGATGCAATTAAGACATGTGGTATGTATATAACGTACTCCACAGAGTATTTTTATAGAAATTCATTTTATTTTGGAAAAGTCTGAGTTAATATAACATTTGGGTTATGCAGAGTTGTGATATGCAACTTTACCTCCTTTACTGTATTTTGCTATATTATTGTAATCCCCATCTATATGTTTATACACTTCAGCCCTTTCTGGTGTTTCTCTCCAAAGATGTAAAAGAGAAATATACAAGTAGCCTAGTTATCAAAATTTGCAAGCTTTATTTTTCCAGACTTATGCCTGTGCTTTTCTCCTTTACACACACACATGTTCACATGCACTTCCCCAAGCCCCCCAGAGGTATAACTGGAAGAAAACCTCCCCTAAACTCCACACAAAATGTAACAGCATGCCGGGCGTGGTGGCACACCCTTATAATCCCTGCGTTTGGGAGGCGGAGACAGAAGGATCGCACAGGTTCGAAGCCAGCCTTGCTGGCTTAAGAGACCCTGTTTCCAGATAAAAATATATTTAAAAAAATAGGTAACAGCATCCTTTCACATTTCTCAAATACAGACTATAGAACAATATCAGCAGTTCTTTTCTCTTCACAGCTTGATGGGGATTATTGAGTGGCAGCTATAGGAAGACATTTTCCATTCTCCTCCTATCTCCCTTTTTTCCCCTAAGATGCTCAGGAAAAGAATACTGTCCTTATTTTTCAATTGAAAAACCATCCAGTATTTCCTGTGAGTCATCAACTGGAGGAGTAATATGATTCCATCTCATGGCTGAGTAAACAGAGATCTGATTTCAGGCTAGGGACAAATTTCAAAATGCAAATATAAATCTCATGGTTAATCCTTTTCCCCATCTTCTGAGCAATCCTCCTGGGCATCCAAAGAGAGAGTGAAAATCACATTTATTATTTGAACACGTGATATCTTACATTCATCATCTTTTTGTTGTTGCTAAAAGCTTGACATTTCTTTCTTTAAAAAAATTATTGCTGCTTTGTAACCATATATCATGGTAAAGTTCAGAGTGATATAGGCACACATGCACACAGCAGTGGGTGAGATGCCCCACTCCCGCCCGGCTCCCGCACCCGCCCGAGATGACACTGAGATTGGCCTTGATGCCTTGTGTATGTACATCATGTCCACTGAAATGTCTCCTTCATCAAGTCTCCCTCCCTCACCAGCTTCCCTCCCCTAGGCTCCCTCCATCACTCCAATAGGGTTTCTCCTCTTTTATTAGAGATCCTTTTATAGCCCAGTTTCTCTTTAGCTTTCTTATATGAGGGAAAACATCTGACCTTTCACTTTTTGTGACTGACTAATCTTACGTAGCATGATATTCTCCAGTTCCATCCATTTTCCTACAAATGACATAATTTTGTTCTTCTTGGAACAAACTGAAATTCTGAACAGAATCGGATATAGCGGGATATATATGAACATACACACAATTCTACTCAGAGTTCCATTGAGTGTATATCCCATAACTTAGTAATTCATTCATCTGTTGATATATACACCTAGGCTGGCTCCATATTTTGGCTACTGCGAATTGTGCTGCCCTAAACATAGATATGCATACATTACTATGGTAGTCTGGTTTCAGTGCCTTTGGGGACTTGAATTTTTAATTTTTTTGGTCTTGAGTGTTTTTTTTCTCCCAACGTAGGAATCTTTATAATTAACTTTTCAAAGTTAACTAATGAGTAAGATGTTTCAGGACAAAGCATGAAGGTTATATTCTGAGAAAGGGTTTAGTAGGGGAAAAACTGGAGCAAACAATAAAATATAGGAATAAATCATTTTTTCTACCTGTGTGGATGCATGGCTGAGAGACAGCTAAATAAAAACTGGGCACATATAAGGGTCAATAGGAATGGTCCAAATGAAATGTTCTTTACACCTCTATTACATGCATTAACCCATGAAGATTTATCTCATTACTTCATATCTTTCACTCCTGAAAAAAGAAAATGCCACTTGCAAGCCATAGCCACAAATACTAGAGAAGAAAAAGATGTACCTGGTTATTTGTCCACTTGGCCAATTTGAGAACTTCTAGGTGAAGGAAAAATGAGACAGATCTGACGGTGAGTGTCTGGCGTGGAGGAGGGCGGGTGAGTGGAAGCACAACCTTGCTCCAGATCCTGCCATCTCTGACCAGGTGGAATAAGTCCTGGCACGAGATAAACTATTGACTCAATTTATGACCGAGAATAAGCCACTTGATACCTCTCTGGACCACAAATCTCTTTATCCCATAAATAAAGCAGTGCGGGCCCATGGAACTTTAGAGTTTCATGAATAGATAAAGTAAGAAGGATAAACAGTTTTCTCAGATGACCACAGACCCAACACAGTAACAATCATTTTACCTTGGAGCTGGAAAAAAGAGAGAATTTCCAGAGAGCATATCAGTACCCAAGATAAGGGAAATACACTGAATGTGTTTTGCTTTTTGCTCACCTCTTTTTCCTCAATAACTCACACGATACCATTCTGTGCAAGGTAGTGCGTGTGGAGTCACACAGAGTAGAAATAGGGAACCTGGATTCTCTCTTTGGGCATTTGCTTCTATGGGACTCTAACACAAACCAACACGATGGATTCTAATTATGGGATAATTTGATATCTTATTTTCTTGTTTCCAAGAGTAGATGCCAAAGGTTTATTGACCATGATGCCCATTAGTGTGAAAGGTAGCAGGTAATGCAGAAAAGAGGTGTAGCTGGCATTGCTGGCGCCTCACGTTGGCTGGGGTTCTGGCGGTGGCATCTGCACCATGGGCTTGCTTTTGTAGTGGAGCCCCTTCTGCTTTGCACATGGCAGGCCTGACAAATGGCAGGATTGCTGCCCCTTACCAGAGCAGCTCTCATTCAGTCGCTGAAGCAAAGGCAGATGAAAGTCAGTGTGTAAATATCCTGGCCATCTCTTCCTTCTAGGTCTACACTGGCTCTCACGGTTTCCCTGGTGGGTTTGGTTCCATGCACACATGGTGATAGCTGTCTTCATAACACAGCCTGTGCTACTGGCTGCCTCCTTTCCTTTTCTCCATCTCACTTTTCTTCCGGCCCTGGCCTTCTCCTCTTGAACTATTTGCACTTAAATCCTTATCTCAGGCGGTAATGGCAGTGCAGGCTTGTACCACCAAAGCCTGGCTTTAAGTATGTCTGTATTTTGCACTGATTTTCACTTATGGTTTGTTTATGCTGCAGCTTCTTTTATCAAAACAACAGCAACTGTAATAATTGCACCCATTTTTACTAAATTTTCAGCTTTATTGATATTTTAGTAAATAACAAATTAGTATTATTCTGCTTGCATAATAAAAATGATCTAAAATACGTTAAAATGCACTGTAGTATAATAGCACAGAATAAGAATGAAAGACACAAAATCTGAAATCAGATTGTCTGGGATACTTTCAAACGGTGTAACTTTGGGCACATTTCTTAAGCTCTCTGTGCCTTAGTTTGCTCAGCTGTGAAATCAGTTATCAGTATAGCAATTGTTCCTAATTAATAGTGTTTCTATGTGGATCAATGAAACAGCAACTGTATAGCAGGTAGAGGTATCTGGAACATAGTAATAAATGTGTAGAAGGTAGCTATTACTTTCATTGTTATAATCCCCCTCCCTGTTCTACAGTTCTTTCCAGGAATAATTTTCCTATTCAGGGCTGGATTATCCACTTAAAAAATGTGAATACCTATGGATCAGCCTCTTTCTCCTGTTAAGACATCAGAGCTGCTCAACACTTTTTTCCCCTCTGCCATTAATGGCAGACTGGACCAAGAAATGGAACACAAGCATATTATTGAAGCACTACGAGAAGTCTTCCTGAAATTAAACACTTTCCTGACTCTTGGCAGCAGTAGGTTGCTAGTGATGAGGGCAAAGAATAGTTAATTGAGTCATCCTCCTCCTCCATCCTCCTGTCTGGGAGCTCTGCTGTGACAAAGCAATGGGTAATCACTGCCAGTCCCCCTCCTCCCCCCACCTGTCCCTCCCTCCTCCCTCCTCACTGCTTAGCCATTGTTTGGGAGTGCAGTGCTCATTACGTAACGTGTTGCCTTCCAAACTCACATCCCTGTTGTGAGTCATCTATTGACTTAATCCGAGTGCGGTGTTTAATTTTATTATTCTTTAGATGACAGATGGTAATGCTTGACGGATTTCTCCATCTTAATGTAAAACCAAAAAACTGGAGAGTTGTGCATGTGCCATTGTCTTCATAATTCTTGGCAGCTTTCACCTGATTTCTCCACATTTCAAGATTTCTTGAAAGTTTAATAGATATAAAACTTCAAAGTCAAATTAGGCAAACATGGTTGAATATGACCTACCAAAAACAAATGATAGAATTTTTCTTAAAATTCTAGAAAAATCCTTTAATTCTTTAAACTGAATATATCTGTGGAATATCCATTTTATAACCTGCACTCTCTAGGAATTAAAAAAATAACAAGAAGAGAGGAGGTTCAAGAGAAGGTACATATTTATAGTCTTTTGGGAAAACACATATTTCAAGGTCCATCAATAATTAGGTAATACAAATGGTATATAGTACAAATGGGGTAAATTTAGGAAGAGGAGGTATAAGGTAGGTTTTGGACATTTGATTTTTTTATGTGGATCATATTGAAAATGGCATGCATTTACACAGGGCTTGGTGGCCGCCCTGCTTCCACTCCCGCCCCCAACAACGAGTGTCCAAGTTAACCATGCTACATTCACACTTATGCACATATTTGAATGTAGCTCCTCCAGTTAATCAACCTCAGCCTTCTTCCTCTCCTACCCTTCCTTTATAGCTTTGCTAAGGTTTCCCCTCTATTATCTGGAGTCCCTCTGTTATCCCCAATACTTCCTAGTTTGGGCATATTAGAGAAAACATATGTCCCTTCTCTTTCTGTGCTTGGCAGATCTCATTTAACATAATGTTCTCCAGGTCTTTCCATCTTCTTGTGAATGGCATGATTTTGTTCTTCCTGATTGCTGAGTAGAATTCCATTGTGTGTATTTCCCATAATTTTTCAATCCATTCATCTGATGATGGAGACCTGGGTTGATTCCTTATTTTTGGCTATTACAAATTATGCTGCTATGAACATGGGTATGCATATGTTACTGTAATTCTCTGATTTCAACCCATTTGGAAAGATGCCCAGAAGTGGTATAACCAGATCATATGGTAGATCCATTTCCAGTTTTCTAAGGAATCGCCTTACTGATCTCCATAGTGGCTGAACTAGTTTGCACTCCCACCAACAGTGTAAAAGAATTTTTCTTTCCCCATATCCTCACCAGCATTTGTTGCTATTTGACTTCTTTATGCTTGCCACTCTGATTGGGGTTAGATGGAATCTCAGCGCAGTTTTGATTTGCATTTCCCTAATGGCTAATAATGTTTAACATTTTTTCATGTATCTCTTCTTTTGTGAAGTGCCTATTCAATTAAGTTGCCCATTTCTAGATTGTGTTATTTGCTTTCCTAGTATAGAGTCTTTTGAGCTCTTTGTGTATTCTGGATATTAGCCCTCTATCAGAGTGGTGGCTGGTAAAGATCTTCTCCAATTCTGTATGCTTTCTCTTTAGGTTCTGGATGGTTTCCTTTGATGAAAAGAAACTGCTTAGTTTGATGCCATCACACTTTTTAATTCTTTTTTTAATTTCCTGTGCTTTGGAGGTCTTGTTGAGAAAGTTACTGCCTGTGCCTATATGTTGAAGTGTTGGGCCTATGACCTCTTCTTCTTCTTCTTCTTTTTTTTTTTTTTTTTTTTGGTGGTATTGGGGATAGAACCCTTCTACCTCCTGGCTACACTCCCAGACCTTTTTTATTTTATATTTTATTTGGAAACAGGGTCCCTTAAGCCAGAAAGGGTGGCTTCAAACCTGCACGATCCTCCTGTCTCTGCCTCCCAAGCATGGGATTACAAGTGTGCACCACCATGCCTGGCCTATGCCCTCCTCTAATAGCTTCACAGTCTCTGGTCTAATTTCCAAGTCTTTGATCCATTTTTAGTTGATTCCAGTGCACAGTGAAAGGTAAGGATTTAGTTCCATCTTTCTACAAATGTATAACCAATTCTCCCAGCACCATTTGTTGAAAAGGCTGTCATTTCTCCAGAAGATGAGTTTGGCCCCTTTGTAAAAGATCAATTGACTCTAAGTGTGTGAGTTTAAATCTGTATCTTCTATTCTGTTCCATTGGTCTGTATGCCTGTTGTTGTGCCAATAACATGCTGCTTTTACTACTATTGCTCTGTAGTATAATTTTAAGTCAGGAATTGTGATGCCTCCTGCATGGTTCTTATTGCTGAGAATTCCTTTGACTATTCTGGGTCTTTTCTTTCTCTATATAAAATTCATGCCTGGTTTTTCTAGGTTTATGAAGAATGTTGTTGGTATTTTGATAGGAATTGCATTGAATCTGTAGATAACTTTTGGCAGAATGGCCATTTTGATGATATTTATTTTGCCTATCCATGAGCAAGGGAGATCCTTCCATCTTCCAATGTCTTCTTCAATTTCTTTCTTTAATGTTTAATAGTTTTAATTGTAGAGGTCTTTAACATCTTTGGTTAGGTTTATTCCTAGGTATATTATTGGTTTTGAGGTTAATGTGAATGGAATTGTTTTCTTTATTGTTTTCATTGTGGATTCATTGTTGGCATAAAGAAAAGCAACTGATTTCTTTAAGTTGATTTTGTATCCTGAAACTTTGCTGAATTGGTTAATCAGCTCCAGTAGTCTTTTGGTTGAGTTTGTCATCTGCAAACAAGGATAATTTTAATTTCTCTTTTCCTGTTAAATTCATTTGATATCCTTCTCTTGTCTTATTGCTGTGGCAAGAGTCTCAAAGACTATATTGAAAAAACAGTAGTGATAGTGGGCATCCTTGTCTTGTTCCTGAGTTTAGAAGAAATTCTTGCAGTTTTACCCCAGTTTTTCAATATGATTTTGGCTTTGAGTTTGTTGTATATTGCCTTAATGATGTTGAAATACATTCCTTTTATTCCAATTTTCTGCAGTGTTTTTTTTTAAATATAAATGGGTGTTGAATTTTGTCAAATGCTTTTTCAGCCTCTATTAATATGATCATGTGGTTTTTGCTCTCAGTTCTATTTATGTGGTGAATAATGTGTATTGATTTGTGTATGTTGAATCAGCTCTGCTTTTCTGGGATGAAACCAACTTGGTCGTGGTGTATAATTGTCTTGATATGGTTTTCATTTTTTTATTTTTTTGGTGGTACTGGGGTTCCTGGAAGCCCTTCTACCTCCGGGCTACACTCCCAGACCTATTTTATTTTTGGAAACAGGGTCTTCTAAGCCAGCACAGCTGGCTTCGAACCTACATGATCCTCCTGTCTCCGCCTCCCAAGCGCGGGGATTACAAGTGTGCGCCACAATGCCCGGCCTTTTGATATGGTTTTGAATGCATATAGCTAGTATTTTGTTTAGAATTTTTGACATCTATGTTCATCAAGGATATTGGTCTGTAATTTTCTTTTCTTTGATTTTAAGGTTGTAATGAGACTCTGAAGAGATATGTCCTTCAGATGAAGGAGAAATAAAACTGGAGCTAAAACAGTAAGGTGGGAGTTTATTTTAGAAATCAATCATGCAGAGATTATAGGAAGATTCCTCAGAGCTGCCTGAGTGCTCCCCTAGAGGGGGTTCACAGGGAAAGGAGTAGGGAAGACAAAGGGGACAGTAGAGAGGACTGGAGTCACAGCACTGTGATTTGATTATTAGCCTGAAATATGATAAGACAAAGTCAGATGAAAGCTGAAGAAAACTTGTCAAATGTTAACACATTTAAGAGAGCAATTTTTTTGTGTGTGTGGTACTGGGTTCCTAGAAGCCCTTCTCCCTCCGGGCTACACTCCCAGACCTTTATTTTATTTATTTGGAAACAGGGTTTCTTAAGCCAGAGAAGCTAACTACGAACCTGCGTGGTCATCCTGTCTCCACCTCCCAAGCGTGGGGATTACAAGTGTGCACCACCACACCCCAGCGAGAGAAATTTTTTAAAATATATTTTTATTGGTACATTGTAGTCAAACATTACAATGGAATACAAGACTTGTGAGGATATCTAAGCACACATCATTCAATTAGCCTTTATCCAATCCCCATCCCACTCCCTCCCCCTCCCTCATTCCCATGCTTGATTTAGTGATTAACTTTAATATATATTTTTACGTACATCATGTGTTTTAAAGAGATCTATCTTACCCCTTCCCATCCCCTCTGATTGGTCACCTTAACTACCCCTCTATAGGGCCCTTTCTATTACCCATTTATACCTAGTTTTTGCATATTAGGGAAAACATCTGATTTCTTATTTTCTGTGATATTTCTGTGTATGCCGCCTTGCAAGTTCCAATCCCACTCTTTTTTTTTTTTTTTTTTTGTGGTACTGGGGTTCCTGGAAGCCCTTATACCTCCGGGCTACACTCCCAGACCTATTTTTACATTTTTTTATATTTGGAAACAGGGTCTCCTAAGCCAGGGCGCTCAGCTGGCTTCGAACCTGCACGATCCTCCTGTCTCTGCCTCCCAAGCGCGGGGATTACAAGCGTGCGCCACCACGCCGGGCCCAATCCCACTCTTGAAGGCCCTGGCACAGGCCTGGCCACCGGGCAGACTCTGATCCCGGCCTCGCTGACTCCAGCACCAGCCTTGCCTCATGGCAGGCTCTAATCCTGGCCTCAGAGGCCCTAGCACCAGCCTTGCCTTAAGGCAAACTCCTATCCTGGTTTCCTGGCTCCAGCTATGGCCTCACCACATGGCAGGCACCAATCCCAGCCTTGCTGACCCCAGTGCCAGCCTCACTGCATGGCAGGCTCCGATCCTGGCCTCCCTGTCCCTGGCACCAGCCTCACCCCTCGGCAGGCTCTGATCCTGGCTTCTGAGGCCCCAGAACTAGCCTTGCTTCATGGCGGGCTCAAATCCCGGCCTCGCTGGCCCCGGTCTCGGCCTTGCCTCATGGCAGGCTCCTATCCTGGCCTCAGAGGCCCAGGCACCAGCCTTGCTGTGCATCAGGCTCTGGTCTCTGTCACTATGAGCAGGCCATCTACAGATGTTCCCTTTTTTCTTCTTCTTTTTTTTTTTTTTTTTTTTTTTATTCTTACTGGAGTTCCTGGAAACCCTTCTACCTCTGGGCTACACTTCCGGAGACCTATTTTTTATATATATTGTTATTTGGAAACAGGGTCTCTTAAGACAGCAAGGCTGGCCTCAAACCCACACGATCCTCCTGTCTCTGCCTCCCAAGTGCAGGGATTACAAGCGTGCACCACCACACCAGGCGTTCTTCGATTTTTTTTTTTTTTTTTTTTTGGTGGTACTGGGGTTCCTGGAAGCCCTCCTTCCTCCGGGCTACACTCCCAGACCTATTTTATATTTTTGAAACAGGGTCTCTTACGCCAGCACGGCTGGCTTCGAACCTGCGCGATCCTCCTGTCTCTGCCTCCCAAGCGCGGGGATTACAAGCGTGCGCCACCACGCCGGGCGATTTTTTTTTTTTTAATATGAGAGAGCAGTACATGTCTTTTGCGAAAGCTGGGACCTCAAATACCTAGAGGCAATTAATCTTGTCTTCCCTCCAAAGGCAGAGGTCCATAGCTTCACTTTGGAGAGCAGGCTCTGCTGCTCCATGTGCACCCTGGCCTCCTGCTCTGCGCAGAGGAGTGTGGTGGCCATGAGGGCTGATGACTCCCAAAACACGCAGCATGGCAGCCCATCCCAGCTATGCGGGGCTCCCTCTGAAACCCCCAAAACCCTTTTACCACGTAGCATATTGTCCAGAATTCCCAAGCATGTGTTGCAGGAGCAGTCTACTTTTGGGGAGATTTCCTCAAAAGTTCAAGGTGGACTGGATTGGATCTGTCTGCCCCTCCAAATTCTGGTCACCACCACCACCGCTGCTACCACTGCCATCTCGGTTTTCTCCTGAACACCCTTCCCACACAGTTTGTTTTCCAGAATTCTCGAGCATGTGCAGCAGTAGCAGTATAACTTTGAGGATATTTCTTTAAAATTATAATGTGGATTGAACTGAATCTCTGCATCTACCAAATACTGACCACCGCTGCTGCTGCTGCCACAGCCATCTCGGTTCTCTTCCAAGCACCTTATTCACACAGCATGTTGTCCCAAATTCCTGAGCATGTGCGGTGGTATAATTCTACCTTGGGGTGATTTCTTCAAAAGATCAAGGTGGATTGAATCAGATCTCTGCCTCTCCTGAATACTGGCCTCTCCCATTGCCACTGCCTCCACCATCTCAATTCTCTCCCAAATACTTTTCCCACACTGCATGGTGTCCAGAATTCCTGAGCATGCGTGGCGGTAGCACTCTACCTTTGGGGCAATTTCTTCAGAAGATCAGGGTGGGTTGGATCAGATCTCTGCCTCTTACAAATACTAGCCTCCACAGCCACCACTGCTGCCACCGCCACCATCACCTACCTTCCTCCTGGTTCTCCACTGAGCTCCTTCCTTACATGATATGATGTCCAAAATTCTTAAGTATGTGCAACAGGAGCAGGCCCCTTCGCAGGGTTTTTTTTTTTTTTTTTTTCCAAAAGTTCCATGTGAATTGGATAGGATTTGTCTGCATCTCCTGAATCCTGGCTGCTGCCACTGCCATCTTGGCCCCTCTCCAATATTTTTTTTAAAAAATAAGAGAAGACAGTATGTGTGCTTTGAAAAGGTTGTGGGATCGAACACTCAGCACCAAAGAATTTTATCTCCCCTCCAAGAGCGGAGGCCCACAGCCTCACCTCATAGAGCAGGATCTGCTGTTCTGAGTGCAACAAGAACCCCAGCACAGCACAGAGGAGCGTAGTGGCTAGGCGCACTGAGCTCCTGGGGACATGCAGCTCAGCTCTCCACCTGGCATTCCTGGGCTCCCTTCACCATATCCGGATCATTTTTCTTACAAGGTATGTTGCTAAGAGTCCCCAGCATGCATGGCTGAAGCGGTCTTTTCTCTAATCTCTTCTGGGATGTTCTTCCAAAAATCGCTTTTCTTGCATGGCACGCGCCTCCTTGTCATCTTGCTTCTAATTCCCTTATTATCCACTCTCTTTCCTGTATTCTAGATAGGAAGTCACGGCTGGAAATGTCTTCTTAAGTTGTCCCAATCAGATATTAAACCAAAATCTGGTGCCCAGGGCTTCTCCGAGAAATGCATGTCCTTTTCGGTGGCCGCCGCCATCTTGAAGAGCTATCCGTAGACACAATTTTCAATGGTGCTTTTTCAGTTCCTGAATGCAGTCTCTAAGTTTCATGCCTGTGTTTGTACTGGTCTGTATTCCTTTAATTTTTCTAAGCAGGCTTTCCACATTGATGGGGGAGCGGGGGTCTTCGATCAGCGCCTCCAGCTTCCTCTGGTGGCCCACACCAGCCCCGTCCCCGGCGCAGCCTCGGGGGGAATGGGCATTTTCCCCATCAGCGTGGACTGGCTCATGCCACAAACTCAGGACCCACATGGCAGCTGGGAGCTGGGGTTTGGCTGCCTCCGGGCCTAGCGCCCGAAAAAGCAATTTTAGTGTTGTGATATAACTGAGAGCAAGGGAGGTAGTCTAGAGGAGGGGGGGAGAGAGAGAATTAATGAAGGAGAAACATCCATTGATGGTTAGGTACACATGTGGGAATACCAATGCCAATCTCAATATCATGTCTGGGAAAGAGGGAGTGTGAAGGGAGCTGGGGAAGACTCACCAAGTGCTGTGTGCATGTGTGTCACTATCACTGTGAGCTACATCATGATGTGAGACTATAATACACCAGTAAAATTATTTTTAAAAAACATAAGAAGCTAAAATGATGGAAAATACTAAGAAATTGGTGGTAGGAGTTTGAGCAGGAAAGAAAGGGGAAAGTTGAAAAGAACAATTAGAAGCAGAGGTGATTTTTAGGTAAAGCTGATGAAGTTTAACCTTCAGGACACCTCACTTACAAAGACCTCTGGTAAGGAGGAGTCCTAGCAATGCTTTCATGTGATCGTATGATTTGTGAACTTTACACTAGCAAAACAGTTTAAGTATAACTGGCTATAGATGCTTTTTTTTCTGCCTTAACTTTACTCCCTTAGGATGAGATGCAGTTAAGGCAAAGTCAAATTGGAAATACACTTAGTATGGGTTTACCAAGAATTATAAAACACAAAGTCACATCGAGGTTTATTTATGGATGAGTAGGTACAAAATAGTATTTTGTAAGCCCACTCTATCCAATATCACGGCATGAAGATATCAGCCAAAAATTGGTCAAGTGTTGCCAATTTCTTTAAATACCCTCTGACATTTAAAATTTGTCACTTGGAGAAAACTTGAAATCCCCCCAAACATGCAACTTATATGGGAAAGAAACTTGGTTTAAAATATCATAAAGTTGGCAACATTCCTAAAATCTAACATGCCACTACCAATAACGGGGTTATAACCCTGGAGGTGGGGGAGAAAACTTTCCCAGACTAAATAAAATAAAATCCAGTGTTTAATCAACCATGCTCAGATAAAATTGAAATTATTCTTTTTTCTTGATATAGAAAATCCTATTACAATATTGTTAAATGAGAAGATGTTAAAAAAACTGAGGTTTCATCTGGATTTTATAATTAGCTTTAAAAAAATCTTTAACTTGTTATAATTTATTTTCTCCTTCTAAACATATACTTAACCATATTTTGTCTTAATTTATTTCCTGTTGCTATAACTAAATGCCACAGAGTGAGTATTTCATAAAGAATAGAGTTTTTTAGCTCACAGTTTTGGAGCCTGGGGAGTACAAAAGCATGGCTCCAGCATCTTGAGAGGGCCTTCTTGCTGCATCAAAGCATGGAGGTGGGATCACACGGAGAGATAGAGCAGAAGTGCCAGAGAAAGCTCACTTTTATATAACCAAGCCACTCCCTCCAGAGCCTGTCGATCCATGAGTGGACCAACCCATTCATGAGGTCAGAGCCCTCCTGACCTCAGTCCCATCTTCAAACAGCTGCATAGGAGGCCATTCTTTTTTTTTTTTTTTTTTTTTTTTTGGTGGTACTAGGGGTAGAACCCAGAGGCTTTCTACCTCCAGGCTATACTCCTAGACCTTTTTTTAAAAAAAATTTATTTGGAAATAGGGTCTCAATAAGTTGCTGAAAGCCTCACTAAGTGGCTGAGGCTGGCTTCGAACCCGTGCGATAATCCTGTCTCAGCCGCCCAAGTGCGGATTACAAGCGTGCGCCACCATTCCCGGCTTAGGAGGCCATTCTAACACACGAAATTTGATGAATGCATTCAAACCAAAATAATTTAAAAACTCATTTTGTATTCTTTTTTTGTTTTTTGTTTTTTTGTTTTTGTTTTGGTGGTACTGGGGTTCTTGGAAACCCTTCTAACTCCGAGCTACACTCCCAGACCTATTTTATATATTTATTTGGAAACAGGGTCTCTTAAGGCAGAGAGGCTGGCTTTGAACCAGCGCGATCCTCCTGTCTCCGCTTCCCACGTACAGAGATTACAAGCGTGTGCCACCACGACCGGCTTCATTTTGTATTAACTTTGGTTTTTGTATCTTTTTTTTGAAGGTAGAAGGGGGATTTGAAGGGAATGGGCAGCCATCGGATACCTACCCATTAAGTGTGACCAATATTGTAGTATAATATTATATTAATAGTATTCTAATAAAACAGTACCATTCTTGTATAAATTATGGAAATGAGGCCAGGTGTGTAATCCCAGTACTTGGGAGGCTGAGACAGGAGGATCGCAGGTTCTTGGACAGCCTCAGCTACTTGGTGAGGTCCTCTGCAACTTAGTGAGACTGTTTCAAAATAAAGAATAAAAATAGGGCTGGGAGTGTAGCTCAGAGGTAGAATGCCCCTGGATTCAATACCCAGTAACACACACACACACACACACACACACACACACACAATGGAAATGATGACCAGTTTCCAGGGTCACTCTGCTGGGAAGTGGCAGAGCTGGGTTTGAAGGTAGGTGTCATATTTCAGAGCCATGACATTTCCCTCTCACACTGCAGGGTCAGCTGGAAATGTGCATGACTGGAACAAGGTGGGACTTTAAGCACATGATACATTGTTGAAAGGTGCCTTAATGATAATTTACAGGAAGACTCATACTGTTTTATTTTACTGATTTACTGTTCCAATGCAAATACACAGGTGTCTCACCGTACCTCAAAAAGCAACAATATATGCCTGTAATATTAAAATATTCAATATCTGGCCACATACCACATTGAAGTTCCTTTTTACTGTATAGTCAAATACAGAATTGTATCTATGAAAGCAAATATATACAATTTTTGATTTATGATTTCAGAAATCTCAAATAAGAAACTTAGCAAGACCCTGTTTCAAAATAAAAAATTAAGAGGGTTAAAGGTATAGCTTGAATGTAGAATGTTCCAGGGTTCAATCCCCAGTATCCCCTAGCCTCCCCAAAAAGAAACCTAAAAGAACTGTACAATAAAATGTGTTCATAAAATCATAAGGCCTATGTCAAAACTGAAAAATGAGTTCATTAAAGCAAATGTTTTGTCCATAGTCAATATGGAGTGTGCCACGTTGGACTTCCTGGCCTGTCTCCACTTTTACTCTGCAGGCATCTGTCAATTCTCTGTGGCAAGATGTCCACTGGCTGACTCCCATGTCCTTATGTAACAGGAAGAAAACAGCTCAAGCAAATGTATGCTCTTGTAGAATGAGAACTTCTGTTGTATATAAATATATTCCTTCCAAGGTCTTCCATTATATTAAATGCTCCCACCTCTATACAAGTACCATTAGTCCTTCATGCCTTTAATAGTAGAATGTTTTTAGGAAAGTGAAGATTGTTATGCCTTTTGAGTTCTTTAGTGTGTATAGAAAGGACAAGTTAAAAAAATATTATTATAGTTGTCTTAGCCCAGTCAAATATCATTTATCAGTATGCCATCGCATGACATTTCTAACTGTGGATTTATTTATAGCACTGAAATACACCTAGATGTCAGGAAATAAACTAAGGTAGACAAGAACTTTGTAGGAGATCATTGTTACTGGAATGAGACAAATTCTTTCCTGACCTAGACTGCAAGTGAATTTCTGAGTAACTGAATTCTCTTATAGTATTTTGTTTCCTGTGTTAATCTATATAGTATCCATTTTTAGAATGAATTCAAGCGAGCTGTTTTTAAAAGCTTATCAAAATGATTCACTTCTACCAGTATTTTTTGTGTGTGTGGTACTGGGGGTGGAACCCAGGGCTTTTCTACCTCCATGCTATACTCCCAGACCTATTTTATACTTTATTTGGAAACAGGGTCTCACTAAGTTGCTGAGAGCCTCACTAAGTAGCTGAGGCTGGCTTCGAACCTGTGCAGTCCTCCTGTCTCAGCCTCCCAAGCGCTGGGATTACAAGAGTGCGCCACCATGCCCGGCTTTCTACCAATATTTTTACAAGATAGAAATAATAACTGAAGTACTCTGAGAAATGAACTAAATATAGTGTCTATGTGCAGCGAGTTTAATTGAAAAAACTTGTCTTGGGGGTCTATCTGGAACAATCTTTAATTGTTCTTGATTTATGCCTTAAGATAAAACTATAATGTAGATGACTAAAGCTTCTATAGTAAGTTGACATTGCATATTGTCATAATTTGAATGTTCTTTCCAAAACTCGTGGTGAAATTTAACTGCCATCCTAACAGAATTATGAGATGGGACTTTTTTTTTTTATGGTACCAGGGATGGAACCCTTCTACCTCCAGGCTACACTCCCAGACCTATTCTTATATTTTTATTTGGAAACAGGGTCTCTTAAGCCAGCGAGACTGGCTTCGAACCTGCGTGATCCTCCTATCTCTGCCTCCCAAGTGCAGGGATTACAAGTGTGTGCCGCCATGCCCTGCATGAGATGGAACTTTGAAGAGGCAATTAAATTGTGAGGGCTCTGCCCTCATGAATAGATTAATGTCATTATCAAGGAAGCTGTGCTTGTTCTCCCAAGAGTGGATAGTCATAAGAGCAAGTTTGGCCTTTTCTCATTTTCTCTGTCCACATGCAATGCCTTCTGCCATGTTCTGATGTGGCAAGATGACCATCACTAGGTTTGGCCTCTGCTTTTGACCTTCCAGCCTCCAGAACATTGAGCCAAATAATCTTCTATTGTTTATTCTTTGCTTACTCTGTAGTAGTATCCTATTAGATATAGCAGGAGAAAATGGAAGACACATGTCTCACCACAAGTATATTTCACTAGAATCAACACTAGCACTAGCATCAAGGACAAATACCTTAACAATCTTAGTTGAGCAATATTTGAACATATCTATGATTGTTAAAATTTGTTTTCTGTGTTTTTGAGAAACCAATAAAATTATATGACACTATAGCACTAGAGAAACATACTTGGTCTGATATGAATCCAAATTGAATTTAGTGTTGCTTTTCTCTTTGCTTACTTTGTTCATGAATTTAATTTTATTCAACTGACTTTGCTTTTGAATTGAATTCTAATTTGATTTCATGTTGTCAGACACTAGGTAAATCAACAGTTTGATATCATAATAGTTAACCACAAAGTTTACTTTGTAAAGTTAGAGATATTAATAAAACTAAAAAAGTACAAGTTTAATTCTTAAATTAATTACTAGATTGTAACACTAACATTTATATACTGCCTACCACTCACAAAATGCTAATAACTATTATTATTTTTGTGTGTATGTATAGTACTGGGGATTGAAAAGAGGGGCATTCTAGTTCTGATATGCAACCCAGCCCTATTTTATTTTTTATTTTGAAACAAGGCCTAAGTTGCTGATGGCCTCACTAAGTTGCTGAGGCTGGTCACAAACTTGAGATCCTCCTGTCTCATTCTTCTACGTACTGGGATTACAGGCAAGTACCACCATGTCTGGCTATAACTATTATTTAAACAATGACTGGTACAGTTATTATTTAACTGTACCTGCTTGAGAATCAGAGATAAATGCAATTGGAATTGAGATTAACTTGTGGCATATATTATATATCATATATGATGTGTGTGTGTGTGTGTGTGTGTGTGTGTGTGTGTGTGTGTGTGTGTGGTTACTGGGGTTCCTGGAAACCCTTCTACTTCCGGGCTACACTCCCAGACCTATTTTTATATATTTTTTAAATTTGGTAACAGGATCTCTGTCTTCGAATCTGCGTGATCCTCCTGTCTCCACCTCCCAAGCATAGGGATTACAAGCATGCGCCACCACACCCAGCTCATATATGATTTAATTTTCATGCTTTGATGATTTTTTTTCAGTACTTGGGATGGAACCCAGGGGCATTCTATCTTCAAGCTACATATCCAGCCCCATTTTTTTATTCTTTATTTTAAAACAAGTCTCACTAATTTGCTGAGGGCCTCACTAAGTTGCTGATGCTAGCTGTGAACCTGTGATCCTTCTGTCTCAGCCTCCCAAGTACTGAGATTATAAGCATGCACCACCATGCCCAGCTGATGATGTTTTTAAAATTGTATCCTGAAGAGGATATTGGGGTCTGAAGAAGCAGTTAGAAGACCATTAGTTGGAAGAAATGGGAGCCTACCACATTGGATGATTTGAAATTATATCAGCATTCTCTTTTTGATGGCATAATAGAGGCTTAAATGTGAGTAAAGAGAAGGACTTAATCACTTTTTGAGAACGCTTTCATGTCTTGATTCTTACCTCAACTTTTTTTCTGCTTTTAGCAGAATTTATTTGTTGTATGGCTCTTAAGTTATCAACTGGAAGTTGTTACTCATAATCCACATACATTTTAATATGGATTAGCAAAAATATTAGAAATATAAACACCTTTATTATATTACATAGTAATCTAAATATTTAGCTAATATTAAAGAAAAATTCTGTGAACAATGACTTCCTATGTTCAACTGAAGTACATAGCAAAGATTTTGACAGTTTGTCTGTTTTGTCTTGTCAAAAACAAGAAAAGCCAATTGTGCAATTAGGCATTCCTTTCTGTTATGAGTGCTATAAACCTTATATAACTACTGAGTTCTAATGACCCAAGACAATGTAAACATCATAAACAAATAGGAATGTTCAAAGAATAATCTTTTGTGGTCCTTATTTGCCTGAATTATGTTAACAAATGTCTAGTGTTAACAGGGTTAAAATGACCTTTCTTGAACTGCAGATAGGACTTTAATATGAATGCCAAAGTACACTAGATTTTTCCCAGACTTTGAAAAATAGCTTGATACTCATGAAAATGAACTTTCATAGATAATATCAAGTAGCCAAATGATGAAGAATTTTTGGCTACCTCCTAATTTTACAGATGAGAAGGGGGAGGCCCAGAAGTTCATTGTCTTGCCTAAACTTCCAGCTAACTTCGTAAAGTCATACAAACTCAGCCCTCTCTGCTTTGCAACACTGCACAGCTTCATATCTATGTTATCTACTGGACTTTCTTAAGCGCACACATGAATGCCAGTGTTCTATATCAGAGGAAAATGTACTAGAAATTTCCTATGCCGGATGTTTCTGACCCCTGCACATTATTGGCACAACATGGTTATTGATCACAATATTGTGGCACTGCTTCATCCTGTAAGCATTCTATTTTGGTCTCTCGATTAAATGCAAGAAGAACAGTTGTGTGTAGTGTCTAGTCAGTATTTGTAATGTGTGTAGTAACCTAGGAAAATAATCATTATAACACTGATTACAATTTTAAATACACAAGCTGTGCTCCGTAAATGTTGGATGAAAGTAATATTTAACACTTATCTGAAACCTTATGTATGTTACGCATGGTTGCAAGGTTATAAGGTTATGTTATACATGGTTATATTGCATGATTTACTGCTCTCCTTGAGCCATAGGTATAGGGCGGAAATATCTTCTGGATTGATGCAGTCAAAGTGCTTATCAGCAGCAATAAAAGGAGCAACATGTCTTCACATCTTTTTATTTTAAAAAATCCCTCTGCCGGGCATGGTGGCACATGCTTGTAATCCCCGCGCTTGGGAGGCAGAGACAGGAGGATCACGCAGCTTCGAAGCCAGCCTCGCTGGCTTAAGAGACCCTGTTCCCAAATAAAACTTTAAAATAGGTCTGGGAGTGTAGCCCAGAGGTAGAAGGGTTTCCAGGAACCCCAGTACCACCCAAATATAAATAAAAATAAATAAATAATTTAAAAATCCTCTCAATTTTTTATGAATATTATGTCATAGTGTATTTTTAGCTAATTCCTGTGTCTTCAAATCATGCTCTCCCCTCCCCAAAATGGTGGGAGGGAGTCGGGAACCAGGCTATTTGTAATTCAAGTAGACCCCACTAGAGTGCACCAAATGAACCAAAAAAAACCCAATTTAACAAGTTTTTTAGTCTCCAGACAGGAATCATTAATCACAACCCTAATTATCAGGGAACAATTACTAAACATTAAGCAAATATATGCATTAAAATTTTGGCTTAGAATCTTATTAAGAACAAGACCATCACATTTACTGGATTTAAAACTGTTCTGCATCATGTGACTTGGCTCCAGGGAACACTGATGTTGTATTTTCCAAAGGAGAATTAAAACCACGTTAACACATCTATCAGCTCATAAATAGACTATTTGGTTGAATGCAGTATACTACAGACTTTATATTAAAGGTTGGATGGGCATCACATTTATGTTCTGAGAGAACAGTGAGGAAAGGAAAATATGTGTTTCAGGACAAAGAGAAAACAAAACCAAACACCAGGAGCCTTGATCATTGAGATAGAGACTCTAGAAGGCTAATGTCATCTAAAGGAACAACACTAAAGCTCTGTTTCTGATTATAAATAATCTCAAATTAAGATAAGATTAAGTGAAGATACATGGTTCTGGAGCCCTTGTGAAAAAAGGCAAGGGAAATAAGAAACCAGGATAGACAGATACCACAGGGACTCTGAGGATGGGTGGGGCTCAGGAAGAGAAGAAAGGATGAAGGCCCTGGAACAAGATGTCATCCTGTGGACTTTGGGAAACCTGGCAAGATTCTAAATGCTTACAACAACGAATTAACACTAAAGAACATGTCAGAGTAGGAAAATGAAAATAGATAGCCGGTTGTGGTGGTGCACGCTTGTAATCCCAGCATTTGGGAGGCTGAGACAGGAGGATTACGGTTCACGGACAGCCTCAGCTACTTAGTGAGGCCCTTTGCAACTCAGTGAGACCTGTTTCAAAATAAATGATAAAAAATAAGGCTGGGGTGTAGCTCGGAGGTAGAATGCTCCTGGGTTCCACCCTAGTACCGAAAAAAAAAAAATAAAAAATGAAATGGTTCACACTTGGGAGGCTGAGACAGGAAGATTACAGGTTCAAGACCAGCCCCAGAAACTTAGTGAGATCCTATTTCAAAATAAAAAGGGCTGGAAGTAGGATACTCCTGGGCCTGGGTTTAATCCTCACTACCCCCTCACACTCAATGCTTCTCCAGTTATATGTATACAATAGCTGAATAGACTATATTTAGGGAGGAGAACAAAGATATTCAAAGAGAATGAAATTGTATAAATACAGCACCCCTATACTCCCCAATGAGTTTTAAATTATTTTTATTTTAAGAATTATCTTTGAATGGCTGAACCACAAAATCTACATGCTCAAAAGTAATGACAAATCATTTAATTAATTAATTAATTAATTTGTACTGGGGGTTGAACCCCATGAGAATTCTACCTTTGAGCTACAGCCCCAGCCCTTTTCATTTTCTTTTTTTTTTAATTAATTAATTTTTTTTTGGTACTGGGGGTTGGACCCAGAGGTATTCTACCTCTGAACTATACCCCCAGCCCATTTTTCTAAATTTGCTTTGAAATAGGGTCTTACTAGGTTACTGAGAGTCTCACTAAATTTTTGCATCTGGCTTTGGGCCTTTTTTTCTCCTATCTTAGCCTCCCAAATACTAGGATTATAGGCATGCATCACCATACCTGGCATTATGTTTATTTATAAGCAAGATACATCCTTTTACTACAGGAGACCTAGAATTAGCCATGTTTACTATAAGAAAGTGATATTCCAGTTTGAATTCTTTATGGTCATTAAAGTGGAATACCAGAACTGTTGAATGTGAATTTGCTTCATTCAAAATATGAAACTACTGAAATCAAGATTATATTATGCAAAGAAACCATTTATTATCTGATAGGAAAAGGATATCTCCCTAGGCAATAATTGAGACAGGAATCGACACTCTGTGACAAAGTTTAGGTGTTGTTTATAGAATCAAATGAGAGGTTATAGACACCTGTCAGAGGTTTCTGAACCCTGACATTATAAATATAAATATTTTATATTTATAAAAATATAAAAATAGGTCTGGGAGTGCAGCCCAGAGGTAGAAGGGCTTCCAGGAACCCCAGTATCACCAAAATAAATAAATAAATAAATAAATAAATAAATAAATAACAAAAAACCCCATGTTGCCATGCTATTAGCAATCATTAAAGGTGACTAGAATGAAGGGGTGTGGGTGGTACTGGGTCAGCCAAGCAGCATCATGTGTCACACTTATATATTTCTTCCTGCTGCTATATCTTAGTAAAAGAGGAGGGAGTGTTAGTGATTTCTAACATGTTTAGACTATTCGGTGTGTGCAAGCATGATACAAAGTATATTGCATTTGTGACTTCATTTAAACAGAATAAAACCTTATCAATCATAATTTTTATTTTAAAGTTGAGAAAAGGGAGAGGCTTGGGCAACATATGGCTGCACAGCTCATAAGTGCCAGAGTGCATGGTCACCCACCCTAAGGCCCATGGGCTTCATACTATTGATTTGGCCTCCCAGGTGTGAGAGAGAGCATGAAAATTTGGCTTGGAGATTGTTTAGCTCCTAAAATCAAAATTCTAAAATCCTTGCATCTTAATAGCCTCAGACTTCTCTGATACTTAAGCTTTAAAAAATAAAAGTATAAAATGAAAGAGAGAGAGAAAAGAACTGCCATTTGTGGAATGCAGACTGGAAAAGAATTTCCAAGACAAAGGGCAGAGCTACAGAGATTTATTTAGGAAAGCAAGAAATATACATTCAAGGGAGGCCCTTTCCAGAGTGAGAGAGATGCATTTGGGGGTTCATGGCTCTTCTTTTATAAGAGATGTTAGTGAGGGGTGGATCGGAGGAGGCATGTGATGATGACATCAGTTTGGCAGTCACAAGATGATTCAGGGTGTTTTGGTTACCTCCCAGGTCCCTCTGTCTTTGGGACTGCAACACGGGTGAGCTCACTGGGGTCTGTGGTCAGAACACTCATTCCATCTACAACATGAGGAAAGGCTTTCCCACCAACGGTGTATAAAGTGTTTCTACTTCCCCACATCCTTGCCAGCATTTATTATTTGTATTCTCGATGATTGCCATTCTAAGTGATATTAGAATCTTAGTGTAGTTTTGACTTCCATTTCCCTGGTTACTAATAATGTTGAACCTTTGTTATACATTTATTGGCTAGATGTATTTCTTCTTTCAATAAGTATCTATTTATTCATCTTAATTGCCCATTGTTCAAATGTTTATCGAGAAAACACCTTTTAGCAATCAATAGTAGATATTGCCTCACCAGCATTGATTACATAGTCAAGAAGTTAATAAAATGGCAGAAAATATCAAGTAATAAGATCAGCCGGGCCAGGTGGCGCACACTTGTAATCCCAGTACTTGGGAGGCTGAGACAGGAGGATTGCAGGTTCGAAAACAGCCTCAGCAACTTAGTGAGACCTTGTTTCCAAATAAAATATAAAATTGGTCTGGAGGTGTAGCTTGGAGGTAGAAGATCCCTGGGTTCCATCCCCAGTACCCAGTACCACAAAAAAAGTCTATAATTAAAGAAATTCCCTGTGGAGAAAAAGAAATCCATTTTATTCCTGACCCTGAATACATTCAAGAATGAGAAACTACATGACTGTGGACAGGAAATTTAATCTGAGGAAATGTTACCTAAGGAAAGAATGAGCCATATTAACAGTCAGAAGGAAAAAAGAATTTGTATAAATATAAATTATGTTGTCCACACCTCTCATATTGGAACTATGTTTCAGCTATATGTTACTGAACTTATAATGAAAGATTGCCTGGATACAGGAAATATGGGCTCTTGACAGTTGATATAGTCTTGCCAAGAGTAGCTAATTTGGGGACAGGTTATCATTTTTAAAAAATGATAGTGAAAATTATAAGCAATATTCACTACAATTAATTAAGAAAGCATGCTGTTCTTTCCTAACTTCCTTCTTTTACTTTGCAGAGGAAAGTGGCATTTAGGAACAGGATTTCCTCTGAAACACTCATTTTCTGCATACAGTTGTGATTAGAATGAAACTTGTGTTTCCTTTGTGAGTGCTTAATGTTTGGTGTCTATGATAACATCAGGGCTTCTGTGAGGCAGTGTTGTCTTAGTCCGTTCAGGCATCTATAACAACATACCAAAGGTTGGGTGGCTTATAAACCACAGAAGTTTATTTTTCTCACCGTTTCTGAGGCTGCAAGGTCCAAGGTCAAGGGTACCAACAGGTTCAGTGCCTGATGAAGGCCGGCTTTCTGGGTCACAGACAACATCTTTTTGCTATGTGGTCATAGCAGAAGGAATGAGAGCCCTGACTCCGGCCTCTCTTAATATGTAGTGAGGGTAGAGCCCTCCACAGCCTCAACCTCCTGATGGCATCCCTTGAGGGTCAAGATCCTAGATAAACTTGAGGGAGATACATTTCAAATGTGGCAAGCATCTCTATCTTTGGAACTTTTCTTGGTGCATTATAATCACACATCACAGTGGGTTCAAAGTCTTACAAGCAAACCTGCACACAGGTCTGGGTGTGTTTCCTCCAGGGCCTGCCTGGCTTCCCATCCCTCCCTGTACCTAATAGTGAGGTCAGTAGTGATTGCTTCCTACATGGGCACGGCATGGTTTGAACTGTTTCCTTCATCAGTTCTTCCTGGCTTCCCATCCCTCCCTGTACCTAATAGTGAGGTCAGTAGTGATTGCTTCCTACATGGGCACGGCATGGTTTGAACTGTTTCCTTCATCAGTTCTTCCTGGCTTCCCACCTCCCTCCCCAACTCCTTCCCCTATGCTATGTCCTTTTCATTTCCTATTTTCTCTCTAGTTTCTGCAGATGAGGGAAAATATTAGCTCCTTGACTTTCTGAGACTGGCTGATCTCACTGTGCACAATATTCCCTAGTTTCATCCATTTTCCTGCAAATGACATAATTTGATTCTTCGTTATGACTAAGTTAAATTTACAAGCATCTTAAATAACTCTCAGTATAATAAGATTAAATTCTTTCACTTTTCAAAATATGAATTTTTTTTCTACATAAAGAAATGAAAAGCTGGACATAGTGGTGTATATCTGGAATCCTAGCACTTGAGAGGCTGAGACAGCAGAATCACAGGTTTGAGGTCAGCACATGGTAACTTCAGACCTTCAGCAACTGAGTGAGACCCTGTTTCAAAATAAAAAATAAAACAGGACTGAAGATGTATCTGAGGAGTAGAATGCCCTGGAGTTAAATCCCTCAGCAAAACAAAATAAAATAAAAGCATCTGGAAGGTTCTTCAAATGGAAAAGGCTTAAGAGAACCTGTCGCAGGTGTCTGGCTCCTTCAAAGGCCTTAAAGTCCTGGGCATCCCAGAGAGAGCACTGAGTCAGGAGGAAAACCCATGAGGAAACAATCTAGCTTGGCAAACCCTACTCTGCTTTGCTACACCAAGCCTGTCTAGTCCCCAGTGGATTAAAGATCCTTTTAGCTTCATTTCTGTCTCCTGGTGCCTGTAGCTTCAGCCTTTCAGCCACCTTCATTCCTCTGCATCTGACTGGCACCCCATTTTCCATTCTCACCCCTCATCTGGATGATTTTCTCATTCCATAGATTTTGGTTTCCCCTTCTCAGGCTTGTTGATCAGAACTGCTTCGCAGACCCTTCCGCCTCCCTGTGCTCCTTCCTCCTTCTACCGTCAATACTCTGGCTAGCAGTGGCTTGCTGGCGGGGTTTTCTAAGTGCTCACTGTCCTCTGACAAATTGCCTGTGCTAGTTTTTTTCCGGGCATGGTCCTCAAGTTCAGTGATCTGCATTTTCAAGACCCACCCTCGGAAATCCAACTGTTTTAAAGACATGGAATGATGCAGGCCAATGATCACCTCACTTAGCTCATCTTTCCGCCCTCTTAACAACATTTATTTCATGTATCTCAGTTCAAGTAACATTTTTCTTGATGGAGAAATAAAAACACAGTTGAGTTCTATCTTTTCTCTACCATCTGTTAATATCACACCATCTGCCCCAGGCCATAGCCATATATCTCTTTTTTTGTTGTTGTTCTTGCTACAAACTTAAGAAAAAGATCACTCAAAACCCTCTAAAAAATTATTGTTAGCATTTCTACAAGATTCAGCACATCCCACACTTTGATCTTTCTGATATTATTACTCTAAGTTTATGTCCATCTCATATCTCCATATTTGAATTTAGATCCTTTTTTATCTATTATGTGTTTTTCTTGCAAACATCTGTTCATCACAATGCACAGAGGAAATAGCAGGAAACTCAAAGGAGGATCTGCTCTTCTAATGAGGTTATATGCCTGGCAAGTCTCAGAGCTCACCTCTTGAACATCATGCACAGCATTTATTTCCCCAGACATTTGCATTATTTCCACTTAACCAAGAGTTCTTTATTGTAGGTTAACAGCAAATGTATTTTACAAGTGGTTTTTGTTGCTTCCTCAATCTTTATGTATCGTTAACAGTAACAGAATTATCTGATGTGTTTTATTACTAGAATGAGGCTTTCTGTAGATGACTTAGAATTGTGGACTTCACTATTCTCTCTCTCGTGTGTGTGTATGTGTGTGTGTGTGAGAGAGAGAGAGAGAGAGAGAGAGAGAGAGAGGTGTCTTCTCCATCTATCCCTCTAACTGGACACAGTGTACAATACTTACACTATTTCCATTTTCTCTTTTCTTTTTCACTTCAGCCCTCTAATTTTTCAGCCCTTGGAATCATAAATATCTGCATACTTCTACCTGGACTTTACATTTTTTCTTCTTCATCTGAGCCAGGCACACCCTTCTATTGCTTGATTTTATTCCCCCATATTGGGTGATAATTATAAAATCATCTGTAACTTCTAGTGCTAATATTTCAAATTCCTTTTCTTCATTTTCTATGATCACATAAACAATCAGGTCTATAATTGGTCTTCCTTCCTCCTCTCCTTCTGCCCTCCTCTTTCTATCTTCCCCTTTCTTTTCATCGAATGTTTGCTGCATGCCAAGCACGTGGGGTATAACCAGGAAAGAAATTTAGTCTTGGAGCTTATAGATTTTAATCTCAAATGGAACGTCGATAGTATTTAATGTTCTTATTTACACAACTTAATCAGAAAGTGTTATTGGTTGAGTTTCTGGCACATAAATAAAACCAAAACAGGAGATAAGATAATCAGAGTGAAGTGGTGTAGTGAAGTATTGGAAAATGGGCTTTGAGATGAGTCTGAATTTAAAATTCTGCATCAAAGTACCTCGTCATTAGAATCAAGTAAATTACCCTCAGTCTCCTCATCTGTAAAGGACAATTGCCACTTTGTAGAATGATTATGAGAGAGGGAGGGAGGGAGAGAGAGAGAGAGAGAGAGAGAGAGAGAGAGAGAGAGAGAGAGAAATAATGTATGCATATAGTATAATGGTCTAATCTGGGAAAAGATTTGGGGTATAGTAGCCACAGGATTCACCAAAACAGAGTCTATAGTCTGTATCTTATCTATAAAAAGAGAAATTGTTTCCCCAAATTACAAATACATCTTTCAACTAAATATCCCCCTTAAAATGATAAGTCACTTTTTTTCCATATATTGATGCATGGGTTTCCCAATCAATATCTCATAAGAGGAGTCATCTGCAAAGTTTCTTACACCATTGCCTATTTTTCTATAGTTTTGCCTAAAATATTTATTTTTGAAAGTATTTAATGCATTGTCCTTTTACTTCATGGACAAGAATAACAGAAAAAAATGATACAATCAAGATATTGATTTAAAGCTTTTAAAGCTCTCTCAGAATCTTTATTAAAATTCCACTACATGAATCAGTGTGGGAAGAAAGAACTTTCTGACATTACTGTGGTCTTTTATTTTAATTGGCATACAATGGACTGTTACTCTAGCCTTTCTCTGATTGTCCTTCCTTCCCTCCCTCACACACACCAATATGTGCTTCATAATTGGGTTAGTTTTCAGAAAACTAGTCAGTTTTGCCTATCACCAAGCTGGACCCTGTGTCTGTAAGGAACATTCCTGCACTCCACACATCCACAGGCCCACGAAGACAAGCCACTGCCATCCAGTCGTGGCACACCTATCCATTGTCATGCACCCTACTCACTAATTCCCATTTGCTCACCCTTTGACCTGGCCTGGTTTCTGGCTCCTGCCTCCATCACTGTGTGTGACTCTACTCCCAACCTTGACACTTTCTGGTTCACATCTTGATTCTTTCTCAAAGACTCGGGCTTGCATCTATAGTAATATCTTTATTTGCCTGGGGGTTTCTCAGTAATAAAACCCACACCAGCCAGGTGTGGTGACGCATGCTTGTAATCCCAGTACTTGGGAGGCTGAGACAGGAGGATTGTGCAAGTTCAAAGCCAGCCTCAGCTACTTAAGTGAAGCTGTCAGCAACTTAGTGAGACCCTGTTTCCAAATAAAATATAAAATAGGTCTGGGGGTGTAGCCCAGAATTAAAAAGCCCCTGGGTTTCATCCCCAGTACAATAAATAAATAAATAAATAAATAAATAAATAAATAAATAATAAAGCCCACACCATTTGGAAATCAATTCACTCAAAAATTCTGTTTAATGAGTTATTATGTGTCAAGCACTCTGCCTTGAAACTCAGTTCTCGAGCTTATTCCTTATTCCCCCAAAGAGGCTTGGATGATGTTTTTCTCCACCCCATCCGTCTGTAGTTACCATGCTTCCACTTGTCATTCCATTGCAACCAGCTCTTGAGCCAACCTGACCACTAGATGTGGCACTAATGATAGGTTGAGTCTATACTTAGCTTTCTGACTGTGGTTCTGTTAACTAGTATATTGGAATGAACCTATTACATTGTAGCCCTTTCTTACTCAACGCTGTATTGCCTGATCCATACTAAGGGTCTATGCTTCCATTTTCTCAGCTAGCATCCTAGTCTCAGTCCCAGGCCTGGGATGCGCTTAGGTCAGTCCACTTTTTGGGACTCTGACTCACCCAACTCTTGCTGGGATAGCTCTACCATTACAACCCAAACAAGCTGTTCATAAATACTCACAGAGAATCTTAGTCTAAGCCTAACTGAAACATCTGACCAGTTTTGAGCATTGTCTATTGTTGTCTATAAGACTGGATCTCATGCAACACCCTTTAGAACCCAAACCACTGACGTGGGCTTTCTCAGTATGCTACAGCTTCTTGAGGCCTCTCCCTCTCCCTCTCATTCCCATCCTGCTGAAGTTTCCTCTCAATCCCCACTTAGGCATATTGCTCAGTCACAGATGTGATGAGCCTGCCTGTCTGAATTATGACACACGCCAATACCAAGATAAGCATATAACTTGTCATCCAAACCAGGACAATTTTGAAAGTAAAATAAGAATGAGGTCTCATTAACAATGATACCAGGAAAACAGTTATCAACATGAATTGTCCTGGACAAAACAGATGACACTTAGCCGGGCGTGGTGGCGCACGCTTGTAATCCCTGCGCTTGGGAGGCTGAGACAGGAGGATCACACAGGTTTGAAGCCAGCCTCAGCTACTTAGTGAGGTTCTCAGCAACTTAGTGAGACCCTGTTTCCAAGTAAAGTATAAAATAGGTCTGGGAGTATAGCCCGGAGGTAGAAAGCCTCTGGGTTCCACCTCCAGTACCACACACACACAAAAAAAATACAGATGACACTTTCTGTAACAAAATAATGCAAAAGAGTGTAAGTATCTTTCCTGAGTTTTACCATCAAAAATTAGTTTTCCCAGCCAATGGACCTCTGGATCTTTGTGCCCTCAATAACATGCTTGCTTAGCCACTTGATTATATTTTATCAATATTTGTATGTACTTTGTCACAAAGGCAATTCCTATTTCAATGCAATATAGGGCCAGTTAAAAGGGAAATAAATCAGTATGTTTTTCTCCACTGCTTGAGGCCACTTTTCTTTAGCAGTGGTTTGGAAACAAAATCAATGCTGTATGTAATAAAAAAGCATTGTCCACAGTATACTGTAATCACTTCTGAAGTATGTATTTTATTTTCCACTTTTCCCCTTATGACAACAATCTATTGCATTCCATATACAAATAAGTGAAGCCCACCCATGCATACTCCTGTGAGCTCTTGAGATGTGCTGGCTAATGTTCTGTGAAGCTGATGAGATGCAGGTCCTGTCTTATTGAGGCTTCTACCAGTATTATCATTTGGTGGAGAAAAGAAACTAGTGACATTTAAGTGGAAATCTCTACTCAAGTATCTGGAGTATTCGACATCTACTGTCTCCCTTTATTTTCAAAATAAACCTATTAAGTAGGTGTAATTAGTATCTACTTTACATAAAAAGAAACTGAGATTCAGGTGCAATTCTGTTCAAGGTCACACAGCTAGTCAGTGGCAGAGCTAGGAAATGGCCTCCAGTAATCTAACTTGCAAGTCTGTATTCCCATCCATTGGGCTAAACTGACAAGTGCCATAGAAATACAGAGAAGGCAAGTTCTTGCCCCTCGAGAAGTATACTTAATACAGAGATGCACAGGGTACACGAAGCCAAATGGACAAATGATTGTAAAACAGTATTACAATTGCTGCACGAAAACTAGGTGTTGCCTCCTGGAGAGGCACCAAGGAGGGAGATTCCATTCTTCCTACCAGAGGTTACCTTCTGCATGTGACTGGAACTAATATCCGAACTGGCCCCAATCAACAAATGGAACTTTGGATGCAAAAAGGGGAGGCATCTCATGTCAACAAAGCCACGAGCTGGTTGGTGGGTAAGAGCTCAGAAGGAAGCTCAGTGGATACAGAGAAAGAAGAGGATGAGCCTGGAAAGGTGCAAAGCCTCCTGTAATGAGGCATCTTCAAAGGCATAGAGCCAGAAAGTTATGACCAGATTTCTTTCTTTTTTTCTTTCTTTCTTTCTTTCTTTCTTTCTTTCTTTCTTTTTTTTTTTTTTTTGGTGGTACTGGAACCCTTCTACCTCTGGGCTACACTCCCAGACACACACACACACACACACACACACACACACACACACACACATATATATATATATATTTTTTTTTTTTTTTGAAACAGGGTCTCTTAAGCCAGAGAGGCTGGTTTCGAACCTGAGCAATCCTCCTGTCTCTGCCTCCCCAGCATGGGGATTACAAGCATGCGCCACCACACCTGGTGACCAGCTTTCAATTTTAAAAAGAAAATAATTTTGGCAGTATGAATCCCTGATTGGAAGAGGAAGAAAGGAAACACAAGACTATCTTAAAGAGTATTATAATTTTTAGCAACAAAAAAATGAAAGCCTAAACTAAGATTATCAAATTGGGAATGGGAATTTGAGATGGGAAGGTTATTGTAAAAAAGACTTCACAATCAATAGGCTACAGGAGGAAAGGGTGAGCCCCTAGGGAGAGTGAATATAGCAAAGAAAAAGTCTGAGGACCAAGCTTAGAGAATATTAACACTTATGTTCATGTTAATTGACATAAGGAGAGGTCCATGAAAGATATAGAGAGGAATGGTCCAAGATTTTCCAGCAGGGGATGAACAGATAAAATCCTCATTTATTTTAAAAATAAGTTTCCCAGGACTACTACATATCATTAAGATGCATGGTAGAAACAGTTTCTTCATCCTGGACCATTATATGGTAAAATACAAATGTCTTATTTTCAAAGAAAACAAATAAAGGATATGTAAATAAAAATGCAACAAGGAGGTTAGGCAAGTGACTTAGTCTAAATTCAGTAAATGGTCATTCAATCATCTCCTAAGAAACTGAATCGAGAAGTATGGTCTAGCTTTTGCAGGCTGTGGTGCAGTGCCCCTCCAAATATGCACTGATGTATTTTATTCTTAAAAGCTTCTTTTTTCTTCTTGTGACAATATTTTGTTGTGTTCCAGACACGAAGTGAAGTTCCTCCAAGCGCTCTCCTGTGAATTCTGGGGATGTGCTGATGTTCTTATATCAAGTTAATGAGACATGTGCTTTGCCTTATTGAGCCTTTTGCTAAAGAAGCAAGTATATTCAAAGCAGAGACATTTGTCAGATATTATCATGGCTAGTGTCTTTACAAGAGATTTCTACCCCAAGCCCCTTTTTAATACTTTTTATTTTGAAACAGTGTCTCACTAAATGGCTTAGGCTGACCTTGAACCTGTGCTCCTGACTCAACCTTCCAAGTACTAGGATTACAGGAGTGTGCCACCATGCCCAGCGTGTACTTTCAAGATAGCACTTTTTAAATATGTATGTGGCCAAGACATACCATTGCAAGCCCACATATGGGGAGGAGGCAGAATCTCCCTGCCCATTTAAAACAGTTTGTCCACAACAGATGTTAGGGAATTAGAGAACCTCCACATTCTCATAAATTTCATTGTCATTATTGCTGTTATCAGAGAGAAAGAATATACTTCTTGGTGAATACATACAGACAGTGCGCACAGTGCTAGGTACACCAGCCCTGGAAAATGGCTGTCTATGCTTAAACCACAGACCAGCTACTGAGTAGACTTGTAACCTTGAGCGAGTAAGTTACCTAACGTCTTTGGGGCATCAACTATAAAATAACTGTAATAACTGCATACATCTCAGGAGATTGTTGAAAAGAGCAAGTGAACTAATAGTGATAAAGTGCTTTATAGGTGTGCCTGGCACGGGAAGTGTTTAATAGATAGTAGACATTGTTAATGTCAGACTTACCCCAAAAAGAGGAAAAACCCTGGGCATGTGTATATCTACCTCCTGAACCAAGAGCATGTTAGACAGAGTCTTAGAAAATTTCTAAACTAAAGAATCCTTCTAAGTATAGTGCCCCAACCAGCCACTATTCTTGACTCAAATGAACCCTTTGTCACAGGGAATGGAAGTACTAGCAACTAGTTTAAGATAACTCAAGAGCATATTCTAAAAATGCTTTAATAAAATAGTACTTAAAAGCCGGCATGGTGGCCCAGGCCTGTAATCCCAGGTTCTTGGGAGGCAGAGGCAGGTGAATCACAAGTTCAAGACCAGCCTGGGAAATTTAGCAAGATTAAAAACTTGTCTCAAAATAAAAACTAAAAGCCGGGCGTGGTGGCACACGCTTATAATCCCCGCGCTTGGGAGGCTGAGACAGGAGGATTGCGCAGGTTCGAAGTCAGCCTCAGCTACTTAGTGAGGCTCTCAGCAACTTAGTGAGACCCTGTTTCCAAATAAAATATAAAATGGGTCTGGGAGTATAGCCCGGAGGTAGAAAGCCTCTGGGTTCAAATAAATAAATAAAAATAAAAATAAAAACCAAAATAGTTTAAATTATGCTATGTTCATGTATGAAGGTAGAAGGATGGGTAGCAGGGTGACACTTGAAGGGAAACATACACCAAAACCTGTGTGTATGTTTGAACCTCACTCTGATATATGATTACAGTGCAGCAATAAAAGTACCCCCCATACACATATACACATACACATATGTACACACAGATGGGTGTGGTGGCTCATTCCTATAATCCCTGTACCTGGGAGGCTGAGACAAGATGATTACATGTTCGAGGACAGCCTAGCAATGTAGTTAGACTCTCAGCAACCTAGCAAAACCTTGTTTCAAAAAATAAAAATAAAAAAGGGCTGGGGGTATATCTCAGAGGTAATATGTCCCTAGTAATGTCCCCCAAAAATCTGGGAGACAGGTATGATGGCCCACATCTGTAATCCCAGTATTTGGGAGGCTGAGACAGGAGGATAGTAGGTTTGAAGACAACCTCAGCAAAGTAGTAAGACTCCCAGCAACCTAGTGAGACCCTGTTTATAAAACAAAAACAAAAGGGCTGGGAACGCCGGGCGTGGTGGCGCACACTTGTAATCCCAGTACTTGAGAGGCTGAAACAGGAGGATAACAGGTTTGCTGCAGCCTCAACTACTTAGTGAGGCCCTCTGCAATTTAGTGAGACCCTGTTTCAAAATAAAAAATAAAAACAGGGCTGGGGATATAGTTCAGAGGTAGAATGCCCCTGGGTTCAATCCCCAGTACCTCAAATTAATAATAATAACAACAACAACAACAACAACAACAATATCAACAACAACAACAAGGGCTGAGGGTGTATGAGGTTTAGCTTGGAGGTGGAATGCCCCTGGATTCAATCCCTAATAATACAAAAAAAAGGAAGGAAGATAGGGAAGGAAGGAAGGAAGGAAGATAGGGAAGGAAGGAAGGAAGGAAGGAAGGAAGGAAGGAAGGAGCACTCAGAGGCATTTGTGGTGGTTTTCCTGTGGGAGGGAAGTTTCTGACTGATATAGAGAAGAAGGCTCAATTTGACAGACTCTGACAAGCGCGACTCCCATTTTGGTGGGAGCTTCCTTGCATATGTTTAAACTATGACAATGATCTTGTAAAAATACCTCCCCTGAACAAGATTGCTGTGCTACTCCACAGAGGTCTTGTCTGTCAAATGAGCCCTTGCACCTTACTTCCTAAATCTCACCTCCCTACGCAGAGCTTGTTTTAAGTCAGATGTGGAAAAAAACAGTCACTGGGCTTTGTACCTCGGGTCGTAAACAAGTCGAGACAGGCCTCACAAGAAAGAAGCCCTCAAGGCTTCAGGAGATGTACGCCCTACTCATGACATTCTAGATTGACAGATTGGTTAAATATAGTCATCAGCTGAAGTTCCTTTACACAGTTTGTATTGGTAATAGGATTGCCTCTGAAGAATGGAGAAAAGTACAATGTTCTTTTTTTTTAAGAACATAATTTTTGGGGGGTATGTGATGCTGAGGATTGAACCCAGGGACATTCTACCTCAGAGCTACACTTCCAGCCTTTTTTTATTTTTTAATTTTGAAAGTGGGTCTCACTGAGTCCTGAAGGCCTTGCTAAATTGCTGAGGCTGGCCTCAAACCTGCAATCCTCCTGTCTTAATCTCCCAAATAGTAGACTACACTATTTGGGAGTGTATTGATGGCGTACACCACCACACTCAGCAGAAGGAGAACATGCTTTCATAGGTGAGAAAGATTCATAGGCAAATAGTTATAATAGGTTTGTTGTTAGACTAATTTTTTTTTTTTTTTTTTTTTTTGGTGGTACTAGGGTTCCTGGAAGCCCTTCAACCTCCGGGCTACACTCCCAGACCTATTTTTACATTTTTATTTGGAAACAGAGTCTCCTAAGCCAGTGCGGGCGGCTGGCTTCGAACCTGCGCGATCCTCCTGTCTCTGCCTCCCAAGCACGGGGATTACAAGAGTGCGCCATCACGCCCAGCTGTTAGACTAATTTTTGAAGTCATACAAGCACAAAGAGAATAAGATAATTAAATACTCTTCCCAGAATCATATAAGTAGTTAGCAGCGGTGTTGAGTCTAGAAATAGATGCCCTGTCTACCAGCCCACTGTTTTTTCCTCAGTATATCCTAATAATAATTTAAGGCCTTGGGTCAACCTTCTTACCATCTTACTCCGCAAGAACAAATCTTTCCTACTTTTCATAAAACAACCATGCCTTTGCTTTCTAGTTTGGTTCACTGGGTGCTTGAGTGCACACATGATCTGTGTACCAGTTTTGCTAAAGCCTCAGCACTCTCATCATCAGGGATCATAAGAAGCTGTAGGATAAACATGAGCCTGCAAGGAAAAATTATAAATGCTGAGGATAGTCAATCAATATACAATTTCTGCCACCTAATGGTTTTGCAAAGTTATTTGCATGCTTGGCACCCATCCTTTAAATTTAGGTATGAAGAAAACAAGCAATGGAAATAAGTGCTGGGGGAGAAAGCCTGATGGTTCAGCAAAATAAAGAATGGTAACAAGAGAAAAATGCTTTAATGTTTCATCATAGGTGACAAAAGGAATGTGTACTTTTAGCACTGAATTTTTGAGATGTGAGAATATACTTTCAAAATGTCAATATTAATTTAAATAGAAGCAAGGACTTATTTGATTAAAAAGTCAATATACTGCTTGCTTGTGCTACACCGTCATGGGTACTATTTCTAAAATCAAGGTTCTTTCTATAGAGGAGTTGCCAAGGAAAAAATAAAATTAGAATCACTTTTGGGGAGTAGGCAGGAGAAAGAAATATCATGCAGGAAGATTCAAAATATTTTAATAAAATTCAAGGTAAGAAGTCTTTAGCCTTGCTTTTGGGTAGAAATCTAAAAATATCATAACAAAAGTTCCTGAATCCTCTGTTATAAACTGGGGAGTAAATCAATGAATTGAATAAAAGAAACAATAAAACACATTAACTTGAGGAGCAGTTGTCTTAGGAAAGGGACACACTTGCCAGTTTAAATAAAGGGAATGGTGCCAGGCGTGGTGGCGCATGCTTGTAATTTAGTATTCAGGAGGCTGAGACAGGAGGATCACGGATTAGCAGACAGCCTCAGCTACTTAGTGAGGCCCTCCACAACTTAGTGAGACCCTGTTTCAAATTAAAGAATAAAAAATTGGGCAGGGGGTGTAGTTCAGAGGTCAAAATGTCCCTAGGTTCCATTTCCAGAATTGCAATAAATAAATAAAAAATAAATAAATGTAATAGTTTATTACTTGCTTGTCTCTGGTGAAGATGCATTCTATCTATGAAAACTGATTCGCATGCTGATAAAAATATCATTTCTTCAGGGCTGCAAACAACTATAGTTTTGCTTTATTCCTCTTTGCACAGCACTAGCAATTTCAACATGCTATAGATTGCACATAAAATTGGATGTAATGCTCCAAGTACGATCGTCACTCATGACAAATACTGCCTTCCTGTTGATGTTTGGTAGGAATCATAAACAGTGGATTATGAAATATTCACCATATATCCTGTCTTCTCTTTGTCAGGAGTTGATAGGATATTGCAATAGACTCAAAACAAAAAGTTAGTATGTTTTTCCCAATAACACACCTGCTCTCTAAACAGAACTAGCTTGTAGTTTAAGGAGAGGCTAAACTGAAGTCATATCCTGCAAAGAAACAAGAAGTTTCTTTGCAGGATGTTACAGTGCATGGCTACTGCAAGCAAGCAATATCAAAGCCAAGCTCTACTATGACAAGGAGTTAATATATTCAATCCTTTTGGTCAAATTAATAATTCATTTTTCTCAAATTTTGACTGATGAAAGCATAAATCTTTGAAAATGCTCTCATTTCCCTTCTGAAACCAACAGGTCATATTTTTGTGACTCAGGACTCTTAATTTATGAAGTCAGGAAAATTGGATTCTGATCTCAGGTTTGCTTCTAATTGGCTGTGACAATTTGATCAGGTCACTAAATTCACTTCACTCAATTCCCTAATCTGTAAAATGAACCGTTTTATGATATGGCGGCTCTAAAATCCTTTCCCACTTCTCAAAGTCTCACTCAACTCACAAACTTAAAACACAGTCAGCATTTCTGTGACCCACAGCAATAATCAAATATTGTCAAGCTAGTGATATTTGTTGTTCTTGTATAACATACATAAATCAACAAGTAAATCATGATTTAAGATTGGGTCTGGATTAAGACTATTTAGAGATCTATGGGTTTCAGGAGAAAATACATTTTAACTAGAATCGAAGAGCTCAGTGATACCCAAAACATCAATTCATGAGCTGTTTTCCTGAGCAGTTGAATTCCATCTGGTCTGCAGAGGCCTTCTAGTTAAGTCTCCAAAGAATAACTGTTTCTTGTTATTTAAATCATCAGAATTATTATGCAGATTATAATATTGTATTTCTAAAAGGTCTGGCTATTTTTTGGTGTCCCATTTTTAGGTGTAAGAGAAAAATAAGCAGTGACATAAGTTTTGGGAGTTGGAGCATTGAAAATCCAGCAAACAGGAGGAACCAGTGATCACGAGGTGCCCTTCTCTCTGAACTATCACTGTCATTGAAAAGACGTAATATTTCATGTGCTTTGTGAGTACAGTTCTCCTGTCTCTTGTTTTGTTTTGTTTCGTTTTTGTGGTACTAGGGATTAAACCTAGAGGCATTTCATCTCCAAGTTATACCCCCAGCTCATTTTTTTTTATTTCATATTTGGAAACAGGTTCTCACTAAATTGCCAGGGCTGGCTTCAAACCTGCAATCTCCTGTCTCAGCCTCCCAAGTACTGGGATTATAAGCATGCACCACCACACCTGGATATTTTTTTTAATTAGTAAGATTTTTTAAAATTTGTGGTACTGGGAATTGAATGCAGAGGCCTTTTATTTATGAGCTACACCACCAGGATTGTTTTATTTTTTGTTTTGAAGCAAGTTCTCACTAAATTTAGTGAGACTGGCCTTGAACCTGTGATCCTCCTGTCTTAGCCTCCCAAGTATTGTAGTTAGAGGTGTCTGCCACCACAACTAACTAATAAACTTTATTTTTTATAATAGTTTTAAGCCGGGCATGGTGGCGCATGCTTGTAATCCCAGCGATTGGGAGGCTGAGACTGGAGGATCGCGGTTCGCAGACAGCCTCAGCTACTTAGTGAGGCCTTCTGCAACTCAGTGAGACCCGGTTTCAAAATAAAGAATAAAAAAATAGGGCATGGGGGTGTAGCTTGAAGGTAGAATGCCCCTGGGTTCCACCCCCAGACCCGCAAAAGAAAAATAAAAAAATAAAAAGTAGAATAGTTTTAGGTTAGTGGAGCGTGGTGGTACAAGCTTGTAATCCCAGTACTTGGAAGGCTGAGACAGGAGGATCCAGGTTTGTGGCCAGTCTCAGCTGCTGAGTGAGGCACTCCACAACTTAGTGAGACTGTTTCAAAATAAAGAATAAAATAGGGCTGGGCATGTAGCTCAGAGGTAGAATGCCCCCGAGTTCAATTCCCAGGACCACTAAAAAAAATGTTTCCCTTCCTTAAAAGAAACTGCTCCTCAAGTTAAACAATGTTCTTCATTGCTGGTTCATAGCAAAAAGTACAAAGAGTCCTCATTTATCACACACACACACACACACACACACACACACACACACACACAACACTTAAGTCACTTAAGTACACACAACCTCTTCCTCTATCAACATCAGCACCAAGATGGCATATTAGTTACAACCGATGAACTACACTGATAAGTCATTATCAGTTAAAGCTCATTGTTTACATCGGGGATCACTTTGGGTATCTGGATTAGGACAGATTTGTAATGACCTGTTTCCACCATTATAATATCAAAAAGAACAGTTTCACTGCCCTACAATAATGCTTGTTTTCTGCCTATTCACCCTTCCTTCCTCATAGCCTCTGACAACCACAGATCTTTCAACTCTCCCTAATTTTGCCTTTTCCAGAATGTTGCATAGTTGGAATCAGACAATATGCAGTATTTCAAGACTGGCTTTCTTCCACTTAGTAGTATGCATTTAATGTTCTTCCCTGCCTTTTCATGGCTCGATAGCTCATTGTTCTTCAGCACTAAATGATATTCCAAGTTTGGATATTACAAGTTTCTCCATTTACCTATTAAAGGTGCCTTGATTGCTTCTTGATTTTAATTGTTATAAATAAAGGTGCTGTGTGTGTGTGTGTGTGTGTGTGTGTGTGTGCGTGTGTGAGCGTGCGCGCGTGCATGTTTAAAGTTTTCTATTGATTTTGGTAAATACCAAGGAGTACAGTAAGTGTAAACTTAGTTTTGCAAGAAACTTCTGGATTGTCTTCCAAAGTGGCTGCACCACGTTGCATTCCTGTTGTTCCCCATCCTCACCAAAATTTGCCATTGTCAGTGTTTTGAATTTGGGCCATTTTGATTGTTAGATTGTAGCATCTCATTTTATTTTGTAATCCCCTAATGACATAAGATGTTAATCATACATCTTTTTCATATGTATCTGTTTATTTTCTTTGTTGAAGTGTCTATTCAAGTCTTTCACTTGTTTTATTTAGGGTGTTGTTTTTCTTTCTTTTCCTTTCTTTTTTCTTTTGTTACTGGAGAATGAACCCAGGGAAATTCTACCTCTGAACTACACCCCAGCCCTACCTTATTTTTTATTTTAAAACAGGGTCTTCCTAGGTTGCTGAAAGTCTCACTAAGTGGCAAAGGCTGTCTTCCAACCACAATATGCCTGCCTCTGCCTCCCAAGTACTGGGATTACTGGTGTATGCCCTCATGCCCAGATGGGTTGTCTATTTTCTTATTTTTGAGTTCTTTATATATTTTGATAATAGACCTTTATTAGATGTTCCTATACAAATAATTTCTCCAATTTTTAACATGTCTATTTTTGTCTGTCACTCTTTCTCTCTCTTTCTCTCTTTCTTTTTCTCTTTCCTCTCTCAGATTGGGGACCATCCCTAATCCCATTTTGTTTTTTATTTTGAAACAGTCTTACTAAGGTGTTCATGGCCTCACTAAGTCTAGAAGGCTGGTCTTGAACCTGCAATCCTAGTTATGTTGTTGTTGTTGTTGTTGTTGTTGTTGTTGTTGTTGTTGTTGTTGTTGTTTGTGGCACTGGGAGTGGAACCCAGAGGCTTTCTACCTCTGGGCTATACTCCCAGACCTTTTTTATATTTTATTTGGAAACAGGGTCTCACTAAGTTGCTGAAAGCCTCACTAAGTAGCTGAGGCTATCTCAGCCTCCCAAGTGCGGGGATTACAACCATGTGCCACCACACCCGGCTCCTAGTTATGTTTTATTTTGAAACAATTTTATTAAAGTGTTGAGGGCCTCACTAAGTTGCTTAAGGCTGGTCTTGAACCTGTAATGTTCCTGTCTCAGCCTCCCAGGTATTGGTATTACAGGCATGTGCCGCCATATCTGGATCTTCTCTTTCTCTTGACATTGTCTTTCACAAACAAAACATTTTAATTTTGAGCCAGGCATGGTGCTGCACGCTTGTAATCCCAGGCTGAGACAGGAGGATTGCAGGTTCACAGCCAGGCTCAGCTACTTTGAGATATATTTTGATATTATATTATATTGATATTACATATATTACTTAGCCCTATTTCAAAATAAAGAATTAAAAAATAGGGCTAGGGTTCGAAGGTAGAATGCAACTGGGTTCAATCACCAGTACCACAAAAATATTTTTAGTAAAGCTTAGCTTATTATTTCTTTTTAGTGTTGTATCTAGAAATCATTGCCAAACTCAAGGTTATTTAGGCTTTCTTCTATGTTATCTTCTATGCATTGTATTATATAGTTTTGCATTTCTACAGTTAGGACTTACCATTTGAGATAATTTTTGTGAAAGGTATAAGGTCTGTAACTAGATTCATTTTCTTGTATATGGATGTTCCATTGTTGCAGCCACTTGCTGAAAAGATAATATTTGAAAAGATGATAAGGTGAATTTTCTCCTTTACCAAAGATTAGTTGAGTATCCTCATATTCTTGTTCCCTCCCTTCTCTTCCATTGTTCTATATGACTATTCTTTCACCAATACCACATTGGCATTACTAATGTCATGTTAAAGTTGAGTTGGGGAGTGTCAGTCTCCAACTTTGTTCTTCAATATTGAGTAGGCTGTTCTGGGTCTTTTGCCTCTCCGTATTAACTTTAGAATCTGTTTGTTGATAGCCTCAAAATAATTTGTTATGATTTTGATTGGGATTGCATTGACTTTAAAAATCAAGTGGGGAAGAATTGGCATCTTGACAATTTAGATCTGTAGACATAAAATCTATCTCCATTTATTCTTCTTTGATCTCTTTCATCAGAATTTTATAGTTTTTTCATACGTAACTTGCATATATTTTGTTAGATTTATACATACATATTTCATTTGGGGGAAGAGGTGCAAACATACATGGCAGTATGATTTTAATTTCAAATTCCACTTGTTCATTGCTGAGATATAAGAAATCAATTGATTTACCCCTTTGGGGGATTGATCTCAGATCATATGCATGCTAAGCATATTCAGCAAATAACTTTTGTATATTAACCTCTATCCTGAAATCTTCATGTATTAGTTCCAGGATTTGGTTTGCTTTTGAGTTTGGCTTTATTTTGGTCTATTTTTCAGATTTCTTTCTTTCTTTCTTTCTTTTTTTTTTTTTTTTTTTTTGCTGGTCTGGGGATGGAAACCAGGGGCATTTGACCTCAGAGCTACACCCCCTGCCCTATTTTTTATTCTTTATTTTGAAACCGGGTCTCACTGAGTTGCAGAGGGCCTCACTAAGTAGCTGAGGCTGTCCACAAACCGCGATCCTCCGGTCTCAGCCTCCCAAATGCTGGGATCACAAGCGTGCACCAACCATGCCCGGCTCAAATTTCTTATATAGATGATTGTATCCGCTGCAGAGAGTTTTAGTTTTTCTTCTCAATCTATATACCTTTAATTTTCACTTTTTTGAGGAGTCTTATTATCTATTAGCCATTTGTAATTCTTCTTTTGTGAAGTGTCTATTCAATTCAGTGGCCAAGTTGGGCATGCTGGCGCACGCTTATAATCTCTGCACTTGGAAGGCTGAGACAGGAGGATTACACAAGTTTGAAGCCAGCCTCAGCTACTTAGTGAGGCTCTCAACAACTTAGTGAGATCCTGTTTCCAAATAAAATATAAAATAGGTCTGGAAGTATAGCCCGGAGGTAGAAAGCCTCTGTGTTCCACCCCCAGTACCACCAAAAATAAATAAATAAATAAAACAATTCAGTTGTCCATTTCTTGATTGGGTTATTTGTTTTGCTAGTGTAGAGTCTTTAGAGCTTTTTGTATATTTTGAATATTAGCTCTCTATCAGAATGGTGGCTGGTAAAGATCTTCTCCCATTCTGTAGGCTTTCTCTTTAGGTTCTTGATGGTTTCCTTTGATGAGCAGAAACTTTTAGTTTGATGTCATCTCACTTGCTAATTCTTGTTTTAATTTGCTGGGTTTGGAGGTCTTGTTGAGAAAGTTACTACCTGTACCTATATGTTGGAGTGTTGGACCTATGCCCTTCTCTAATATCTTCACAGTCTCTATTATAGTTTCCAAGTCTTTGATCGATCTTGAGTTGATTCCTATGCATGGTGAGAGGTAAGGACTTAGTTCCATCTTTATACAAATGGATAGCCAGTTCTCCCAGCACCATCTGTTGAAAAGGCTGTCTTTTCTCCAGAATATGAATTTGGCCCCTTTGTCAAAGATCAATTGACTATAATCTGTGGGGTTGTTTCTGTATTTTCTATTCTGTTCCATTGGTCTGTATGCCATAATATGGAGAAAGAGGAACTCTTTTACACTGTTAGTAAGGGTGAAAAATAGTTCAGCCGCTATGGAGATCAGTGTGGAGATTCCTTAGAAAACGGGGAATGGATCTACCGTATGATCCAACTCTACCACTCCTGGGCATCTTTCCAAAGGGGTTGAAATCAGAGAACTACAGTAACATATGCATACCCATGTTCATAGCAGCACAATTCGTAGTGGCTAAAATATGGAACCAACCTAGGTCTCTATCAACAGATGAATAGATTGCAAAATTATGGGAAATACACACAGTGGAATTCTACTCAGCAATAAGGAAGAACAAAATCATGTCATTCACAAAAAGATGGAAAGACCTGGATAACATTATGTTAAGTGAGATCTGACAAGCACAGAAAGAGAAGAGAAATATATTTTCTTTAATATGTCCAAACTAGGGAGTATTAGAGACACCAGAGGGACTCTAGATAATAGAGGGGAAACCTCAGCAAAGCTAGAAAGGAAGGGTAGGAGTGAAAGAAGGCAGAGGTTGATTAATGGAGAGCTACATTCGAATATGTGCATAAGTGTGAATGTAGCATGGTCAACCTGGACACTCATTGTTGGGAAGGGGGAAAGTGGAAGCAGGGGGGACACCAAGCACTGTGTGAATGTATGCCTATTCCAATATGATCCACTTAAAATAAAAATAAATAAATAAATAAAAACACTAAAAACTAGGGATGTAGCTCAGAGGTACAATGCCCCTGGGTTCCATCTCCAGTACTGCAAAAACAAACAAACAAAAAAAAAACAACAACAATAAAAATTAGTGACCCTAATGAAAAAAATAGGTTCTCTGTTTACATTTTTCAAAGCAAGAGTACATATAATCTGATTTTTGAGTCATAACTCTTTAATAAAGAACAATACAGCTAAAAACCTCCTGTAGAAAAGAACCTACATCTGAATGTGTTTCTTTGTTAATAAATAAAACTGTTTAAAAATATATATGGTCGGGCATGGTGGCGCACGCTTGTAATCCCTGTGCTTGGGAGGTGGAGACAGGAGGATCAGGCAGGTTCAAAGCCAGCCTCACTGGCTTAAGAAACTCTGTTTCCAAATTGAAAATAGAAAATAGGTCTGGGAGTGTAGCCCAGAGGTAAATGGGCTTCCAGGAACCCCAGTACCACTATATATATATGGAATTTCTCAAATAATTCAATAGATTTTACACTGCACACCCATCATTTTAGCTAGCATATTTTTTTTTTTTTCGTGGTACTGGGGTTCCTGGAAACCCTTCTACCTCCGGGCTACACTCCCAGACCTATTTTTATATTTTTATTTGGAAAGAGGGTCTCTTAAGCCAGCGTGGCTGGCTTCAAAGCTGCACGATCCTCCTGTCTCTGCCTCCCAAGCGCGGGGATTACAAGCGTTCGCCTCCACGCCCGGCTAGCTAGCAGATTTTTAACTTCTGCTTTTTACAAAGAAAGAATTTAAGAATTAAATGTGAATGTTCCTTTCATTTAACAAGTCAAAAACTATGCTTGAAAATTTCCGTCATTTCCACACTTTGATACTCTTTTTCAAGAGTCTTTCGATAACAGCCTCATACATAGTTAATCCATCCATGCCAATATCTAATACTGTATAACAAATTTTTAATTTGCTACAAATTTATTAAACTATTATTCATCTTTCTAACTATAAGTAAATAGTTATTTCCATTAGTTTTCTGGAGCCCCTTTAAATATATACTACTTTTTTTTCTTGCTTACCAATGTCTGAAATTTTTTTTATTCTTTGTTTGGAAACAGGGTCTCACTGAGTTGCAAAGGGCCTACTAATTAGTAGCTGAGGCTGTCCTCAAACTGCGATCCTCCTGTCTCAGCCTCCCAAAATACTGGAATTACAAGCATACGCCACCACGCCCAGCTTAAAAATATTTTTAAGGTTTTTGTAAAATGTTCTTTTAAGATATTCCTCTTGATAAACCCAGAAAATAGTAACAGTTCTATTTCTTTGAATTATAAATCTCCATGTAAATTTTTTCTTATAATGTAATGAGTTTTAACAACACAACAGCCAGTAAAACAATTGTTCGGATACAGAATTAGAAACAATGTTTTTATGTTTTATTTTACAGTTTTTCACTGATAGCATTGATATTTTATCTACACATACTTACAAGTGATTTAATAATCTCCTAATCCAAAAGTATTTGACATTTCTTTTTGCTATTGAAATTTGACTTTTATGTACTATATCTGGATTTTAATAAGATTTTTAACATTTTTAATTTAGCCCACCAGGGATTCACTGCGTGTCTTCAGTCCTCTGTTCATTCGCACCACATGCACCAAGGCAACAAAGCGGAGAAGTGATGGGGTAAGACCCCTGGAGAGGAGGGGATGAATATCCGACCCTGGGGGACTTTCTTCCTGGCTTGGGCTAGTGGAGAGGGGAGGGTTTCCTTGCTTCTCTCCAGCCTAGAGAAAAATCCTAAAGTAAACAGAAGAGCCTAAGGAGAAAGGGAAGTTGGTGGTCCAAACAAGTCTTATTTACTCTATAATTTTCTTTTCCCACACTCTTCTTTTTCTCCTCTTCTCTATTTCAGTATAGAATTACAGAAAACATAAATTCTATTTAATTAGCTCTCATAAAAATTTCATGTTCCACATTTGTCAAAAAAATATACAGATGACAAGCAGGCATATGAAAAAATACTCAACATCACTATTGATCAGACAAATGCAAATTAAAATACAATAAAAATCAACTCACATCTGTTAGAATGGCCATTATCAAAAAAGCCAAAGAAATCAAGTATTGGCATGGATATACAGAAAAGGGGACACTTGTTGAGGGGGAACATAAAAGAATACAACCATCGTTGAAAACAGTATAGACGTTGTTTTTAAAAGCGAAAATTAAGCTGGGTGTGGTGGTGCACGCGTGTAATCCCCACGCTTGGGAGGCGGAGACAGGAGGATCGCGTAGGGACCCTGTTTCCAAATAAAAATATAAAAATAGGTCTGGGAGTGTAACCCGAAGGTAGAAGGGTTTCCAGGAATTCCAGTACCACCAAAAAAAAAAAAAAAAAAAAAAAAAAAAAAACCTAAAATTAGGCGGGGCATGGTGGCGCAAGTTTGTAATCCCAGCATTCAGGAGGCGGAGACCGGGGAATTATGGTTCTTGGACAGTATCAGCTACTTAGCAAGACTCTTCACAACTCAATAAGACCCTGTTTTTTAAAAAGAAAATAGTAAGACTAAAAAATAGGACTGAGTGTGTAGCTCAGAGGTGCAATGCCTCTGCGTTCCATCACCGGTGCCACACACACACACACACACACACACACACACACACACACACACACACTAAAATTAAAATTAAGCTGAGCATGCTGGTACATACCTGGAATCCTAGTATTTAGGAGGCTTAGACAAGAAGATACCAGGTTCAAGGGCAGTCTCACCAAGCAGGGAGTCTCTTGGCAATCTAGTGAGACTCTTGTTTGAAAGGAAAAAATAAAAATAAAAAGGGCTGGGAATGTAGCTTGGAGGCAGAATACCTCTGGGTTCAATTCCCAGTACAAAAAGAAATATCTAAAATTAATACTACCATAGGATCCAGCAATCCCACACTACTGGGTACATATCCAAAGAAAATTAAATTAGTGTGTCAAAGAGACATCTAGCCGGGCGTGGTGGCGCACGCTTGTAATACCAGAGCTTGGGAGGTGGAGACAGGAGGATCGCGCAGGTTTGAAGCCAGCCGCGCTGGCTTGAGACCCTGTTTCCAAATAAAAATGTATAAAAATAGGTCTGGGAGTGTAGCCGGAAGTTAGGAGGGTTTCCAGGAACCCCAGTACCACCAAAAGAGAGAGAGAGAGAGAGAGAGAGAGAGAGAGAGAGAGAGAGAGAGAGAGAGAGAGAGAGAGAGACGCATTTATATTCCCATATTTACTATAACACCATTCACAATAGCCAAGACTTGGAAACAACCTAAGTAGACATCAATGGATGAGCGGATTTTTAAAAATGGTATACATTGGAATACTGTTCAGCCATAAAAAGAATGAAATCCTGTCATTTGCAACAACATAATGAATCTGGAGGACATCATGTCTAAGTGAAATAGGCCAAGCACAGAAGACAAATACTGCATTATCTCACTCAGATATAAAATCTAAAGTTGATCTCAAAGAATTAAAGAGTAGAACGGTGGTCACTATGGTCGGGGCCATGGGAAACAGATTGAGGGAGCTATTAACCAAAGAATTCAAAATTTCAATTAGACAGAAGAAAAAAATTCAAGCAACCTATTGTACAACCTGGTGACTTATATAGATCATATTCTTGAGAAATGCCAACGGATTGGGTATACAGTACTCTCCTCACAAAATATGGTAACTATGTGAGGTAATACATATGTTAATTAGACAAATTTATCATCCCACAATGTATACATATTTCAAAATATTGTGTCATACACAGTAAATACATAATTTTATCTGCCAATGTAAATAATAAAATAAAATATTAAAATATTTAATGTCAAAATGCAGCAACTTTTCAGGAATCCAACCAAGAATTGAGACACTGAAAGTGATAAGAACCATGTAAGATGCTCCCTCTCTCTGGTTACATAATGCTACCTGATGACCTTTGTTTTTCTTTGTGTATCTACTCTATTCTGAAACCCTCTTAATTGGCTTCCTACTGTAGTTTCTGCTACACCTTACTTCTGTGTCCTAAATCTGCATCATGCCTTCAACTTCAGTTCCCTTTCCTAATTCATTCAGTTTTTACTCCCCAACTCCAAAGCCACAAGAAGGGAATGTGACTGGCTTCTATTTATCTTCAAGGTACAGGATGGTCCTTATGGTCCTAATCCATTAGGATGAAGGACAGGATCACACGGTAGAGAGAGTCTACAAGCAGGACAGGCTCATAGTATAGGGTCCTTTTATCTTTCTCCCATCATTTCTTTCTTTCTTTTTTTTTTTTGTTGTTGTTAGCAAAAAGATTCATTTTTTTTTATTGGTGCACTGTATTCATACATCATAGTGGGATACAAACTTTTGTAGACATACATGCACACATCGCCCAGTCAGCCCCCACCCGATCCCCACCCCATTCTCTCCCCATCCCTCCTTCCCATGCTTGGCTTAGTGGTTGACATCTAGTATTATAGCAATTTATCCAAAATTAAAAATGATAATCTCACATAACAGTTTCATTTGTCTGATACCAAGCTTTTGATGACTTAAAGATAACATTTCAATATTTCTTTTTACTTTCTTTCTTACCAGAGAATATTTTATTTTCTATGTTTTTTAGGTGAAACTATCATATATTTATATATTTATTTTTCAGAAAAAAACTCTATCCTAATATGGAAAATGGACTCTAGATACCCAAAACGATCTTGAAAAAGAACAAAGCTAGAAGATATATATTTTCTGATTTCAAACCATATAAAACTACAATAATTGAAACAGTGTAGTACTATTCTAAAGGCAGATATATAAACCATTGGAGTTAAATAAAAGCCTAGAGCTAAATTCTTCCCTATATTGTCAAGTTATTTTTGACAAGGTTTCCACGAACATTTGGTGGTAGAAATAATAATATTTTAACTAAATATTGTTGAAACATAATAATTACATGGAAAAGAATAAAGTTGGACCCTTACCTAATCCCATATACAAATATTAACTCAAAATAGATAAAAGACCTAAATATAAATCTTAAGACTATAAACTTTTAGGAGAAAATCTGGGTCATAAAACCTCACAACATTGAAATTGGCAGTGATTTCTTGGATATGATTTCAATGGCACAGGCAACAGAAGAGTATACAAACTCCCTAAAAAATAAAAAAAAATATTGTATATCCAAAGACAAAATATTGTATATCCAAAGACTGTTAACAGAGTTAACAGTTACTAATAGAATGGGATAAAATATTTCCAAATGCTATATCTGAAGGTATATTAATATTCCAACTAGAAATCCTAAAAATTAAAACAATAAAGACAAACAATACCATTTAGAGATAGGTAAAAGACTAACATAAATAATGAATCTCCACAGATAACCAATCTTAGTTGTCTGTTGAATGGAAACTCTTGTTTCTCTGGTTCTGGTGTGTGTTACCTATTTCTTCTTTGTAGTTAATCTCTTTGAGTATTTTCTCTAGTGCTGGCTTTGAAGACAAAAATTCCTTCAGTTTCTGTTTGTCATGGAAGCTTCTTATTTCTCCATCTAATTTGATAGAAAGTTTTGCTGGGTAGGAAATTTTTGGCTGGAAGTTGTTTTCTTTCAGAGTTTGGAATATGTTACTCCAAGCCCTTCTGGCTCTCATGACTTGATTTGGGAAGTCTGCAGTGATTCTAATTGGTTTGCCTCTGAATGTCACTTGGCCCTTTGTTTTTGTTGCCTTTAAGATTCTCTGCTTGGCTTCCACATTGGTCATTTTGACAATTATGTGGCGTGGGGATCCTCTTCTCCAATCCTGTCTAAAGGGAGTTCTATAAGTTTCCTGGACCTGTGTATCAACCTCTTGCTCTATGTTTGGAAAATTTTCTGCTATTACTTCCTTGAAGAGATTGTTGATCCCTTTGGTTTCACTTTCTTTTCCCTCCTCTATTCCAATTATTCTTAGGTTAGCTCTCTTAAAATGGGCCCATATTTCTTCAATATCAGATTCCTGCTGTCGGATATTTTTTCCTAGATTAGAAACTATGCGTTCATTTTTGGAATGATCATCTTCTAAGAGCGAGATTTTGTTCTCCATGTGGTCTAATCGGTTGTTTGTGCTTTGAATTGAGGCCTTTACTTCATTAATTGCATCCTTTATCTCTTTTTGGCTCTCTCTGAGTTCTTTTCAAAGCACCTCTATTATTTCTACAGTTATTTTCCTGATTTGATCTTCTAGAAATCTCTGCATTTCTGTTTTATCGGGTTCTGATGTTGTGGTGTTGTGGGCATTCATTGCTCCAGTATTATTTCTCTTTCCCATGATTTTGGAAGTTTGTGCCTTCTCTGGATTCTTCTCTTGGGTCACTATGACTTCACTTAAGGTGTTCTGGATCTCGAGTCTGTAGTATCTCAGACCCCACTACTCCTTTACTGGGTTGTATCACAGAGTCTCCAACCCAGAGAGTCGATGGAGGCTGCTTTAGACTGTGGGGGGTTCCAGGTTGCACGTTCTCCTATGGTGTGATATATCTGCCACTGCCTCTCCCCCACTGGGTCAAGTCCCAGGGAGTACAGTACTGGGATTTCTCCTCTGTGGCCCGCAATTTGACTCACTGTTCTTGAGTACACAGATGTAGCTGTACTGGATTCGGTGAATTCTCTGCTGCTGCCGCCGGTGGCAATATGGCGCCTCTGCTATGCCCTCGGCCGTGAGGCTGGTGTATTTCTTCTTGGTTTTGATTTCCACTCTGAATCCCTGCAGTGTGTGCTGAGCTCAGCCACTGGGAGCTTTAGATTTTACCTGCGGCGAGAAATCCTGCCTGGCTGTTCCGCAGCAGCTCACCTCGGCTTGCTGTAGCCGTCCGGTGAACTCGCCGCTGCCGCCAGCAGTATGGCACTGCTGCCGCGGCCTCAGGCGTGAGGCCAGTGTATCTCCTCTGTGGCTCTGAGCTCTGTTCTCAGTCCGCTTTCTCTCTGGAGCCTGGTGATTTTTTTGTTTCTCTGGTGATGGTGTTTTCTGGCTATGAAAGGCGCTGATTTTGTGGTAATGGAGATTAGTTGTTGGCGGGGCTCTTAAGCCCCGCTTTTCTCGGTCGCCATCTTCCCGGAAGTCCTCTTTCTTTCTTAACATGGTCACTGAATATCCACTATGTGCCCATTACTATTCTAGACTCGGTCTCTGTTTCCAAGAAGTAATTGTTGAGAAAGGGAGTAAACAAGCCAACACAATATTTGAAGCAATGTCATGAATGTTGCAATAAAAGATGCTAGAGAAGCACTCACCAGAGGCACCCAGCAGAGAGGAGGCCAGGAAGGTGCCTTGAGCTAAGTCTATAAGAAAAAGCAGGCTGGGCATGATGGACCATGCCTGGAATCCTAGTACTTGGGAGGCTGAGACAGGAGGATCTCAAGTTTAAGGACAGTCTTGGCAAGTAGCAAGACCCTTCTCAATCTAGTGAGACTTTGTTTCAAAGTAAAATAAATAAATAAATAAATAAATAAATAAATAAATAAAAAGGGCTTATAGTGTAGCTTGGAGGTGGGATGCCCCTGGGTTCAAGCCCTAGTACCCCTGCCCCCCCCCACAAATGATTATAGGGGTCACCAGGTGTTGGGAGTAGGAGGTGGGTAAAGAGGAAGAGCACAGAGGATTCTGGCAGAGAGAGCAATTTTGGGGAAAGACACAGAGGTCAGAAACAGACTGTAAATTTTTTGGGCTGCAAGTAGTTCAGTACTCAGGGGGCTCCGGCAAGAGACAGGCTGAAGAATTAGGCAGGTGTGAGATCATGACATGTTTTGTAAGTCCTAAGTTTGAAGAGCAATGGGAGCCCTGCAGAATTTTTGATACAACAGTAATACAAAGGAGCTTGTGTTTTATAAAGATCTCTCTGGTACCAACATTGGTGGTGGATTAGACAGGTACTCATAGAGCCTGGAAATAAGTGAGAGGGCCACTCTAGGCCTCAAGGTAGGAAATGTGAGAGGGGTGTGGCTGAGTCACTCCACTGGAGTGAAGGAGAAGAGATGGATGGAGTTGAAAGCTTTTAAGGTGATAGCATCAATACATACCCACAAAGGACCTGAAAGGAAGAGACCAGGTCTGGGGGCTTCATCTCCTTAAATATTCTCCAAGCCCAGGCGCTAGTGGAGATCCTAGTAAATCTCAGCTCTTTAACCATGTTTTTGTTTGTGTTTTGTTTTGTTTTGTTTCCCCATGCAAAAGCAGACAAAAAGAAGCAGGAATGGGCTACTGCTTCCTCCATCTAGGGGAAACAGTTTTAAGGACCCTTCATCCTTTCTGCAAACCTTATACACTTTCCTCCCTTAGACCTCTTTGCCATCAGATCTCTGTGCTCTTGTCATTCTCCTGAGCTCTCTTTTCCTTCCTTGGCTGTGCTGTTTTCCCATCCGCCCTAGACTAATATTGGCCAAAAATACCCTAATGTTCCCTCATTCATCTATACAGGCAATTTCTGATAAGTTCCTACTATGGTTAGAGAGGAGTGATGAATGAGCAATCCCTCAGTGATACATATTATATCTTCTTACCATATCAAGCACTTACTATCAGATACATCGACATATGACATATATCTCTCTCTCTCAAGCAGTTCCTACAGCCTGAGATAAGAGCAGGGTGAAAGTATGTAGTGGATTAGCAATAAGCAAAACCCTCAGCAAGGCTTTCATGGACTCAGTGTGGGCCCAAACTTCTACTGAATTTATTTCTTCAGGAACCAGAAGGCTCACAGAGGCTTCCGGATTTTACTGTGATCGATAGCAAGGGTAGAACAAACCTTTTGTTAATTTTTCTTTTTGGAGGCCTCTCTGGCCTGTTTCACCAATATAATCTCCTAAATGTATTTTTACTTTCCAGTGTGTACATAGTTAAAAATTTACTCTTTAGAGCTGAAAAAAATGTACTCAAGTTACTACCCCCCCCACCACTCACATACACACAAGCCTAAAAGGATGGTTACTGTTTTAAGCGCGGCTTAATACTCAACCTTCACAATGCCTTGCCAACTGATTTCTTGTCTCTAGCATGACCATAAGGGATGAGAACACACACACACACACACACACACACACACACACACACACGGGGGGGGGGGGAGATTGGAAAAGAATCATATATGGAGGTTTGTTCTGGAATGGCTGCAAGGGTTCCATTCAACACTAGTATCAAGCTACATCCCTCTCTCTTCTTAAAGCACTTCACCTTAAGGGGTGGAACAAAGTATTTCCAGTTCACTTTTTTTTTTGTGTGTGTGTGGGGGGGTCTGGGGATGGAACCCAGGGGAGTTCAACCTCCGAACTACACCCTCTAACTTAAATTTTTACTCTTTATTTTGAAACAGCGTCTCACTAAGTAGCTGAGGCTGTCCGCGAACCGTGATCCTCGGGTCTCAGCCACTATGCCGGGCTCCAGTTCACTTCTGAGAGGGAACAAAGCTATATGGGAATTCTGGCCACTGGATGAGGAAGGCATGCGGGAAGATCAACAGCAGAGCCCACCAGCACCTGTGGCACAGAGACCCGAGAGCAGACCAGGGAGGGGAGCCAACGTCGAATGGCCTGATGAAGCCCTGCAAGAGTTAATGGAAGTGCAGCTGGGAACAATTTAACATGATGGGTCATAGCTGGGAAACACTAGCATCTGATAGAATCCAAGAGCGCTGATATCAGGGCTCAGGGGGGTTGTTTGGGCTGAAGTATGCCAAACTGTAAGTCCTGCCCTGGAGGTCAAGACAATGGCATGAGGTTGACACATGGAATTCTTGGAGCCAACCAAACTGGACTCCCTTGCAAGCTTGGCTGCTATGTCGGGGGAATATGTAGCAGTCAAGGACAGTTACAAAAAGGCTTTCTGTGCTTCACTTCAGTCTCCTTCTGTCTCTGACACCTAAAAGACCAGAAGGTTCCCCTAAAGAGACAGCCCTTCTTGGTTCATGGTCCCTCTGGATGGCTCATGGTTCTCTTCCCCTTTGTTCTGCCAGCTGTAATAGCTTACACACTCTACTACACATTAATCAAGTGAGTTACAGCGGTCTGAATTTGTAGCAATAATTATTTTTTTGGCACAAGTTGACAAATGTGATGGCCTTTTATGGCAAATTCATGGGTCCTCCCTTAATTTTCTTATTTTTCCATCTTCCTTATGAATCAGAGCTGTATTTCTCAAAGCTTCCTTGGAAAGGAGAAAGTGAAACCCCTTTTCTTGGAGCCACAAAGTCATCCCCATTTCCAGGCCATATCTATCGAATTGTTTACACCGTGAGCCTGTAAGTTAATTTGTTTATAAAAGTATCCTCATTTATTTATTTGTTTATTTATATATTTATTTACTTTATATTGTTTATTTGCGGTACTGGGGATTTAACCTAAGGGCATTATACTTCTTAGATACACCTGCAGCCCTATTGTTATTTTTATTCTTTATTTTGAAACAGGGTCTCACTAAGTTGCGGAGGGCCTCACTAAGTAGCTGAGGCGGGCCTCGAACCCGTATCCTCCTATCTCATCCTCCCAAGTACTGGGATTCCAAGCGTGCGCTGCCACGGCAGGCAAATTATCTCCATTTATATATTCCGAAGTGAGAAACTTCAAGTTATCTATGATGTAACCACTTCTTTCTGATTTAAAACCTTCTCCAAAAGCTAAGTTTTCTTCCATTTTTCCCCCATGACCTCTTTCAGCTCCTAGGGTCTTTTCAGTCCTCGGGCAGCCTCACTCTGAGGCCTCCATCCAGTCTGTACTCTCTACACAGCATGGCAGGAAGCATCAGTGTGGCACCTCCTCAGACAGACTTCACTGGCTTATTTTCTGCCCACTCTAATTGCTGCCATTTAGTCTTAGTTTGATTCTGTTGGGAGGTGGGGGCTTATTTTGCATGTTAGTTAAGCTGTATTGGTAAGGACAGATGGAAGCCAAGGAGGTCCAGAAAGCTGAAATGTGGGCATAGAAAGTCAAAGGTGAATTTTTTGGTGTGTGTGAGGGGAAGGAAGGTAAGAAATTTTCCATGAAAATTGATCAATTCTCTGTAGAAAATTCCAACTGGCTCCAGGAGCTAATCCTTTGCAGGTCACTTGATTTATTACCAAGCTCATGGAGGCAGTCATTTTTTCCTTCCTCTCCCAACAAATAATGATGATACTTGTTACAGACCTAGACAACCTGCTTATTTATTCTCTCTCCCTCTCCTAAATAGAACGCAGTCATCTCTGTCTGAAACAAGACTCTCACGGTTCGACAGAGCCATGACACTACATTTGTTTAATTACAATGCTTATTTTTACCAACACCCAGCATCCCATTAGTGAAGGCACATTTTTAGAAATCCAACAAATAAGCAAATACCTCCTTAGATCACAAACACAGCTTTCCTACTTTGTTTGATACAAAAGGGAAAGAGCATTTATGCACACCTACACACTATTTTTCTTTTTCCATTTTCTTCTACTTACGTGCATTTTTTTTCTGGAGAAATGACACATGATTCCTAGTATTTTTAACTGTAACCATTATTTCCTTTGGGGAAATTAATGTGGATACCCTCTGAAAATCTTCTGTAATGAGGTAAATTCTTCTTTCATGCTTTAAAATGGTTTTATAACTGAGCAAATAAATAAAAAAGGGAAGTATGGAGGCCAGGCCAGCTAGAGAATAACTAGAAGGCTGTAGCAGTCACCCAACTGGAGAAGCTATTTACATGGCTTCCTTGATTAATTTTCCTCAACATTTACAGGAGAAATGATGCTAATCTTATACAAACACTTCTTGTGAGTAAATAGAAAAAGAAAACACATCTCAATTTGCTGATGAGGCCAGCATAACCCAGATAACAAAACTTGATAAGAACATTATAAGTAAATTAGAGTCCAATCTATCTCATGAACATAAAAGAAAAAAAATTGTAATAAATACTTGGATATCCATATGGAAAAAAAAGATCTAAATGTGAAAACATTGAGAATAATAATGCTGTACAAAAAAAAACCCAGAATATTTAGTGATCGTTTATTTATTTTTTATTTTTCATGGTATTGGATATAGAACCAAGAGACATTCTACCTCCCAGCTACATCCCAACCCAATTTTTTATTCTCTAATTTGAAACAGGGTCTTACTGAGTTGCAAAGGGCCTCACTAAGTAACTGAGACTGTCCTCGAACCATAATTCTCCAGTCTCAGTATCCCAAATGCTGGGATTATAAGCGTGTGCCACCACACACAGCTTGTCATTTATTTTTTAAATAACACACACACACACACACACACACACACAATGATGAACAGCAATGATAAATTAGACTTTATTAAATTAATGACTTCTTATCAAAATGCTAGAAATGGAGTCTAGGGAAGCCACAGATAAAAACCCATGAATTTGAAAGAAGCTTGGCAAGGCATTTACTGCTGCACAGAAGGGTGTGCCACCAACAAGAGGCCTGGTCAGTAAGCACACAAGTGAGCGATGCACTCAGATTTTATCCTTAATGATATTCTGCCCTTTGTCCTGATTGGTGAGGGCTAGGGTTCACTCTGCACGATTGTCTACTTTCTTTTTCTTTTTCTTTTTTCTTTTTTTTTTTTTTTTGGTGGTACTGGGGTTCTTGGAAGCCCTTCTACCTCTTGGCTACACTTCCAGATCTATTTTATATTTTTGAAACAGGGTTTCTTACGCCAGCGTGGCTGGCTTCGAACCTGCGCGATCCTCCTGTCTCCGCCTCCCAAGCGCGGGGATTAAAAGCGTGCACCACCACGCCCGGCCTGTAATGTATTTTAAATGTTCAAGTCAGGTGGGATCGTGAATGGCATGTCTTCCTTTTTTAATGAATACACATGTTTTTCTTTCATGTCATAAACTGAGGCTTGAGACTCAAGGAATACATAGGGAATCCAGGCTATTAAATAAGAATAAAAATATTGCAAAAGGGCAATCACAACTCTATAGAAATTTATAATTGCCAGAAACATCTGGGAAGAGTGGCAAATTACCTTGGTTATTTCTAACAATGAATCCATTTAGGTAGAAGTTTAAATTAATGACAGGAGCAAAAGAACAAAAGTATCAGACTATTCTGGCATTACATAGACATTGTCTACTTTGTAAGACAGTATTTTGAAACAAAGTTCAACATTCTGGAAGATTCCTGGTCAACTGAAGATTTTACAAGATAAAACTGGAAGATTCAAGTCAACTAAAAGCCATATGAGGACTTCCGGGAAGATGGCGACCGAGAAAAGCCGGGCTTAAGAGCCCCACTAACAACAAATCTCCATTACCACAAAATCAGCGCCTTTCATAGCCAGAAAACACCATCACCAGTGAAACAAAAAATCACCAGGCTCCAGAGAGAAAGTGGACTGAGAACAGAGCCAAAGAGGAGATACACCGGCCTCGCGCCCGAGGACGCGGCAGACGGGGCAGCAGTGCCATACTGCCGGCGGCACCGGCGAATTCACGGGACGGCTACAGCAAGCCGAGGTGAGCTGATGCGGAACAGCTAGGCGGGATTTCTCCGCGCAGAGAGCATCTAAAGCTCCTAGTGGCCGAGCTCAGCACACGCTGCAGGGATTCAGAGTAGAAATCAAAATCAAGAAGAAAAACGCCAGCCCCGCAGCCGAGGGCGTAGCAGTGGCGCCATATTGCTACCGGCAGCAGCAGCACCGAATTCAGCGAGGCCAGTACAGCTACATCTGCGTACTCAAGAACAGTGAGTCAAACTGCGGGCCACAGAGGAGAAATCCCAGTACTGTACTCCCTGGGACTTGACCCAGTGGGGGAGGGGCGGTGGCAGAGATATCACAACATAGGAGAACGTGCAACCTGGCACCCCCCACAGTCTAAAGCAGCCTCTATTGACTCTCTGGGTCGGAGACTCTGTGATAAAACCCAGTAAAGGAGTAGTGGGGTCTGAGATACTACTGACTCGAGATCCAGAACACCTTAAGTGAAGTCATAGTGACCCAAGGGAAGAACCCAGAGAAGGCACAAACATCCGAAATCATGGGAAAGAGGAATAATACTGGAGCAATAAATGCCCACAACCCCACAACATCAGAACCCGATAAAACAGAAATGCAGAGATTTCTAGAAGATCAAATCAGGAAAATAACTGTAGAAATAATAAAGGTGCTTCGAAAAGAACCCAGAGAGAGCCAAAAAGAGATAAAGGATGCAATTAATGAAGTAAAGGCCTCAATTCAAAGCACAAACAACCGATTAGACCACATGGAGAACAAAATCTTGCTCTTAGAAGATGATCATTCCAAAAATGAACGCATAGTTTCTAATCTAGGAAAAAATATCCAACAGCAGAAATCTGACATTGAAGAAATATGGGCCCATTTTAAGAGAGCTAACCTAAGAATAATTGGAATAGAGGAGGGAAAAGAAAGTGAAACCAAAGGGATCAACAATCTCTTCAAGGAAGTAATAGCAGAAAATTTTTCAAACATAGAGCAAGAGGTTGATACACAGGTCCAGGAAACTTATAGAACTCCCTTTAGACAGGATTGGAGAAGAGGATCCCCACGCCACATAATTGTCAAAATGACCAATGTGGAAGCCAAGCAGAGAATCTTAAAGGCAACAAAAGCAAAGGGCCAAGTGACATTCAGAGGCAAACCAATTAGAATCACTGCAGACTTCCCAAACCAAGTTATGAGAGCCAGAAGGGCTTGGAGTAACATATTCCCAATTCTGAAAGAAAACAACTTCCAGCCAAAAATTTCCTACCCAGCAAAACTTTCTATCAAATTAGATGGAGAAATAAGAAGCTTCCATGACAAACAGAAACTGAAGGAATTTATGTCTTCAAAACCAGCACTAGAGAAAATACTCAAAGAGATTAACTACAAAGAAGAAATAGGTAACACACTCCAGAACTAGAGAAACAAGATTTTCCATCCAACAGACAACTAAGATTGATTATCTGTGGAGATTCATTATTTATGTTAGTCTTTTACCTATCTCTAAAGGGTATTGTTTGCCTTTATTGTTGTTAATTTTTAGGATTTCTAGTTGGAATATTAATATATCTTCAGATATAGCATTTGGAAATATTTTATCCCATTCTATTAGTAACTGTTAACTCTGTTTACATTGTCTTTGGATATACAATATTTTTTTTATTTTTTAGGGAGTTTGTATACTCCTCTGTTGCCTGTGCCATTGAAATCATAACCAAGAAATCACTGCCAATTTCAATGTTGTGAGGTTTAATGACCCAGATTTTCTCCTAAAAGTTTATAGTCTTAAGATTTATATTTAGGTCTATTATCTATTTTGAGTTAATATTTGTATATGGGATTAGGTAAGGGTCCAATTTTATTCTTTTCCATGTAATTATTATTTTTTAACAATATTTAGTTAAAAGATTAATATTTCCACCACCAAATGTTTGTGGAAACCTTGTCAAAAATAACTTGACAATATAGGGAAGAATTTAGCTCTAGGCTTTTATTTAACTCCAATGGTTTATATATCTGCCTTTAGAATAGTACTACACTGTTTCAATTATTGTAGCTTTATATGGTTTGAAATCAGAAAATATATATCTTCTAGCTTTGTTCTTTTTCAAGATCGTTTTGGGTACCTAGAGTCCATATTCCATATTAGGATAGATTTTTCCTGAAAAATAAATATATAAATATATGATAGTTTCACCTAAAAAATAGAAAAAAATATTCTCTGGTAAGAAAGAAAGCAAAAAGAAATATTGAAATGTTATCTTTAAGTCATCAAAAGCTTGGTATCAGACAAATGAAACTGTTATGTGAGATTATCATTTTTAATTTTAGATAAATTGCCATAATACTAGATGTCAACTACTAAGCCAAGCATGGGAGGGAGGGATAGGGAGAGAATGGGGTGGGGATTGGGTGGGGGCTGACTGGGAAAAGTGTGCATGTATGTCTACAAAAGTATGTATCCTTCTATGATGTATGAATACAGTGCACCAATAAAAAATAAAAAAATAAAAAAAATAAAAGCCATATGAGCTAAGATGGCTGAGGTTCAGGAAGACTGAGGGGGTGGAGCAAACAGACACACATACCAAGTTACAAAAGGAATGCCTAAGTACAGTTCCACAGTGGAAAAGAGTACACTTCTATGTAAATTGCTACTTTGCAAGAAAAGAATGTCTTTATTACTCACAAAAAGATAGCATGAAGAAAATAAAAAGTCATAGAGAGGCAAAGAATTTTTTAATACATATATCCCAAAAAAGACTTGTATCCATAATCTATGAAGAACCACTGCAGCACAGGAAGGAAAAGGCAAACCAGTTTTTAATAGGCAAAACCTTGAACAGGCGCTTGAGAAAAGAAGAAACCCAAACAGTCATAACAACTTTTTTTAAAAAATGTGCTCGCGATGAATAGAAAAGTGTAAATTAAAACCACAATGACATCACGACTCATCTTCCAGTATGGAGGCATTTTTGTTTTAGATGATGGATAGGAAACAACTGAAATTCTCATGTCATGCTCTTCAGCATAACCACTTTGGAAAACTGATTTGCAATGTCAAAAGTTGAAATGAAAAATCCACATGACCTAGCAATTCCACCTTTAAATACCTACATAACTCAGAGAAAAGACTACACCTTTACACTGTAAAACATAGATCAGAATCATTATAGCAGTATTCTATATGATAGCTCCAACTAGAAACAGCTCAAATAATTATCAACAGAAGAATGAATAAATGACAAAATATTTATACAATGGAATATTTTATAGCGAAATAAAAAATGAACTACTGGAATATGCAATAACAATGATAATTTCACAGAAATGATGTTAAAATTAAAAGTTGACACAAAAAGAGCACATTATTTATTTTTTCATTTCATAAAGAAAGGCAAAATTAACCTATGATGATAGTATTTTTCTTTTTGTGGTGCTGAGGATCAAACCCAGAGCCTCACACATACTGGGCAAGTGTTCTACCACTGAGCTACACTCCCAGCTTTAGGATTTTTTTATTTTTTTTTTTTTTGGTGGTACTGAGAAGGGAACCCAGGGGCATTCTACTTGTGAGCTACACCCCCCAGCCCTAGTTTTTATTCTTTATTTTTTGAATCAGGATCTCACTGAGTTGCAAAGAGCCTCACTAAGTAGTTGAGGCTGTCTGCGAACCTGGATCCTCCTGTCTCAGCCTCCCAAATGCTGGGATTGCAAACATGGACCAACACGCCCGGCTAGGGTCTCTTTTTTAAAGAGCTTGTGCGTGTATATCACTATTACCATGAACTACATCAGGATCTAAGACTGTAATGCACCAATAAAAGTATATAAAAATAAAAGGTCCCCCAAAAACATTCATGCACATCTAGATCTAAGAACTACTTATAAATAGATAACTGAGGTCCTTACCGGTGGAGTGATTTGGCCAAATTCCCTTGATTCCTAGATTTCTTTGTTTGTGTGGATAATGCTGCCTCTGTCACAAGGGGGGAAATGTTTCACCAGAATTTCATTATAAATGTTTCATATGGAATCCAAAATCTTAAACTGACTATACTATCCCCCCAAATGCCATTCAATGTAGATTCCAAACAGAAATTACTTCAACTTAAAATTAAGGAAACATTTGTCTCTCTTCCCATAACACTCTCTTAGATTATTTCCATTTTATTAAAATGGCAAGTGCTCAATAGTATGCATTTTGTTTTATTTTTTATTTTTAATATATTTTTATTAGTGCATTGTATTTATGCATCATAATGGGGTAAAAAATTTGTGTAGACATAAATGCACACATCACCCAGCCAGCCCCCACCCAGTCCCCACCTCACTCCCTCCCCATCCCTCCTCCCATGCTTGGTTTAGTGTTTGACTTTGATATGAATAAGTACATCATGCGCTTTGAAGAGTTTCCTTCTCCCTCCCTCCCATCCCCACACTTAGATTGCCTTATTTGCTCCTCTATAGGAACTCCTTTTTAACCTGGAGTTCCTCCTATGACCCCTTTCACCCTAGCTTTCACATATTAGGTTCAAGGACCACCTCAACAACATAGTAAGACTCTCAGCAACCTAGGAAGACTCTGTTTCCCAACAAAAAAATAAAAAGGGTTGAGGGTGTTACCAAGAGGTAGGATGCCCCTGAGTTCAGTCTCCAGTACCGACCACAAATAATTAAATAAATAAATAAATAAATAAATAAATAAATAAATTTAGAGCTTGTGTCATATAACAAAACATATGGTTTAATTCAATAAATGATGCAAAAATAGAGTCTCAACCTTGTTTTAAGAGTTGACATTTTGTTCCAGAAAGGTAGGCCTCTTAGAATCTTGCTATGAATAGTAATGTTCTTGTTTAGTCCTAAAGGTATTCTTGGGACTCTTCCCTTGGTTCAATTAACTTGATTAGAATAATTTGGATGCAATGCTTCCTCTTATTAAATTCATGCCACTCCTCAAAAGCTTCTTAAGCAAAGCAAGGTTAAAGTTAGGTCCTGGGTCAATGAGACAACCTTTTCCTCACGTCCTTGTATGGCCTCTTCTCCCTTTCTTGCCTCCTCAACAAAGTTTAAGCTCTTTCAGAGGAAAGAACTCTAGCCTGGTGTTTTCTTGCTCCCCATGCCTGGCACAAGTCCACTGAATACATAGTCCCCAAGGCTGGGAAGAGTGGGACAATTGAGTGTAATTTTACAGTTTGGTGAGATTGAAGCTGCGTCACATGTCAGCCTGATGGGCCTATTTAATTAGTTCCAGTGAGAAAGCAGAAGGTGGCTGTGTCAATAAAACAGAACACAGTAGGCAAATGCAAGTCTTGTCAGTGTGAGAGTCCTCTCCTTCCCTCTCTGGGTCACTGTCCAGCCTCCTCCTCCTGGCTAATAGTCACTGTCAGACTTCAAGTCTCACCTCTGCCCTCCAGGCAAAGGACTTACACCTCTGTAGGCTGCCTTTATAGCAGGGAATAAAATGATAGGTTTCTGAAGCTGCTAGGGAGTCTCAGAGATCCCCAGAACCCTGCTACTAAACTAAGTGTTAGATAGAAATGCAGACTCTCGGGCCCCCTGCCCCACCAAGTGACCCAGAATCTGTGGCTTAGCAAGATTTCACAGTAAAGTCGTTCACATATGCAGTAAAATTTGAAAAAGCATAATCTTTATTATATGTACCAGAAAACTAAGCCAGAGAGAAACTAGATATTTAAACAAAATGTGTCAGTGAAGACTTACTGCTCAGGTAATTCATTGAACTTGGAAAAACAATAGAATCAAAATATATAATAAGAGGGACGTGTTGGCACATACTTGTAATTCTAGTACTTGGGAGGCTGCGATAGGAAGATTCCAGGTTTAAGAATAGCCTCAGCAATTTAGTGAGGCTCTCAGAAACCTAGTAAGACCCTGTTTCCACATAAGAAATAAAATTGGTCTGGGGGTGTAGCTTAGAGTTAGAATGCCTGGGATTCCATCCCCAGTACCACATGTGTGTAAACCTCCTCATAGACACACTCAGAAACCATGTTTAACCAGGTATCTGGACATCCCTTAGCCTGCACAGATGATTTGAGATTAAATTTCTTCACGAATTGTAGAAGTTGCTCATATATGATGGAATTTTGGTTTGCAGACTCATTTGGAATTAGAACTGTTAGTTTCCTGTCTTTATTTTTCCCCTATTCTCTTTGTCTCAGCTTTTCTTTCACATATCATATCTTTATGTCACTCTGAGCGAACTCTTCAGTACCATTTTTCAATTTGCTAATTTTACATCCAATCTAGAGTATCTTCTATTTTTAGAATTTTTAATTTCAATATTCTTAATCTTTTTCTTCTAAATGCTTATTTTTATGTCCACTCCTATTTATTTTGCCTTTTATATAATTTTGTTATTTGTATTTCTTTGAACATTCTATATGTATTTATTTTACAGTTTTTGTTTGTATGTGTGTATGTGGTGAGAGAAAAAGACAGAGAGTGATTAATTATAGGAACTGGTTCACACAACTATAAAGGTCGAGACGTTCCACAAGGTAAGTTGAAGGATCAGGAAAGCAAAGTGGTATTTCATTTTGAGTCTGAAGGCCTGAGAACCAGAAGAACTGATGTCTAAGGAAGGGGGAAGGGGGAAGTTCCCGCTCTAACAGAAAGCACAAATTTGCCCTCTCTGACATTTTGTTCTAGTCAGGTCCTTAAGAAATTAGTAATGGCCTTGATGTTCTTTACTCACTACTGATTCAAATGTTAATCTCTTCCCCCAAACCTCCTCATAGACACACTCAGAAACCATGTTTAACCAGGTATCTGGACATCCCTTAGCCTGCACAGATGACTTGAGATTAAATTTCTTCACAAATTGTGAAAGTTTGTCATATATAATGGAATTTTGGTTTGCAGGCTCATTTGGAATTAGAAGTGTTAGTTTTCTGTCTTTATTTTTCCCCTCTGTCTCTTTTAGCTATATATTTTCTTTTTTTATTTTATTTTACCAAGATTGTCTATGTGATAAAAATGAGTGGAATGGGAAAAATAATTCTCATAAGTTAATTCTGTCTCATATGTCATCTCCTAGTTCATCTATAACAATATTGGTGTACATTTCTCCAAATGCCCCTGAGATTGTGTTCAAATAAGTTACATTTTTAAAATAAATTTGGGGAAAATTGATACCATCAATTAGACTGGAAATACGGAGTGTGTGAATTTCCATTTAATCATGTCTTTTATTTTTTTTTATTTCAGTTATCTTTGGTACTCAAATGTCTTCTGGAATACTTAGCACCATAGTACTCAACACATGATTCTGGATTAATATTACTGAATTAAAATTCCTACAATGTAGCCAAGATGCAGGAACACTCAGTCTTGATGTGCTATTTCTCTTCAGTTCTGCAAGGTCTTTTATATAATTAATGCCACTCTTTATTTGTTTCTTGCCATCAAAGGTTACTCTGAGCAGTGCTTCAGGCTCTGTAAGACATGACTGTGTTCCTCTCTCTGGGATTGCTGGCTATTTTGACAATTTAAATCTACATCTTCTTGGACCCATTTCCTTCAGTCATCTGTTTCCTTTTTTAAGGACACTGGAAGGCCCAAGGCCAGAAACATATGGCCATCATCCAAGAACAGAATTGGTCCACAGGATAGAGCAGCAGCAGTTGTTGATGGAGAGCACCTGTGGGTGTGTGTTTGTGTGCATTTGTGCATGCTAGAGACACTTGCTTAGAAATCTTAAGAGAGAGAAATCTTTTCTCATCATTGTTTAAGCTCTACTTCCCCTGCCTTGCAGTTTGTTAATTATAAAATATTTCTTCTGAATGCTTATTATTTGAGAGTGAGGGGGACTGTAGCAATTATGTTCCCATTTAATTCATTTAAATTGTATTGCAAATATGAGAAATGAAGCTCAATATAATAAAGACAGGAATGAGTAGAACTGTGACCCTACTTTTTTGGCTCTGTGTTTATTCGGCAGTGGGAACCTTCAAATGTTTACAGGTGTTAGCATGTTATATGCTTTAATCTAATTAACTCTGTCAATATCAATTTATTTTTATCTTTGGATAAGAAATGTCACTTGGCCTACCAATCACCAAGGAAAAATACATTTAAAATATAAACAATTGTTCTGATGTGTTCAAAAGAAAATGTTTGGAAAGTGGAATTGTTTCTGAATTGTCTCTTGAGATGATAAGTGATAAGTATTACATATCCACATATAATCTATATGTACATTCATATACACACTCTATATTTTCCCTTCAAAATACAGATTTTTCAAGACTACCAGTTTGTTGAAGCTGTTATTTTCCAGCAGAAGCCTAAAGAAATCTTACTTGGTCTGTTCTCTTTCAGAACTTTGGAAATGTAGTGGTCAATTCATTGGAAAGAAACAGCTGAGTCATTAGATATATATGTATGCTGATATTTATTTGTAGTCTTAATACTGTAACTCCAAAATATCCATATAATACCTATCTCTAGACCCATGATTTAACTTGTTCATTAGAATTATAATGCTGTTAAATTAATTGCTAAAATGTTTTTTCTGTAGCTGGGCATTGGTGGTGCACGCTGCGATCCCAGTTCTTCATAGGATCGCAGGTTAGTGGCCAGCCTCAGCAACTTAGCGAGACCCTGTTTCAAAAAAAATTTTTAAATGAGGCTAGGAGTTTAGCTCAGAGATAGAATATCCCTGGTTTCAATCCCCAATATCACACACACACACACACACACACACACACACACACACACACACGGATCATAAAGTTTAAACTGAATCAAAGTTTCTAGGGCAACAAAATTCCTGATGCTATAATAACAGCAACTAACACCAAAATAAAACTACAAAATCTCATTAGGCAGAAAGAATGTAGATAAATTGTCTTGGGGAAAAAAATGTACTGAATAGATCATCTCTTGGAGCCACAAAATTGCCACAAGATATCATTTAAAATGAAGCATTTTTAATTAAACGATAGCATCCCGTGACCCCATTTAAAGAATTAAACACAGTATTTATAGATACGTCTCAAGAACTTTAAAAATAGATATCAATAAACATTCTTAAATTCCACATTAAAACAAAGATCCAAAGGTCCCATAGATTAAAGTGAGTTATGACAAGAAGGAAGCTCTGCAATGTTAGTCATTCCGTGGTGACCACACTGTGCAGCACTTCAGGGGTCATGGGAAGGCAAATCAGAGATCCAGGCCATTCCTTCTGCAGAACTAGGTCCTTGTACTTTGTCACAAATCATTCAATTAAAACAAAACTCTTGAGTAATTACAAAAATAATCTGAGTCTTTGTTTACGTTACGCCAAAGAAAATAGCGCTGCCCTGTGAAAATCATTAAAGCAGGAAGCAATAAATATGCTATTATATTGGAACCTTTGGAGAGGCAGTACTTGAATAATTAATCACAGAAAATCCCTAGTTCAGAAATGAGCTTTCCACAAATAAAAAGAATCCATTTGACCGTATATCCTAATTATATCTTTCATTCTTGAAATCCAGAAACTATGTGAGCCATAGCTCTAGGTGCGGCAATGTTCTTTCAACGTTCCTTCTGAGGATTTACATGACTTTAATTTTTGTTGAAATTAAACTTAATAAAACTCATTTCAAAATGTCAGTGATTGGAATAGTCACTGTAATGTAAGCCTTCTGTTCTTCGTCCAACTGTTCATCACTAAAGGATTTAACAGTAGCACCTTCTTCAAGTTGTCCCTGTCCTTCTTAAATATCAACTTCCTTCATTGCAGCTGTCATCTAACATCTTACCCAAACCTTTGTCCTTACTGATCACAGCAGCCCAGTCCATCCTAAGAACAGTACAAAAGGGAAGTGACAAGTAGGTTCTATGGGTTCAGAAAAGCACACGTGCCAGGTAGTAGATGTCTAGAGAGTGAGCTGAGTTACGGACTTTCACAGATCTTTATTCCAACCTTTCACTTCCTCTGTAATATCCCCAACAAGTCATATACAAAACTTAGCTAAACTACTCCAACTCCAGGGAATTCATTATTTTCCACGTCAGTCTATTTGGTTTTGAGTAGTATTAAAGTAGGATTAATTCCATAATCCTAGACCTGCCTTCCTGTAATGTCCACTGATGGTGTCTTCTGGATTTACATAAAGCAAACCTATTCTGTCTTCTCTAAAGCTGCACTAAAACATTTGAAGATAACTGTGACAGCTACCCATCCTCATGTTGCGTTTACTTTCCAAGCTAAACTTGGGCACATTCTTCAATTAATTTTATCCCATCACCCTTTCCTGAAGGTACTCCATTTTACCCATAACCCCTTTATAAAGTTGCTTCCAGAGAAAATACGCTTTAGACAGATTCTAACCATTGAAAACTAAGATTGGACTACCACCTCCCTATTGTAAATTCTATTCTTATGCTTTCATTCCTTAATATGGAATTTGCTTTTTTGGTAGTAATGTCAAAATTGTTTCCTTTTGAGTTACCAGTTGACTAAAGTCCTTGGGCTTTTTTTCCCAACTGATAAAGATATAAAGATAAAGGTGCCAGGCGTGGTAATGTATACTTGTAATCCCAGCATTTGGGAGGCAGAGACCGGAGGATCACAGTTCGCAGACAGCCTCAGCTTCTTAGCAAGACCCTTCGTTACTCAGTGAGATCCTGTTTCAAAAAACAAAAAGACTAAAAAATAGGGCTAGTGGTGTAACTTGGAGATACAATGCCCCTGGGTTCCATCCCCAGTACCACAAAATAAAAAAAGATAAAAGTAAAGGTAGTCTTCTTAATTCATTGTTTATCTTGTGAGAAAATATTAAGAGATTTTCTTTGCTTTCTTTTGCCCTAAATTTAGTTGTCAAAATAGAATTAGAAAAAAATATTTAAGTACTAGATTCTACTAATCTAGGCATGCCAAGACAATGCTTTAATTTTCCCCTTAAATCTTTTAAGTCTTTCCCATATGCTTAGTAGTAATCACAGCATAGTTATTATTTTGGATTACTTCACTTCATATTATCTCATAAATATCCATATTTCTTTGTGAGTTTCAAATTTATTTCTTTTAAAATCTACAAAAATTTCCATCAAGTTGATATACTTTAAGTATTCTAGTTATTATTCTAAATAATCCTTCTTATTTCTTTGAAATAAAATTTTAGGATTGTAAAATTAAATGAGCCTCTTTAAGAATCTATAGTAGCCAAGTTGGTGATGCATACCTGTAATCTCAGTACATGAGAGGCCCAGACAGAAGGATGGCAGGTTCAAAGCCAGCCTCAACAATGTAGTGAGACTCTCAACAACCTAACAAGACCCTGTTTCAAAACAAAACCAAAAAAAGTTATAAAAAGAGACTGGGGGGTATAGCTTGGAGGTAGAATGACCCTGGGTTCAATCCCCAGTACTACTACACACACACACACACACACACACACACACACACACACACAATCTATAGTATTATTGCCAATATGCTTCCAAAATAGAAGGAGGTGCTTGTGCTAGGTTTTGCTTAACTCTTCTGGAATGATGAGAATGAGGATCCTATGGACTACCTCTAAGCATTTAAGAACATCTTTGTTTCCTTCAGGTCAAAGTGTAGACATTACACTATTGGTTTAACTTGATTATGCAAGCATCTGTTATAATATGACATTGAAGCCAGCCGTGGTGGTGCACACTTATAATCCCAGTACTTGGGAGGCTGAGACAGGAGGAGCATGCAGATTTGAAGCCAGCCTCAGCAACTTAGTGAGATCCTGTTTCCAAATAAAATACAAATAGGTCTAGGAGTATAGCCTGGAGGTAGAAAGCCCCTGGTGCCATCCCCAGCACCACACACACACACACACACACACACACACACACACACACACACACTAATATGACATTGAATTATCTTTCCCAGGTAATTTCCTCCTACTCCCCTTTCTTCCTCCAGGCAGAGTGAATAACTTCCACCTGTGTGTTACAATAGTCTTTTATACATGTGCCTGAGTAAGACATACAACTCATCAAACAGTGTTTCATGATCATTTTCTGCAAGTTTTTCTCTCACCTAAACTGTAAGGTTTCCAAGGGACAGATGAGGTCTTCATTTCTCTATCACTGGTACCTACAAGTGTAACTAACGTAGAGTATAGGCTTTATGAAGAAACAGAGAAACATACTTATTAATTCTTACTAATAATGGTAAATTATAATGCAGTTATAATGGTACTTTGCTATTGTCTTAAGATATATTTCATTAGTATTATTAAGGTTAGAAACCACCTATACTGTGATTGTCATCCCTCAGTGTTCATGGGGGACTGGTACCAGGATTTTCCATGGATCAGCAAGTGTTCAAAGTTTTTTTATAAAATAGTATAAGCCAGGAGCCGGGTGTAATCCCAGCATTTGGGAGACTGAGATCTGAGGATCTCAGTTCGCGGACAGCCTCAGCTACTTAGTGAGGCCCTCAGCAACTCAGTGAGACCCTGTTTCAAGATAAAGAATAAAAAATTGGGCAGAGGATATAGCTCAGAGGTCAAATGCCTCTGGGTTCCATCCTCAGACCCGCAAAAACAAAACAAAACAAAAAAAAATACTATAAGCTGGGCATGGTGGCACACGCTTGTAATCCAATCGCTTGGAAGGCTGAGGCAGGAGGATTGCACAGGTTCAAAGCCAGCCTCAGCTACTTAGTGAGGCTCTCAGCAACTTAGTGAGACCCTGTTTCCAAATAAAGTATAAAATAGGTCTAGGAGTGTAGCCCAGAGGTAGAAAAGCCCCTGGGTTCCACCCTCAGTACCACAAAAAAAGAATAAAATAGTATAGTGTTTGCATATAATATAAACATATTATTCCATATGCTTTAAATCATCTTTTGAATATGTATAACACATGACATACTAAGTTCTATTAGTGGTTGTTAAATTACATTGCTTAGAGAATAATATCAAGTAAAAAAAAGTCTGTATGGTCTATATCTGTGGTTAGTATTAAGTATGTAGCACTTATTATTTACCAAGTAGTTTTAAGTACTATAGAAATTCTATCCTGCCATGTAGTAGTGAGATAATCCATTTGTTCTTTTCTTCATGGTTATGTCATTTCAAAGCTTAGAAAGCTGTCCAGTTTGGGAAGACATTGGAACTGGGAGGTAAGCATCATATTCTTCCTTTGAATTTTAATCTCATTAATTCATCTTTCAAGATTTGTCTGAACATAAATTCAGCTCCTCAGTATATTCACATCAGCAAATTTATCATCTAAACTTGATAGAAATGTTTCTTGAATTTTCATTCAATCTTCTATATTCATAATTATTGTCAAATACAACATTGTTAACATTTACTCGGTCTTCTCTCTTATTTAAACACTTAGGGACCCACACATCTGTCCTGTAATCTAGTCTACATTTCTCTCTCTAGTCCACTAAGTTGCCATAAAAGACTCTAGAGCATGACTTTCTGAAATCCAGGAAGATTGTTTACAAAGTTTTGTCTAATAAAACCTTACTATTGTGTGTAAGGAGACATCTTTTATTTTCTTAATGTGAAAATATGTATATTTTATTTTTATTTTATTGTATTTCTTTTTCATATTTAGAAATTATAATTGTGATGTTAGATATTCCTAAATGGCCATTGATCTGTATTTCACCCTGTATTTCCTGTAGGTTTGAGAAATTAGGCTATCTGCTACCCAGATCTGAAGTGTCATAGTTTCTCAAGTTCTTTTGAGTTGGTAAATTTTCTGAAGAGAATCATTACTATTTCAGAAAGTATAATTCATTATTTTATTTGACTCATTCAATGTTTATCACTAGATTTGCATAAAATACCTTTCTACTAATTATTATAAAGTCAGTATATAGGGTATTTTATATCCATAAAAAAATAGCCTGAATTAGTTTGAGAAGAATACAGTAGAGACTTAAAATCGTGTTGCCTTCACCATTAAGTTCATAAAGATTGTTCACCAATTGTTCATAAAGATACATGTTTCAACTCCTCCCCAGGGGGCTTCTGCCTTCATATGAAGGACTTCCTCTACTTCTCTCACAGATTCATTGACCTGTTTAGAATTCATTTCAGGAGAAACTGGAAGCACAGATTTTTCAGGTACATTTAACTAAGCATTCAGTGGTCCAATCAATTACAGAATTCAACTTCTGTTTCAGACAGTATCTTGTATTACAAAATAAGTTGTCAATATTTCAGATTTAACAAAAGATAGTTTACAGTCACGATCTTAAAACTTAAAAAAACTACTGAGCCTGGTGTGGTGGCACACGCTTGTAATCCCCCCACTTGGGAGGCGGAGACAGGAGGATCACGTAGGTTCGAAGCCAGCCGTGCTGGCTTAAGAGACCCTGTTTCCAAATAAAAAAGTATAAAAATAGGTCTGGGAGTGTAGCCCGGAGGTAGAAGGGCTTCCAGGAACCCCAGTACCACAAAAAAAAAAAAAAAAAAAAAAACTACTGAAATGATTGCATGTAAAAAATTCCATCCTGCCCAACATTCCATCTCTGTCCCTAGCAACAGAGAGCATAGTAGAAAGGAAAACCTTTCACCTCCCTATGAAATGTCTGACATTTCCCCTGTGCAATGGAACTTACTTAGCCGAACACAGAGACAAGTTTAAATTAGTGCTTCCCCTTAGGGAATGCTACGGATAATTTTCTCTAGTATTTCATAGCTAAAATTGTTAGTTTAACCCCTCACTATTCAGAAAACTGAATGTAATACAGATGTCTATTTTAAGTTTATGCGCCTTTAGGGCCATGTTTACCTTGTTAGTCAAATAATCTCTCATTTCTTTGAGCAAGACTGAAAAGAATAGGCACTTTGTAATTAGGAAATTCAGTAACTGCTCCCATTGAATACTAGAAAGCATAAAACGAGAAAGCCAGCTCTGTTTTGGGCTCCTTATACCACCAATGTTATTTGAATGATTTGTTGGCAACACCAAGTGAATAACAAGTTTCCTGGTATGAAAGGCAACCTTTCACTTTAACACATCCTCAAGCATAAAATGTTTAATAGTGATACTCTAGGTTTTAATCATCAAATACTATTTTTCATGCATTCTATGAAATCTGGGTCATTTTCCTTCAAAATTTAATAATAAAAATAAACCTGCAGCATATATGCAATCACACACACATTTGAATTCAGGTCAGTAATGCTTATAAATGGGCAACTGACATTTTTGCAACTTCAGATAAAGAACCGGTTTAATTGTGGTGTAAAGCCTCTATCTGTTGTGATAATTTGTTTTATTTTAGTCCAGGTAAGCATCAAGTAAAGAAATAAAATGACATGTAGTTAAAAACATGTTTGTGACCATTTTAGAAAATATTAATGGTATATATATATATATATATATGAGTAATGAACACAAATGGAAAATATTAAATCCCCATATTGCAGCAATGAGTGAATTTTACTCTATGACAATGCAAAATAGTTGTATTGTCTAAATAGTTGCATTGTCTAAATAGCTAACTAGACCAAATCTGCCCTTGGCTGTGTGCTAACAGAATCATCATATACCATAATTAGGGACACTTCACATGCTCAGGCATCTTAGAGTGTAGAAAGCACATGAGCAAAAGTATTATCTAATGCACCAACAATTCAAATGCACATGTGATAAAATGGTTACTTTTAGTATAAGCATGCATGGAATAAGATCTTTGGTAATAAGATCACAGTAGCAGGTGTTGGGTATATAAATATACACCCAGAACTGTATATTTGGCCTCTGTTTCTTCTTCTATGCTACAATTCTTTTATAAGCTCCTGACCTTATTGCTTATTCAAGAAAGAGTTACTTGAAGTGACTGTCATGTTCTTTAGATCAGAATGACAAATGCACATTGTTATTTTATGCTGCTGTGAAATCCATTCAGAACAAATTGTCTATTCTGAAATAGGTAGTTTCTTATTCTATAAGAAAGAACTCCATTGAGATTTTAGAATTCATTTGCTTAGTACACAATATTCTAATTAAAAGCTCTATGAAACTCATATTCTGTGCAGTATACATTTGACAAGTTACTTAATAACCCCCGAGGCTCATCATCTGCTCTTGAAACAGGATGCCTGCATGCTTTTATCTCCCCTAGCCCATTTATAAAAGGCGCTCTTTATTTTGCAAGATTGGAAAACTGACATATGCCAGATAATCCAATAGACTTGACCTCATTTGTTTCATTGTTTTCTCATTTGTTTCATTTTGAAGAATTACACTATTGCTTTACAATCAGTACTGTTATACTACGTGCTTAATGATTGATAACAATTGATTTAACACTGCTATTTAAAGTTAAGTGCTGGCTCACAAGCTCAAACCAAGCTGTACGTGCAGCAAGGGCAGGATCACAGTTACTTGTTTGGTGTACGGGCAACAGCTAGAATAGGGTTAGCAAGAAAGGCTTTTTGGTTTCTATCTACTAGGGAAGCTGGATGGCAGGGTTGCCTGCAGTTGCAATTGGGTCACTCAGCTCTCTCCACTAGGCACTCTTCTGGGACTCATGAGCATCATCACTGGCCTATAAGGTTAGGACTCAAGGGTTCCACTTCAAATTACACTTCATATTGGAGGCAAACCATGACTTTTACTGAGCCTTGTATGGTTTCTAAATGGTACAGACTCCTCTTAATGATATGGTAATTCAGACTGAATTAAAGTAGAACTTTCAGTTCTGACTGACAAAACTATTTTCTCCATATTGATCATGTGTGTGTGTGTGTGTGTGTGTGTGTGTGTGTGTTTGTGTGTGTGTGTTGTTGTTGTTGTTGTGTGTGTGGTGCTGGGGATTGAACCCAGGAGCATTCTACCTTCAAGCTACACCCCTAGCCTGATTTTTTATTTTTTATTTTTTATTTTGAAGCAGGGTCTCATTAAGTTGCAGAGAGCCTCACTAAGCAGCTGAGGCTAGCCAAGAACCTGGATCCTCCTGTCTCAGCCTCCCAAGTACTGGGATTACAAGCACATGCCACTATGCCCAGCCATATTGATCTATCTAATATAGCTTATTGCTAACCTCAGAAAAGAGTAAACTTTTTGGCTCCTACTACTTTTTCATCAAAATGATATTTGCAAATATATGTTTAATTATATGAGAATACTTTTATTTCAAACAACATAGGAAAATTTAGGATGGCATATAATCATAACCACCGTGGAATTATTAATACAATAAAAGGAGAGAGAGCAAAATAACTAGATTATTTCTGGGTAATATGATGATTGTGGATATTTTTCTTATTCTTTTGTATATTTTAAATTTTTTTGCATGAAGGATAAGGATTAACTCATGTTCTACCACTAAACTACACCCCAGCCACAGTTGTGTTGTGTGTTAATGAGTATTGAACTCAAGGGCATTCTCTTAGCTACATCCCCAGATTTATTTATTTATTTATTTATTTATTTATTTATTTATTTATTTATTTATTTATTTGTGGTACTGGGGTTCCTAGAAGCCCTTCTACCCCCGGGCTACACTCCCAGACCTATTTTTATATTTTTGGAAACAGGGTCTCTTAAGCCAGCGCAGCTGGCTTCAAACCTGCGCCATCCTCCTGTCTCCGCCTCCCAAGCGCAGGGATTACAAGCGTGCGCCACCACGCCCGGCTTATTTTTTTATTTTGAAACAGGGTCTTGCTAAGTTACCAAGGCTGGCCTCGAACTTGCAATCCTGTCTCAGCTTCCCAAGTACTGGGAAAACATGTGTGTACCATCACATGACTCATAATCGTTTTGAAGTTTGGGTTTGGGGGTTTTTTATGTGAAAAAGCGCATGTGTGTTTGTTGCTAGGGATCGAACCCAGGGACATTCTACCCCTGAGCTACACCTCCAGCCCTATTTTATTTTTTATTTGAAAATGGGACATATTCTGTAACTACTGTATTCTAACTAAGTTTCTGAAAGCCTCACTAAATTGCCAAGGCTGGCTACGGAACCTGCAAGCCATCTGGCTCAATCTCCCAAATACTGGTAATTACAGATATGAACCATCACATCCAGCCACAACTGTTTTTATAATAAACAGCTGCCATTTCTATTTTCCCATATTACAAAAAATTTTTAAATAATAGACATCTAGCCGGGCGTGGTGGTGCACGCTTGTAATCCCCGTGCTTGGGAGGCAGAGCCAGGATGATCGCACAGGTTCGAAGCCAGCCGCGCATGCTGCCTTAGGAGACCCTGTTTCCAAATAAAAATGTAAAAATAGGTCTGGGACTGTAGCCCGAAGGTAGAAGGGCTTCCAGGAATCCCATTACCACCAAAAATAAGATAAAATAAAATAAAATAAAATAAATAAAATAAAATAAAAATAGACATCTAATATTTGTGTAATTTAAAAATGTTTAAATGTTATAAAATCACTATTTTTCCTTGATTTCATTTTTAGATAATTGCTCAAATAAATTCTGTAGCTTAATATCTATACTTTTACAAAAGACTAGAGTCTATTTGTGTGAAACTGTGTTCTGAAAATACAATGGTGTTCTGAAAGATTGGGGGCCTGCACTAGAACTTGTCTCAACAAAAAATTAATACAACTTTAGAAATAGCAATCTATTTCTCTGAGTTATTTTTTCCCTTTTTTTCCCCTTGTTTTCATTTTTTGGGGAGATACTGGGGATTTAACCTAGTAGTGTTCTACCTTCAAGTTACATCCCTAGCCCTTTATCTTTTATTTTGAAACAGGATCTCGCTAAATTACCGAGGCTGGCTTGAACCTGCAATCCTCCTAGCTCAGCCTCGTAGGTACTGGGATTACAGGCATGCACCACCAACCTGGGCTGAGTTATTTCTTTTTTAAAAAAAGACATGCAAGTATTTCATCTTTGTTCTATGTTTCTCCCATGTTAACCTGAATTCGTGTTGGACATTAACTATACCTTAGTGTGATTCTCTGGGAAGAATTGTAACAATTCCTTTTATTTTTAGAATAGAAACTATTAGTAGAGGTTGCTGAAGGTTTTAGTTTTAGTTCCTGGACTGGAAATATTTATTAGTTTTGAAGCACATTCACTTTGGTTTAGAAAAATCATCAGGATAGACCTTTTAGTTAAATAAAAATTCCTATTATTGTTCCTGGAGAAAACTGCGAAGGCTCTACAAATCTGAATATAGTAGTTACATAATATGTCCTTATTCTGTTGGGAAATGTAAATGGCTGCATTTTTATGTAGACTGGACTCTTGCAGAGTTAGAGATCCATTTTCCCATAATTTAAACATACACTGTTAGTCCCCTCCACATATTCCTATGAAATTGCCCAAAATGAACACATTTTCTCCTATTGAAATTGTATTGTCAGCCATGCCCAGCTTCTTTTCCTGAAGCCAGACATTTCCAATATAAGTCTAGCTAAGGTAAGAATTGGTAGGCCTGAACCTGGGGTAAAGAAGGAGGGATTCTCTTCTGAGATATGGAGCTGAAGTAGAGGTCCTGACATGAAAGAGCATAGAGATTTCTCCTTGGTGAGAGGAACAAGAGAATCTTTAAGGAGCTAGGCTGGAACCCCAACACTGAATTCAGATCACTGAGGCACCACATCTTATTAGCTCCCACACAGTCAGTAAAGCGTCATTGTCTTTGGCTTTGCTGAAATTTGGAGGGGTTAAGAGAAAGGGTGTGTCTAGACTTGAAGCAAATCAGTTCAACATGAATAGTGTAGGGCAGATAGCATCAGAAAGATCTCAACAGGCCAGGCGTGGTGGCGCACCTTGTAATCCCCGCGCTTGGGAGGCGGAGACAGGAGGATCGCACAGGTTCGAAACCAGCCACGTGCACTGGCTTAAGAGACCCTGTTTCCAAATAAAAATATAAAAAATAGGTCTCCGGAGTGTAGCCCGGAGGTAGAAGGGCTTCCAGAAACCCCAGTACCACCAAAAAGAAGAAGGAGGAGGAGGAGGAGGGGGAGGAGGAGGAGGAGGAGAAGGAGGAGGAGGATCTCAACAGAAATGTCTAAAGACTGTGGAGTAGAGAGTGGCAACCAGAATGGGCTAGAAAGTATGGAAGCATTCCCCAGAGAGTCCCAGAATACTTGAGTAGAGAGTTCCTAGGAAAGAGATTTCATATTTACCCACACTAGGCAAGGAAGAGTCACCAATCATGGCTTAAACAGCAAAAGAAATATGATCTAAAGCTAGAGAAGAGGATCTGGTGCCTGTGCAGGTATAACCTAGTCAGTCTCTCTCTCTTCTCTCTCTCCCTCTCCTCTCCTCCTCCTCCTCCTCCTCCTCCTCTTCCTCCTCCTCCTCCTCTTCCTCCTCCTCCTCCTCCTCCTCCTTCTTCTTTTCTCTCTCTCTCTCTCTCTCTCTCTCTCTCTCTCTCTCTCTCTCTCTCTCATTTGTTTATTTTCTGAGGCACCAGGGATTGAATTCAGGATCATTCTACTTCTGAAATGCATCCCCAGTCCTTTTTTGTTTTGCTGAGATCTCTTTAAGTTACTGAGGCTGCTCTTGAACCTACAGTCCTTCTGTCTCAACCTCCAACATACTGGGATTACAGATGTGTGCCACCATACCCAGCTCATTCCTGTCTCTTATTGTTAGGAAGCTTTTCTTATATAATCCTCTCCTTCAAGCCAACATTCCTCTCATTTATAAGAATTGTGCCCTCTGCTTCAAAAAACACATCAAATCACTTCAACTAATTAGGAAGAAAGAGACCAACCTTAATGCTCTTCATCTGCCTGAAGAATCCATAAATTATCAAAATCCTATGAAATAGGCTCAGTGCACTTCTGAGGAGAGGGGCTTGAATCACTTCCCGCCTCCTGGTTTCAGTGAGATCCAAAGCAACCCTAGTCCCACCTGCGGGAAGGTCAGAGTGACGGTCTCTGCAGCCTCGGAGCCGGTGGAAGCGTCCGACTCCTTTGTTGTTGGGTCAGACTGGCTTTCTTTGTGGCCAGCAGAGGCTGAGCTCCTTCAAGATCCTCCTGCAGACCTCTGTGGCCCAGGTCATTCCTTTTGCATCACATGTCAGATGAGGAAGAGGAACGGACCCCGTTTCAAACTCGGAAACCTGATGAAGCCTGAAAATGCTGCTATTTTGGTTGGTGTGTGTGAGGGTGGCATACAAATAAGTTTACTCTTTCACAGGTTTTTGAGGGCAGGAGAGGGCAGTCCTAGGTCTATAAAGCCCCCTCTGTTCTGCTCTTTCCCTCTTGTGACCAGTCTCCCTCACCAGGGAATGTCTAGTCTAGCCCCTTAAAATTGAAGCCTGGAGTGGGGTGTGGTTTCACAAGCCCTAATCCCAGTACTTGAGAGACTGAGACAAAAGATTTGCAGGTTCAAACCAGCCTTAGCAACTTAACAAGATCCTGTTTCAAAACAAAAATAGAAAGGTCTACGGGTAGCTCAGAGGTAGAATGCCCCAGGTTCAAACCCTAGTACCATCAAAAAAGGAAGGCTGGGCTCTGAACTGACAGAGCATGGGTCACTGGTGGTTTCCAGGGCTGTGTCAAGGGACACAGAGCCAGTGACCTCATAGCAGCTGAGCATGGGAGAAGCCCAAGCCCAAGCTAAGGGACTGGAAACCAGGGGTCTTGCTGAGCTGGCTGGTCAATGGAAAGGCAGAGTGGAGGAGACAGAACAAGAGAACAATGAGGGAGGGGTAAAAGTGGATAGGCACAGTGCCCATTGTGTGTGATTGAGTGTGCAGTGTCCCCTGGCTTGGGTCATTTCACCAGCAAATCTTTAAAGCTGAAGGACATTTCACTGGACATGAATTGTTCAAATGGGTGGTAGCTCCTGAATTTGGGCTTTTGAGCCCTGCCCAACACACTGCAGGAAGTCAGCAGTCTTTCCACAGAGCACAAAGGTGACTGCTTCTGAAGCACATATGCCAAGCTGGGCACGAGACAAGAGGGTCACGGGTTCAATGCCAGCATTAGCAACTCAGCAATACACTCATCAACTCAGTGAGACCCTGTTTCAAAAAATTAAAGGATAAAATAGCGTTGAGGGTATAACTCAGGTAGAACACCCCTGGATTCAATCCCCAGTAACACACACACACACACACACACACACACACACACACACACACACGTGCGAAAAGGAGAGGAGACAAGAGATGTCCACCAAGACCATCCTTCAAGGGTGAGTACCAAGCTCACTCGTCAAGGATAAGCAGATAGGGACGTCACTGCTTCCCACTCTGAAGTTTGGGGCTTCGCTTCTTCAGCCAGCAGGGTCCTGCCTGTGTGAAACTATCTGTGAGCCACTCCAATATTGCCCTTCTTCCCTGATCTCTTGCGTCCCGCTTAGTTCTTCTGCATATTTATTTTTGTTTCCCTCTGCCCTCACTCCCTGATAAAAAAGTTTCTCTATTCTTATACTTTGATTACTGAAATCTTTCATTTTGTCAAAATGCACTTAATTCCTCCTAATAAAATGACGGAGACCAGTCCAACTCAGAGTGCGTGCAACTCCAGGCTACAAGACAAATCGGCCCACACCTGGAGGACTGCTGCTCACGCACCTCAGTAACTCCATGCTTCCGAAAGCACAGGCTCTAGGGGGTGGGATCCAGAAATCGCCTTTCTCAGCAAAACCACCAGGTGAGTCTTGTGAACACCAGAGCGTGGAAACCCCGGCTTTGACTCTGACCCCTTCCAGGGAGGGACTCTGTCCTTTCCATCTTTGCCACCCAGTGCCCAGAATAGTGTTCAGTAAAAAGCCTGTGCTCAGTAAATGAGTGATGTGTGAAGAACTAAACTAATAAAAGCAATGATCAAGTGGAATAATCATGAAGTACCAGACATAGGCAAAATAGTAAAAACAAAACAAAACAAAACAAAACAAAAAAAACTAAAGGTGCTTAGCTGTCACCTGTCGTGTTTATAGAACTTTGCCTGACCCTCCAAAATCTCTATCACCTGCCATTAGGATTCCATTAGGATTCCTCAGTGATCCTAACAGGGGATCCACCAAGTACAAACATGCAGATCCCATAACTTGCTGCCTCTTTTAAATTTTTTTTCTCAAGTTAGTTGCTCGTTATCTCATTCACTGGGGACCAGAGTGTCTGTATTTTTCAGGATGACCGCTCCTTAACGCAAATAAGTATGTATTTCGGGTAATTATACAGTATAAGTGAGTTTCTTCAAAGCATTCATTCTCTTCTTTTAGTTATTTTAAATTTTATTTGTGCATCGTAAACATACATCGTCATGAAGCTCAGGGTGTTAGAGGCACACAAGCTCACAGTGCTTCTGGAGCCCTCCCGCGTGCCCGCCCCACTCGCTCTGCCTCGCCTCCTTCCCATGCTGAGCACAGCGATGTCTTTGAAGAGTCTGCGTGTGAACATCATGTCCACTGAAGTGTTTCCCTCTTCTCGTTTCCTCCATCCTCTGTGTCCCTCCTTCACTCCACTGAGGTTTCTTCTCCTCTGTCTGGGGTCCCTTCTGGGTCCCAAATCCTCTCTACCTGCCACACATGAGGGAAAACACCTGACCTTTCGCTTTTTGTGACTGACTAATCCCATTTAGCATAATGTTCTTCAGTTCCATCTATTTCCTTACAAATGACATGATTTTTCTTCTTTGTGGCTGAGTAGAATTCTATTGTATATTTATCCCATAATTTTGTAATCCATTCATCTGTTGATGAACACTAATACTGTCTGATATCTTGGCCTTAATCACAAGATGAAACTCAAATAATGAAAACATTAGGCTCCTTGGGTGGTAGATTAAAGAGCCTTGAAAAAAATATTGTATGAAATAAGATATTTTATTTATAACCCTTGTTATAAATAATGAAATAGATTCATTTTATTTTTATTTTATTTATTATTTGGTGTGTGTGTGTGTGTGTGTGTGTGTGTGTGTGTGTTACTGGGGATGGAACCCTTCTACCTCCAGGCTACACTCCCAGACCTATTTTATTTGGAAACAAGATCTCTTAAGCCAGCAAGTCTGGCTTGGAACCTGCGCAATCCTCCTATCTCTGCCTCCCAAGCATGGGGATTACAAGCGTGCACCACCACGCCTGGCTTATTTTATTTATTTATTTATTTATTCATTCATTCATTCATTTATTTTTGCAGTACTGGGGATGGACCCCAGGGGCATTCAACCTCTGAGCTACAGCCTCACCCCTATTTTTTATTCTCTCTTTTGAAACAGAGTCTCACTGAATTGCAAAGGGCCTCACTAAGTAGCTGAGGCTGTCAGCAAACCACAATCCTCCTGTCTTAACCTCCTGGATGCTGGGATTACAGGCATGCACCACGATGCCTGGCTTAGTTTTTTATTTCTTAATTGAGAAAATTATATATATTTATTGTGTACAAGATGGTACACAATAGAATAATTGCCTTTGGACAAGAGTAAATTAGTTTAGCTAAATTCATCTATGTTTTATAAAACAAATTTTAAGCCAAAAAATCTTTTCCCTTTAAATATTACAAAGTAGAAATCTTTATCTTTAAGTTTAGTCACCAAATAATTTTTAAAATATGATTTATATTATTAAATTATGTAACTATATAATGTTGTTATATACGTCTAATTTTGTATCACTTTTTTCTGCAGAACAGAAAAAATATGCTTTTTAGAAAACAAACCAGCTGGGCATGGTGGCATATGTCTGTAATATCAGTACTGGAAGGCTGAGATAGGAAGATCACAGTTTTGAGGACAGCTTTATCACTATAGTGAGACTCTTAGCAACTTAGTGAGACTGTTTCAAAAGAAAAAATAAAAAGCTTGAGGTGTAGCTCAGAAGTAAAATGCCCTCTGGTTCAATCCCCAGTACCAAAAATAAATTATCCCCCTAAATATATGCAAGCTAAAATTTGCCTTTGACAAAAGATAGCTGTGAATTAAGAATCATTGATGCAGATCACATTCTATTACATTTAAAAGGTTAGGCTGGGTGTGGTGGGGCATACTGGTAATCCCCGTGCTTGGACTACGAGACAGGAGGATCACGCAGGTTCGAAGCCAGTAACGCTGGCTTAAGAGACCCTGTTTCTAAATAAAAAGTATAAAATAGGTCTGGCAGTGTAGCCCGGAGGTAGAAGGGCTTCCAGGAACCCCAGTACCACCAAAAAAGAAAAGAAAAAGAAAAAAGTGGGCCAACTTCGAGGCCGGGATCGGAGCCCACCAAGCAGGGAGGCCGGGATCGGAGCCTGCAGTGCAGCATCTATCTACAGGGAAAATGTAACAAAAAATTAAAAATCAGATGCTTTCCCTAATGTGCAAAAACTAGGGAGAAATGGGTAATAGGAGGAATTCTAGTTGAAGAAGGGGCTCTATAGAGAAGCAATTCAGGTGACCTATCTGAGGGGATGGGAAGGGGGAAGATAGAAACTCAACTCTTTAAAGCACATGATGTACTTAAAAAACATATCAAAGTCAATCACTAAATCAAGCATGGGAACGAGGGAGGGGGAGAGAATGGGATAGGGATTGGATAAAGGCTAATTGGTGATGGATGTGTGCTTGTATAATCTCACAAGTTTTGTATTCAAATGAATTGTTTGTTTACAATTCTCCAATAAAAATATATTTAAAAAATAAAAATAATAAAACAAAATAAAAATTTAAATTAAAAAAAAAAACACATACTCTTACCATGTGGTCCAGCAGCCATTCTCCTTGGCATTTTCTTTGAAAATGTATGTTAAAAAAAAAAAAAAGAAAGAAACAATAAAACCACCACCAACAACAACAAAAAGTGGGCCAAAAATCTAAGACATTGCCGGGCATGGTGGCGCACGCTTGTAATCCCTGTGCTTGGGAGGCGGAGACAGGAGGATTGCTCAGGTTCGAAGCCAGCCTCACTGGTTTAAGAGATCCTGTTTCCAAATAAAAATATAAAAAATAGGTGTCTGGGAGTGTAGCCCGGAGGTAGAAGGGTTTCCAGGAACCCCAGTACCACAAAAAAAAAAAAAAAAAAAAATCTAAGACATTAAGGAATTTTAGGACAGATAAAGTGTTGACAGAATTTGAGATTATCAAGGGATCCCAGTGGAAGAAACAAAAAGATAACTTCTGGAATTCATTTCTTAAGTCTTCACAGAAAGATTTCCCTAGTATAAAATGACTATTAAATGGACTGTTTTCCAAAAGCCAAGACAATGTACTGGAAAAACATTCATCTTTGACTCTATCCTTTCTTCTTATCTAATCTTCCTTAGGCATGTGGTCTTTGTATTTCAAATTACATCATTAACTTCTTTCTTTATATTTCTATAGTGGAAAAGTGTCTATTCAATATTTAATTTAGCTTCCATGCTTTGGTGATATTTCAGTACATTTAAAGGGCTAGGAAAAGGGACTTGTGGCTAAGAGAAGGGATATATATTAATATTTATTAATATTAATATAGCTGAGATTAATATTTCCAGGCTGAAAATGTCCAGTACAAGTAAAAACAAACAAGCAAAACTAGAAATCTTTTTTATCTTGCTAAGGAAAAAAAGGGGGATCCAGGTGTGGTGGTACAAGCTTGTAATCCCAGCATTTGGGAGCCTGAGAAAGGAGGATCGCAGTTCGCAGAAAGCCTCAGCTACTTAGTGAGGTCCTCTATAACTCAGTGAGACCCTGTTTCAAAATAAAGAATAAAAAATAGGGCTGGGGGTGTAGCTCAGAGGTAGAATGTCCCTGGGTTCCATCCCCAGTACCGCAAAAAAAAAAAGGGGGGATGGAAAGAAAATGAAGCAGAGGGCAGAAATATGTACCTGGCAATTCCCATAATGAGCCTGCTGATGATTTCTTTTCCCCACTAAGTCAGGTGTGTGTAAGAGTGACTTGCAGGGGCGATGGGATGCCCCATGGCACCACTGTCCTTGCAGCCCATGTTCCGCTACCATGAGCTGACAAGGGGCTGATGTGCTATATTGTGAGAAGCACTGATAACAGGGGTATGAGTAAGCTATTGTGGGAATATGGAGGATGGGCATCCGGTGGGCTTGTGAATGGATGGCGGCAGGGGCTGAGGGCCTCAACTGTCCAGCTTGGATATATCCACAAGAATTCTATAGAGAGTTTTAAACTTAAAAGCATGATCAGAGCTCTCTCTTGGAACATTTCATGTTAGCCATGGTGCAGCAGGAGCAGAGAGGCATGAACATGGAAATGGGGGTGCGAATTAAGAGGAAAACTGGGAGAGAAATGGTAAGAGCCTGAGATGAGCCAGAGACAGGTGGGCCATGAAATGGTGCAGAAGGGAAAGTATTCGGGAGGCATTAGGGAGATGGCAGAGTGCCTGTGGGGGCCAGGGAGGGGCGGGAGTCCAGAATAGAGTCAGCTGTTCTGCTCTGGACAACTGGTTTCCTTCAGTCAGTGCTCTTGTGGAGAAAAATCTTTTGCAGAAGTTTTTCATTTGAGTATAAGCCACTTGGAAACATCTTTGTACAGCTGAGCCTCAAAATCCCTGATTTCTGTGTCAGGATGAGTTAGAGGATTCTGCCAAAGCACAGTACTGAAAAGTTTCAAGGGCTTAAATAAAGGTTCATTCTTCAGTCAAGCTCTATATTCTCCATGAATAGCTGGGACCTCCATGTTATCCTCACTCAGGAACTGGGGAATAGATCAGCTGCCACGTGAAATACTGCAAGATTCTGTGGCAAATGGAAAGAGACAGGTGCTGATTGTGTAGTGTTTCTTAAGGCTTCTTCCTAGATGTGGTGAATCTATATCCATTCACAGTTTATAAACGATGGTTATATGACCTCACCTAGCTTCCAGAGGGCAGGGAAGTGCACTCCTACCACATGTCTAAAAGGGGAACAGTAGAATGTCTGGAGAAGAGCCCGAAGAGCTATACTTCCCAGTCCATAGTCATTATCTTAGGATTCACTGCCAGCTCTATAAATGGATTCTTGAGAAGAATATACCCTAATAGAGTTGTCTAAAGACCTTAAAGATCTTTCAGTTTTGACAATAGAAATAGTAAGTTCAGTAGGGAAAGAACACTTTTAATTTTTATTTTCCCATCCTAATCTTAAGCACATTCTATTTTCAACCCAGCAAGATGGATCCTACCCCATTAGATCATTCAACCAATATTGAGTATCTACCATGTAGCAGGTATTAGACTATAATAATAGACAAAGCAGCCAGGTATGGTTGCACACCGTTGGTATTTCCAGTACTAGGGGGGCTGAGACAGGAGGATGGCAAACTTGTAGCTAGCCTTAGCTACTTAGTGGAGCCATCAGCCACTTAGTGAAACTCTGTTTCAAAATAAAGAATAAAAAATAGGGCTGAGAGCATAGCTTGGAAGTAGAATGCCCCTGGATTCAATCCCCAGTGCAGCAATAAATAAATTAAATAAAAAATAAACAAGGCAAACATCATACAACATTTCTATCATCAAGGAACTCATCATCTATCATAAAGATTGAAATTAATTAGAAGAACCATACTTTAATTACAATTATAATAAGAACTCGGGAGGTACTTCGGTCCTGGAATGAGAATTGTAAGAACAGGGCATAAGAGAATAACCAGCTAGATAAGAAGTTCTTCAGTCTGGGGAATGTGGGCAGAGAGAAATGTTTGTGGGATGGTCAAAAAGTAGGGAAATACCTGGTACTCATGGTAGGAACTGACAGAAATCCAGTATGGCTGTTGCAGCGTATACAAGAGGAAGAGGCAGAAAGCTAGAGACTGAGGCAGGGGCGAGGCCATAGAGAAGGTCATAGGACAAATAAAGGCACTAGTATATTAAGCTAAAAGTGACAGGAAGTCATTGGAACATGTTAGGCAGGAGGGAGACATCAGACATATGTGGTCTGTTCAAAAGGAAATTTACAAGAGTAATTATCAACGTATTAAGCACAAGCATGGCTCATTCCTTCACTCTCTTCAAATCTTCACTCAAATGTCTCTCCTCCATGAGTTCCACCTTCAAACATCTTCCCCAAAAAGACATCTCCACATCCCACACCAGACTCCAGATCCTGCTTATTCTTCTCCTTTATCATAGCACTTGTCATATTCCAACATTTTATTTTATTTTTTGGTGGTACCGGGGTGGAACCCAGAGGCTTTCTACCTTCGGGCTATACTCCCAGACCTTTCTAATATTTTATTTTGTTTTTTTTTTTGTTTTGTTTTTGGTGGTACTGGGGTTCCTGGAAGCCCTCCTTTCTCCGGGCTACATTCCCAGACCTATTTTATATTTTTGAAACAGGGTCTCTTACACCAGCACGGCTGGCTTCGAACCTGCGCGATCCTCCTGTCTCCGCCTCCCAAGCGCGGGGATTACAAGCGTGCGCCACCACGCCCAGCTCTAATATTTTATTTTGAAACAGTGTCTCACTAGGTTGCTGAGAGCCTCACTAAGTAGCTGAGGCTGGCTTCGAACCCGTGTGATCCTCCTGTCTCAGTCTCCCAAGCGCGGGGATTACAAGTGTGCGCCACCAGGCCCGGCTATATTCCAACATTTTAAATCATTTTCTTGCGTATTACCTTGTTGTCTGTCTCCTCTTGCTAGATAGAATGTAAGCTCCACTACAGAAAGGACCTAGAAAGTGCCTGGCACATAGGTGTTCAACAAATATTTGTTTAACTAAATGGCATGTCACATGATATTGTAAGATGGTTTATCTATCAATGTTTATGATTTAATACTCTTACTTTTTAAATAGCTGTTGCCCAAATACATGGTCCTTAGGCAAAGCATATACTGTGATTTAATTCTCTAACATGACAATTGCTCCTGCAGCAGAAATTCATCATCTGCTCACAAAGATTTTGAAAAAAATGTCTTTAGTTGATAAAATATCAAAGGTTTGAGCATATTTGAGTAAGAAAAGATATTTACACTTATTCAGGCTGAGCGTGGTGGCGCATGCTTGTAATCCCAGCATTTGGGAGGCTTAGATATGAGGATCGCGGTTCGTGGCCAGCCTCAGCTACTTAGGGAGGCCCTTTGCAACTCAGTGAGAACCTGTTTCAAAATAAAGAATAAAAAATAGGGCTGGGGGAGTGACTCGGAGATAGAATGCCCCTGGGTTCCATCCCTGTACTGAAAAAAAAAACAAAATAACTTGTTCAGGAATCATGAGGCACAGTGACAGATTAACATTTTTTTTTTTCCTTTTGCCATACTGGAGATTGAACCCAAGGGCATTCTACCTCTGAGCTACACCCCCAAACCTATTTTTTATTCTTTTCATTTTTGAAACAGGGTCTCACTAAGTTGCAGAAGGCCCCACTATGTAGCTGAGGCTGGCTGGGAACCTGTGATTCTCCTGTCTCAGCCTCACAAGTACTGGGATTACAAGCGTGTGTCACCATGCTGACTCAGCTTAACATTTTAAAGATGCTACCTATACCCATTGAAATGTACTGCTATGCTAACAAAATTATTGTTTTCACAAATAGCAATGATTAACCCTTAAAGTCTAGTTTTTAACAATTATTATAGCTTAACTTGAAGATGTTTTAAGACTTTCGGGAAGATGGCAACTGAGAAAAGTAGCATTTACGAGTCCCGCTAACAATCGATCTCTATTGCCACAAAATCAGCACTTTTCATAGCCAGAAAATATCATCAGCAGAGATATAAAAACTGTAAATACAAGGGACAGAGAAAAATATTGCCAACATCATATTAAATGGGGAAAAACTTCAAGAATTCCCCCTAAAAACAGGAACAAGACAAGGATGTCCATTATCACCACTTCTCTTCAATATAGTACTAGAGACTCTAACCAGAGCAATAAGGCAAGAAAAGGAAATCAAAGGAGTACAAATAGGAAAAGAAGAACTCAAACTTTCACTATTTGCAGATGACATGATACTATATTTAGAAAACCCAACAAACTCAACCAAAATGCTTATAGAACTGATCAACAAATTCAGCAAAGTGTCTGGATACAAAATCAATCTTAAAAAATCAGAAGCTTTCCTGTACACCAACCATAAATCCACTGGAAAAAGAAATTCAGAAAATACTTCCACTGAGGATCTCCCACAAAAAAAAAAAAAAAAACTTAGGAATAAACTTAACCAAGGAGGTAAAAGATCTCTACAAAGAAAATTATAAAACACTGAAAAAAAGAAATCAAAGAAGATATTAGAAGATGGAAAGATCTTCCATGTTCATGGATTGGCAAAATAAATATTAAAATGGCCATCCTTCCAAAAGTGATCTACAGATTCAATAAAATGCCCATTAAACTACCAAGATCATTCCTCAGAAACATAGAAAAATCAGTCCTTAAATTTATTTGGAATAACAAAAGGCCCAGAATAGCCAAAGTAGTTCTCAGCAACAAAAACCATGCAGGAGGAATCACAATACCTGACTTTAAAACTATACTACAAAGACATTGTAATAAAAACAGCATGGTACTGGCACAAAAACAGATACATAGACCAGTGGAGCAGAATAGAAGACCCAGAAACAAGTCCACATACTTTCAGCCAATTGATTTTTGACAAAGAGACCAAAACATACGCTGGAAAAAAGATAGCCTGTTTAGCAAATGGTGTTGGCAAAACTGGTTAAGCATATGCAGAAAACTGGAAATTAATCCCACTTTCTCACCCTGCACAAGAGTCAATTCAAGATGGATCAAAGACTTGGAAATCAAACCAGAGACCTTGAAGCTCCTTGAAGAGGGCATAGGTCCAACACTGTAACACATAGGCACAGATAAACACTTTCTCAACAAGACCCCAAAGGCACAACAAACTAAAAGGCGAATCAATACATGAAACTGAAGAGCTTCTGTTCAGCAAAGGAAACTGTCAAGAACCTCAACTGAAAGCCAACAGAATGGGAAATTTTTGCCACCTACCCCTCCAATAGAGGACTAATATCTAGAATATACAGAGAACTAAAGAAACTCAACACTAAGAAAACAAATCATCCAATAACAAAATGGGCAAGCGAACTAAATAGACACTTCACTAAAGAAGAAATTCAAATGGCCAATAAATGCATGAAAAAATGTTCAACATCATTGGCAATCAGAGAGATGCAAATCAAAACTACCCTGAGATTTCACCTAATTCCAACTAGAATAGCAATCATTCAAAACACAAACAACAACAAATGCTGGCGAGGATATGGAGAGGTGGGAACTCTAAAACATTGTTTTTGGGATTGCAAATTAGTGCAACCACTTTGGAAAACAGTATGGAGAATCCTCAGAAGAATGGGAACAAAACTACTATTTAATCCAGCAATACCACTTCTGGGTATCTACCCAAAAGGTAGGAAACCAAACTACCAAACGAATGCATGTGTATCTATGTTCATAGCTGCACAATTCACCATTGCCAAACTATGGAACCAGCCAAGATATACATCAACAGATGAATGGATTACAAAACTGTGGGATATGTACACAACAGAATTTTACTCAGCCATTAAAAAAAAAACCTCAATTCCATCATTTTCAGGGAAATGGATGGAACTGGAGGACATTATGCTAAGTGAGACTAGTCAGTCACAAAAAATAAGAAATCAGATGCTTTCCCTAATATGTGAAAGCTAAGGAGAAATGGGTCATAGGAGGAACTCTAGATGAAGAAGGATATCCTATAGAGGAGCAAACAAGACAACCTAAATGAAGAGATGGGAGGGAGGAAGAAGGAAATTCTCTAAAACACGCAATGTACTTAAACATATCGAAGTCAACCACTAAGTCAAGCAAGGGAAGGAGGGATGGGGAGGGAATGGGGTGGGAATTGGGTAGTGGTTAAATCGATGACGTGTACATGTATGTACACACAAGTTTTTTACCCCAATATGATGTATGAATATAATGCACCAATAAAAATTTTTAAAAAGAACTAATATGTAATATGATGTTGGCAAATTACAGCTTGAAACAATGTCTAGAATTCCTTGGAGAAAGGCCATTCTATTTGTAAAAGCATTGGCCTGCCTTCTTTAATTTTTCTGTGTATCTGAACTTGTACAATCAGTGCTTCCTGGTTTATTTCAGAAATTACATTTTGCAAAATAATCTTCATTGCCAATGTTACTACCCTATGGTTTCATGTTAAACTAATTTATGCACCTGCTGCATTTTAGGTATTGTGCTAGATATAGGTCACTTATTTGTTGGTTTACTCAAACATGTATTTATCTGCACTGAGGAGAGGCACAGGTTTTAAAAGGCAAAATCAGATTGAGTAGTTGCATAGTCAGGAAATTAATTTATCTATTAAAAATGAAAAGGCTTAGTAAAGATATTTAATTTTTATAAAAAGAACATCTAATTAGCATCTATTTTAAAAGTTCTCTTTGTTGTAAGTAAGCAAACAGGGAGATGAGGTTACAATAGAAAATACTGCAGCCAGGTGTGGTGGCACACACCTTTAATCACATCACTTAGGAGGCTGAGACAGGACGCTCAAGGCTAGAATAGTATAACTTAGTGAGACCTTGTTTCAAAATAGAAAACAAAAGGTGTGGGGGTAGAGCTCAGAGGTAGAATGCCCCTAGGTTTAATCCCCAGTACCACACACATACAAAGAAAATCTTTGTATTAAACATATATAGATAATTACACCAAATATAAACATAAAATATATTATTTAGACTATATGCTTATAAAAATAAGGGAATATGTTTGCTTATTATCAAGAGTCTACTTTTTTTTTTTTTTTTTTTTTGCAGGTCTGGAGATGGAACCCAGGGCATTCGACCTCTTTTATATTCTTTATTTTGAAACAATATCTCACTAAGTTTTGGAGGGCCTCACTAAGTAGCTGAAGCTGTCCACGAACCGTGTTCCTCCAGCTTCAGCCTCCTGAATGCTGGAATTACAAGTGTGCACCACCACGCCCAGCTAAGAGCCTTCTTTCTAGATCATTTTTAGACCATTTAGGCATGAAATTACAGTACAAAGCAAAAAGACTAAAACAGGGTTAGGTTTCTGCTGATTCTAACTTTTTGCTTCTGCACCCTTTCTCAGAAAAGGGACTGCTTTATTCATATTTGCAGAAAAAATGCTATTCAAAGTCAGAAACAAGCCTGATCCAAGCCATGTAGGTTTTTTTTTTTTTTTGGTTGTTTGTTTGTTTGTTTTGGTAGTAGGATTGAACCCAGGGGTATTCTACCTCCTAGCTACACTGAAAGCTCTATTTCATTTTTATTTTGAAACATGTTCTCACAGAGTTAGAGTGTCTTGCTAAGTTGCTGGGGCTGTCCTCGAATGAGCCTGCCATCCTCCTGTCTCAATCTCCCAAATACTGGGATTACAGGTGTGCACAACCACACCCAGAAAAAAACGACTTTCAAACTTAGTTCTAGATTGTCTTACCAGCACTCCTCTCAAAGTTGGAGTCCTACCCTTGCCACCAGCCTCTGATTGGGCTCTGCCTCCACAGGACAGATTTGCCTGGATAACCAAGTACCACTTGTGTGGTCCTCTGCTAACTGCAGCCAGTGAACACCAAGTATGTTCTGTCACATTTAAAGTTATCTTCTGATGTGCAATTTGGGCTTAAGCATCTTTGTCCCAAACCCTAGAGATAATCTGAGGTCCACATCCCCCCTTTTTTTTCTTCATCTTTCTGTTGATGAAGCCACCTAAATGAAGTGTCAGAACACACTTTTAGAGACAGTTAAAACAATCTAATCTACAAAAACCTGCTTGTAATTATAAAAATACACATAAATTATATTAGACCATTCTTCCACACATGGAAGAAAATCACTAGCCCAAGATACGCTCATGGTATCTAATTTCCAAAATAAGTCTGTTAATTGCTATTTTTCAGGAAATTCCCATATCAGAAAAAAAATTGCTCACCATGGAATAAGCACATTTCTACTGACATGATTTCAGATAAGCCTCTATCAAGTCGCCCCATCCACAATCATGGCTCTTCATGTACTCTGTGTGGTTAAAAGCTATGCTAGGACTTTTGGTTTCTTGAATCAAGAAGGCCAAGGTGAAGCTGGCAAAGTTCAGAGTCAGTGAGGTATCAAGCCTGAGGGGTATATATCCCACCTTCCAGATGACAATGACACTTGGAGTTATGGTGAATGTCACTTCCAGCTTTGGAGATGGTCACTGTGGAGAACAAAGAAGAAACTGAGGCTCTCCAGCAACGAAGTCCTTCGTCATGGCCAGTCCCCTGTCATTAAGATGCTTCCTCGTGTACATATCTGCACAGAGTGAGGAGGTGAGTTTGAGGGCATGGAAATGCCTGCATGTTGGCCAGCTGAAGCTCAGACAACTGCAACTAGAGAAAGCACAAGATATTTTAGGGAGTTCCTGCTGCCTAGCAAGTGGCAAGGTTGCTGGGGGATTATAGCCCCTGAACAATAATGTACTTGAACAGATGTAATCATCATTAAGAGTTTATAAGCAAGGGATTGATTGTGCATCTGAGACCGGCCTCAAACAGAGGCAGCCACATTGACCATTACTATACTTGGAAATCAGTCAGTAATACTTATACACACAGTTTAGAACAGGCAATGGCTTCTTAATAGGGAATCATGTAATAGTGACAATCAATAACATCTCCAGATGCAAAGCACAGTGACCAGTAATAAGTCGTGCGCTGCCGAGTAATGCTCCTCTTGGGACAGTATCAGGCTAAGAGCTAACATCCTCAGCAAAATTTCAAAGATGCAAACAACAGTATTTGTTAGTTCAGATACTTATCCTCAAAAATGTGTGAACTACTAATGAGAAATACTTTGATGTCTCTAGAAAACACTGTTGCATAAATACTAACTTGTTTATTTGACCCATATTCTATTACTTTTGCCCATGAAATCAAACCAGAGTTTTCCTATAGTGCCAATGTTCGTTTTCTCTTATCAGCAAAATCCTGAATGAACTTGACAGGCTGTAGAATAAAGTCAGCAATAATGGAAACAAATGAGCTGTCTCTTTACATCTACCGGATAGAGGAGATGGACCATTAACATCCTCACAGGTGTTATTAAACCAAATACACAGCTCTGATAAGGTCCATCCAGAGCCAGCTGATACAGACTTCAGAATCCAAGTGCATGCATGAGTGATGCCAGAGAATTGCTAGATCTTTGTTGTTTTATGCATATACTTAAAATCATTCACAATAACAGAAAAAAATAGCAGCTTTGGGTTGAAAGGGCAAAATTTTCTAGGTTAAGACATCTTCTATTAACTGAGTCATAAATACATAGAGTATGAAATATCAACTGACAATTTTCTCTATGGACAGTCATTGGCAATCTAGCATTATTTTAATCTACTTCCTACTTAAAAGTGAAAATGTGATTCTCAGCTAAAAACTGAGTTCTCCAAACTAATGCTCTATTACTAATTCTTTTTTTGTGGTGCTAGAGATTGAATCCATGGGCATTCTCCTCTGAGCTACACACCCAGTCCTATTTTATTTTTTATTTGGAAACATGATTTTGCTAAGTTGCCGAAGCTGGCTTTGACCCTGCAATCCTTCTCTCCCAGTCTGCCGACGACTAGGATTACAGGCATGTGCGACCATGCCTGGCCCAAACTAACATTTTAAAAGAAGTAGAATTATATATTTTGTTTTATTATACATTGGGAGGAGTTAATTCAGAAACTTTCTGACATGAAACTGGTGTATTTGAATAAGCTGTAAACTTAGAGTCTGCTAATTTTATGAACTTCCCACAACAATGCTCTGTCCTAGGCATGACTCCTGAGTGTCTGAAGCCTAAGTCCTCAGACAAAGGAAAGTACTAGAGGCAAAGTAGAAAAGAAACTCAATATTGTTAAATGCATTATGCTCTGGAAAGAGTAGGGCTTTCCTTGTTCCAGCCAAAATTAGTTTAAACAGGAACATAGCAGTTCATTCTCATCTGGTTATACAGATGAGGTATATTTGAGGTAATAGCCTAGATTTTTCCATCTCTCTTTAGTATTCTCTTAAATGGAGAAAAAGAAGTGGTTGATCACTAAGAGGTAAATATGTGTACATCTATGTGTGTGCATGTACTTATATAAGTAAATATAAGTATATACACACAAACACACTTATCTTTTGCATGAAGACCTTTTGAACCGACCGGTATTGTACATGTGTTCTAGTTACACAATTTGAAGGAGTGTGTCCTTCACCCCACTCCACTGCAACATGCTGGAGCTGTACAGAGAAATACATGTTCTTCTGTAACGCCCATGTGGTGATCTAGCCAGTGCATTCAGAGTCATTTCCCCTAAGCAGCACAGAATATAAATAAGTATAGACCAGTACAAATAACAGAAAATAGAGGAAAAAGTGAAATAATGAGAGGAAAACCTAAAGAGACACACACTTGAAGGTGGCATACTTGCCCAGCATGTGTGAGGCCCTGGGTTCAACACCCGTGGGGATTGGGGAGAAGTTTTACCTGGGAAATCTTCTTCAGATAGACATTCCTGCTTGTCTCCTTTCTCAAAGAAAAAAAATTTATGCCAAGAATTCCCTTGCAATCATCTCTTTAAAACTAAAAAATAAAAGATTGAGGTTCATTAATGGGAATACTACCATCAGCTATGTGAATATTCCAGTGTCACTCTGGTATCCTGTTTTTGGAGGGAGGGTGGCAAGGAGGGGCACCAAGTGCTGTGTGCATGTATGTCAATGTCAATATGATTTACATTATGATGTGAGACTATAATGCACCATTAAAAGCATAAAAAACTGAAAAGGAAATAAACTTGCTATTTCTAACAGCATTGCTGTACAATGTCTATTTGCATATGTATATATGTGTTCTACTCTAGTCTCCTGAGAATTATAGGATCTCACCATGATAATATTGAAGCAAACCTGTTCACATCTAAGGAGCTATGTCAATTATTAATTTTCTCACTTTAGAAATGATACTAATAGAGTAGGGCATGATGGCACATGTCTGTAATCCCAGTACTCAAGAGGCTGAGGCGGGGAAATCGCAGATTCAAGGACAGCCTCAGCAATTTAGTGAGACCCTCACAAATTTAGCAAGACCCTGTTTCAAAATAAAATATAAAAAAGGCTGAGGGTATATCTCAGAGGTAAAAATGTCCCTGGGTTCAATCCTCAGGGCCAAAAAAAAGGAAAAAGAATATTAGTAGAATAATATATCATGCAGAACTCTATAATTTGAATCGTAGCTCCAAAAATAAAATAAAATAATGAAAATATAATCCTATATTAGTGAAATAATTCATTCCATCAACCATGACTCACAAAGTACCACTCAGTCTCATTTGTTGGCCCTTGTTTATTAGCTGTGTGACTCTGGGCTTAAAAACTTGCTTAATGCCAGGCGTGGTGGCTCACGCTTGTAATCCCCACACTTGGGAGACGGAGACAGGAGGATAGCACAGGTTCGAAGCCAGCCTCCCTGGCTTTAGAGACCCTGTTTCTAAATAAAAAGTATAAAATAGGTCTGGGAGTGTAGCCCGGAGGAGGAAGGGTTTCCAGGAACCCCAGTACCACCAAAAAAAATAAATAAATAAAACACTTGCTTAATGTTGCTGGGCATGGTGGCACATGCTTGTAATCCCTACACTTGGGAGGCTGAAATAGGAGGATCTCACAGGTTCAAAGCCAGCCTCAGCTACTTAGTGAGGCTCTCAGCAACTTAGTGAGACCCTATTTCCAAATAAAATATATATTTAAAAAATAGGTCTGGGAGTATAGCCGGAGGTAGAAGGCCTCTGGGTTCCACCCCCAGTACCATTAAAAAAAAAAAAAAAAAAAAAAAACTTGCCCAATGTCACATAGCTAATCAGAGCCACTTCTGAGGACTCAAACCAGGGCTTGTCCAATTTTATAACGTAAGATATTAGCCACATACATTTCAGATCATAAGTTTTAAAAATAAAGACTTTTCTGACAAAATAAATTATTAAATGAGAGTCTACCATAATACTATTATGCTTTTATCAGAAGGGAGAAGGGATGAGGGCAGTGGAATGAGAATGTGATTGGCAGTGTGACAGCTGGAGTTCCCGAATAGGTTGGCCATCCCTCACCCTGTGATACAGTGAGAACAGCCTCACCTCACCAGTCTTGAGTTTCCTCTCACATAAAAAGAAGGAACTAGCCAGGCATGGTGGAGCACACATGTAATCCCAGTAATTGGGAGGTTGAGACAGGAGCATCGCGCAGGTTTGAAGCCAGCCTCAGCTACTTAATGAGGCTCTCAGCAATTTAGTGAGACCTTGTTTCCAACTAAAATATAAAAGGTCTGAGAGTATAGCCCAGAGGTAGAAAGCCCCTGGGTTCCATCCCCAGTAACCAAAAAACAAAAAAAGGATTGTAGGAGATTTGGGACAGTTCCAGCTGAAGGAGATAAGTCAATGTGTTAAATTTTATTTATTTATTTATTTATTATTTTTTGGTGGTACTGGGGTTCCTGGAAGCCCTTCTACCTCCGGGCTATATTCCCATGCCTATTTTATATTTTTATTTGGAAACAGGGTCTCTTAAGCCAGCGGGGCTGGCTTCGAACCAGCGCGATCCTCCTGTCTCCGCCTCCCAAGCACGGGGATTATAAGTATGTGCCACCATGCCTGGCTCAATGTTTTATTTTATGTTGAAGTAATTTTTGATCAGTTCCTAATTATTTAGGTGTAGTTCTCAATGAATCTTAAAAGAGAATCACCAAACCTGGAACCTCTGAGGCTCTAGGCCTTTCTCTAAAGGTTCTTCACACGCGTTTACTTTGGTGGGTCATGATGGTGGTCCGTCCCCAGTCAGTCTCCCAGGAATAGTCTCTTGCCCCTTGCTCTTGAACTGTCTCTGCAACTTGCTTCTTTTTGTTGTTGTTTTGTTGTTGTTATTGTTGTACTAGAGATCAAACCCAGCAGCATTCTACCTCTGAGCTGTACCCACAGCCCTATTTTTTATTCTTTATTTTGAAAGAGGGTCTCACTAAGTTGAGGGGGCCCTCACAATACAACTTGCTTTTGAACAATAAAATACAATAGACTGATGCTGGTGGCTAGGACATAAGAAACTTTAGTTCCCACTTATGTTATATAGAACATTCCTCCTTGGGAAGTTTGCTCTTAAGCCAGTTACCAAGTAAGAAACATGACTACCCTGGACCACTCCATCCAACCACAGGCAGATGCTCTGTGGAGGGGCTCTAGTTAAAACTCCAGCTAAACCAGGTACAGTGGCACACATCTGTATTCCTAATACTTGGAAGGCTGAGACAGGAGAATTGTAGGTTCCTATCCAGCTTCAGCAACCTCGTGAGGTCCTCTGTAATTTAGTGCGACCCTGTTTCCAAATTAAAAAAAAAAAAAAAATAGGGCTGGGAGTGTAGCTCTGAGGTAGAATTCCCCTGGGTTAAAACAAAACAAAACAAAAAAACTCCAGCTACACTTTCAGTCAACAGCCCATTTCAACTTCCAGGCACCAGAGTGAATAAGCCACAAATAAAAAATATAAGAAATCAGATGCTTTCCCTAATATGTGAACGTTAAGGGGAAATGGATCATAGGAAGAACTCTAGATGAAAAAGGAAATCCTATAGAGGAGCAAATAAGGCAACCCAAGTGTAGGGAAGGGAGGGGAGAAGAAGGAAACTCTCTAAAGCACATGATGTACTTATTCATATCATAGTCAACCACTAAACCAAGCATGGGAAGGAGGGATGGGGAGGGAGTGGGGTGGGGACTGGGTGGGTGCTTGCTGGGTGATGTGTGCATGTACTCTACACAAGTTTCTTACCCCATTATGATGTATGAATACAAAACACCAATAAAGAAATTTTTAAAATAAGCCATTTTGTACAGCCCCTGTAGGGACCTCTGATGATTACAGCCCCAGCTGTCACCTGATTGCTACCACATGAAAGACTTCAAAGGAGAATTAGCCAACAGAGCCCTGCGAGCTCACAGATCTATGAGAGAGAATTAAAGATTGTTGTTTTAAACCTCAAAGTTTGTTATACAACAATAAATACAGAACAGACAAACTCAATTTAAAACAGGAAAGCAAAATGAAAATATTATATTTAAACTGTTTCCATGCTTATCCTGCCTATAACATGAACATATTCCTTTGAAAATGGCAGTTGTCATGGTGAATTCATTTCTAACCTGAATTTTAGGCAGAACAGGACAATAAATATGTTTGTCCTAGCTTGTAAATATATATACTCCAGTAACTTCCTTTCTTAAATAATTAGAATGATCCATGGATTAAGTATTATACTTAGTTGTTTGAATCTCAATCTTACTGGTATTTTATGCAACCTACAATTTTTCTTGCCACATTAAAATGCTCATCGGAGGCTGGACATGATGGCACACTTTTGTAATCCCAGCATTTGGGAGACTGAGACCGGAGGATCACGGTTCACGGACAGCCTCCTCTACTTAGTGAGGCCCTCCACAACTTAGTGAGACCCTGTTTCAAAATAAAAAATAAAAAATAGGGGAGGGGGTGTAGCTTGGAGGTCGAATACCCCTGGGTTCACCCCCAGACCTGCAAAAAAAAAAAAAAAATCTGTTTTCTGGTCTCTTTCATTTGCCACCTTGTAAAAGAAAAGCAATCAATTTCTAGATAAATGAAGATATCAAAATTTGCCTTTTGTTGTCAATTGCTTTGAGTTTGAGCAGAGATGTCACACTTGTGTGTGGAATGGATATATATTAATATGGTTAATTTGCTCAGTTTTTTTTCTACTTGGGCAGAAAAGAATCCCTAGAATGAAACAGCCTATAGTTTAACTTAAAGAATAGTATAGTTTTTGGAAAAGGATATCAATTTTTCAGCTCTTCCTCAGATTGCTGGCTTAGGTGATCAGAATGCCTTCAAGTTTATTTCTCTCTATTTCTTATATGCCTGTGAATCTTACAAGTAAACTGAAACAAAGAACTTGACGCTTATTTACCCTTGTATGTTCATAATAAATTGTAGGTTCACATGTAATTATTATTGGTTTGATTTTTCTCTATTCAATCTGATGCCCAGAAGAAAACGTGCATTAAATCAAAAATAGGGAAAAAATCTGCATGGTGATATTAATATATATTTGCTCATATGAAAAGTTTGACTTATATTTTAAAATTGGGTATATCTATTGTAGCTAACTTCTTTTCTGACCACTGAGAGAGATAAAGATCTTTCAGTTTGTGAAAACATCAAATGTCAATTCTTACTCTTGCTTAAGATTTGTTGAATGTTACTTGTTATATGACTTCAAAAAGAAAATGTTGACAAGGAATGATTTTTCTTTATCTCAGTGTATTTCTTTAATTTAGTTAATTTTCTTTTAAATTAGTATATAACATTCATGACTGTAATTCTAGGTTTCCTCATTTTAAAACCTGGCATTTCTTAATCTCTGCCCCTAGAAATATTATTCTACTATTTTCTTTTTCTTTTCTTTTTTTTTTTTTTTTCCAGTTCTGGGGATGGAACCCATGGGCATTCAACCTCTGAGCTACACCCCCTGCCCTATTTTTTTTATTCTTTATTTTGATACAGGGTCTCACTGAGTTGCAGAGGGCCTCACTAAGTAGCTGAGGTTGTCCACGAACCGTGATCCTCTGGTCTCAGCCTCCCGAATGCTGAGATTACAAGAGTGCGCCACCATGCCCTGCTTATTTTACTATTTTCAATTGAGATATTATTGTACTATTTCAAAATTCCTTAAGACTTTTCAAAACAATACACATTTCAAAGATTGGCTCCACTCTTGTCATGATTTACAAGTTTGTATATGATGCTTCTATACTTGAAAAATTTTTAACCTTTTCTGCTAAGTCATAACGCGGCACTGATACGTGGGATACTCTCCCGTGCATAGTTCCAGAGACACACATAGCATACCTATCCTATGGTTCTGCAGATCTCTGAATATACAATATGTAATTTCACACTGGTTAAAATTGCAGTGTGAAATTAACCTTGAAGCCATTTTAACTGATTTTTAAAAGTAAATCATTCACAGATTATATTATTGTAATAATTATTGGCAACATGCTACTTGCTCAAAACCTCTTAACCAATAGCAACGTGTGACATAACATCACTACTGAATTGTTGGAGAACCATTATGCCACATTATTTCTATTTTACATAAATTGCCTCACGTTGGCATAATATTGTTCATAACATTCTCTTACCCTTTTAATGTCCATAGCACCTATCCCCTTTTCATTCCTAACATTAGAAATTTGTGTCATTTCTTTTTTCCCTAATCGGTCTGGCTAGGGGGATTTATTAACTTTATTGATCTTTTCAAAGAAATAGTTTTTGGTGTCATTGGTTTTGATTGTTGTTTTTTCCCTTTAATTGCTTTTTCAGTCTTATCTTTATTATTTCAATTTTTTGCTTATGTTGACTTTGTTCTTTTTCTAGTTTCTTAAAGATGAAACATTTGTTTTTTTAATCTCTCTCTCTCTCTCTCTCTCTCTCTCTCTCTCTCTCTCTCTCTCTCCCCCTCTCTCTCTCTTCTTTCTTCTCTTTCCTTTTTTGTGGCTCTGGGGATTAAACCCAGGGACATTTTATCTTCAAGCTACACATCCAATACTTTTTTTTTTTGGTACTGGGAATAAAACCCAGGGGCCTTCTACCTCCAGCTATACTCCCAGATTTGTTTTATATTTTATTCGGAAACAGGGTCTCACTAAGTTGCTTAGAGCCTCACTAAATACCTGAGGCTGGCTTCAAACCTACGCCATCCTCCTGTCTCAGCCTCCCAAGTACTGGGATTACAAGCATGTGCCACCCCCCTTCCGGTCCTATTTTATTTATTTTTATTTGGAAACAGTACCACAAAATTGCTGTCAGCCTCACTAAATAGCTGAGGCTGACTTGAAACCTATAATCCTTTTGTCTCTCAGCCTCTCAAGTACTGGGATTACAGGCATGCGCCACCATGCCCGGCTTCTTTGTTTCTAATATAAGCATTTTAATGCTACAAATTTCCCTCTAGTCACTGCTTTATCTCCATCCCACAAATTTCATTGTGTTGAATTGTCATGATCACTTAATTCAAATACTTTATATTTTTCCTTCTGAGAAAATGAGATCCATGAGTTATTTTGAATGTAGAAACTATTTAGAAATTTTCAGGTCTACTAATGATTTTTAGTTAAAAATTTCTGTGGTTAAAAGACTATAATTTTGGCTGGGCGTGGTGGCGCACACTTGTAATCCCCGCGCTTGGGAGGCAGAGACAGGAGGATCGCGCAGGTTCGAAGCCAGCCGCGCTGGCTTTAAGAGACCATTTCCAAATAAAAATATAAAATAGGTCTGGGAGTGTAGCCCGGAGGTAGAAGGGCTTCCAGGAACCCCAGTACCACCACCACCACCACCACTAATAATAATAATAATAATAATAAACCATAATTTTCACGATTTTAATTCTTCCAAATATGTTAAGTCTACCTTTATGGCATAGAATGTGATCTATCCTGGTGAATGTTGTATGTGCATTTGAAAAAAATGCATTCCACTGTTACGAGGTGGCATATTTTATAAATGCCAGTTAGGTTAAATTGGCTAGTGGGGGCTATTTCAAGTCATCTATACCCTTACTGATTTTCCATTTGTCCTATCAACTACAAAAAGTGTTGAAATCTTTCAGTAGAATTGTGGATTTGCCTGTCTGTCCTCTCAATACTATTAATTTTTGTATTCTCCTATTCTGAAACTCTGTTTCTAGATATATAAGCATGCAGGGTTGATATATATTGTAGATGGATTTTATCATTATGAAATGTGCCTCTTTATCCCTATTAATCCTTATTATGAAGTTTGCTTTGGTATTAATATTGCCACTCCAGCTCTTTCATTATCCGATATACTGAGGTATAATTTACATACAACAATTTTAAGTGTACAAATTTGTGAAACTGAGACACCTGTAATTTTGTAATAATCACCATAGCCATGATATAAAACATTTCCATCATTCCAAGCAAATTCTTTCTGCCTCTTTGCAGTCAATCCCCAACCAGATCCCTGGTACCTGGTATCTGCAGTTTTGCATTTTCCAGAATGCTATATGGTCGGATAAAACAGAAAATAGCGTTTTGGACTGGGCGTCTCCCACATAGCATGATGCATTTAAGATAAAACCAGGTTGTTCATTTGTTTCTTCTTATTGCAAAAGGTATTTTATTGTGTAGATTAGTTCATTCTAAAAATCCATTTGCCAGTAGGATAACATTTGGGTTTCTTCCAGTTTGGAGAATATATATATATATATATATATATATATATATATATATATATCCAAATTTGAATAAAGTTTTTGAATGGAAGTGTGTCTTTATTTCCCTTGGGTAAACACCAAGCATGATATTGTTGGGTCCTGTGATAATACTAGTATTTGAAAACAGAGAGTGGTGGTCCTGGGCTGTCTTTCTTTAATCATCAAAATTCGAATTAGTGCTAAAATCGATGCCATTGGTTGGGAAATCACGAGGCATGCTGAATACTGTACTAAGTGAAAGATGAGACTACACAATAAAACCTTGATATCTCTATGTATCTAGACATGCTATGCCTTCAGTGAAACAGGTCAACCGTGGAAAGGAAAAAAATGTCAAGAAAATTCACAAATAAAGTTCTGGTCTTGATTCTACTATGAAGATTAAAAAAAAAAAAGGTTCATATAATGACCTTCGAAAATGACACCACTTGAAATGATTAACCGAGTCCAACACCTTATTTAGAAATTTACGCCTACAGCGCAAATGTACTCTCAACATTCAACTGACCTAAGATGTTCACACATTGTATTTGATGGGCAGACATCGTATTTTAAGGGTGCCCAGGATGACTGTCGAATGTTGTCTGGGACTCGATTCAAGCTCTCGCGATCATTCTTCCTGGCCGCAGACCTAGGTCTTCATTGAGGACTAAAGTGGCTACAATCACCTGCCCTCGGGCTCGCGAGCGAGCGGAGCCCCGGTCGGAAGCGGAGCCGCGGGGAGCCGGGCGCGGGCGGCGGGCGGGGCGCGCAGGTGCGGCGCGGGCGGCGGGCTCAGCGGGCCGGGGGCGGCGGGCTCCGCGTGTCCCCCCCGCCCCGCAGCTCGGCCCCGCAGTGCGGGCAGGTGAGCCTGGCGGCGCGGGCCGCTCCGGACGGCGGCGGGGATGCTGGCGCGGGTTCGCCGGCCGCCGTCACCTGACTCGGCCGGGCGGGGCGGGATGGGCGGCGGCGGGGGCGGCGGGCGCGGTGCGGGGCTGGCCACGCGCGGCGGCGCGGACTGGGGCGGGCGGCGGCGCGGCACCCGCGGGCTCGGCGGCGGTGAGTACGGCGCCTCCCCGCGGACCGCAGGGCCGCCCGGGCGCCGAGGGGGCGCGGTGACAGCTCGGGGGGAGGGGGAGGGGCTCGGGGCCTGCGGCAGGGGGCGCGGGGAGGCCCCCCGGCCACGGTGCGGGGGCCCTGCAGGCGGGAGGGAGGCGAGGACAGAACATGGCGCGATGCTGGGATAATCTCTGCCGCCGCCGAGGGAGGACGAGCCGGGGCTGGGGGAGGGGAGGGGAGGGGGAGGGGGCTCGGGATGGGATTCGTCCTCGGCAGCCGGCGGCCGGGAGGAGCGGGCTCCTGCAGGCATCGCCCCCCGGCAGGCGCCGCACCGGTGCGGGGCGCGGGCGCGGGGCGGGGGGGCCTCGGGCCGGCGGGGGGGGGGCGCATCCCCGGCGCGGCGCGGGGACGGGCAGGGCGCGGGCCGCGTGCGGGTGGAGCCGAGCCGCCTCCCTCCCTCCTCCTGCAGGAGAGTGAAGCGGTCGACGCGGCTGGGGAAGAAAGATGTCGGGCCAGACGCTCACCGACCGGATCGCCGCCGCTCAGTACAGCGTGACGGGCTCGGCGGTGGCGCGAGCGGTCTGCAAAGCCACCACGCATGAGGTGATGGGCCCCAAGAAAAAGCACCTGGACTGTAAGTGTCTTTATGTAAGCGGGACGTGCGCGCTCCGCGGGCTGCAGCCCGAGTCGCCTCCAGCCCTTCACCTTGATGCGGGCCCCGGTCTCCCGCTGACCTCCAAGGCTTTTTGTTTTGGGGTTTTCGGGGAGGGGGGGGGGTTATGTATGAAATTAGGTGTTTCCCATTTCCCTTTTCTCTCTTTTTCCACCAGTCTCCCTTCTCCAGGTGAAGGGAGAGCAGTCGTTGCATAGTCAAAACAGAAGAAAAAGAAACTTAAAAAAGGTGAATTCATAGAAGGTCAAATTTTTCTCCTTAGTTATTTCCGAAATACACTTTGGCTACTTCTAAAATAGTAAAATAGTACTATTTTTTTTTTCCAGTATGGGGTATGGGGGATGGAACCCAGGGGCATTCTACCTCCAAGCTACACTCCCAGCCCTATTTTTTTTTTTTTTTTAATTCTTTATTTTGAAACAGACTCTCACTGAATTGCAGAGGGCCTCACTAAGTAGCTCAGGCTGTAGGCCAACCCGGATCCTCCTGTCTCAGCCTCCCGAATGCTGGGATTACAAACGCGCGCCACCACGCCCGGCTAGGCTAGTACTATCTTTTTCAGTATTGCTACAGAGAGAGTCGGGGGTGGGGGAGAGAGAGAATGTGCCAATCTTGTCAGTACACCAAATTGAAATACGTTCAAGCTATTGAATGAGGGAATGACACTTCAGAGATAATGACAATTTCATTTAACACATCCTGGCACACCTCTTTGTCTCATTCTCAGAAAATGCTAGGTGGAATGATTACACTGTGGCCACAAAATGGATGCACTTTCTCAGGACTGGAGATAGTGCAATTTTTGGTTAACACATTTCATCCATAATGTTTTTGATATTGGATATTTAATGGGAAAAAGGCTTTCTTCTGGTTTGGGCTTTATGTATTTCTGAAATATTTTATTTAACTAACATTGTAAATCCTTTTGTCATTGAAAGGTAAATAGGGACACTTTACACAGAATTTCACAGCTGGGCATAGTGGAGCATACCTATATATCCAATACTTGGGACGCCAAGACAGGAGGATCACCGGTCAAGGCCAGTGTCAGGAACTTAATGGAAACCTGTTTCAAAATTTTAAAACGGTGGGGGTGGGGGGCTGAGAGGGCGGCCCACTGGTAGAATTCCCCTGGGTTCAATCCCCAATAGCAAAATAATAATAATAATAATAATAAGGTTTTTTCCCCCACTTGCTTTGGGTAGTGAGGCTCCTCATAAGTAAGGCTACATCAGAGTATAGTTTGCTGTTTCTGTTCAGTCTTTCTTAACCTGCCTAGGGTATTTTGTCCTGTTGTGATGTTTGTGGGTAAAGATCAGGCATGAGAGATAAGTATAGCCGTGCTCATTTTCCCATCTTGCTTCCTTGGCTCAGTTGCTGGTTTTCTTTTGCTTTAGACCATCCCCCCACCCCGTCCCCTTTTATAGCTAAGAAAATAGCATCAGTGTTAGAAGTGACTCTAGCCCTATCATCTCCGTAAGCAAAGCCTGAGCAAGCTCACAGCTGGACATTTTAAGACTTGTCCAACCTTGCAAACCTGTTGTCTCATTGCAATGAAAAGTTGTGGGTTTTTTTTTTTTTTTTCCTTTCAAGAAGCTCTTCTAAAAGGAAGACATCATTACTTCTTTCCTGGAGGAATGCTTAACAAAATTCACTGATTATGCTTTCATATTATACATATAGTATAGGATAAGAAAGGCCCTCAGGGCCAGGACACCTAACAGGAAGTAGGAATTATAAATTTATGAGCAGCTCATTTTTCTGCAGCATGCTGAATCATTTAGCCATTTTTCCGTCAGTTTCCCCAACTCTGAAAGGATGACTCATGTCTTAGTGGTGTATGTCATCTAGTAAATTCTCATGATAAAAAAGGTAGAGATTATGGATGTGCTAGAGGTTGCTCTGTTATGAAAAAGATAAATTAGTACATCAATACATTTCAGAGAGCATTCACAGGTCTGAGCATTTGACTTCTTCAGATCTGAAAATTAGTCACTTTAGTCTTTTATATCTAGAAAAGTCTTAAAATTTTTGAAAATGAGAGGTTTTCTAGTATTTCCGGCAAATATTAGTGAGTGAAATGACTTTGAAGATATGCAACATATGGAGAAGATTTCATGTTAAAAGAAAGCAGCTAAAATAAGAGTTGGCATTGAAGTATTCATATGCATGATTATGCCAGCTAAGCATTTGTTGAGCAGCTACTATATGCCAGGCACTGAGCTTTACATTCTGAACCTGTGAGGGTAATAAACTTCCATAGGTTTTAAACATTGCATTTAGCTGCCATCTGTAGTTTATTTTCTAATATTCTCTAGTGATAAGTGAGCTGGTCATAAATTTATAATTCCTACTTCCTGTTAGGTGTCCTGGCCCTGAGGGCCTTTTCTATTCTATTCTATATGTATAGCATATGATAGTACATGATAGCATAGTCGGTGACTCTTGTTAAGCATTCCTCCAGGTCTAATCTCTAAAACATCTATACTGTTTGCATAGCACTGTGTAAAACTGAGCATCAATCTCCCAACACACACATACACACTGAAGTCTCTACACATAAAATTTTTTAATTATGTCGTTTATGGAAATGAGAAAAGGCCAAGCACTAAGGACTGTTCGTTAGTGGTTTTTCTTTTTAATGTTCTACTTTTCCAATATATCATAAAATGAATTATATTCAGCTTAAAACCAGCCATTGGGTGAAAAGTTCGGCATCACACTACAAACATGTCCTATTCTAAGAAAAGATGAGATGGAACCTGAATCCATATAAATCATATTCTATTTTATGCAGTATAAGAGGAAATCTCTGCCCTGAATTCCATGTGAAATGCCTTTACAAAGTAGACTGCCTTTGAAATTTATGTATAAATTTTAAGTGACATACCCGTTGTAAAAGTGAACCATACTTGTTATTAGACACATAACGAAGTTTGTCTGTAGGCACTGAAGCCTTCGAAAATTGTTAGTCTTTTAGTCTTGAAATATTAATTACAGTTGGAATGAAAAGAGCACAAAATGTGGACTTGAGGGGTTTGATGTAGAATAAACTCTATTAAAAAGCATCAATAAGTTTAAGAAAACAACGTGATAACTTAGAGCCATTTGGCTTCCCAGTACATTTGGCTTGATGTTAATAGTAACAATTTAATTTATTATTGGTTGGGTTTGTATATAACTTTTTAGTTTGCAATTTGACTGGAGATTATAAAAAGACAGTTTATGGTTCTGATTTTTCAGCGCTATTGGGTTAATTGGGCTCAGAATCTTCATGAAATGTGTATTTAATATTGTTTAAAGTACTGGTTTAAAAGATAATATTTTTCACTTTAGGTTGAAAACCCAACAAAGTACTGTGATTAATCATGGTGACTTACAAAATTATGCTTAGCGGTATATGATTTATGTGTTTTGAGAAATTGTTAACATCAAGAATGGCCTATGGTAAAAAGGTGGAGGTAAAATGAAACTCTGTACATAGACCCTAAAATGTTTTTTCACTTTTTGTTAACAGGATATTTACTGAAGGAAAAAAGATTCAGAAAACCATCACGATAGTCAACAGTTCTATATTAAATTTAAGGGACAGCCGGGCGTGGTGGCGCACGCTTGTAATCCCAGCACTCGGGAGGCTGAGACCTGGAGGATCGCAGTTCGCGGACAGCCTCAGCTACTTAGTGAGGCCCTCTGCAACTCAGTGAGACCCGGTTTCAAAATAAAGAATAAAAAATAGGGCAGGGGGTGTAGCTCAGAAGTAGAATGCCCCTGGGTTCCATCCCCAGACCCGCAAAAAAAAAAAAAAAAAAAAAAAAAAAAAAAAATTAAAGGACATAGTAAATGTTAACAATCTAAATAAAAATTATGTAGTCATGGTACTTTGGGATTATGTAAAACTTTCATTTCATACCCTATCCTACTAAAATAATGATGCTCTGTGCATATGAAAATTAAAGACCTAATTAGTTTTAGGTTTTTTTTTTGTGTGTGTGTGGTACTGGGGGTGAAACCCAGGGGCCTTCTACCTCGGGGCTACACTTCCAGACCTATTTTTATATTTTATTTGGAAACAGGGTCTCCCTAAGTTGCCGAGAGCCTCACTAAGTAGCTGAGGCTGGCTTCGAACCTGTGCGATCCTCCTGTCTCAGCCTCCCAAGTGCGGGGATTATAAGCGTGCGCCACCACGCCCGGCTGATTAGTATTAGTTTTACATTAGTTTTCCTGGGACAACACGTGCATCCTCCTCCTCACCTCCTTTCCTTCCTAACTTCTTGTACCTCCTATTTGGTAGCATCTAAAACCTCCAGGACTCAACAAGTATTCACCTTCTTGATGACAACTATTTTCCACTTCAGTAGGTTTTCCTGATCTGTTTTGTGGTTAATGGCTTAAAGTATAGCTCCAGTTAAATAGCAAACTAAAAATATACATTAGGGTACCAAGAGCCTATCTAAGTACTGTGCCAGGGTTAAGCAGAGATGGCCCAAAGTAACACCTGCAGGGAAAATTTGAAAAGTTTTGCAGCCTTGGTATAAGGTTCATTTCAGCTCAAAGTGCTGATGGTAGATTTCTATATATGCTAAATTGTTAAAATTTATTTAAGCCGGGTGTGGTGGCGCACGCTTGTAATCCCCGCGCTTGGGAGGCTGAGACAGGAGGATCACGCAGGTTCGAAGCCAGCCTCAGCTACTTAGTGAGGCTCTCGGCAACTTAGTGAGACCCTGTTTCCAGATAAAACATAAAATAGGTCTGGGAGTATAGCCCGGAGGTAAAAAGTCTCTGGGTTCCACCCCAGTACCATAAAAAAAAAGCCCTATTTAAGATCATAAAAATTCAAATTTATTCATTACTAATAACATCAAACCAAAACTAATGGAAAGCCAATTCCATTATTAGTACTCAGATTTTTTTTTTCTCATATTAACCTTCTTGAGGGTTTAAAAAAATGTGTTTAGTGCCGGGCATGGTGGCACACACTTGTAATCCCAGTACTTGGGAGGCTGAGACTGGAGGATCATGGTTTGTGGACAGCCTCAGCTACTTAGTAAGGCCCTCCGCAACTCAGTGAGACCCTGTTTCCAAATAAGTAATAAAATAGGTCTGGGAGTGTAGCCTAGAGGTAGAAGGCCCCTGGATTTCATCCTCAGCACCACACACACACACACACAAAGTATTCATCTCACCTAAAAGCAAGAAGATGAAGTTCTAAATATCATGTTTGAAAGTTACTAGAATTTTACTAATGATTTCTTTCCTCTCAAATTAAGAAAAAATAAAATTATATTTCTTAAAAGAATATCTGGTAAGGGTAGGTGTAGGCAATGTGGACTATGTTTTTATTCAAGGCAAATATTAGCAAATTACCACAAAATTCCTGCTGTTTCAATTTTATTCATAAACTATCTGTGAAAAAGAAATTTTGTGAATAAAAGAAAATAATTTAAATCTAAAAACTAATTTGCCTTACATCAACTTGCTTACTACACATAAAATATATTTTACTTTATAGAAATGCAATTTGGTCCCGTGTGGTGATGTATGCTTGTAATTCCAGTCCTTGGGAGGCTGAGATAGGAGGACTGAGATTCACAGACAGCCTCAGCTACTTAAGTGAGGCACTCTGCAACTTAGTGAGACTTTGTTTCAAAATAAAGAAAAAGAAAGTAGGGCTGGGGATGTGGCTAGGATATAAAATACCCCTGGGTTCCATCTCCAGTACAACACACACAAATAAATAAAAGTATAACTATGGTGCACCAATTAGAAATGCAGTTTGAAAACTGAGATATACATTTATATTTGTGATAAATTAATAGGGCTTTCTTTCTCCTGAAGGATCCAAAAAGTAGATAAAACTTACTGAATAAAATAAAGTGAAACAAATTATACAGATTACTGAACCCTAGGGTAACTTTTAGTATAAGAAGTATGCTAACTTGCTATAAATATATTTTACTTTGATGCTAGTCATTCTCATACTGTCTGAGCACATCCTCTTTATTTTCCTATCCCCGGGTACACTCTGTACCTTCTAAATTTCACCAGAAAGACCCAGCCTAATTGTGGGGAGGATATAAGAGATAGGGGGAATATACTGCTGATAAAATATTTAATGAGTGACATTTATATTATAACCCTGCACAAGTCCAGTCTGTGTGGTCCTATGATGTTACTGGATGATGATCAATATTCCAGGAAGGAAATTAAAAAATAACGTGAGGTTCAAGGATTGATAGAGAAGGTGGAAGAGTGGGAAAGAGTCATGGGTAATAAGAAGGAGCACGCTTCAGAAATCACCTAAAAATCATTAAATGGACTAAATATCAGCTAGTAGGGGAATAAGGATTTTTTTCTCAATCTTTTATTTTCAGGGGAAACTTTTATGGCATAATAAACTTACTTGGGTCACTTTAGATATTTATTTCTTTTTATGATCAATGTGGATTAATAGATACTTAAAACCAGTAGAAAATTATTAAGTCAAATTTATTTATTTATTTATTTTTTGCAGTACTGTGGATGGAACCGAGGGGCATTCTACCTCCTCCTAGTTACACCCCCAGCCATATATATATATATATATATATATATATTTTTTTTTTTTTTTAAACAGGGTCTCATTGAGTTGCAAAGGGCCTCACTAAGTAGCTGAGACTGTCTGAGAACCACTATTCTCCTGTCTCAGCCTCCAAAATGCTGCGATTACAATCATGCACCACCATGCCCAGCTCCAAATTCATTCATTCATTCATTCATTCATTCATTCCTTCATTGGTTCTGGGCACTGAATTCAGGGCTTCAAGCATGTTAAATACATGCTCTACCACTGAAATGTTGCTTTAGTGAATTACAAAAGTGTGCATATAAAAAATGTATGAAATTGTATAATTAGTAAATTCAGATTTGGAGGCAGGTACTAAATATTGAGCTCAGGGGCATTCTGCCTCCAAGCTATACCCCTGCCATTGTCATTTTTTATTTTGAAACAGTCTTATTAAGTTGCTGAGGCTGGCCTTGAACCTGTGATCCTTCTGCCTCAGCCTCCCAAGTACTAGGATTACAGGTGTCTGCCACCATGCCCAGCTTACTTCACATCTTAATTGCAATATTCCCTTGCAGCATTTTAGATAAAGATCTAGAATGTTGGTACATTGCCATTTGTAATGTTTAATAAAATGGATCTGAATACTTACTTGTAATTTAATCTGTGCCTTTAGTTCTCTTAACTTTGCACAAATATCCCTTAAAAAAAAAAAAAAAAAAACCTACCTCCTCCTTTAAGTTAATTGATGCTGAAGTAGGGTGTTCTCCAGAGCTGATCTTGGTTTCAGTAATTTGGTAAAAAAAAAAAAAAAAAAATCAAAAGTGACATAATGGCCCTATTCCCTGAAGACCAATTATTCTTTCCTTACAGAATTGTATTGTGAGGACCCCATGTCTGAACCACCATCTAAAGGGAGTGCCTTCAGTTACAATCATAGTATATTTAACTGTTTGAAAGCCACATTAATTGTCTGTCATTAAAATATTTATTCTTCCGTTTCTTTTGTAAATTTCTTTCTTATTTTATTTTATTTTATTTATTTGCGGGTCTGTAGGTGGAACCCAGGGGCATTTGACCTCCGAGCTATACCCTCTGCCATATTTTTTTTATTATTATTCTTTATTTTGAAACCGGGTCTCACTGAGTTGCAGAGGGCCTCATTAAGTAGCTGAGGCTGTCCGCGAACCACGATCCTCCTGTCTCAGCCTCCTGAATGCTGGGATTACAAGCGTGAGCCACCACGCCTGGCTTTCTTTCTCTTTTTAGAGAAATGTTATTTATTTATTTGTTTGTTTATTTATTTATTTATTTTGCTTGTGAAAGGAAAATGTGTTTTCCCCCCTTAGGAATTTATGTAATGTGGTGTTGCTCTATTTTTTTTTTCCTTCCTTGCAAAAGAGGAAACAGTTGAATGCGGTACCCTAATGTCAGTTGTATAATGTCCTATGATTAAGAAGTTATGTGCTCTTCTGTGAGGTAGTTGGGTGAAAACCCAAACCAGAAAGAGAATTAATGTCTGAAAGCTCAGTCTTTCTGTAGCTGTTTTCCTGCACTCCGTTGATTGGCCCTCGGTGTGTGAGAATCCCGTGCGCCTTGTGCAAAGTCTCTCTATTATGCATCTGTAAGGGGCATCTCGAATGTTCTAATGGATTTTGTGAGGTGTTGTTCTTGGCTCCTCAGGAGATAGAAGTTAAGTCTTTCCCTGCTTTGTGTGGTTTCCCTTTTCATTTAATCATTCTCTCATAGCTAGTGCTTTTACTTAAAATTATAACTCTCCTTTTTATGTGAGTTATTCTGTCATCTGTATCCTTAAGCTCTCATTCTACCTCACTTATAAGCATTTTCAAGCATCTCCATTTAAAATAAGCAGGCAAAACCACCCACACAGAAGTGTCTCTGTGACCTTTTCCACCACATAACTGGTCATCGTCTGCTTTTGTTTCTTTAAACAGTGATTTCATCACCCAGAGAAAACAGACATACAACTTCTACACCTCATTAGCTAGCCCCTATCCTTTGATTGGCTTAAGTCATGCTTGAAATGGCAGAATCGCTATTGGGTTCCAGTCCCTGCGCACTCAAGTGAGTAAGCCACTAACCTGAGGCGTCCCTCATCTTCCAAGTCCAAGGGGTGATCCGTTATTTAAAAAAAAAAACAAAAAAAAAAAAACTGAAGCCGGGCGTGGTGGTGGCGCACGCTTGTAATCCCCGCGCTTGGGAGGCAGAGACAGGAGGATCGCGCAGGTTCGAAGCCAGCCGCGCGTGCTGGCTTAGGAGACCCTGTTTCCAAATAAAAATGTAAAAATAGGTCTGGGAGTGTAGCCCGGAGGTAGAAGGGCTTCCAGGAACCCCAGTACCACCAAAAAACAAAACAAACAAACAAAAAAAACCTGATACCTACTTTGGCTCACTTCTGCCTTGATTTATATCAATAATAAACCTCATTTGTAAAACAAAGATTAATAATAATAGTTCCCGTCTCCATGTGGGTGAAGAATGCATGGGAAAACGCATGTGAGATACTTAGCTCAGAGCTTGCTCACAAATACACCGTAATAATGTGTTCTTATCATAGCCTCTGCTGCTAACCATCACGGGTCCAGTTGCCCCTGTTCCTGCCGTGACCACCACTAGGACCATTGCTGGTATTTCCATCATTAGAGCACTTGCATGGATATGCTGGGCGATTTGGCCTGTGGCTTCTTCTCCATGCTTGTTTTTGCCACTCCTTTTACATGGATCCGTTTTTCTTTTAATTCTAACTTTCCTCTTCTGTAGTTTGGAACATGTATTTCCTCTTCCCTAGTTTGGAGCCTACTATTTCCATTCTTTTAGTGATTACCCTTAAGAATTTAATATACACACTTTAAAGTAGATCAGTAATCTTTTTCTTCTTCCCAAAGAAGTTTAGAAACTTTTCACTTTAATTGCCCACTTCAGATTTGTGCACTATTATCATCCAGAGTTTTTGCTCTACCATAGTTTTAACTACGTGTTTATTTAGGCGCATCCACCTTGTAACTGGCTCTGCTCACCATTCCTTCCTTATGTCTAAAATTTTCTTGAACTATATCTATCCTTCTAAGGCCCCTTTAATGAGGTCTTTTACTAGCAAACCGTACTTTGGTCTACCATTTAAAAAAATTATTCATGATTTATAAGTATATTCAGGAACACAATTCTAGAATGAGAAGTCCTCTCTGAAGATGCTATTTTACTCATTTGGCTTCCGTTGTTTCTCTTGAGAATTAATCCATCAGTCTACCTGCCTTTAGGTAATCCCTTTGTTGTTATGGCTGCTTTTAAAATCTGTTTGTCTTGTCCTTCTGTATTGTATATGTTTCTAGAAGTAGCTTTCCATTTCTTTATCCTGTTTGGAACTTGTGTTTCCTGATCTCAAAGTTTTTCATGAGTTCAGGAAAATTCTCAGCCTTTTAATTAACAATGATTGCTGCCGATAGCCATTCTCTTTTTCATTTTTCTTCTTATTTTTTTATTATTTATTTATTTTTGTAGTACTGGGGATTGAACCCGGGGCATTCTACTTCTTAACTACACCTCCAGCCCTATTTTATTATTTTGAAACAGTATCTCACTAAGTTGCAGAGGGCCTTACTAACTTGTTGAGGCTGGAGTAAACCTCTGATCCTCTCTCAGGCCCCCAGTATTGGAAGTATTGGGATTATAAACATATGCCACCATACCTGGCTTATTCTCTTTTACTCTCCTTCAAATATGATTAGACATATGTTAGATTTTATTACATCCTTATATATCTCTAACTAGACCTTTCAGTGTCCAATGCTTTCTTTTCTGTATGCTGCTTTTTTTTTTTTTTTTTTTTTTTTTTTTTTTTTTTGGTGGTACTGGGGTTTCTGGAAGCCCTTCTACCTCCGCGCTACACTCCCAGACCTATTTTTATATTTTTTATTTGGAAACAGGGTCTCTTAAACCAGCAGAGCTGGCTTTGAACCTGCACGATCCTCCTGTCTCCGCCTACCAAGCACGGGGATTATAAGTGTGCACCACCATGCCTGGCAGTATGCTTCATTCTTAATGTTCAATTTATTTGTTTGTATTTTTAATTTTTGAACTTTTTCAAAGTTTTTGGATAAAATATATTTTGTTCTCACACTTTGCATTTCTCTTTTGTTTCTTTACCTTTTTTTTTTTTTCATTACTGGGGATGGAACCCAGGGGCATTCTATCTCTGAGCTATACTCCCAGCCCTACTTTTTATTCTTTATTTTGAAACAGGGTCTCACTGCGTTGCAGAGGGCTTCACTAAGTAGCTGAGGCTGTCTGCGAACCACGATCCTCCAGTCTCAGCCTCCCAAATGCTGGGATTACAAGCATCTGCCACCATGCTAAGCTTCTTTACCATTTTTAACAAGAGTAATTTTCTATTATACATCTTTTACATACATTACATGAAGTACTGTGTCTACTGTTGTTTGTGCCTGGTCTTTAGTCCTGATATTCCCTCCTCGTTCTATAATTTTAGACTCTGAGGTGATGTTGCCTAAGACTTCATCTATGAGAATCCTGAAACCTAGGTCACGCCGAGAGAATATGTATTTGCTTTAGACTGACCTCAAGATGCTCTCAGAGCACCCTGTCTAGTGTGTGTTTAGGTACCAGTAAGGTACCCTATTCATAACCTGAAAATCCAAAGAATTCAAACGACCAAAATTCTTTTTGTAAATCATTTCATGATAAAAGTAGACCTGATGTAGAATTTATACTACCTATCATGAAATACAGCTGCAGAAATATTGTCTTACTATGGTGTGCCATGCAAATTATACTGGGGCATTAGTGTTTTGTGGGGGGAGTACTAGGGACTGAATTCAGGGGCATTCTATCTCTAAGTTATACCCCCAATCTTTTTTAAAATTTTTACTTTGGCCGGGCGTGATGGCGCACGCTTGTAATCCCCACGCTTGGGAGGCGGAGACAGAGGATCTCACAGGTTTGAAGCTACCCGTGCTGGCTTAAGAGACCCTGTTTCCAAATAAAATGTATAAAATAGGTCTGGGAGTGAGGCCAAAAGGTAGAAGGGTTTCCAGGTAACCCCAATACCACCATAAAAAAAATAAGGTCTAGCTAAGTTGCCGAGGATGGCCCCAAACCTGCGATCCTCTTGTCTCAGTCTCCCAAGTACTGAGATTACATGCCTGGCCATGAGATGTTAATATTGTGTATGTACCAGATGCCTTTGTTGAATCTGAAGAGTAATGAAGTTTGAAACATATGGCCCTTAAGAGTATCAGATATTGGAGTGTGAGTCTGTAGAATCAATTTTAATCATAACCTTGGGCAGGTGGAAAGCTGCTGCTACAATGGCCTCAGATTTTTTTACCCCTCATTTATCGAGAGTTTAGGCTTAGGAGGACACTTTTTTTTTTTTTCCTGTTGTCTCCCTTTCCTAAAAGGTATTTGTGTTTGCCTTTTCTTCTGGCGTTACTAAGGGTTTAATGTTAGGAGGATCCAAACCTTACTTAAGGGGTCTTATAGTCAGCTAGTCACTTTGCTTAATCCTGAAGGCCCCAGGATGGGCTGTAAGAATCCGAGCCCTTAGGGCCCCAGATCAACACAGGCTTTCAGGGCAGCTTCCTCTTCAGTCTTCTGTGGGATTTCCTGAAACCGCTCTCTTTTTTTGTGTGGCTCTAGGGATTGCTTTTATTTTCTTATGAGTTTAGCTAAATGGATGGGAGGATGCCTACAATATTTCTCTAGATTATCAGGTCTTTTTTCCTTGATACTTCACCTGCACGTTAGAGTGAAATCACCTTGACTTTCTAGCTTTTGTTTTTGTTTTTTTCCTATACACACACACCCCCCCACAGTTCATTCTCTAATTCATTGGATGCACTATACTGTGAATTTCTTTTGGGCCTTGGTACATGTTGTTTCTTTGTCTTAAAATATTTTTTAAAAATCCCTCATTTCCAAAATCTAGAAGTAGACATTCTTTCTCAGTGCATAGAAGCACCCCTACCCTATATTATATCCCTTTCCTGTCACTCACTGATCTGCACTGGGATTCTGTTTAGTATTAGTCTGGTTTATTTTGTTTTATTTCAGGAGTACGTTTTTCTTTATTAGAATAAGTACATTTTTTATTAAACTGTATAAAGTGGAATTACAGGTTCTGCTATTGTTTTTAAATCTTTGAATGCTGGATTTTATCACATTAATGCCAAATTTAATTGTTCTGACATAACAGTGAAATTGCATATAATTTTGGTTCACCAGTCTGTCTTAAGGATTGATAAATTGCAGATATTCAGCAGATGGTGAATTTCTTTGGCAGGCTTAATTTCTTATTTTGAAACCATTTCTTGACTTGCCCAAAACATCTGAATTCTTATGATAAATAGCTTTGAACTGACAATGAAATGTCCCTTGAGCTGGACTTCGGCTTCAGTTGCCTTTGTAAAGGCAGTCATGGCGCACTATGTCTTGGATACAGCTCTTTTAAAACTTGATGTCTGGGGCTGGGGATGTGGTTTAACAGCTAAGCCCTTGCCTCGCTTGTGGAAGGCCCCAGTTCGATCCTCAGCACTTTCAGAAGCCAGGCTTCATCGATCTTAGAGCTGCATCTCTTTTATTCCTTGGAGCCAGTGGAACCCCATTAAGATTCTTTAATCCCAGCATTCGGGAGGCAGAGACTGGAGGATCGCGGTTCACAGACAGCCTCAGCTACTTAGTGAGGCCCTCTGCAACTCAGTGAGACCTGGTTTCAAAATAATAAAAAATAGGGCAGGGGGTGTAGCTCAGAGGCCAGATGTCCCTGGTTCCATCCCCAGACCCACAAAAAAAAAAAAAAAAAAAAAAAAAAAGAGAGAGAGAGAGAGAGAGAGAGATAGAAATTCTTGGCCAGCAAGCAGTATTATAACATTCTTAAAGTACAGAAATTGGCCATACCAGAACCCTGACCTTAGACTTACAGCTTCCAGAACCAAGATAGTGTATTCTGTAAGCTGAACAGTTGAGCCACCTGACTCCTTATTCTTGCCATTCATTGACTCCACTTGTACCCTGTGTAAGCTAGCCTTGAACCGGCCGTCCTCTTGTCTCTGCCTCGCAAGTACTGGGATTGTAGGCATGTGCCACCACGCCAGACCTGTAATGCAATTTTTACAGTTTCAAAGATTCAGTTCATAGTTGGCCAGCCCCAAGGCAGAAACCATGGCAGCAGGGCACAGTGGAAGGATGTTGCTCTCCTATCATGGTGCCAAAAGTAGACCTGAAGCTCATTTTAGGCTATTTTAACACCAGAGTGATAGAAGAGTTTGGTAAATATTTGCTAAGTTGAGTTTTTATTACACACTTTATATTTCAAATATGAGACCCTTTTTACCTCACAATCTTTCTATTTGAAAGTTTTCCTTTTACCTGCTATTTCTCAGAAAAGCAAGGAACTAAACTTGATCCATTCTCTCAAAAGAGCATAAAAGCAGTTGATGCGGAATACTGGAGGAAAAAAACAAAATTACTTAATTGCGTATTGTAAGTAGTTAATGCATATATCCTGATTGTCAACACTGGCATTCTTGTGATATGATAAAAATTTAGTTTGGGGAAATATTATAACCTTGATATGAAAAGTTAGAACAATGGACAAGTTGTTAAAATTGGAAAAATGCTAGATTTTTGACAAATTATATCTATTTTTTTAGTTGTGCATTCAATGCATATGTATACTTCTCTTGGTACATATCACTAATTACTAGATATTAGAATGATTAGATATCAATATTAGAAAAAATCATTCACCAGTATTTTGTGTAGCTTATGTGTACACCCATTTACTTTGGTCTTTTTGAAGTTGGTTGCAGTTGGGTACCATTGTTTATCAATATCCATTTTACAATTCATAAACATATATGTACTCTACATATTAAAGACAGCTATAAAAATGAACGTAACTTCAAATTTTGCACTAAAATGTTATAACTAGTGAAATTTAGCGATGTTATCACTAACATGACAATACTACCATTACAAAAAAAATGTGAGTAATATGACCGGAGACAGCTCATTGGTAGAATGCTTGCCTAGCGCGTGAGGCCCTGAGTTCAATCTCAGTTGGTGCATGTGCGCGTGTACACACATGCACACACACACTCATACACAAAATAAAAGTGGAATTTAGAAATTGAGGAGTTTAGAAAAGCAGTGAGTAAAGAAGACGAACTTCACCTAAAATGGAAGATTCTTTGGGCTTTGTAAAGAGAGCAGTAAATGTCAACATATTTAATTTGTGGGTTTTTTTCTTTTGGTGCTAGGACGGACATTCTGCCTCTGAGCTATACCCTCAACTTCTCCCCCGTTTTGAAATGGCCGCACTAACTTGCTGACAGTCTCACTAGGTTGCTGAAGCTGGCTTCCAACCTGAGAACCTCTTGTCTCAGCCTCCCAAGTGCTGCTTAATTTGGTATTTAATTACATATTTAGAGAAATTAGAAATTACTTTCAGTGTGGGGCTTTTGATAGCTTATTTAGGTTAATCCCATTATTTACTCATTTAACAAATATTTGGATGTTTACCAAGTGCCAGGAATTATTTCGGGAGGCAGGGGTGCCGCGGTGAATAATATACACACAGCCCTTGGCATGAGAGAGCTTGCAACTTAGTAGAGGAGAATGAAAATGAAATAAAGAATTACAAGTGATTCAAAGAAGAACCCACTAGAGTGGAGGTGCAGGGCAGAGGGAGCAAAGTTTAAACTTGGACTCGAAAGGACTTACGTCAGTGAAGTGTGGGCAAGGGCTGCTGCAGGCTGCTCTCTGGGAAGAGGCGCGCAGAAAGCGAGGCACGTTTCAAGATGAAAAGTCGAGGTTACTGGAAGACTGAGTTTAGGAGGATAGGAAATGTTAAGATGTGAGACCCGAAGTGTGGACAGGCCCTGATGTGGAGGGCCTTTGAGGTTAGAGTCTTAAAAGTCATCCAGCCTCTTAGTTTAATGGATGATAAGCTGAATTCCAAAGAAACAAAATCACAAATTGTGTATGTGTTAACACTGAACACTTCTTATTTACTGCTGTAAGCATGTGCTCTTGTGTGTCATTGCTTTGTTCTCTTAGTTCTGACTGCGCCATCTATGCCATAGAATTTCACTATAATCTCATCATTAGACTGGCTAATGTCAAAGTGTGCAGTTTACAGCTGCTCCAGCTTCTAGGTAGGTCATTCAATGAGAGCATGGCTTAACGAAGTTCTGTTTTGTTTCTCCTCAACCCACCGAGGTTGCAGTGTGTTCATGGTTTTCTGGCCTCTTCATTAAGTATTTTAACATGAAGTGGTCTGCTACCTTAAATGAGCCTGAGTCTACATGGAAGGTTCTGCATGATGCTGATTTGAGGCTGAACTCATGAGCAGGCTGCATGAACTGTTTAACATTTGCATCTTTTCACTGTGGTTCTCTATTTGTTTTTTCTACAATAATTCTCACTAGGACACCAAAAGAGTTGCATTGCATTTTATGAAGAATTGTGTGATAGGGTGATATTGCTCTACCAAGGGTGTGTGTGTGTGTGTGTGTGTGTGTGTGTGTGTGTGTGTGTGTGTGTGTATATATATATATATTTGCAATAAAACAGATCTTAACAGCATGGAGATTCAAGTTTGGTTCTTTTTTTTCCTGTGGTACTCAGGTTGGAACCCAGAGGCTTTCTACCTTTGGGCTGTGCTCCCAGATCTATTTTATATTTTATTTGGAAACAGGGTCTCACGAAGTTACTGAGAGCCTCACTAAGTAGCTGAGGCTGGCTTTGAACCTGTGCAATCCTCCTGTCTCAGCCTCCCAAGCGCGGAGATTACAAGCGTGCGCCACCACACCTGGCTACAACTTTGGTTCTTATTGTAGAATATACAGATCATTTCATGGGGCAGTTCTGTGGCGTAAGAAAGAGGTATTTCTTCAGGTAAGCTCAGCTTTACTTTCTCAACTCAAAAAGAGTATGAATTTATTCCTCAATTGGTGGGAGTTTAAATCGATAGGAATAGCTGGGCGTGGTGGCGCACGCTTGTAATCCCCACACTTGGGAGGCTGAGACAGGAGGATCGCGCAGGTTCGAAGCCAGCCTCAGCTACTTAGTGAGGCTCTCAGCAACTTAGTGAGACCCTGTTTCCAAATAAAATATAAACTAGGTCTGGGAGTATAGCCCGGAGGTAGGAAGCTTCTGGGTTCTATCTCCAGTACCACCAATAAATAAATAAGTAAGTAAGTAAGTAAGTAAGTAAGTAAATAAATAAATAAATAAATAAATAAATAAATAAATAAATAAATTGATAGGAATATTTGGGAGGGTATATTGTTAATATCAAACCCTTTAATCAAATAATCAAAACCTTTGAAAATCCTTTAACCCAGAAAATTAGAGGGGAAAAAATGCCATAGGGAGCCAGGTGTGGTGGCTCACACTTGTAATCTCAACATTCGGGAGGCTGAGACAGGAGAATAGTGGTTCGCAGACAGCCTCAGCTATTTGGTGAGGTCCTCCACAACTCATTGAGACCCTGTTTCAAAATAAAGAACAAAAAATAGGGCTGGGGTACAGCTCGAAGGTAGAATGCTTCTGGGTTCCATCCCCAGTACTGAAAAAAAAAAAAAAAAGTCATAGGGAATAATTCTGATTTTCTTGGCTCAGGCCGTCACTGACCATGCAGGTGGCATGTAGACTAACTTGACATTTATCATTCTCCACCAGAACTGTCTCATTGTGAATGCCAAGAGCTAGTAGCTCCATACAACTTTTATTTCTTGCTCATACATTGCTGGGGAGAGTCCTGTCTAGGGGGTCATGGGAAGTTTGTTTCCTAAGGTTTAAGTTCCTAGTCTGTGCATCTGGCTAATGAGGAAGGAAAACAGAAAGCAAACTATTATAGGAAATGGGACCAGACCTAGGTCTCCTTTCTACCTATGTTCCATTGGTAGGAACTCAGATAATGGCCTCACCAAAATATAGGGGAAGATGCAGGACAGAGCCTAGTTGGGAGTTTGGGAGAAGGAAAGAGGATATGAACTTATGGCATTGATTCCACCATGCCCATGGAAAAGAAGTCAGATAATGGTTTGTCACCTGTATCTTAAAAATACTCCTTTTATGTCACTGAGCCTTCTAGAGAATTGGCTGATATAGTAGTGTAGTTATTAAGATCTAGCAATAAACTGGTTACTACTATTATTTTTTCAGCAAGGCCAGATGATTATGGAAATGAGTGACTAATGTCCAGCCAGCAGAGTCACTGCATATACTTCCATCCTTGCAGACATTATGGATCGATCCTAGTGCTCTTATGGCAAAGCTTTGGTTTGGCCTCAAACTTCTTCCATTTATAGTGCTTTGGATTTTTATTCTCAATCGTAGTTGACACTTAAGCTGAAACAAATTTTCTCTCCCCAGTCTAGACAATTTATCCAAGCTGGATAAGGTGCCCAGAACTGGGTATTCAGCATGAAGGGTTTCAAACCCAGGATTCAGCTGCTGGTGGCTTTGTCCTTATAAGCTAGCAATTCAGTGATTTGTGTGGTTAGGTCCTGGGAAGAAGTCTTTTCCTTCTCTGCAGAAGGCGGTTGTTCTTGATTTTATCTTACATGTTAATGGAGACAGTTATAACTATTCTGAGACCAGGAAAGGATGTTTTAAATTTTGCATTTATAGTTTAAACTTTTTCCAAGCAGCAAGTCAATTACCTTAAAATATGAGTAATGCAAAGCATATTTGAATTTTAGTACCCATGAAATTTTCTTTGAATTGCTATTTAGGTACTTACATGGATATGTTTCTTTTTAATTTTAGGGTAATTCTTGATTTACTTGTTGGGTGTAAAATACATTGTCAGTCTCTCTTTTCCTGTAAGATTTAGTGAAGAAAAAAAATTAAGGTGAAAGAGAGGGTAATGTGTGAGCATGTGCTATGCCTGGCACATGTATGCCTGCCATGCTGTCTTCCTTTCAAAGCACTTGTGAGTCAAATTCTCTTATTCCCAGTTTCCAGAGGAAGAAAACAAGGCTGAGTGAGTTTAAGAAACTCATCAGAGGCTCCATCACTAGGGAGGGGAGGCATCGGGACTTCTTCAGGAGCCCTACTGCATGACTCTTTTTTTTTTTTTTTTTAAGGATGTGGAGAAGTGGAAAGTCTAAAATATTGTTGGTAGGATTGCAAATTAGTGCAACCACTATGGTTTTTTTCCCCCATTTGTATTAAGTTTTTTTTTTTACCTGTCTGTAGTGTCACAAATAGTGATACTCCAACACAAAACCACAAACCAGGTAAAACACTACATGATTGTTTTAGGGAGGAAAAATGGGGTGAGATCTGAAGGCAGTTTATTAGCTAATTAGCCACATGGGTAAAAACCCCCGTGAAGACCCATCTCTGGCTAATGGGGAGGAAAGTGAAGGGGTGAGTCGAATGACTTCCTGAGCTGGTCTCGCCCTCGTCAAGCGTGTCTTGGGATGATTTACTACCAAAGCATTTCTAACATACTAATTAAGGACCTGGAGGAGCAGTACAGAGAGCACAGATTTGTCATTAGAAGACCTGCTGTACTTCCAGGCTTTGTTGCTTTCTTGCTGTGATCTTGGACAGAAAATTTTAAATATCTTTGGACCGCAATCTCTTCTTTTCTAAGGCATCATGGGGATATGGCAACAATTAAACGAATGTATTTTCTAAAAACAGCAACAACAAACTTCCACCCTCAAATTAATCTATAAATTATTGTTATTAGAAGAAAAGTCTTTCAAGCTCCAACAATTATCTTCACAGGTGTCTTTCAGGTTAATATATGCAACAATGAAGACGCAAAAAGAGCCCAGCCTCAGCTGCTCTGCGCATTATCTTTGCATCTGCTTGAGGAATGATAAGTTTGTTCCTAAAAGATATGAAAGGAGAATGGGACAATTAAACCTTAACTATAACTTAACAATTTTTTTGCTCATTGATAAATGCTACTACTAATTATCAAAATATAAGCACAACATATGTTTGATTAAAATAATATTTTAAAATCAAACAAATAATTTTAGAATACCTGTTATGGTTTGCCTTTAATAATATAGATTATGATGCCGGAAGTGGTGGCGCATGCTTGTAATCCCCGCGCTTGGGAGGCAGAGACAGGAGGATCACGCAGGTTCGAAGCCAGCCGCATGCACTGGCTTAGGGGAGACCCTGTTTCCAAATAAAAATGTAAAAATAGGTCTGGGAGTGTAGCCCGGAGGTAGAAGGGCTTCCAGGAACCCCAGTACCACTAATAATAATAATAATAATAATAATAATAATAATAATAAAGATTATGGAGGTTTGATGGTATAGGTTTAGATGACTTCTTTTAAGATATCATTTTAAACTTTCCAAACAGGCTTTTGGTCAAAGAGATTTTTTTTTTTAAGAAAAATAATGTTGGTTGCCCATCGAAGTGTTTAAGACATAGGAAATGATAAAGCTAAAATATATGAAACAACTTTATTGTTGGTTCTAGGTTCTTTATGGTTAGCATTTTATACTACTGTCAGGTTATAGTTGTAGACACAAATGGAAATGGGGAGGACACCAAATAACTGTTTTGTGTTAAGCACTAGTGTACTGCCATTAAGAAAGATTTGTAAAATAGTCAATAAAAAGTTTAGTAATGAAGTCAACTTAAAAAATTATGAGCAGGAGATGTAGTACATTTTAATATATATTCTACATATTTACAGTGAAATATATTTGAAGGACTTTGAAATTTTTTAATACTAGTGGAAAAGTGAGTAGAAAACTGAGTAGAACCATATAACTTCAGTCAATAAAAAACTTTAAAGATACTGATGTTCATTATTTAGATTGAAAATTTTTTTGAAAAAGCTGCTAGTGAATTATCAAATCAAGTAATTTAAAATTTTACAAGTAAGAATCTATTTCTTATACCTAACAGTAAACCAGATAAGTGTAGCTGTGGTTGAACCATAGGGAAGTCAAAATTTCAAATGGGTCATAATTATGAGCTCTTTTAAGTACTGTGTGTGTGTGTGTGTGTGTGTGTGTGTGTGTGTGTTATTTCTTAAAAATACTATACTTAGCCTATACTTAAAAGTATGAAAAGGGCAAACATCTGCCTTGACTTGCATGTACCATTTTTTTTTAGTTCAGGATTTAATATTAAAAGCCTGAGAATTAAGTTTTAGTAGTAGAACGTTGAACTGGATAAGAAATAGAGTATTAGCAGTTTCTACATCATAGGATGACTCATTATATCGTATCTTAGTTACCTTATTTTAAATCGTGTTATGTTGTGTTTAACTTATTTTTTATTATGTGAAAGTTCCTAGAAATATTAATGCCTATCCCATAATAATTTAATAATTATTCTTAGACTACAGGTTAACATGGGAATCAAACTAACAATGCACATTTCACTTTTCTTCTATACACTTAGCACTATAGATAAAATGAAGGGTGTTAGAGCATGAAATACACATGCAGAAATTGCTTGTTATAAGACTTAGCTCACTCTCTTGCTCTCTCTCTCTCTCTCTGTCAGAATTTACTCTTATGAAAATGCACAGGATATTAGTGCTGGTGGCTTTCTCTTTCCTTGAAGATATATCAGTCAGTATGGATATAACCAAGCAAACAAAACACTTGTTCGGTGGATCTGTTGCTTGAGCAGAGAATTTAGTTTTTTATTATTAATGAGTAACTGACCTGCATTGCGTTTTCTTAGGCCTACAAACCTCTTCCAACAAGTGCTTCCTAATGAATTCTGACAGCCCCAAATATGTTCTAATCTTTTTTGAGTTATATGACCACAGAAATATAAGGAGATTGGTGGTCTCTTAAAAAGCTGGGCTTACAGGAGAGGGGCTTCAGAAAGGTGTCGCCTTTGTTTTGAGTCCCAGTATTACTCATTCCTCAATAGAAACATGTTCAGCCAAGTAGTATTAGGAAGTACTGGTTGAAAAAATTTACATCCAGTCATGTACAAAAGAGAAGGAAGGCCGGGTATGGTGGTGCATGTTTGTAATCCCCGCTCTTGGGAGGCGGAGACAGGAGGATCAAGCAGGTTCAAAGCTAGCCACGCTGGCTTAAGAGACTCTGTTTCAAAAATATAAAATAGGTCTCGGAGTGTAACCCGGAGGTAGAAGGGCTTCCAGGAACCCCAGTACCACAAGAGAGGGGGGGGGAGGGAGGGAGAGAGAAGGAGGAGGAGGAGGAGGAGGAGGAGGAGGGGAGGAGGAGGAGGAGGAGGAGGAGGAGGAGAAGAGGAGGAGGAGAAGAGGAGGAGGAGGAGGAGGAGGAGGAGGAGGAGGAGGAGGAGGAGGAATACAGAAATATTAGAGGAGTCTAGTTTTAGTGAGAGTCCGAACGTGGACATTGCCAAAAGGGTAAAATGGAGAGGCTGGATTTAAAAGGAAATTCCAGTACAGGAGCTGTGGGACCATGTTAGAAGGGTAAGGAAAGACAGGAAATAATGTTACTTAAAATTTTGAGCTTGGCCCAAAACGAGGTCAAAATTCTTGAGTTTAAAAGCTTCTTTAGAAATCTCATACTCAGTACATCCAAGACTGAACTCTGTCTTCCCCACACCTCAACCTGTTTTATCCCACTCAGAAAGAAAAGCATTATTATTAATTATCTTAAATTATGGGTGCACTGTGATACAGGTATAGCTTGGAAATTCTAACACAATTACATTTTAGGGGAACATCGCAAACATGTGGCCCATTTAGGACATTCTCATGATTTCCTGAAGGGCATAGGATAGTTTACTACTAATTTTTTTCTTAAAACAATGCTTTTCATTGTCATAGTATTAGGTAAGAGCAACTAATCCCATATGGTAAGCACATGTTCATTTGAAATAACTGATATTTTACCACAAATCCCCATAAGCACCTCCTTATGCCCTCATTATAGGAACTCACCAGACCCCAGTGCGAGCTCAGCAAGCCACGGAGTTCACAGCAAGGTGACAGAGGAATAGAACACCTTGGCTAATTGGTATCAGACCAGTCGTGTTAAATCCTGCACTATAGATTCTTCAGGGATGAACCTTAATGAACTTGACCTTTATCAAGAAGTTACATTTTTATATGAACTTTATCTTTAGTTAATTTTGTGTAGTACTGAGGATTGAACTCAGGGGCATCCTAACTCTGAGCTATACCCCCAACCCTTTTTATTTTTTATTTTGAAACAGGATCTCTCTTAGGTTGCTGAGGCTATCCTCAAACCTGCCATCTCTTGTCTCAGCCTTCCAAGTACTGGGATTACAAGGCGTGCACCACCACACCTGGCCTTAGATGACATTTGTTATCCAAGGAAGTCAAAAGTTAATGAATATCACTTATTCTTAAATGCCCATCAACAAAAACATGGAGTTTCATGTCTATCACCACCAACAAAAGGATCACTATTAATTAGCAAAAAACACGCAGTTCACACTGGTAAGAATATCTCTTTTTTTCTAGTAAGTTCTATAGAAGATGACATATATCTTATGCTTACTTTGTGTTACTAATATGGGAAACAGCAATTTGAAAAAGTTGGGTCAAGCTCTGCTTATCAAAATTGGAATTGATAAATTTAGTATCATCCATTGAAACATCCTGCTAATACACAAGGATGCAGTTATCAGCCTTAAGATGGTCAAACCACTGTATATCACACTGAGCTTCCTAAAGCACTAGGAAATACAAAAACGAAGTATGAAAATGATCATATCCCAAATAATGGTTATCATCCACACTGGGCCCTAAATTTAAGCAGCTTATTAACTGAATTAGTCACCAAAGACATAAAGACATACTAGCCACAGTTTCAAGCTTAAAGTTTTGTCAGTGCTTTGGACAGAAGAGAGTCTTCTATAATATTTGAATTATGATAAAACTCATTATACTCTGCCCTCAGTTCATTGTTAAATACTTCTATGTAACTCTTTAAAAAGACTAAATAGTGAATCTGATGAATTATATAATATGACTAACTTATTTGGAAGAGCACTCAATGTCATCAAAATAGTGCCTAAATTAAGTAGCCAGCTTATACCTGATGGACTTCATCTAATTCCATCTGTATCATAGGCCTGATATAGAAGAACTCAAGTAACAGATGTAAGAAAAAGCCAATCATGGTGGCATATCATGTACTAGTGCTTGAGAGGCTGAGAATGGAGGACCACAGGTTCAAACCAGCCTCAGCAACTTAGCAAGGCCCTCAGCAATTTATTTCAAAATAAAGAAAAAAATTAAATAGGGTTAGGGGTATAGCTCTGAGGTAGAATGCCCCTTGGTTTTATCCCCAGTACCCAACATATATATATATATGAAGAAAAAAATCAGTGTTGATTATAGACTATATAGAAAAGCTAGAATTTAGGCAACTGAATGCATTATATTGTACAAATGTTTAATGAACATCAACCCTGCATCTGCTATTCCATGTGCTTGGGGTGCATCCGTGAATAAATGGATAAAAAGCTTTCCTACTAGAGCTTACATCTGAGGTTTGAATATGAGAACCAAATGTAGTAAGTAAGTAAATTAAAGAATACATTATATACAAAAAGCTACAGAAAAAAGATATGAAAGCTCAGATACTGGAATTTGTTAGGTGGGCCTTCTTGACTACGATAAAGGTGACTGGGTATTCTTGGTAAATGATATGCCATTGAAATGATTTAGAGCAAGATCGTGACGGGTTCAGAGAGGTGTTTTGGCCTCAGTGTGGCTGAGTGCATGGGGGACTGGAGGGATGGCAATGCGCTTAGTAGGACTCTCCCCAGCAGTCCAGGTGCAGAAGTTAAGGGACTAGAGCTGAAGGCATGAAAAAGACAGTACTGTGTCAGTGTGGGTAATAAGGAGTCAGGTGGCAGAGGGTCCAGGTCTAGTTTTGCACTACAGAGGGGTTAAAGAAGAAATTAAGCTGTATGCTATAGTTTAAAAACCTGCTGAAATTAGGGATGCCCCCTCTTTGTCCTGGGCCTTGCTTCAGTTCTTTTTAATAATGAGGTTATTGTTTTCTGTCAAGGAAAATTAGAGTGTTTATGATTTCTTGATTTTCTCTCTTAATCTGTACTGCGCCTGATGCATCCGGCTGTCTTTTAGAAATAGCATTTCAGTGCAGAAAGAGGTCTGTTCCCAGAGCTGGAGGGAGGGCACGGCATGCAGGTAGCATGGGAGGATTTCCCCCAGCCAGCAGTCACACTATGAGGGCACCACTTGGCAACTGTGCCACCCTGGGAATGTTCTGTCCCTTATTATAACTTTCTCCGAAGTCTGAGTATGGGACAGTGGCATCCAGTCATAACTCTTGCCCTGTTTAGACAGCCAGGGACAAGTTTTGCTTCTTTTTCTAACAAGAACTTAGAACAGCAAATAGTATGGATCTTTAAAGATAATTTTAACGAACTCTATGCCAGTATTACATGTCTTCCTTTTTTGCCACATGTTGGTTATCTTCTGGAGAAAAGGCATATATCTTGGTGCAACTCATTTTAAGAATAGTTTTCTCCCTCCATCTGTTACTTTGAAAAAGAAGAGTCATTGCTGGGGATGGGGGAGAGTATTTCTAGGCTTTCTTTTAACTGTGATTGTCAATGTGATATTAAATTGTTTCTGAGTTTTTAAAAATAGGGCTCCAGAAATTGAAGCAACCATCCCAAGTTTTTAAGATAAGGAGCATTTAAGCTAGGCGTGGCGGTCCACGCCTATAATCCCAGTACTTGAGAGACTGAAACAGGAGGATCACAGGTTAAAGACTAGCCTCAGCAATTCGATGAGATTCTCAGCAACCTAAGGAGACTATTTCAAAGCAAAAAATACAAGGGGGGGGGGGCTGGAATTGTAGCTTGGTGGTAGAATACCCCTCTGTGTTCAATCCCTAGTACCACACACAAAGAATAAATAAATAAAATAAAAATAGAAAAGATAAGCATTTGTTATGATTCCCCCCAAAAAGGATTTTTATTCCATATTCAGTATATTTCAGGAATTTTGCTGGTGAGGCTGAGCTCACATTCTAGTAAAGTACACACAGACATGCACCTGCGTGATGGTGTGAGAGGGTGTGTGCAGAGTGTCACGTGTGGGGCAGGGGCCAAGGAAGTGTCGTCTGAGCATCCGGAATGAATGGGAGTCTCGGAGTGGACAGGTGGAAGAAGAGAATGCCAAGCCGGGGAACAGCATATGTTGATGCACACAGGTGTGAAAAAGTGTGGGAGGTTCCTGTTGGGAGGCAGGTTGTGTGTGAAGAAGTAGGGAGTGGTGGAAGTTTGGTGGCAGGAGGCTTGTGTCAGCCTTTCTTAACCAGGGCGCCTCATCTGAACCACAGAACACAGAACATGATTTGAGTGACTACCTGTTCAGTTCTCTCAATGATTGTGTGTGTGTGTGTGTGTGTGTGTGTGTGTGTGTGTGTGTGACTAATGTGTGTTACTTTGTTATATATAATGACTGCTTTGGGGAGTAGGGAGCTCAGGTAGAGAAGGACTGCCTTTATGAAAGAATTTACTTCCTCACAAGAAGGACACGATGTTTGTATCTAGAACTATACATTTGAGAGTTGATTAACACTAGCACAGAGAGCATTATTAGGCAATTGTGATCATGATTTAAGTAGAAGATAGTAAGAAGGCTAAGGTAGAGCACAGAAACCGTCTCAGAGGTCTGTAGGAGGCAGGATCTGTGTGAGGTGGTAATTGACTGATCATGGGGAATGAGCTGGAGGAGGAGGATACTGAGCTAGAAAACCAAGGTGCCTTTGTAGATGGCGGCACCACTGTCTGAGTTACGTAAAGTGGGTTTGAAGAATAGGGAACGACTTCCCATTTTGATTTGCTGATACTTTTGAGGTTATCCAGGTCTAGTAGAAATATAGCCATGGAAGAGATTGCTTGATAAGAACCTTGTCAGAGACAAGAAAAGGACTGAAGAAGTCATATTGGGATGCCCAATGTTTAAGGGATTGGAGGAAAAAGAAAGGCCAGGGATGGAGCCGGAGAAGGAAAGGCAGAGATAAGAAAAGGATCTGAGAACCATGGTTTTCCATACATCCAGGAAGTATACTAAAAAACTGGGCCAGCATTTACTAATCTTTTTCAATCATAGTCATTCTAACTGAGGTGGGATGGTATCTCATTGTAGTTTTGATTTGTATTTCCCTAATGGCTAGAGTTACTGAGCATTTTTTTCATGTATTTGTTAGTCACTTGTACCTCTTGTTTTAACATGGGCCAATTCATATCATCCACTCATTTTCAATTGTATTACCTATTTTTGTTGTAGTTATTGTTGTTAGGTTTCATTTATAGTTCCTTACATATTCTGGATACTAATTCTCTGTCAGACGAACAGTTGGAAAATATTTTCTCTCATTCCAAAGGTGGTTCTCTCCACTCTATTCATTGTTTCCTTTGCTATGTAGAGCTTTGTAGTTTATCAATTTTTGCTTTTGTTTCCCAGGCTTTTGTGCCTATCTAGAAAACCTTGTCCTCTGTCCTCTCCTCTCCTCTCCTTTTCATGGTACCAGAGATTGATCTAAGGCATTTGTTATGATTCCCCAAAATAAGGATTTTTATTTTGCTGGTGAGGCTGAGCTCACATTCTAGTAAAGTACACGGACATGCGAATAAGCCTGCATGATGGTGTGAGAGGGTGTGTGCAGAGTGCCATGTGTGGGGCACATTCTACCTCTGAGATACACCCCCAGCCATATTTATTTTTATTTTGATATGGACTCACTAAGTCACTGCGTTCTGACCTCAGCCTTCTAAGCAGAAATAATTGATTTGAAGTGTTCCCCATGTTGTCTGCTTTTCAGATTTTCCATTTAGATATTTGATTCATTTTGACTTAATTTTTGTACAGGATGAGAAGTAGAGGTCCAGTTTCAGTCTTCTGCTCATGAATGTGTGGTTTTCCCAGCACCATTACTGACCAGGCTCACGTTTCTCCGACATGTTTTTTGTTGCCTTCATTGAGAACCTGTTGGTGATAGAGTCATGGGTTTATTTCTGGGATCTTTAGTCTGTTCCGTTGGTCTATATGCTTATTTTTATGCTAATTCCGTGTGTTTGGCCTACTGTGGCTCTGTAGTTTGTCTTGCTGTCAAGTATTAGGATGCCTCCAACCTTGTTCTCGTTCTTCAGGATTGCTTTGGCTATTTGGCTCCTTTGTGTTTCCATATGAATTTTAGGACTGTTTTTTTCTAGCTCTGTGAAAAATGTCATTGTTATTTGGATGGAGATGGCACTGAATCTGTAGCTCCCTTTTGGTACTCTGGCCATTTTAACAGTATTACTTATCCCAATTCATGGATATGGGAGGGTTAGGTCAGAACAGTCCAATGAGACACAAAATAGAATCAGGTGGAAACTATAGGGCATCCATTGGCTTTGGCAGCCTGAAGGACTCTGCTGATCCTGGCGCAGACTTGGCAGCTTGGCAGGGATGGCTGTCATCTCATGGAGGCTCCTAAGGCTGCCTGAGTTATAATGAATTCCTATGAAAAAGTGGAGAGAAAAAGTATGAGTTTGGGGGAATCTGAAGTATGGCACAGGGCCAAGAGAGGGTTTTTATGTTTCTTTTCCCTCAAAACATGGGCTATTTGAACATGTATTTAAAAGACACAGAGTTGAGTGATGGTACACTCCTATAATCCCAGTACTTGGGAAGCTAAGACAGGAGGATTGCAGGCCAGCATCAGCAATTTAGCAAGACCCTCAACAACCTAGTGAGACCCTGTTTTAAAATAAAAAAAGGTCGTCAGGCGTGGTGGCGCACACTTGTAATCCCCGCGCTTGGGAGGCAGAGACAGGAGGATCGTGCAGGTTCGAAGCCAGCCACACTGGCTTAACAGACCCTGTTACCAAGTAAAATATAAAATAGGTCTGGGAGTGTAGCCCAGAGGTAGAAGGGTTTCCAGGAACCCCAGTACCACCTAAATAAATAAATAAATAAATAAATAAATAAATAGGTCTGGGATGTAGCTCAATGGTATAATGCCTCTGGGTTCAATCCCAAGTACCAAACACACACACACCCACACACACACGTATTTTAAAAGAATAAAGAGCCGGACGTGGTGGCACACGCTTGTAATCCCCACATTTGGGAGGCTGAGACAGGAGGATTGCACAGGTTCGAAGCCAGCCTCAGCTACTTAGTGAGGCTCTCAGGAACTTAGTGAGACCCTGTTTCCAAATAAAATGTATAGGTCTGGGATAACCCAAAGGTATACAGCCCCTGGGTTCCACCCCCAGTACCACCACACACAAGAAAAGAGAGAATAAAGAATATTAAAAGAACAAAGTAAAAGAGTAGGCAGAAAGATGTGAATGGGGTGTCAGAATGAAGTGAGAACTTCTCTTCCTCCAAGGTCAAGGAGAAAGAAGCAGTGGACTGTCATGTGCCCAGTAGAGAGCACAGGGAGCTTCGAGGGGTGTATTACCCTGTGCTTCAGAGAACACTGCTGTGTGCTCGTCGCTCCCACTTCTGTTACCTGATAATGGGAGTTCTGTGATTCACAGTTTCAAATTTTTACTCTATACATCAACTGTTTTGCCACCGTTCCTCATTTTAGAAGACATGAGGAGATTGGTTACCTTTTGTACAAATTATTGTGTCCAATGTTGATCAATGATTGATAGACACCCCTCCAATCTCTCTGCTGACCCTTGTTCTTACCCTTGTATCAAAGAATTGCTTCTCCAAGTGTTCATCACTTCAGTTATCTGTATTCTCTATTATGCTTCATCTCCAATAAGTGTACTTTTTTCTTTTCCTTGATGTTTCCTAACTTCTTTTCTCTGTGATGACTAGTCATATTATAAACTTTAAATGAATCTTACCTTGATTTTGTATATGCAAAGACCCATCATCATATGTTTTTTTTAAATAAATGAGAGAAAAAGTTAATTAAAAATGTAGACAATAATCATCTCTTTCTTTAGGCTGCAATAAAGTTCTGAGGTTGCATGTGGTTCTGCAGGGCATGGAGAGATGGAAACCCTGCTCAGAAGCAGTGACTGCTCTTGGCAGGAATGAAAATGCAGGCCCTACCAGCTGGGAACCTCAGGAGAAAAGGACAGGAGAAGGGATAGAACAGGTGAATAGGAGATAGTTGCTGCAGAGAGAAATTGTTAGGTTAAATAATTTTGACCAACAACAATGGTAATTTAATGCAGTTCAGTCAAACATATTCCTGATCCTAAATACATTCATAAACTTTTGGATCATATCTCCTTCAAAAACTGGAGACCTGTCCTTAAGTATGTGTGAATTCGTTTTCTGTAAACCTTATTTGACTACCACTGTAAATGCTATACACGTATATGAGGTCCTCATAGACTGTTCCTCAGGCCGCATGGTTATCTACCCACAACTCAAACTGAAACTTGCTGCATGGGAGGACCATGCTCTCAACAACATGAGCTCTTGGGGGGAACCTTCCAGATCCAAACCATAGCAAAAGGCCAATTCATAAATTCCATGCCTATTTTGAGACACTTGTCTAATCAACCTTACATACCGGCAAATACCTGCCTTTAATATTAAAGCACTTCTGAAAAGCTATGAATATGAATTATAATAGCATTTGTGAGTTCCTTGGACTGCCGGGTGTCAAAGACAATACTGAGAGTCATCTATGGTATTTTAACAGGTAAATACTTTAGAGGAATTCTATAATATTGTATACTTGCTACTTGGGCTTTTTTTTTTTTTTTTTTTGGTGGTACTGGGGTTCCTGGAAGCCCTTCTACCTCCGGGCTACACTCCCAGACCCATTTTTACATTTTTATTTGGAAACAGGGTCTCCTAAGCCAGCATGCGCGGCTGGCTTCGAACCTGCGCGATCCTCCTGTCTCTGCCTCCCAAGCGCGGGGATTACAAGCGTGCGCCACCACGCCCGGCATATTTGGGCTTTTTGAATGATACGTGGACAGGTTCCTCTGCTGGCCTCCAGACAGTTTAATAATCAGGGAAGCAATGGTCTGGGGTCACTCCTTAGACACTAATTAACTGAGGAAACTTCATTGGCAAAAATATCCTCCCAAGACAGTGCTCAAGAAGAGAGGGCAGGGGCGCCTTCAGATCCAGTCACTGAAGCATCCAGCAGCTAGGAAGATAGAGTTAGGTGGTGGCTGGCTGAAAATAATCTGTGATAGGGCAGTTCTGGAATGCATCTGTCTTCTACAGGTCCTTCCTTCACCGAGACAATGAATCCAAGCTGATGATTCTCTGAGGGACTGATAGGTGCTTCCTCCATTTTTACTCCCACAATTGATTGGCTCTGCGTCTCAGAGGCAACTCTAAGATGAGGGGCTTCGTGTATATAAGGTTAAAATGAATTAGCTCATCAGTGGCCACCAGCTTGGACAATGGCAGAGAACCAGTTGACAGAGAAAGGCTGGTAAAGAGCTGAGGCCTTCAGGGTGGGCCTCTGGGAGCTCCTCCGGGTTGTAGATTCTAGGGAAGCACATTTGGAGAATTTGGGTTTAAGATGTGCAGAATGCCCACTAGCATATCAGACTGAAGGGGATCAATAGCACATCAGGGACTGAAGGGTTGGTGCTGTCAGAATCCACGGGGAGATGCTCTGAATGTGTGGCAGCTGGGCCTGCACCTGCTGAAAATTTGCTCATGGTCCTCCTGCTGTGAACTCCCCACACCCAGCTACCAGCCTCACTCCAGTCCCACTGGCCTCCACCTCCACTTTCTCTTCCATATCCAGGGCCCCCATCCAAGTGCTCTTGTAACTTCTGTTTCTCAACTCCAAATCCATGAGCTTTTCTCTGTTAAAAGCTGATTTTCTGGCACAGATTTTGGTTCCCTTCTTACAGATCTACCACTTGTCCTCTTGTTCTAGCATACTAATTTGAGCTTTCTTCTGATCTCTAGAAATCTGAACTACTACTATTTTTGTTTGTTTGTTTGTTTGTTTGTTTGTTTTGTTTTGTTTCCTCCCAGTATCTTCTGCTCACAACTCAGTTGTGTGAGATGCTCTCTGTTGTGCATCTGGGGTGGTCAGTGCTGGCCTCTCCCTGGTCCAGTCCCATGAGCAGCAGGGCCTAGCAGGTCTTCTGGGACCACTAGTCAGACAGAGCAGTATGTTAGGGGCCCCAAGTCTGTCTATAACAGTGTTCCTATGAGTATTTAACTTTTCCGGGTATCTTACCAGAGCCTGTGTTAGTCGTAATGTACCTGAAATACTAAAAAAAAAGAATTGTTGTTACATTTTAATAATTGAAAATGCAATGTTCCATTTGGGAATATCAAAATGATCTTTCCTGCCTTCCTACCCCACCCCAGTTCCCCAGTGGAACTAGGAACCTGTTGAATAGAGGAGAGTGGCGTGGCCTGGCTGGTGGATATTCTCCGCTGTGCATGGTCTGTAGAAAGACAGCCTCGGGCTGACCTGTTGACCTTTCTGCTGACACTATCTTCTATCTGTTTTTGAATTTTTGACCAGTCTTTATTTTTTTCTCCCACAATTACTTATCAATAAATCACCAACTTCTGTTCAGAATATCTAAAAAAAATACAAAACCCTTTTCCAGTTTCTTCTTCTATTTTTTCCTATTAAATGTTTATGTGCAGGGGAGTGTTAAGTACTTTTTTCATTTCACCTAGATAATCTAATTCTCTATTTTTACTTATATCCTGAACTAAAGGACAAAGACATATTAAGAACTAAAGTTGTGGAGTGTGTGTGTGTGTGTGTGTGTGTGTGTGTGTGTGTGTTTTACTAGAATTGAACCCAGAGACATTCTACCTCTGAGCTACACCCCCAGCCCTATTTTAACTTTTTTAAAATTTTGAAACAGGGTCTCACTAAATTGCAGAGAGCCTCGTTAAGTTGCTAAGGCCGGCTGGCGATCTGTGATCCACCTGTCTCCACCTCCCAAGTACTAGATCATAGGTGTGTGCCACCACACCTGGCTGGACTCAATTCTTTTTTTATTTTTAATTTTTTATTGGTGCATTATAGTCATACGTCTTAATGGAGGACAAGATGGAATACATGATTCTTTTTTTAAAACAATGTTTCCTCTTGGACTCTGAAGAATATAAATAGTAAGGCTTTAGGTCAGGCCAGCGCAATGGGAGAATGTTGAGATATGCTCCCAGAGATTGTTGCCGTGGGGAGCTGCAGGAGTGAACGATGGTAGGTAAGATCCAGTCCCGGATGAGCCTTGGGATGAAAATGAAAGAGAAGTGGGGGCCTCCCTAGAGATTAGGCTTAGAGATTAGGCTCTAAAGACAGCCAAGGAGAAAAGTCCCAGATGCTTGCAGCAGCAGGTGCCATTTCTGAATGCTGTTTATTTTTAGCAAACATACATTTCACATGTGTGGGTAGGAAGCTTGATCAGCACAGAAACTGATGCCTTGTTCCTGCTGTTTGGGTCCTCTCTATAAAGCACTGCTTCTTTTTATGGCTCAAGACAGTGTTGGATATAAAGAGTTAACTGCACTTGAGATATCGCTCTTCTTTTCTGAGGATCGAGTAGGAAGTGATGGCCTGTGGTTTCAGCACGAGGGATGTGGGGTAGATATTTTAAAAGGCATGGAGGGCTACTCAGTGCTGGGATATGGTAAATTTATCAACTTGCTAAATTCTTCCCTAGAGTTCCCTAAAATACTGTCTTGGTGAGAATTTAAAGGCAAACTTTTAAAAATAAAAGGCTTATTTTTAGCTCAGATTTCTGTGAAAAAGAAAAAAAAAACCTTAAGGCTGTCATGTAAATAGGTCGTGTGTTAATTTACCTGACACACTTGAAGATTAGACATAGGTAGCAGATTATCGTATGGCGGTAGCAGGGAACCAGAAACCCAAGCCACGTGTATCTTCTAAAATCTCCATGGCAACCAAGTCAGTAAAGGCCATCCTTCCAGCGCTTACTGTCAGCTGAGAGAACTGGCTTGCAGTTCTTTGTGGATTGCCCAGAACACCAAGGTCTTCTGTTTCAGTAGTCCGTTACAAATAGCTATCTCCTACATCTATGGTGCTGTCAACTTTTTAACTTATCCTTTTAAAACTCTGTTCAGATAAATTGCTTTCTGTTCCTAAAAGCACAGTGTTCTTTTGAGAATTCCATGACAATTGATTAGAAAATACTCAGAATAAGGTATATGTATCCTTTATAATATAATAAATGATAAGGGTAAGATTATATATATATACACATATATATATATGTCCTTTATGATATAATAAAGGATAAGAATAGGATACAGTTGGTGAGCATAGATAATAGGTTCTGCTTCACAGGTGGAAAATCTTGGGTGAGGAAATCCAATGACTTGCTTAAGGTCATATTGTTAATATTGAAAGTAGCTGCATATAAATCTTAAAGAACAAAATATAAACTTGTAGTTTTTGTTGGTAATAATTTCCTATAGCCGTAGGGATTGATGGTATTTGACACATGGGCTGCCTTCCACCAACACACACCCTCTCTCTGTCTTACGCACACACACACACACACACACACACAGCCCAAAGTAATAGAGGTATGTGGCCCTGGTTTTCAAATTATGTTGGGCTCCTTGAAGTCTGAGTCATGGTGCTGCATTTGGGATGCAACATGGTCAGCATCTCCTCTACCTCAGTTGGTCAGAAGAATCATAATCAGTAATTTCATGATGTTCATTTTGAAAAGTTGTAGAGGCCTGCACATTTAACTGCCTGTGTTCAGGCCATTTGGGGGCAGAGTTTGTCAGTGATTCTCCAATGACTGACTTGCTCCGAGGGTGTGCCTTCGTGTGCTCTGTTGACAGTAGCCATGCCTTTCGATGTAGCTCAAATGCTGACTGGTCAGAGTCCTTACAATGCAAGCATTGCCTATAAGCCTCACCTCTTGGAGTTATACCTCTTGGTGCTGCATGGGAGACTGCTTTATTCAGCTCCTCTGTTGCTATGACCAAAGTACCCAGCACAAACAATGAAGAAGAGGAAAAGTTTATTTGGCTCCTAGCTTCAGAAGCATAGTCCATAATTGGCCAACTCCAAGGCAGACATCTTGGTGGCACAACAAGGCAGATGAAGCTGAGCTCGATGCAATAGTGGACAGACGAAAAAGACAGGAAATGGCCAGCAACAGATCTGGTCCCCAAGGCTACACCCCCAGTGACCTACAACCTCCAGGCATGTCACACCTGCCTGGGTTAGCACCCAGTAAATCCATCCAAATTAGTAATCCTCCAGTGGATTTATCCACTGATGAGATTAGAGCCCTGATTCAATTACTTCACCTCTGAATATTGTTGCACTGGGGATATGGTTTTAACACATGAGCCCTTTAAGACCCTTCCAAACCCTCGTGTGTTTTCAGCATGAGGCTTTAAGGCACAGTCCAGATCTAAGCCATAACAGGACTTCAGTCAAAGAAAAGAAAGACAAGGTAAGGAGAAGTGGGTGGAAAGAAAAACAAGAACTTACAAGCACATGCCACACCTACATTGCTTCTCCTTCTTTTCCCCAAAGAATATACAAAGACAATTCATCTAGGTGTCCCGCTGCTACAAGCTACCATTCTGGCTTCTTCTCTGTGTCTTACCACCACCACCACCACCACCACCACCACCACCACCGTCAAATCCATCAGCTATTCCTCTTGTCTTAACCTTTGAAATATCCACAATCCTGCCTTCTGCATTTGTGTTTATATCCTATTGCCATACTGATACAAGCTCTTCACGACCTCTCACCTGAACTATTAGAGGAGCCTTCATTTGTCTCCCGAACTCCATCCACTCCACCCAGTCTGTTTCATATAGTTGCCATCCCAGTTCTTCAGAATGTAAGCTGGTTTCATCACTGCCTTGATCAAAACCCTCTGGCAGGTCCCCATAGTATTTTGAGCGAACCACCAAGTCTCTGGTAACCCAGACATACTGTGTGATCAGGGTTCTGATCGGTTTCTACCTGCCACTCTGTGTCTTGCTTGCCCTTCTCCAGTCATGCTGGCCTTGTTTTGTCTTGAACCTGCCAAACAGGTCTTCATCTCAGGGCCTTTGCATTTGCTGCTGCCTCTGCCTGGAACCTTCCTTCCCAAGATGCCTGATGGCTGCTCCCTCGTGGCATGTGGGTCTCTCTGAATGGCATTTCCTCTGGGAGGCCTTTTCTGATCACCTTATCTGAAAAAGTATCATCTGTCTGGCTCTGTTTGTCTTTATGTCTGTCCATCTCTTCATGCATCCATTCATCTATCCCCTTACTTTATTTTTGATCACACTACTCATCTCTGCCTGACACTATCTAGTGTTTCTGTGTCCTCCATTAGAACATAAACTGTATGGAAGCAGACTGTTTTGTTCACTGCCCATCTCTGTCTGGTGCCAGGCGTGGTGGCACATGCCTATAATTCTAGTACTCGGGAGGTTGACATAGGAGGGTTGCAGGTTTGAAGCCAGTATGTAGTAACTTAGCAGGACTTGGTTTTTGTTTGTTTTTTGTTTTGTTTTGTTTGTGGGTTTCGGGGTGCAACCCAGGGGCATTCGACCTCCAAGCTACACCCCCTGCACTATTTTTTAGTCTTTCATTTTTTAAATAGGGTCTCGCTAAGTTGCAAAGGGCCTCACTAAGTAGCTGAGGATGTCTGTGAACCGTGATCCTCCAGTCTCAGCCTCCCGAATGCTGGGATTACAAACGTGCGCCACAATGCCTGGTTGGGACTTGTTTAAAAATAAAAAGGCTGAATTCAATTTTCAGTACCCCACACATACACCAAGTACCTCATACATAAAAATCACTCAGTAGTCATTTGCTAATCATTGAATTAACAAAATATGCCAAGTTCTTTTTATAGGTAGCTAAAGAGTGAATATAATTGTGTGTTCCTTCTCTGTATGTACACACACACACACACACTCACACGCATATCCGTTATAGCATACCAGGCTTTCTGCTAGTTACTTTGCTTGTCTTACCCAATTTAATAAGGCAGCCAGGTGCTATCATTATTCCCAGCACAGCAATGAAGAAATGAGGCTCCGAGAGGCAACTTTTACAGTTATTAAATAATAGAAAATAATTAAAGCAGGTTTGGTCCAGCTCCAGAATATTTTTTTTTAATTTATTTATTATTATTATTTTTTTTTTGGTGGTACTGGGGTTCCTGGAAACCCTTCTACCTCTGGGCTACACTCCCAGACCTATTTTTTTTTTAATATACTTTTTTATTTAAGCCAGCACGGCTGGCTTTGAACCTGCGCAATCCTCCTGTCTGGGGATTACAAGCTTACAAGAGTGCACCACCATGCCCGGCCAGCTCCAGAATCTTAATAGCTGTACTATATATGTTAAATTCCCCATTTCAAATCTGCAAAAATCCTATCAGAGAACAAATAGCATAAGAGGGATTTTTTTTTAGTATAGGGAATTTTATGTTTTTACAAAGGACTACAATAAGTTACAAAGTAATAATTTTTTTCTTTGAGATGAAAGGAGTTACCCAAATTCTTTAGAAACTAGGTTACATTAAAGAGCATCTGTAGTGGTGTAAAAATATGAATAAATGTATTCATTTATATTGAGTAAGTTAAGCAAGAAAATTTCAAAGTTCTCATTTTACATCTTCCTATGTAAAGAAAAAGCTGAGGAAGCCTACGTGTTTTGTGTTGCAGCCGTTGTATCCGCACAGGTCCAAGCTCTTCTCCCTCTCTAAGCTCAGAGGTGCCTGTCTCTTCCTGGGTCCTTTCATCTCTGATCTGCAGCGCAGGGCCTCCCCTCTGGCTCTAGCTATTCCTTCCTGGCCCTCTTTCAAATAGCTCAGCACCCCCTCTCCAGGCATCACTCCCCGCAACCCTCATAGAACTCACCTAGCCACACCCCAGTTTTCCGGTACCTCTCCTTACCTCCTCTCATTTTGAGAAGTGAATGAGAAGTCTTCTATATGCAAAATTTACATTTCATCAGTAATTTCACATTTAGGTCTTCATTCTACATGGGAAAAAGATGGTCCTTTTCTCCTTTCTAAAATATAGTCCTTTCAGTTGTGTCTTCTATGTTAGTTCCTGTGACTGAGTCACTCAAAGCTAAACTGAGCAAAAGACTCTTACCTGAAGGCAGACACTGCCAAAGGCCGTCCTGTACTCCAAAAAGGCACAGATCCCTTGGAATTTTAAGGAACAACAAGATCTCAAAAAGACTGGAGCTAGAAGATACATTAGCGGGTAGAGGCCTGGTTATTTTTATTATGTTTTGTTTTCGTGTTTATCAGTAAACATTGCATTTGGCTGTAAGTAACAGAGTGCTCCAACTCAAGACTTAATACAGTGATTTGCTCTCGTATCCAGACAGAAGGCTGGAGGTTAGGCGGTTCCTGGGCTTGATTGGCGGCTCACAGGTACATACAGATCCAGGTGCTTTCCACATTTCCCCTCTGCTACCTTCAGCTTATTGGTGGTCTGTCCTTTGCCTTGAGGTGGCCGCCATGTCACATGCATACACAGCTACATCCATTGAGGAAGCAGAGACAGGTTTCTATCCTGTTTATCATGCATCTCTATAAAAAAGGAAAACACCTCCCAGGTGACCCCAGTGGACTGCTGCTGATCTGCCTCACTAGAGGGAAGCGGTAGCTGCACCTTTCTGGCATTTCGGCCTTTTTGACAGGCAGGACAGGGACGGGAACAGGATTCTTTTGGTTACAGAAGAAGAAGGAAGGAAATAGCTGTTGGTGAAGCAACATTGATGTCTGTCATTCATGCAAGAAGAAAAACTTCTGAATGATCTGTATCATCATTTTTTTTATTGCTCAAACGGAGAGAATTTGTTTCTGTTTACAAGTGTTTATAGGTTTGCGCTCTCTGATGTTGTTAACTTGCAGGAAAGAAGGAAGGGAGGGAGAGAGGACAGAATCATATGTTAAACTTAGGGAGAGGTTTTTAAAGAAACTAGGTAATGCCCCTCTAAATTTAGGTTGCTGATGAATGTATAACAATGAAATAGAACATAAATCATCTTAGCTTTTTGACTCAGTTGTATCCAGTAAAAGTTATTGGAAGAAATTTACCTCTAATACCTGCGAATAATTTTAGCATAAAATTTTTTTAGATTGAGATAGGTAGTGAGCCAGTCATAGCCATCTCAAACTATTGTATCTTTTAAACATTAGGATCTGTATTAGGTACCAAGGACCCAAAGACACAAATATGATCTCATTCCTACATATAGAACCTGAAGTCTCTGGAGGAGAGATAGATGGAAATCCACAGTTATTATTCTGTGTACTAAGGACAGTAGTGAGGTGTGTATGATAAGAATTAGCACAGATGAGAGTGTCTGCCTGTAGAGTGATTTATTACATCATCATCACACCTTGCACAGAGTGGTTGAACTAACGTGTCCATAGCAGCAGAGTTGGGCTATGAACTTGATCTCCAGCCTCAAGTCCAGTACTCCATCCCCTACACTGCATGGCAGAGAAGAGTAAAGCCTCTCTTCCATTTGAGAGCAATGCCATAAAAAACTTCTTGAAGTATATAGCATGTGAGATTGATTTTTGAAGATAAGATCTCATAGGGCAGACATTTAGACAATGAGATAGCATAAAAAGATATCAGAATAATTTTTGTGAAACAATATTTTTGGCAAAGAAAAATTTATGAAGGTAGCTGAGATTTCTAATGAAAGGCTTTATCCTCAAGGTAAAGTATAAGGTATAAACCGTATACTTACAGTGTAAGTAAAGGCCTTATGCTCCAGGTATAAGTATAAGGTATAAGATATATACTTGAGGTATTTGTATTTAATTCAGTGGACAGCAGGAGACCCCAGGGAGGCTATGATGAGAAGAACGCTCTTGGGAAGATAATCTTCCTCAAATATACCTAGTCGTGCTGGAAATGATCCAGAAAAGAGATTACAGAGCAGTCCAAGCAAAGGGTAATGAGGGCCCCATAAGTGAGCTACCTTCACACGTGGCCCAAATGGTTGTTGGTCTTACGTAGTGCTGGAAAAACACCTAGGTGGCCACAATTTGAGAGCTATTCAGGTTTGTTGCTGATTTCTTATTTTAGTGAACAAATACTTATAATGCCTAAAAGTTAAAATTCTTTTCTCAGTTTTATCTATTTCTTTCATTCACTTGTTAATCATTTTTACTCACAGAGGTTTCCTCAGATAAATATTCAATTGCTTACAACTTCCAAAAGGAGAAGTACATACTGTGTGGCAAGATGGAGTAACAAGGATTTACCTGTATTTACCTCCCTGCCTGAAAGAGCTGAAAAAATAAACTATATTAAATAACATCATTAGTTATTAGTGAAATGCAAAGAAAAACCACCATGAGATGCCACAACATACCTTTTGGCCATATCGAGTCTTGGCAAGGGTGTACAGCTATTGAAACACTCATACACTGCTGGTAGGAATGTAACATGAGAGAAACATTTTGGGAGTGGTTTTTTAAAGTTAAATACCAAAAACTACTCAGCTATTTCATCCCTAGGCAATTACCTAAGGGAGATTAAAGTATATATATACACATTTGAATAATTGTATATTTACATAGCAGCTTTATATATAACAGCCCCAAACTATATCCCAAAATGTTCTGTAAAAGGTAAATGATTAAACAAGTCTGGTATGTTCATACAATGGAATATACTTCAGCACCAAAAAAGTCTCAACTAAGCTGGGCATGGTGTATCCCTGTCATCTCAGGAGGCTGAGACAGGAGGATCGCAGGTTCACAGCCTGCCTCAGCAACTTAGCGAGACCCTGTTTCAAAGTAACAAATAAAGTGGGGTTGGGGATGTAGCTCAGAGGCAGACTACCCCTGGGTTTAATAGCCAATCCTACACCCCCCCCACTCACACACGTCTGAACTGTTGATACATGAAATAATGTGAATGAATCTCCAGATAATTATGATGACTGAAAGAGTACAGATCCTCTTCCTCCCCAAAGAAAATACTTTTATTCTTTTTTTATAAAATTTAGAAAATGCAAACTAATTATATTAACTAAAAGCAAATTTGTAGTTGTTAAGGGATAGCAGAGAAGGAGATTTAGGAATGGTAGGTAGGAGAGAAGAACTTTAAAAAGACATGACAAAGAAATGATGATTTCTTCATCGTGATGGTAAGTAATGGATATACATCACTATCTTGATATTCGTGACAGTTTTATGACTATGTTTTTGTCAAAACTTATCAAATATTATAAGGTATAATATTTGCATAGGGTTTCACGTCAACTAGACTACAGTAAAGCTGTTTTGCAAACTACCAGAAAGAAACCAGATATGTATTTCTAAATTTAACTACAATTTTGAACTCTAAGGATTTTAAATATGACAGGGAGCATTTAAACTCAATCTTGAGGAATATTTTTCTGCATTTTTGTAGTGATACTGTTTTTGCTTTTTGAAAATTTTAAAATGGAAGCCATTTATTTGGTAAGAAAGTAGGGAAGTAGAAATATATATATATTTTTTACTAGTGAGAACATAAATTAATGCACTCGCCATGGAAAAATTTTTGCTTTGTTTTATTTTATTTTGCAGTACTGGGGATTAAACCAGGGGCATTCTACCTTCGAGCTACACCCCCCAGCTCTATCTTTTATTCTTTATTTTTGAAACAGGATTTCACTAAGTTGCAGAGGGCCTTGCTAAGTAGCTAAACCTGGCCATGAACCTCTGATCCTCCTGTCTCAACTTCCCAAGCAGTGGGATTACAAGCATGGACCATATCTGGCTTGGAACAATGTTTTAAAGTTAAAGGTGTGGGTACCCTACAACTGAGTGATTTCCTTTCTAGGTATATATGAAAAATAGCAGCTCTTTGATTTTAGGAATTTATACTCATACTACTGAGGAACTCAAAGAACTTTTATGTGATATATTTACTATATTAGAAACCTGAGAAAGTAAGAATATCCACTTTTAAATAACAATAGTAAGCCTATTGACATGTTAGCAAAAATAACACTTTTAAGAAAAATAACTATTCTCCAAATTTAAAAAAAAAGTGAGAAAAGTGGTATTATTTTAGATATTCACAAATCTCTTCAATATCTTGCCCAATAGATGACTGATGCTCATATCTATTTTTATGTTTAATCTGTTGGAATATATTGTTTCATTTGAACTGATGAATAAAATATGGCCTCACAATGATAATTGGAAAATGGGAATGTTTTTAATAGCTTTTTTACAAAAATATGGATATTCTTCAACTCTCTGAGTGATAGTTTCTTAAATTTAAGTTGTAGTGTTGAATTTGAAACCACATCAGTGAATGTTTTGTATTCTGTTACATGAAAGTCTATTGGTTTATCTTGTACTTTGAATGGGTCATTAATTTCTGCATTAATTTATACTGTTATGCTCTAATCATTTGGAAAATACTCATTCACTGAGGTATTCACATCTTTCAATTGTTGAGACTTTTCATTATATATTTGTCAATTAATTATATTCATGTCATCAATATATCAGAAAACTTTTATAAACAGGAATGCTGTCAAGCTTATCATGGCAAATTAATTTTTAAATTCTGATTTTCATCACTGGTGACCAGCACTGTCATTTATTTTCTTTGAAGTCACAGCTCATACTATTTTTGAGAAGATATTACTGCTCCATACCACATCTGAATCACCATAATTTGAAGACTGTCAAGCTTTCTTTCAAGTTAAAATAGTGGTCCAAACTGAGCGTGGTGGTACATGCTTATAACCCCAGCATTTGGAAGGCTGAGACTGGAGGATCATGGTTTGCGGACAGCCTCAGCTACTTTGCGAGGCCCTTCGCAACTCAGTGAGACCCTGTTTCAAAAAATAAAAAGACTAAAAAATAGAGGGGGTACAATGCCTCTGGGTTCCATCCCAAGTACCACACAAAAAAAATAGTGGTCCAGGCTGGGTGTGGTGGCACACTCTGGTAATGCCAGTACTTGGGAGGCTAAGACAGAGGGATCACAGGTTCACAGCCAGCCTCAGCAACTTAATGAGGCCCTCTACAACTTAGTGAAATCCTGCTTTAAAATAAAGAATAAAAAATAGGGCTGGGAGTGTAACTTGGAGGTAGAATGCCCCTGGGTTTAATCCCCAGTTCTGAAAAAAAAAAAAATAGTGGTCCAGGAAAGTGATGGTTAGTTTATCTCACAGTTCAATCATGCAATTGCTTTGCCTTGAGGTATCCATTGATCTTTGCTATGAACTACACATGCTTTATGGTACTTCCCACTTAGTGACATAAACAGGCTCAGCAAATGTTTTCTACAAAGCTTTGGATAACAAATATTTTAGGCTTCGTGGACCACTGAGTTGAGTTTGAGATGAGTGTTAAAACTATTCAACCATATTATTGTAGTGTGGAAAAAGCCTCAGATAATATGCAAATAGATGAACATGACTGTGTTACAATAAAAGTTTATAAAAACAATAGTCAAGCCAGGCGTGGTGGCGCACGCTTGTAATCCCAGCATTCGGGAGGCTGAGACCAGAGGATCGTGGTTCGCGGACAGCCTCAGCTACTTAGTGAGGCCCTCTGCAACTCAATGAGACCCAGTTTCAAAACAAAGAATAAAAACTAGGACAGGGGTGTAGCTTGGAGGTCGAATGCCTCTAGGTTCCATCCCCAAACCCGCAAAACAAAAACAGGCAAGATTTTCCCAGCAAATGGTAATTTTTCAGCCCTTGACTTAGAATATTAAAAAGATAAGTACAATGGCCAGGACAGTGACATGCATCTGTAGTCCTGGCTGTTCTGAAGACTGAGGTAGGACAATCACTTGAGTCCAGGAGTTTGAGTCCATAGTGAGACCCTGAGTCAAAAAAAAAAAAAAGGAGTATTAATGTTCAGTATTTAACGACAGTAAAAGCTTTTACTGCTTCATCAAAACTGTTATTCTCAGGAAAGTATCTGTCATCCTTCCATCTGTGCCTCTTCCCTGAGGCCATTCTTGATACTGGAGCCCGGCCTTCTATAGATTTCCACGTAAGTTATCTCTACTCTATTTTCTACCTCACCCCTTTTGGCTTTCTCTGCTTGACTTCAAACCTGTTTAAATGTCTCCTATCTTTAAATAACTAGCCTTTCCATTAGCCCTTTACTTCCTTCACTGACAAACATGGCGGCAGTCTTTCAGCTATATATTCTGTTCTTACAGCTCAGCTGTAGTAGCTGACACTAATGATCCCTAACTGCTTCTTGAGATTTTTAAATTTCCTTTTCATTGGGGCCACAATTTCACTTTTCTAGGTTCTCTTTATCACTTTGTTCTTTTACTCACTTTTCTTCCATTCGCCTCTTAGATGAGGGTCTTTCTTAGCTTGATTCTTATTTATACATGTAATTTTCATTTTTCCTTTGTATAATCTTTGGGTTATCCCTTCTGTTTGCATGGTTTCAACTCCAGTTTAATTGTTGATGACTCCCAAATTTGCATCTGGTCCAAGTGTTTCTCCTGAGCATTGGAACATATTTCTGGTCCCTCATCAGACATCTCAGCTTAGATCTCCAACAGCTCTTTCAATCTCATCATCTCTAAAATAGTTCATATCTCCCTTGAAACCAACTTTCCTCCAATTCAGGTAAATAGCATTTACTGGACCCTCATTCCAGTAATCTGAAACTGTCCCAAATTCCTTTTCCCTTTCCCTCTAATATCTATTTGCTCACCTGCAAACCCAGTCAGTTGAACCTCCTAAATAAACGTCTCCTTTTGGGTAGATAGCCAGAGTGGTATTGCTGGATCATATGGTAGGTTTATTCCCATTCTTCTGAGGATCCTCCATACTGTTTTTAAAATTCTTCTTATTCTTCTTCCATCTCAGAGATTCATTTTTTCAGTGTCCTAGTCAACTCTCCCTTCCCATAGATTCTTCTTTTTCTCCCTCTCCCACTATATTCTCAGAATGCAATGTGGATTTAACAGCACTCACAAGAATTTATTTTGGGCACCTACTCTACTTAGATGGCTTACAATTCTTTTAATGTTTTCAAAGGTAGTAATTATTGCAAACATTTTAAAGATTAGGGCTTGAATTTAAAAGATATTAAATAATTGTCCAGAATTACACATCTAGCCAGGGCTGAACCAGGCACTTGGATCTAAGCTCTCTCAATGTTTCTTCTCTCATAGGGATTTCTGTATTCTATGAACATGTGTCTGTCTTCTCTGTATGTCCAGAGCTCAGTTCAATAAATAAACAAATAGAAGAATTGTCACTTGGCACAGAATAGTACCATGATATAGCCTCAGAAATCAATATTATAGCCGGGTGTGGTGGCGCACGCTTATAATCCCTGTGCTTGGGAGGCAGATACAGGAGGATTGCGCTGGTTTGGCGCCAGCCTTGCTGCCTAAAGAGACCCTGTTTCCAAATAAAAAAAATATAAAATAGGTCTTGGAGTGTAGCCCAGAGGTAGAAGAGCTTCCAGGAACCCCAGCACCACCAAAAAAAGAAGAAGAAGAAGAAGAAGAAGAAGAAGAAGAAGAAGAAGAAGAAGAAGAAGAAGAAGAAGAAGAAGAAGAAGAAGAAGAAATCAATATTATAGCATAGTGATTTTTTCAAAGAACTGTTTATAATTTGGGGTGAAGTATTCTTGTACATTTTTCTCAACAAGCTTTTATTGGCATTTTTATACTTATTGGTATGTATTTTATTGGTACTGTAAAGCATTGCTCAGAAAACAGGTGTTGGCATGAGAGTGGAGCTTTGGTGTCAAGGAGCTTCAGTGTGGTAGGTTCACATCCAAGGTGAACAACAGCAGGACAGAGTGCTCCCAGTTTTAAATGGAGGAAGGTCAAACTGGGCACAGTGGTATATGCCCTGTAATTATAGTACTTTCAGAGAGTGACAGGAACCTACAATAGAAGCATGCAGTAACTTAGCAAGACTCTGTTTCAAAATAAAAAAAAATAGGGCCCAGAGGTAGTATACCCCCAAACCTGGGTTTAATCCCCAGTGCCACAAAAAGTAAAAAATAAAAAATATAGTAGAGGGAAATCACATGGAACTGCATTTAAAATGGACCAGGAAGCCTTTCCTGAAGGATGAGTAGAATTGCAATAATAGAAAATATTCTGTTGACAATAAATGAATGTTGACTGGAATTTGAAATAAATATAAAGTGAGAAATAAGCCTCATTTGACCCATTCATAATTCAGAACACTTATTGGTATCCTTGAGTCTAAGTGGGAAGAGCTATTTCAGTGATGGAGTATCAATATTATTCAGCCTTATTTAATATGGATAAGAGAATTACATAAAGCAAAATCATGAAACAGTCGTATCACTTAATGACTATCAAGTGTGGATTTCAAGTGAGTAAGAAACAGGGTGGGTTTGTCTCTGCCTTTGTTGCATAGAAGTCCCAGGAACTGGACTACTGGGGTTCTCTGTAGGGTGGCGTGGCGTGTAATAGAAGTCATGGAGTTGAAGACTCAATGGTCCTGAAGAGGTCAGCCTGTTGGGGCTGGGATGTAGCTCAGTGGCAAAGCACCTGCTTTGCAGGTGTGGCGCTCTGGGTTCTGCAGGTGTGGCGCTCTGGGTTCGATCCCTGGTTCCAGGAAAAAAAAAAAAAAGGTCAGCCTGTGCTGTGGGAAGCTCAAGTCTACGCTGCCCCAGTGTGGCTTAGATTCTGTTCCTTTGCACATGATATTTGGTAACCTCCGCTAATTTTTTTGACACGAAGCACCTTCTCTGAACACTGAGCACTCCTATTGCTATAAACCCTGATCCCATACACCTCAATCTTATTAGTATATAGATGTGAACAGTGAATATATTTTAAAAGTTTGCTCTCATAAACATAGGCCAACGCATGTAATTTAACACATGCATGATGTTCTGTGAAAGCTTAGTTGAACCTAGTGGAATTCTCTTTTACTATTTGCTCTCATTCTGCCACTCACATGACAAGTACCACTCTTTTTTAGTAGCACTTGTTTTTGTATGTGTGGTACTAGGAACTGAACCCAGGGGCATTCTACCTCTGAGCTCCACCCCAATCCCGATTTTTATTCTTTTTGTTGAAACAGGGTCTCACTAAGTTGTGGAGGGCCTCACTAAGTAGCTGAGGCTGGCCTCCAACTGTTTCAACCTCCTGTTTCAACCTCTCAAGTAATGGGATTACAAGCTTGTGCCACCACACCCAGCTTTTAGTGGCACTCTTCAAAATTAATCCCCGTGAAGTATGTTTTTAGTCACCATGTTTCAAAAAATGCTCTATGGTTTTGCCTTCAAATAGTGATAGGATAAGTGTCTACATGTTTGAGACATTGTGCTTGCAGCAATAACAAGGAAGATTAGTATGAAGCTGAGCTCTCATGGAGTTTCTAATTTTAAAAATTGGTGTTAGCCCGGCGTGGTGGTGCATGCTTGTAATCCCAGTGTTTAGGAGGCTGAGACCAGGAGATCGCGGTTCGCAGACAGTCTCACTACTTAGTGAGGTCCTCTGCAACTTAGTGGAACCCTGTTTCAAAATAAATAATAAAAATAGGATAGGGGGTGTAGCTCGGAGGTCGAATGCCCCTGGGTTCCATCCCCAAACCCACACCCACCCACACACACAAAAAAATGGTATTAGGTCCAGTAAGCAAATGAAATTCAGAGAATAATTCAACTGAAAAAAGTAAATAAGTGCATTGTATAAATAATGTATGTAATGTGTCCATATGTAAAAATGTTACAGTTCAATTTTTTTAAATGTGGTACTGGGTATTGAACCCAGGGGCATTCTACCTCCAAGAATTTTGAAACAGAGTCTCACTAATTGTGAGGGCCTCACTAAGTAGCTGAGGCTGGGTGCAAACCTGTGATCCTCTTGTCTCAGCCTCCCAAGTACTGGGATTACAAGCATGTGCCACCACGCCCGGCTTAGTTCAGTTTTTTAAATCATCTCTTGTCAGTAATTTTGAAGTCATGGTTTAGTTAAAGGGTTTAAATGTTTAAAGTTTGGCATGAATTTTTGTACATAATAGTTAATGCTATTGATCCATGTCTTTTACTTTTGCAGATTTGATCCAGGCTACCAATGAGACCAATGTGAATATTCCTCAGATGGCCGACACGCTCTTTGAAAGGGCAACAAACAGTAGCTGGGTGGTTGTCTTTAAAGCTTTAGTTACAACGCACCATCTTATGGTGCATGGGAATGAGGTAAACAAAAGAGACTTAACTTTTCCTTTGCCTTTTTGTTTTTGGTGAAGAGAGACATTTATGGAAGAGTATAGTGATTATTTAAGGACCTTTGAATTTTCATCAGTTAGAAGAATAAGGTAAAATCTACAGTTGAAAATTATCTGGAATATAGGCCGGACATCGTTGCGGATACTTGTAATCCCAGTACTTAGGAGGCTGAGACAGGAGGATTGATCAGGTTCAAAGCCAGCCTCAGCTGCTTTGAGAGGCTCTCCGCAACTTAGAGAGACCTTGTTTCTAAATAAGATATAAAATAGGTCCTGGAGTGTAGCCCGGAGGTAGAAGGCCCTTGGGTTCCATCTCCAGTACCACCAAAAAAAAAAAAAAAAAAAAAAGAAACAAACAAAATTATCTGGAGTACAATTTAATCTTCTATTTAGCTATTCTTTTAAAAACCTTAGATTGGACCTTGTCTTAGAGATTCTGAAGTATTAGGCATTACTGGTACCTAACATGTATGTAACCGTATAAACGTATTGATGGGCAAAAATGTTGTTAGAAGAAATGAGCCATAAAACTGTTTTTCCATAGAAAATATTTCTCCATGCCTTTGAGCATGGAGAAATTGCTTCCATAAAATATTTAATTTTGGAAAATATTAACACAAGTATTCTTTTTATGTGAAATAATTATTGAATCCTATTACATTTGCAGTGTTTCCATTGAATACCGAAGTGAAAGGTCATACAATTTAATTCTAAGTCAGTGAAAGTTATTTGACATGTTTTCCCCCTTAGAGAAAGTCAGTAAAATAGGAACCTTAAAAACTAAAAAAAGAAATCACAGCACAAATTTGCAAAAAAAAAAATTCCCTCTAGTATCAGAAATTGTTTAAAGGTATTATTTAAGAATATGGGTATTTAATTCTAATTTTTGTTTTTCAGAGATTTATTCAGTATTTGGCCTCTAGGAATACATTATTCAATCTCAGCAATTTTTTGGACAAAAGTGGATCTCATGGTGAGGATATTTAAATGTTTTATATATTTTCTAATGTTTTAAGTTTGATGTAAGGTTATTAATCTAAAATTATTACAACTTACATATCCATTGGGTGTTTAAGAAAAATATACAAAAATAACTATATAAGTTAACTTTCAAATTTTACTTGTAGAAAACTCAGCATATAAAATATCTATTAATTTTATTTTTTGTAATTTTCATTGTTCACTTTAAAAATTAACAGTGGCTATGCTAGGTCCACAGGTTGTTTATGAAGGTGCAGAACACAATAGATGAAAGATGTTATCTAAATTTAAAAAATGATTCCAGTGTTAGTTTGTGTGGTGGGGGGGATTGGTAGGGTTTGAACCACTTGTTCATCCATCACATTTACTCGTTGTCTACCACAGAGAGGCAAGCACATCAAGCAAGTAGACCATTATGAGATGACTACATGTATTAAGTATCAAACAGGCTATTGTTTGAAAAGGTGAAAAAATGCAAAGAAAAATCAGAAAGTATATTCTGTGTATGGATGGATGGAATGCCCCACACTAAAATTATTTTTTGCCAAGAGAAAGGATTTTAAGTGAGGCCTGCTGATGGAACTACTGAGCTCATCCTAGAACTGTATACATTTGGAGAGTTAAAATTTGTACTATTAAAATTTTTAATTATGCAAAGCATAATTAAAGGTACTTTATTAATTAATCGTATTTCTTCTCCCTGTGTCCCAGGTTATGATATGTCTACCTTCATAAGGCGCTATAGTAGATATTTGAATGAGAAGGCTTTCTCTTACAGACAGATGGCATTTGATTTTGCCAGAGTGAAGAAAGGGTATGTTTGTTCTATCTCTATCTCCATCTCTCTCTCATGTTTATTTGAGCAGAATAAGTCCTTAAGGAATACTTGAGTTATTTTAACCAAATTCATATGCCAACTGAATTTGATCATGAAGGCCTGGCTTACCGTCTCCTGAAAGAAGAAGCTCAATGAATTATATTGTAGAGGTTAGCCTTGAGGCTGCAGTATGCATTGTTTTATTTTTATCTTCATGCCAAAAAAAAATCAGATTGGCTACTCAGAGTATATATCGAATAAAATGTTATTTGTTAAAATTAATTCAAAGCTGGGTGTGGTGGCACACACCTATAATTCCAGGTGAAATGGAAGGCTCACAGGTTCAAGGACAGCCCTAGCAACTTTGTGAGACCCTCAGCAACCTAGGAAGACCCTGTTTCAACACAAAAAGCAAAAAGAGCTAGGGCTAGGGGTATAGCTAACAGGTAGTATGCCTCTAGTTTCAGTCCCCAATAACACACACACACACACACACACACACACCATAATAAATAAATTATTAATACTTCCTATTGATTAAAAACCTCATGGAAACAGAAACGTCTAAATTTTAAATCATAATTATCATTTATTTCCCTCTAATTACATGGTGATGTCTAGTGAGAAGCTTCTATTCATCTAGAAGTTTGTGCAGACTTTTATCTGTTCATAACTTGAAATAAATGGCAAGGTATTGTGGAAGGCTTAATATTTTAGTTTCAAGAATCCACCTGAAATATATAACTCTATCTTGGTAATAGTTATGAACTTGCCTATTCAAAATAAATCTGTCTCTCATGCGTGAATACTTCCTAAAATTAGTTTTTTCTTTATCTCCTATCATTAGAGATGATTCCAGTTCAGACACCTTCCTCTGACTTCTTTCATGGCCATAGGCATCCATTCCTGATGTTCCCAGCTGCACTGTGGCCTCTCTGTAGAATGTCCCTGGCCTTCTTACAAACCTCTGCACCACTGTATGGACACCTCAGGACCCTGCATGCTCTCCCCACCTCTGGGGAGGGAGAGACCCTGAAAGCTACCCTGTTCACATCACCTCAGCTGTTGCAGTGCAGCCACCCCTTGACCATCACCGAGTGCAGGGCTCCCTGAGAGGTCTGTAGATGGTCCAGAGCACACTGCCCCTCTGCTGCCCGCGTGAGCACCAGCCTCCTGCTGGTCCTCTACAGCTAGCAAAACTCTGATTCCAGTGTGAGCAAAAAGTGCTCGTCCACCTGCATTTTTCTCCATTTGATGGCCAATAGCATAAACCATGTACTCAGACATATAGGTTTTGTAGACCTCCAAGACATATTTCCTCTTTCTCAAAAAAAAAAAATGGCTTTTTAGAAAACTCTTATTTTGCTACCTTCTGTTATAGATTTTTTTTTAACATCATTCAGGAATTCAACTTTTATCTCTACTGTCTTGCTTTCTTCCTGGGGGCAGTGCAGATAGAAAGGCTTTGCCTGTGTGGTTGAGGATTGAGGATGCATATACAAGAGCAGACAGTGCAGAGATGGCGATCAGCCACAGCCTCCGCATGCCTACGGTGACCCCACAGGACTAACAGGGATATGGGGAGGAGCACAGTCTCAGATACACCTTTGGTCTCGAATGCCCCATCCATAAGGAAGTGTTCTCCTTTTCTCTTTTAAAATACTGTAGTGCCGATGGTGTCATGAGGACAATGGCTCCTGAGAAGCTACTGAAGAGCATGCCAATACTGCAGGGACAAATCGATGCACTGCTTGAATTTGATGTATGTATCTCACCAGAAAATGGTTCTTACGTAATCAATATTGTCTTTCCTTTGACGGTAAGCTACAAGTAAATCTAGAGGTTTCCTCAGAAAGCAGCTTTAGGTGCTTCATTTAGCTGAATTCAGTAAATATTTAGGTCAGGCTGTTCAGCTCAGTAGAGGCAACTTCGGTCCCCAAGAGTGTGTGAGCTGTTTTACTAGGTGTTTACTTAAGTCACAGAAAACTATGAGTTCTGCATTCTTGGAACCTTATGTTCCCAGCAACATGGCAGCCTCCTGCTGTGCTTGCCAGGAAGAAGTGTCTGCAGGGTGGACCCACAGGCAGCTGAAGAACTTGACACTGTATGTAGACTGTCTAAGTGACATCATGCACAGAGGGAATTATTTTTGTCCTATCATAACATCAGTCTTTCCTGGCAATAGCAGCATGATTTTTCTCTTAAAATCATACCTATCTTTGGCTAGACTTGTGGATAAACAACCTACACATATGATAAAGTCATGTAGAACTACACACACACACACACACACACACACACACACACACACACCATGGGTATAAGTAAGCCTAGGGAAAGCAGAATAAGACTGGTTGATTGGGTCACTGTTGGTATCCTGGTTGTTATGTCATTAAATATAGTTACCAAACTACAATTTTATAAGATGTTTCCTTTGGGGAAAACTGGGTAAATGGCATAGGGGATCTCACCATATTACTTCTTACAACTGCATGTAAATACAGTTTCCTGAAAATAAAAGAAGTTTAGAAACTGACTCATGAAAATAAAATGATTTTTCACACTTATGAAAATGCTTACCCCATTATCAGCTTTTCTGTATTTTGGTGGTTGCCTGACACAAAGACTTTCCTTAAACATTAGTAACTCAAAGTCTTTGTTCAGATTATGTGGTTTAGTCTATAATTGAGCTTTTACAAAAGTCTTGACACCTAACTCTTGTGAAATTTTAGCACATCTCCTATGAAATTTTAGCAAGTTAGCAAAAAATCTTGTTTTTTGACAGATTTTAGAAGTAAGGACTTCATGAGATGTGTGTGTAATTGTGTCGCTTAACTTTTGTTCCTTTTTATCCATTTTTTTCCCTTCACTCTCCTCACCCTTAGTAAGGGTTTTGCCTTAAAGGATAAAAGTCATAAAGGAGGTTGGAGCAAAGTTTGAAGAATTGTAAACAAAGACTAGGGAGTGAGGAGAAAATATACTTCTTTGTGTTGGTAATAGAGTGTTTAGCAGATGGGCAAATGGCTATGACTCTGAGTAAGTATTTTAGAGGTAACTGGCTAAGATGTTCCCTGTACTATTCTTCCCCAATGAGACCACTACAGGCTTCTGGAAATGAACCCTTAATGGTCACAGAGACCATTTGAGAGGAGAAATCGAAGAAATGTAATATAATACTGTAAAAGTAACAAAACAAACAAACAGATGTTCAAAAATTGGATTTTCCAGGCATGGTGGCACATGCCTGTAATCCCAGTACTTGGGAGGCTGAGACAGGAGGATCACAAGATCCTCCAAAAATAGCCTCAGCAATATAGCAAGACTCTCAGCAACCTAATGAGATCTGTTTTAAAAGAAAAATAAAAAGGGCTAGGATGTAGCTAGGAGGTAAAATGCCCCTGAGTTCAATTGCCAATTCAAAAGAAAAAAGAAAAAAAAAAAGAAAAAGCTAGGTTTTATTGGTTAATGGATCACTGGCCAAATAGAATGTATCTATCTTTTAATTGATAGGCTTAATTAAAGCAAGACAATATGAAATCCATCTTTTGATTTTTAGGTACCTGAGTTACCCCAGGTTTGTACAATATGAGTGAATTTCTTAGTAATTATTTGAGATATTTTAATGTGATATAAGAAAAATACAGATTTGCTGATATGCAGTCAACATTAATTTTTTATCTTTTATTTTTAGGTACATCCAAATGAACTAACAAATGGTGTCATAAATGCTGCATTCATGCTTCTTTTCAAAGATCTTATCAAACTTTTTGCTTGCTACAATGATGGCGTTATTAACTTACTCGGTAGGTGGAACTTATGAGATATGTCTGTGCTGGTGGATAAGTGGTAAGACTGACAGATGCTGAGATGTGAGTCTCTTGCTTCGTTTCCTGTGCCTTGGCAGAGGCAGTGATGAGGGACAGCAGGAATACATCCATAGATGGTAGTGCCGGCAGGGCAACTTGGACAGAGAAAAAAAAAATCATCTCTTGGACAACTGTGTATTAAAGTAGAAGCAGATCATTGCTGTCCTCCCGGGAGAAAGAAACTAGTTGTCAATCTCAGTGGTATAAATGTGGCAATTCAAGGACAGATTGTCCAAGTCTAGGCTATCTCTCTAGATTTTGGTGCTATGTTGGAAGCTCAGCATTGATCTAGAGTGTTGGCTGATTAAGGACTCAGGGATGGTAGGCGTATCGTTCTCAGAGGTGGGGAGCCTGAGCAGTTCAGCCAGTTCACCACCTCTGTTTCTAATGTCACAGCCGTGTCTTATAGTGTACTCGTTTCCCTCCATTGCTGAGAGCATGTTTGTGTCCTATGACCCTTAGCATTCACATGGGATGAAGATGGTCTCCTGTTATTTATCCATTCTGAAAGGTCCATCCACTGCCTTTTCCCAGACCTCCTCGTCACCAGTCTTCCAATTTAATTCTTCCAAGCCCCTTGTCATCTAGGACAGTAGTTCCGCACTACCCATGATTTTGTATATTTACACATATCTTGACATCTTTCCTTTCATATAAAGTAGAAAACCAAACATATACACTGCTGAAAGTTTGACTTACTATGAAGATTTCTTTCTCCTGCCAAGGTCATCCCTTTGGGAAGATATGACTCATCAGAAAACTTCCAGCTGGTACCAGCGTACAGAACTATCTCTAAAACACACTTCGATTTTTGTATTCCTTAGTCAGCTAGCTATAAGGAACTCCCCAGGGCCCATAGGTATGACTGAGGGAGAAATGGGCAAAATGGCAATAGAGAAGAAAGAGTAAGTGCACCGAGAATATGAACCTCCGTTCATACAACCCACCTGCCTATCATGACCTGCTTGGGACTGGTCTCTTACGAATCACTTCCATGTGATAATAGTGTCCTCGCCTTGCCCAACCTTGTGGTTTGGTACCTAGATAAGGCCCACTCTAGGTCTGAGGCTTGATCTTCTAGGTCAGGATCTCCAGTGATAAACCAACAACAGTTTTTCAGAAGGAGATTAGTTACTATCTTATCTGAATATGTGGCTTTGCCCCAAAGCACTGGAGGCCTATACTGAGTTGTGACAGAGGCATTCAATGGCATTTGAATCTGCTGCAGACACTCTGAGCACCTTTAGATCTGCTAGAGTAAAGACCTGTAGAGCTTCGGTGTGGAGCAATTTCGGAGCCTTGCCTTGATCTGGCCCATACTCACTTCTGGCACTCTACCAGATACTCTGCTTAGAGCAGCACATACACAGTGTATGTGTTGCCTGTAGAACCAAATAAGCTCAGCAAACTTTTGAATTCATTTTAGTTAGAAGGGAGTGAAAGGTGCAGAATTTGTCTTCCACGCAGAGATGCTTTCTTCTAAATGACTAGACCTTTGGACCCTGAGAAACTTCATTGAAATGGCATGTCCATGATTTTCACACATTCTGCCTCTGACCTTCTGTATTGCATGTGGCTTTTAAAGACACTTAGCACCTCTGCACTTCCCCATGTCATGAAAGTGATGTCCTGTGAAATTGTCACAGCCAGAGAGGTTGGCGACCTTGGAATGAGACAGGGTGCCCTGGCATCCCTGCTAGGTCACAGTAGACTACTTCTGATGTTCTCTGTTTTTTGGGGCAGAGATAAAAGCATTTTCTAGTGCCAGGAACTGTCTTGATTTTTCTTTAGTAAAAGAAAACACATCTGAATTGCTGCAGGTAGGAGTCATCACCATAATCTAATACAAAGCTTTAAAAATCCATTTCTTTAATTTTTTTTGTACAAAACAAATATTCAGGTTAACTGGTGAAATGATGGAATCGCTAGCTTTCTGTCTTTGCAGAGATCAGTAATCCAGTGTAAGGATTCTGCTAGTGTCAAAGTATGACTTCTTGTAGGAAACCAGCGAGACGCCAAATGGTTTCCTGTATCCACTGCATCTCAGTTTTCTTTTTATAGAGTCTGATAGAAAATATAGTGAAATTTTGGGTCCCTGGGGAATAACAGCACCTCAGAGTCAGCCTCTTTTCAGTGATCCTGGAAAGTATCAGCGGACGAAGCCAACCCCCACAAACAACAGTAAAAAGCTGGACAGACTGAAAAATCCACAACTCTTCCTGAATCCCCAACAGAGGAGAAGACACAGGGCAAAATTCTCCCATGACTGGAGAGACCCACAGGTGAATACAATGAGTCACAGCTTACCAGAGCAGAGATTCGCCCGAGGGAAGAGCCCTCAGAGTAAGCGCTGAGGTAGAAACCCCAAACTGTAATTTGATAGAAGCCTCCCATGAACACGTCTGAAGGTTAAATTCTCCAGAGGGATCTAGTCACAGGGAAGACTCATACTTTGTTTTTACCACCAAGAGCTCAACCAGATTCCTATAGAATCGAAATAAATAGACTCTATAGGAGGAAATATAGAGCTTATATAGAGAGGAAATATATAGAAAATACTTAGGAGGAAAATCTACTTGTGTTTTCTCTAGGGAGAAGGGAAAAGAATCATCTTGAAATACAGCTGCTCTTCCACTTATGATGGGGGTACAGCCTGATAAGCTCACCATAAGTTGAAAATTCACTTTATATACCTAACCTACAGCATATGTTCCCAAATTAATGTTCAACACCAAACCATAGATTTAGGAAACTCAGAGAAAAGAAAGAAACTCAGAGAAAAGAAAAGAAAGAGGAAAGAAAGAAAGAAAGAAAGAGGGAAAGAAAGAAAGCGAGCATATAATTTTATAATTTTCAAACTACAGAAAATATTTTTTATTTTTTGTGGTACTGGGGTTCCTGGAAACCCTTCTACCTCCAGGCTACACTCCCAGACCTATTTTAAACTTTTATTTGGAAACAGGGTCTCTTAAGCCAGCGAGACTGGCTTCAAACCTGCACGATCCTCCTGTCTCTGCCTACCAAGCACAGGGATTACAAGCATGCACCACCACGCCCAGCCCTCAGAAAATAAATTTTTAAAAAATCATTCAAACAAAAGACAATGTACTGAAATACTTAACATATTGAGAGGAAAAAATCCCACCAACCTAGAACTTTGTACCCTATGAAATTATCCTTCAGAAATAAAGAAGAAAGCCAGGCATGCCTGTAATCCTGTACTTGGAAGACTGAAACAGAAGGATTGAGGTTCAAGGATAGCCTCAGTAACTTACTGATACCTTGTTTCAAAATAAAATAGGACTGGGCCAGGCATGGTGGCCCATGCTTATAATCCCAGCATTCAGGAGGCTGAGACTGGAGGATCGTGGTTCAGCTACTTAGTGATGCCCTCCACAACTTAGTGAGATCCTGCCTCAAAATAAAGAATAAAAAAATAGGGCAGGGGTTATAGCTCGGAGGTCAAATACCACTGGGTTCCACTCCACACCCGCAAAAAAATAAAAATAAAATAAAAAAATTTTAAAAACCTTTTATTTTTATTTCTCCCACTTTTTGCAGTACTGGAAATTGAACCCAAGGCCTTGCTCAAGCTAGACAAGCACTCTACCACTGAGCTACATCCTGAGCCTTATTTTTCTTATTCCTTTTTTTGTTTTTTTGTACCAGGATTGAACCCAAGAACATTCTAATCCTGAGCTACACTCCCCAGATATTTCTTTTCTTTTCTTTTTCTGAAACAGGGTTTCACTAAATTTCTAACACTCTCACTAAGTTGCTGAGGCTGACCTTGAACCTGCGAGCCTCCTGTCTCAGCTTCCCAAGTACTGGGATTACCAGTGTGTGCCACAATGCTTGGCCTATTTTCTTTATTCTTAATTGATCTAACAGATAAAAGTTTGTTCAAATAGCAAGAGCAATATATTTATCACATATGTTTGCATATGCACCTCATATATACCCTTATTTCACCTATGTAGGTGAAATGACTGTCAGCCATGATGCAAGAAATGAAATGGGAGAATTAGAATTATTTTATTATTTAAGATATATTACCTTTCATGAAGTGATATCATATTATTTGAAAGTGAGCTTGGATTCATTGTAAATGTATATTACAAATTCTAGGGCAGTCACTAAAAAAAGTAAAATAAGAAGCATTACTGATATGCTAAGAAAGGAGGGGGAAAGGAGCCATATAAAATAATTAAAACCACCAAAGATCTAGGCATTGTGGCACACATTTTTAAAATTTATTCTTATTGGTGCATTGTAATCATATTTCACATTGGAATACAAGACTTGAGAGGATATACAAGCACACATCATCCAGTTAGCCCTCATCCAATCCCCATCCCATTCCCTCCTCCTCCCTCGATCCCATGCTTGTTTGGTGATTAACTTTGATACATTTGTTTATGTACCTCCTGCGTTTTAAAGAGGCTCCATCCTCCCCTATTCCATACCCTCTGATTGGTCACCTTAGTTGCTTCACTATAGAGCCCTTTCTATAGCTCGACCTCTTCCTGTTGCCCCTTTCCTCCTAGTTGTTCTGCTGATTAGGGGAAGCATCTGATTTATATTTTCTGCGATATTCTCTGTGCATGCTGCGTTGCAAGTACCGATCCCACTCTTGACGGCCCCAGTAGTGGCCTGGCTACCCGGTGGACTTATCCAGGCCTCGCTGGCTCAAGCAGCGGCCTTGCCTCATGGGAGGCCCCGATTCTGGTCTCGCTGGCCCCCACACCGGCCTAACCTCTTGGCTGGCTCCGATCCTAGCCTCATTGGCCCCAGCACTGGCCTAGCCTCAAGGCAGGCTCCATCCCAGCCTCACTGACCCTGGCACCGGCCTAACCCCTCGACAGATTCCTCTCCTGGCCTTGGAGGCCCCAGCACCAGCCTTGCCTCACGGCAGGTTCCGATCCCAGCCTTACTGGCCCCGGCACCGGCCTAACCCCTCGGCAGGCTCCGATCCCGGCCTTGGAGGCCCCAGCACCGGCCTTGCCTCATGGCAGGCTCCGATGCTGGCCACTGGCCCCAGCATCAGCCTAACCCCTCTGCAGCCTCCGAGGGGCACACATTTATAGTCCCAGGTACTCGGGAGTCCTGAGGCAGGAGGATCACTTGAAGCCAGGAATTTAAGGCCAACCTGGGCAATGTCTCTAAACACACATGTGCACACAGGCACACAGACACACAGACACACACACACACACACAGCATAAAAGTGCATATTTGTTTCTGAGACCTTAAACCTCATTATGATATATAATTATAATGCACTAATAAAAACATAAAAAGAAGTGCTTATTAAAAGAATGGAAGACAAAAATAATAACAAAGAAGTAGGGCAACAAATAGAAAACAGAAACAACTATGGTAGCTATTAATCCAACAATATCAATAATCACTTAAAACCTCAATGGTATAAATGCACCAGTAAAAAGACATGGGTTGCCAGAATGAATCAAAAAATGAAGTTCAGGTATATGGTGTTTATAGGAAATTCACTTTAAATATAAAAACATAGATTAAAAGTAAGTAGATGGAGAAAAATATACCATGCTAACACTAATCAAAAGAAACACAGGTAGCTACACTGATTTCAGTCAAGACAATCATCAAAGTAGGGAAGGGTATCAGGAGTAAAGAGGGGCATTTCATAATATAAAGCGATCGATTCTCCAGAAAGACAAACAGTTCTTGTGTCTATGTATAACAACAAAGCATCAAACTGCATTAGGCAAAAATGGATAGGTCTGCAAGGAGAGATAGATAAACCCACTATTACTGTTGGAGACTTCTCCATTATATCAGAAATGAACAGATCCACAGGCAGGAAATCAGTAAGAACAGATTTGAACCCAACATCAGCCAACTGGATATGATGGGTATCCGCAGATTATTTCATCTAACAGCAGCAGACTGCACATTCTTTTCAAGCTTGCACAGAACATTCACCAAGAGAGATCACAATCCGGGCCATAAAACACATCTTTTATGTGTTTTCTATTTTATTTACAATAGAAATAATACAATGCTTTCAGGTCACAGAAGTAATCTACAAATCAATAACAACAAATCTCTGAAAAAAAATGAAAGAAGGTAGAGATTAAACATCACATACTTCTAAACAACACAAGCACCAAAGAAGAAATCTCAAGAGAAATGTAAAGATATTTTGAACTAAATAAAAATGGAAATAAAATTGATCATAATTTGTGGAATTCAGTAAAATCAGCATTTAGAAATTTATAACATCAAATGCTGTTAAAAAATGTCTAAAACCAATCACTTAAGCTTCTACCATGGGCAATGAAAAAAAGAAGCATAAATTATCCAAAGTAAGCAGCATAAAATAAATAATAAGAATTGAAGCAAAAGTCAATGAAATTAAACACAGGAAATTATAAAACCAAAAGCTGCTTCTTTGAGAAAATTGATAAAAACCAAGTCTCTAGCCAAACTAACTAAACAAAAAGGACACATTATTAATAGCAAAATAAAAGAGATGACATTTCTACAAATCAAATGGACCTTAATAGGATAATAAAAAACTGTTAGAAACAACTCTTTGCCCACAAATTTGATAGAACAGATGAACAACTAATTCCTTAAAAAACACAATCTGCCAAAACTTATACAATAAAAAATAGACAATCTGTAAGGCCTAGATGTACAAAAGAAACAGAATCAATAATTAACAATCTTCCAAAGCAGAAAGCACCCAGCTCCAAATAGATTCACTGGAAAAATTCTACCAAACATTTAAATGAAAATTTATGCCAATTTTCCACACTCTGCTCCACAGAGTGGAAGAGTAGGACATGTTGATAATGGGAGAAGCTATACAGGTGTGGGGCCAGAGGGAACCTGGGGAATCTGTCCCTTCCATTTGGTTTTATAAAAACTGCTATAAAAGGCCTTCAAAAAAATATGTTTGGGTATGTTTCATCCCCTGTCCATACTCTGATGAAGGTTCCTGTGTAGAAGTCTAGGAAAAAATACTTTTAGCAGTGTTCGAGAACTTTCTTCAAGAATAAATGAGATTAGTCAGTCACAAAAAATAAGAAATCAGATGCTTTCCCTAATATGTGAGAGTTAGGGAGAAATGGGTCATAGGAGGAACTCTAGATGAAAAAGGAAATCCTATAGAGGAGCAAACAAGGCAACCTAAAGGAGAAGAAAGGAGGGGGGAAGAGGAAAATCTCTAAAACACACAATGTACTTAAACATATCGAAGTCAACCACTAAGCCAAGCAAGGGAGGGAGGGACGGGGAGGGAATGGGGTGGGAATTGGGTAGGGGTTAAATCAGTGATGTGTACATGTCTGTACACACGAGTTTTTTACCCCAATATGATATATGAATATAATGCACCAATAAAAATTAAAAATAAATAAAAATAAAATAAATAAATAATAAAAAGTACTTTAAAAAAAAAGAATAAATGAAGCCGGGCGTGGTGGCGCACGCTTGTAATTCCCGCGCTTGGGAGGCGGAGACAGGAGGATTGCGCAGGTTCGAAGCCAGCCGCACTGGCGTAAGAGACTCTTTCAAAAATATAAAATAGGTCTGGGAGTGTAGCCCGGAGGTAGGAGGGCTTCCAGGAAACCCAGTACCACCAAAAAAAAAAAAAAAAAAAAGAATAAATGAAAGCCAGACATGGTGCTGGACACCCATGATCCAACTACATGGAAAGTTGAGACAGGAGGATTGCAGGTTTGAGGACAGCCTCAGCAACTTAGGGAGACTCCCAGCAACCTAGAGAGAAACTCTGTTTCAAGCAAAAATTAGAAAGGGCTCAGGGTTCAATCCCCAGTACCCCACCCCCCCAAAAAAGAAGAGAGAGATGGAGGCCTCATTAAAATTCAGGTTGCTGGACCACAGCCCAGAGTTTCTAATCTAGTAGGTCTGCAGAGAGACCTGAGAACTTGCGTTTCTAGCAGAGTCCTAAATGATGCTGTCCCCACTGGCTTGAGGGCTTCTCTTTGGGAACCACCTATGAAAACCATCACCAGATGCTCAGGCTTGCATTTGTGCTTTTTATCATGTTGACCCCAATTCAGAAATTATCAGTTAACTCCAGAACTTATATAATATTTTTTCTTTCTTCCCCACCAGCTTTAGAATCCATTTCCATTCTCCAGAGTTTTTTTCAATTATGGTTGCTAGATTCTGGGCAAAAAAATACAGGACACCCAATTAAATTATATTTCAGATAAATATGAATAAATTTTCTAGTATTGATAAACCCCATGTAATATTAGGATACACTTAATTTTAGGGATACACTTAATATTAGGGATACACTTTATAGTAAAAAAATGATGTGTTATTTATCCACAGTTCAATTCGGTATCTTGTATTTTACCTGGCAGACCCACTGCCAACAAAAATTTGCAAAATCTCACAGTCTTTTTTGCATGGATATTTCTTTCCTTCTGGGTTAGGCTTCATGCTTGTCTCCCTGGGGCCATTCTGGGATTGCTGTGTTCTAAATCTCAGTCTAGCCATTGAGGCAATTGGCAAGGAGAGAGAGTGAAGAGAGTACAGGCTGTGGGGAGAAGTTTCATTTCCTCAAGGAACATGAGTTGACACAAAGGCCTCCAGGGCAAGGCAGCACAGCCTCTTCAGACAGAAGAAAACCTTCCAGCCAGGGCAGCTAGGCTCATTGCTGTGTGAGTTTTATCAAGACCTTCCCTTTCCAGTTTTCTAAGTAAAAGCTCTAATGTTCACAGGAAAGACTATAGTGAGGCTATAAGTAGAACTTCCCCACCTGTGCAATATTCAGCAATTCACAAGAGTAGACTCTCTGACTCTAACCTAGGACAGCCCTGTGGCTGCAAGAGATAAGATCAATTATTGCATTTCTCCTAGGAGTGCTGTAGTCTGAACATGCCTTGATCCAATAATTTTTATTTATTTATTTTGGTGGTACTAGGGGTGGAACCCAGGGGCTTTCTACCTCCAGGCTGCACTCCCAGACCTATATTATATTTTATTTGGAAACAGGGTCTCACTAAGTTGCTGAGAGCCTCACTAAGTAGCTGAGGCTGGCTTCGAACCTGTGCGATCCTCCTGTCTCAGCCTCCCCAGCGCGGGGATTACAAGTGTGCGCCACCACGCCCAGCTGAGCCAATAATTTAAAACATTGTCCTTCTTGAGCCCTCCAGTAGAGGCAGGAACCCGTCCACACTGGCCCTGTTCCCCTGCTCGTGACCTAGCCCATGGTTTGACCAGCTTCATTCCAGGTGTGCGTTTCAGAAAAGCCTTGGTGATCATTTAAATAATTGTCTTGCTGCTATTTAGCATGAACTTCAAGGATCTCATTTTCCAATAAACGCAGGTAGGTAATTATCACCTTCAGATCTAATTAGGTTGCATATCCAATCCCAGATTTCTATATTTGAAGGCCTTCTATCTACATTCACTTCAGGTGCCAAGTACTGTGCCTGTTCAAGAAACAGAAACTATTCTACATATCCTAAATAGAAAAGAATTTACTATATGGAGTAAGTTCTTATTAATAAGTGGCAACCTGCAAGAACTGATTCTAGACTCAGTCTCCTGCTGTGACTCCCAGAATTAACTACCTACCTTGCAGAGGAGCTCCTACTTCTTAGACTACCAGTGTAAGATACACCAAAAACAAGGAGCTGCCACCACCACTGCAGCTGCTTTGCATCACTAAGAAGCTGGAAAATGAACAAGTGAAACTCTAGTCCAGGGGTTAAGGGGCCACACGTATCGCGGGGCTGTGCCTTTAATCATCACTCCTCACAATCCAGGAAGCTGCGGTTGGAGGTGCAAAGTCAAATGCTATTGGAGGATAATTTCACCTGTCTAGGATCTTGCCTGTCACAAGCAAGATCTGAGAAGGTACAAGGAGGTGGCTCTTGCCTCCGTTTTATCTTCAAGCTCTCCCACAGGTCTAACTTGCAGAGCTAAATCTGTATCCAGAACTCTGGCTTCCCATGACTCCATAAGGTAGAATGGAGGTTTGGTGAGCCAGTCATCAACATCAAATACAGCGCTCTTGAAGGTTCTGCCTTTAGTGAAGAAAGAGTCCTGGCCTAAATATGAAGTTCAGAACTAAATATATCTTTACTTCAAATATAAACCAAATATATCTTTATTTCTTTAATTAGAGATTTTGTCAGTAAGTCAGACAGAGCAGCCTTTTCTCTTCTATTTTGCAGGGAAACCGTACTCTTCCTTTCTGCTCATATATGTAAGCTTTTCTAAAGTTCACTTCTAGCCATGCACCTTTCTGATTTTTCATACATTCCTATTTGTCTACTTAGATGCTGTGTTCTTACTACGTAAGCCTCAGAATCTAAAACTGATCTCTTGAACTTACCCCTTTTAATCTCCTTATTTCTGTTTGTGTATAATTAGTATTATAAATCTAAAAGCTCAGTTATCTTTGAGTTGCTCGTCTCCCTGGAGTCCACAGCTAGTCAGAAATGAAGTTTAGTTAAGTTCATTCTCATACTGTCCTCTTGTTTTATTCCCATTTCTTTTTCGAGAGCATGGATTTAGTATCTTTCCAACTGGCAACTAAACATGTTCAGGCCTGTGATGCTTTTCTCTTGTCCTGAACAGCTACTTAAAGGATGTTCTGCTTTGTTTTCATGTTGACTTCACAGATAGATGATATTAAATATACAGTTTCTCTTTGCACAAAATAATCACCATTCAATATGCTTTTAAATTTTAACTTGAACTTGTTAGTCTGTTGGCTAGCCTAGGAGCACAAAAGGAGAAAAGTCGTACCTTTTCATATTAAGGACTTTTCAAGAGTGGTGGAAGTGCGTGTTCTTGCCTTGCCACGTTCTGGTGTGGTGCTGCCTCCAGTGAGCATCGCTGTGAAAACCAGCCTCACTTTGCACATTAGCACAGCCACCGGGGGGATCCTCAGAAGACTAGGAATGGAACCACTGTATGACCCAGCCACGTCACTCCTCAGGGTCTTTCCAAAAGAATTCAAGTTAGAATGCTGTAGTGATATTTGCACACCCATGTTTATAGCAGCACAGTTCACAATAGCCCAATTATGGAACCAACTAAGTGTCTGTCAACAGGTGAATGGATAAAGAAAATGTGAAGATGTGTGTGTGTGTGTGTGTGTGTGTGTGTGTACATATACACACACACACACAAAATGGAATTTTACTCAGCCATAAAGACAAATTATGTCATTTCCAGGAAAATAAATGTAACTAAAGAATATTATGCTAAGTGAGATCAGCCAGTCTCTGAAAGTCAGGGATCATAGGCTTTCTAAACTAGAGAGAAAACAGGAAACGAGAGACTTAGAGAAATGAGGAGAGAGAAACCAATAGAATGGTGGAAGGGAATTGGGAGAGGAAGGTGGAGAGGGGCAAAAGGATGACTGAGGAAGGAAACAAACTATCACTACACCCCAGCCCTATTTTTTATTCGTGTGTGTGTGTGTATGTGTGTGTGTGTGTGTGTGTGTGTGTGTGTTTACTAGGAATGGAACCCAGGGGCATTCTACATCCGAGCTACATCCCCAGCCCTGTTTTTTATTCTTTATTTTGAAACAGGGTCTCACTGAGTTGCAGAGGGCCTCACTAAGTAGCTGAGGCTGTCTGCAAACTGTGATCCTCCTGTCTCAGCCTCACAAATGCTGGGATTACAAGCTCAGAGGTAGAATGCCCCTGGGTTCCATCCCCAGTACCAGAAAGAAAGAAGAAAGAAAAAAAAGAAAGAGAAAGAAAGGAGAGAGAGAAAGAAAGAAGGAAAGAAGGAAAGAGAAAGAAAGAAAGAAAGAAAGAAAGAAAGAAAGAAAGAAAGAAAGAAAGAAAGAAAGAAAGATGGATGACTACCAATCTCACTAAAACACACAGGAAGGGAAGAGGAGAGAGTGGGGTAAGGTGTGGAGAGACATACACCAAATGATGTGTGCAGTGTGAATAGCACTTTGAATCTCAGAATGATGTGTGCAAAATGATCTAATCATTTTGAGTCGAGTGTTTTTGCTCACCAGATAGTGCTAGGGGCTAACCTTATAAATATGTTGCGGGTTAGTTTTGATCAAGGACTTCCTGGCCAATACTTTAAAGGTTGTTTTGGAATCTCTTTTGGTACTGTGAATCTTCACAAATGTTTTATCACTAGTATGAAACTCTGATTTCTAAGTAAGAAGTTTCCGTTACTGACTAATGGTCATTAGCAACAGTTAAAGTGGAACATTTGTCTTTTAGCTACCCTTTGAAAATTAATGTATATATACAAAGAATTTATCACAGCTTTGCAAATATTTGTGCTATAATTTGATCATTGAAATTTGATTATTTCAAATATGGAAAATCAAGGTCAGGCGTGGTGGTGCACACTTGTTATCCCTCCACTTGGGATGCTGAGACCGGACGATCGTGCAGGTTTGAAGCCAGCCTCAGCTACTTAATGAGGCTCTCAGCAACTTAGTGAGACCCTGTTTCCAAATTAAATATAAAGTAGGTCTGGGAGTGTAGCCTGGAGGTAGAAAGCCCCTGGGTTCCATCACCGGTACCACAAAAAGAAAGAGAGAAAGAAAATATATGTTATCTTTAACATGAAAGAAAGATAAAGGCTTATTTTTGCAGTAACCTGTCCCTTCTGTAAAAGTGTAAAAGTGTTTCTCTCTCCCTCTCTCTCTCTCTCTCTCTCTCTCTCCCCCCCCCCCCAATGTCTGGGAAACAAGGGAACCTCATAACTTTACATATATCAGTAAAATAGTTCACATTGGCTTTCTGTGTGATTACCACTGTTATAGAAACAATTGAGATGACAACCAAAAGCTGTAGTGACTGAATGTCTTTTGTTGCTAAATCCTAATTATAATGAAAATTACAGTAATTCAGAGAAGACAGAAAAAATTGCTTAAATTTTTGATGCATTAGTTCTAAAGGAAAACTATTCAGTTTGTTTTCTTATATTACTGTGGAAATAATGCACAGAAATACATTTAGGTTATTATAAAATAAATACTTAAGATATTTGGTTTTTTTGTTTGTTTGGGGTTTTTTGTTTGTTTGGTTGGTTTTGGTGGTACTGGGGTTCCTGGAAGCCCTTCTACCTCCGGGCTACACTCCCAGACCTATTTTATACTTTTTATTTGGAAACAGGGTCTCTTAAGCCAGCGCGGCTGGCTTCGAACCTGCACTATCCTCCTGTCTCCGCCTCCCAAGCGCGGGGATTACAAGCGTGTGCCACCACGCCCGGCGTAATTTAGATATTTGAAGAAAAATTTTATGTGGTGATTGTTTGCAAAGAGAAAGAAAAGGATGTTTTGCCAGAATAAGTCTTTATTTAAAAAATTTTACATTAAAATTATTTGTTTCTTATGGCACCATGATTCCATCAATAGCATTAGAGGATGATAGAGTAGATAAGGAAATATCTGCAGATTTTGCCAGTTTTTGAGATACTCACTTCTCTCACAAATCTTAACAAGTAGAAAACAGCACATGTTTGTTTTCTTGATCTTTTTGCTTCCTTTAAATGCCCTCCAGGGGAGGTCCATGTTAAAAGTAAAATTACCCAGAGACTAGCAACAGAAGGTAATGAGTAGCTGCCCCGGATAATTAGTTCTTTGTATAATTATATATTATTAAACTCTTCTTGAGAAAATTAAAAATACTTTTGAGGTAGTAAAATTACTATGCTGAATGACATAAAGAACCCTCAAGTATGAGAGAATATAGAAGTAGCATTGTTTAACTGTATGCAAATGTAAAATAGTAAACTATAAACAAGATGCTGGGCATCAGTTATAGTCTAGAATTGCCTGGACGCTGTTCTAGATTGCTGTACTGTGCTGCCATCTACACGGTCAGTAATTATCAACAAATCGATGAGTCACTGGTGAAAACACTAATAAAAGTGCTGATTTTTTTTCAAGCCATACATCGGGAAAATGCATTCTCACAGTCAATTATAACGGATTTATAGCACCTTAATGACTGGATTCTAGTCTTAAGAGTACAAACTTGATCAGTGAAGTGATTCTGCTTTTCTGCCTATAAAGCTCAAGGTTGAGAAAGAATAGGTTTATAGACAAGAAAGTCAATAAGGGTTTGGTTAGCCAAATATTTTTTATAAAACTTCACCTAACTAAAAGACACATTTTAATATTTGAAAGAAAAAAATTATTTTTGCAGTACTGGGGACGAAACCCAGGGGCATTCTACCTCTGAATTATACCCCCCAGCCCTATTTTTTTTTAATTCTTTATTTTGAAATAGAGTCTCACTGAGTTGCAAAGGGCCTCACTAAGGAGCTGAGGCTGTCTGCGAACTGCGATCCTCCTACCTCAGCCTCCCAAATGCTGGGATTACAAGTGTGCGCTACCACATCTGCCTTGAAAGAAATAATTGTGTGATCTCCTTTAGCTAAGACACAATATAATGTTTGAAAGAAGTAATTTTATGACAAATAAAAGCAAGTATCAATTTATGTGTGTTATAGAAAACATTTTAAAAGTCTTTAATTCAAGAAGATGTATAGATTATTGGTGTATAATATATAGATTATAGCTGGGTGTCGTGGTGCATACCTGTAACTTGGGAGGTTGAGACAGGAGAATTATAGGTTCACAGCCAGCTTCAAGATCTTAGCTAGGCCCTCCAAAACTTAGGCCCTGTTTAAAAATTTAAAAATCAAATAAAATATGGCTGGGGTATATCTCAGAGGTAGAATGCCCTTGAACTCAATTCCCAGTACAATCATCATCATATTAGTATTAGTATTAGTATTAGTATTATTGGTTTCTAATGCACTAGTAAAAAAAAAAATAAGAATGCTGTAGAATGTAGATACAAATTTTGAGGTTGTTATCAGGAAGAATTTGCTATTTTCCAAGATTGAATACAGGGACCATAAATTTAACCTGTTATGTCAGTTCATATATTCTTTTACTTTATACCTCTTTTATGTTGTTATTAAATTGTTTCATGTAAGACATATGATTATCCTCGGCCTTAGTACCTTCTCTGAGTTGCTCAGACGCCCTCATTGAGGTGCTTTAGTACTTCTTATAGATTTTAATGCCAAGTGTTTTGATTCAGACATTAAGCTTTAAGTAATAATCCTAACATAAGTTTAGAGTAAAGTACTCTTTTCAAATTGTTTATCATTTTATTTCTTCTAGAAAAGTTTTTTGAAATGAAGAAAGGACAGTGTAAAGACGCTCTAGAAATTTACAAACGGTTTCTAACTAGGATGACACGAGTGTCTGAATTTCTTAAAGTGGCAGAGGTAAGTAGGAGTAAGCTTTGCTGGGAATATGATTTTAAAACTATTAGCTCACGTTCCTGTAGTGTATAACAAGGTGCATAATATGGCAACACATCTGCACAGAGTCATAGTGTCTGAGGGTCCAGAAGGGGCCTCAGAAGTCACTCACCCAGCTTGTCACCACTCTGCAGCCAAATAAAAGTTTCATGGTAATGAGCTCATTGCTGCTTCACAGGCTAGTCCGTTCCTCCATTCCACCTAAAGGCCATTTTTAATTGTAAGAAAATTCCTAACTGGATGCAGTGACACGCACCTGTAATCCCAGCTACTTGGAAGAAAAAGGAAGATTGTAAGTCCAAGGCAAGCCTGGGCAACTTAGTGAGACCCATTCTCAAAATAAAGAAAAAGAGCTTGGGGTGTAGCCCAATAGTAGACCACTTACCTAGCATGTGAAAAGCCCTGGGTTTGAAATCCCTAGAACCACAAAACAAATATATATACATATACATACACATACACATATACATATACATATACGTATATGTATTTGTGGCATATACATGTATTGTGTATATATATTTGTGGCATACATATATATATGCCATTTTGAAAAACCTGTCCATCACTACCATTGGCTGTGTGTATATAAGTGAATACACCAGTGTCAATCTCAGTGCTCTGTGTTGAGAAGGGGGAAATGGGAGGGGGCGGCACCAGCTGCTGTGTGCATGTGTGCCGCTGTCAATATGCTTTACATTATGATGCGAGACCATAATGCACCAATAAAAGCATGTTATAAAAAATAAAGTGTGCTAGAAAAAAATTGAAAGTTGTTCATCCTGTAGAATAGTTGAACAGTTTCTCTGGAAGTATTCAACTTTCCCAGAGGAACTGCTTGAAGTGCAGAAAACTTACCATGACTTAGATTCTCATACTGAACTCTCTAAGGTAGACACCTGAAACTTTGTAAAATGGTTTATCTACAGGTAATAGGCATTTCTGCTAAACACTGTTTTCCTTTATAAAACCAAGTTATTCTTAGTTTTGTATTCCAAGGTGAATATCAGACTCATAGGAATTATGTCTCCCAGAATTTTTTATATTTATTTATTTATTTATTTATTTATTTATTTATTTATTGCCATACTAGGGATAGAACCCGGGGGCAATCTCTCTCTAAGTGACTTACCCCAGTCCTCCAATTATATTGTGATTCAGACATTCAGGGCAGTAAAATAGCAATGTTGACAAAGAATTCCTACATTGTGTCCTTTAACAGAATTAACTATTTACTTGGAACACATCACCTTTTTTTCAAAGTGACTTCAGTTTTTGTTTTGTTTTTGTTTTTTGGTGCTGGGAATTGAACTCAGGGGCATTCTACCACTGAGATACACCCCACCCCAGCACTTTTTATTTTTTTATTTTGAAATAGAATTTCACTAAATTACTAGGGCTAGTCTTGAACCTGCAATCCTCCTGTCTCAGCCTCTCAAGTGCTAGGATTACAGGTATAAGCAATGCTTGTAGTGCCAAGGCTGAGAAACCTGGTTTTATAAAAGGCAAAGGAAAGAAGATAGTTTTCTCACGAATGGGGTTTTATTTTGTTGTGGTGGTGCTTGTGGTACTGAGGTGTGATGTAACTCTACCTTTGAGCTATATTCCCAGCTCTTTTTATTTTATTTTGAGACAGGGTCTCCTTAAGTTGCTGAGCCTGGCCTTGACTTGAGGTCCTCCTGCCTCAGCCTCTCAAGTGCCTGAGATTACAGGCATGTTCCCCTCTACCCAGCTACAAATGGATTTTTTAAATCTCCTGTTTGCCTTATTTTCTTTGTAGAAGCCAAACCCTTTCCTTTCATGGATTTGCTTCTGCATTCCCATCAGCATGATCAAAGTACTTTATTTCTCCAGGAGACCTGGGTTTAACCTACTTTATTTCTTTGAGCAATAAAGAAATTTTTTTTATTTTGAAGAATTTTCAAACTTACAAATGAATCAGTAGAACTTAATGTTATTAATATTTTCTGATATTTGCTTTTTCTCCCTTTCACCTGCTTATTCTCATGTGATCCATATTACCAATTTGCACCTTTTTTTACCTTGTAATTCCACTTCTTCAAATGTACCTCACAGATGCAAAATGGTGTGTGCAGTGGCAGGAGAGTGGAAGCAACTTTAATTTCTGTTACTAAATGACTCTAAATACATTATAAGACAAGGCAGTTCTATGTAGCCATTTTTTAAAAAGAGGATATTCTGTGTATATATGGATATATGTCTAAGATATAATGTTGCATGAAAAATATAAGTCCAGTGTATATAATATTCTATTATTTGTGTAAAAGTGGAAAAATAAATGTATATCTTTCATTTTTCCTTGGAAATACGTAAAGAAATTCTGAAGGATACATAAAAAATGACCAAAGTTGTTCTCTCTGTAGGAGAAAAAAAAGATGGAAACTATACTCAGAACAAATTATTAAAATTAAATGAACAGTCTCTGTCTAGAGGATTTAGTGAGCATAATTATTTAGTCTTAGATTTTTAGCTGCTACTGACCATAGAAGATACCTTTAAATTTTATGATTCACTTTATTTTCATTTATTTTTAAATTCCAGTAAAAATCTGAACATTCATTATATCTAACTATATTAATAAAATAATTTCTCTAGTGAATGGAAAAGTGCGTGAAGAGCATATGTTTAGAGTGAGATATAAGTCAGGCATGGTGGTGCATGCCTGTAATCCCAGTACTCAGTAGGCTGAAACAGGAGGATGGCAGGTTCAAGACCAGCCTCAACAACTTAGTGAGATTATCAGAAGTCTAGTGAAACCCTGTTTCAAAACAAAAATTGTTTTTTACGCCGGTCGTGGTGGCGCACACTTGTAATCCCTGCACTTGGGAGGCGGAGACAGGAGGATCGCCCAGGTTTGAAGCCAGCCTTGCTGGCTTAAGAGACCCTGTTTCCAAATAAAAATATAAAAAGTAGGTGTCTGGGAGTGTAGCCCAGAGGTAGAAGGGTTTCCAGGAACCCCGGTACCACCAAAAAACAAAACAAAACAAAACAAAAATTGATTTTAAAAAGGGCTGATGGTATAGCCATAGGTGGAATGCCTCTGAGGTTGATCTCCAGTAAGGAAGGAAATATATATTTCTTTTACAATAAGATTGAGCCATGGTTTTTAACAAATTCTGTGGGTGATCTTCCACTAAATGCAAAATAAATTAATTGTAAAAATATACCTCTAATTTCTTATTTTTAAATCCACAGCAAGTTGGTATTGATAAAGGTGACATTCCTGACCTCACACAGGTAAGTGATTTTCTCAATGGAAGATTCAGTATGTGTGAAATTATTTCTCCATATATTACCACATATGTGTATTTCTGTAAGCATTTAGTAGATTTTGAATTCCAACCAATTTTCTTGGAAATTATCCTAACTTTTTTTTTTAGCTATTGACTATTTCTGGACGTAATAGGAAGACTTTCCTGCCCTTAAGATGTAATTACTTCTTTAAAGGCAATTGACTTTACTAATTGATCTCATCCTTTCATTCTTGGCCTTGAAACAAAAAGAATCCTTGAATAATGTTTATAAAAGCACTTTAGCTATGAAAAGCAACTGCTTGTAGCCATGATAATCAGAACATTAGAATTCCTGCTTATACTCCCAATTTCTCAACATGTCCCTGGGATGAAGAAGGTCCATGACCGAGGAGAATTTTGATACCACAGTTCTATCACACTGATTCTTGTCTCCCCTAAGAGGAGGAGGAATTATTATGCACAAAACAATTTGTTAAAGGTGGTGGTGGTAGATGAGTGATTTTTTTGGGGGGAGGTCCTTCTAGTAGGCAACAGCAACTGTAGGGCTTCCTTATCAATTCTTTCATCTGTCAAGAAAGTACAGTGTACAGTCCTGAGATAGAGTGGAAATCATTCTCAAATGCAGAATTGTATATGGTCTCTCTCATCACTAGCAGGACCTGTTTTTGGTAATCACTCTATAATGATTAATAAATTTAATGATATAGGAAATTTCAGTCCCAAACATCTCTTTTAACTAGAAACAATGTTGTAAAGATGATAGGAAAGAATATAGAGCTATCTTATATACCAATAATGAGTATTATGAATTTTCTGCCTTTGTAAATTAAAAAGTCATTGTAATAGAAAAAATTGTCATAATGAAGCTGCCTGCTTTATTATAGTATCAAAGTGTGTTTAATAACTTGCTATAATATTTACATATTGAAAATAGTGGTATTAGTGAAGTCTAAAGAAATGGTCTTCTGCATCCATAGCATTAAAATACCAAAAGATAAAAAATTTGTCATAAATAAAACTCATAGAACAATTCAAAACATGATGGCATTGTACTTTTTCAGTTTTCAAATTGGGAGCTAGCTTCTGGGAGAAAAATATTAGTATAAAATATTTCTGCTACTGCTAGAAAATAGTGTTCTTTCACTAGGTGTATACCTGAATAAGATATTAGTATTACTTGAGTATGGATTAAAAATTAAGTGTGCATTAAATATTATTTAAAATTTTATTAGTGGTAAATTTATCTTTGTAACGTCATAATATAAAGCAAAAATAAGTGTTTTCATTTATTCAGCTCTAACAAAAATTTACATTGTGTTTTTAAAAATATCTCCAGTTAAATAATATATTGCTGACCTTAAAAATATGGACATTAAAATATTTATCCCAATGAATAGATTTTAAAAATGGCAAATCACCTTTATTTTAACATTACAGAAAATCCTCACTGTGGGATAAAAGGAAAACTAGGTATTTTGTCCAAGAAAGGTACTCAGTTAAGAAGAGGTCTTTATTTGTCTTAGTTTGGGGAGAATCCAAATGAACACTAGAAAAAAAAATCAAGGATTATTTAAATACCTCTTTTTAAAATTAGTAAGTGATAAGCCAGGTGCAGGTGGTGTACTCCTGTAATCCAAGCTACTCAGGAAACTGAAGCAGGAGGATCCCAAGTTGGAGGACAGCCTGAACAACTTAGCAAAATGTTGTCTCAAAGTAAAAAATAAATAAAAGAAGCTGAAAACATAGGTCAGTGGTAGAGCACCCCCAGGTTCAATCTCTAGTACTTCAATCAATCAATAAGTAAATAAAAGAAAATGATGGCAAATCACTGAAAAAAAAGGATTCACATACTTGGGTTCAATTTTAATGATACCATAATATTTATTATAACATATCATCTTCTCTCAAGAAGTCCAGAGCCATATTTTATTTAATGATGTAAAGTGTGTGTGTGTGTGTGTTTATAATTGTAACAAACTTCATCCTCAAAGAAGTAAAATCTTGTCCTGGATCTAATAGAGAGCTGCTCTGTGGTAGAGATTCTTTGGAATCTTGGTAGCATTCTATCCTCTGCTTTCGTAATGGCCTTGTGAACCACATAAATTTCAGTGTTAACATACATTTTAAAATTTCCTTCTCATAAAAATTCCTCTAGTTAAATTTTCCTGTGTATATTAAAATTCTAATACAAGAGTATGCTATGCTTCTGAAAGTTCTTAATTAGACAGAGCTAAATACCCTCCGTAATTTTTACTTGAAGCCCCTTCCACAGAGCTGACAGAGGTCCATAACTAAGCTAGACCCACTGTGACAGTGCAGTATGGCTGAGATGGAACAGGACCTATTCTGGGGTCTAGTTCATAGGCCTTTAGATAGTATTAAACTAGGATTAATCTAGAGATAGGTCAAAAATACCACATTCTTTGGATTCAGCTTAACTCCTCTGACACTAGGTTTTATTCTCCATCAGGCTTCTTCGAGGCTACCAAGGCCACTGAATCTAGCCATAGCAGTGGGGGAGGGGGGGACCCTGTTAGAAGAGGGACATGGTGGCACATGCTTGTAATCTCAACATTCGGGAGGCTGAGACAGGAGGATGGGGGTTTGGGGGCAGCCTCAGCTACTTAGTGAGGTCCTTTGCCACTCAGTGAGACCCTGATCAAAATAAAGAATAAAAAATAGGGCTGAGGGTATGGATCAGAGGTAGAATGCCTCTGGGTTCCATCCCCAGTACCGCAAAAAAAAAAAAAAAAAAAAAAAAAAAAAAGGAAGAAGAGGAGGAGGAGGAGAAGGAAGAGGAGGAGGAGCTACCTATTGACTGATGGTAGGAATGGAATATTTATAAATTTAAAAAAAAAGGAGAGCTACTCTGGCAGCAAGGGAACAAAGGAGTTTAATGTATATTTTTTAGGTTAGAAAATATACAACAGCCGGGCATGGTGGCACACGCTTGTAATCCCCGCGCTTGGGAGGCGGAGACAGGAGGATCGCGCAGGTTCGAAGCCAGCCTCGCTGGCTTAAGAGATCCTGTTTCCAAATAAAATAAAAAATAGGTCTGGGAGTGTAGCCCAGAGGTAGAAGGGCTTCCAGGAACCCCAGTACTATATGTATATGTACACACACACACACACACACACACACACACACACACACACACAACAAACGCCATTGTTGTCATCTGTAGCTCCTTTTAACTTGTGCATATAACATCAACACTACATTTAAATGATTAATGATTATCAGTGCTATTCACAAGATATTTTATAGTAATGTCTCAGCTGGCATGTTAGGGTATGCCTGTAACTCCAGTATTTGGGAGGCTGACAAAGGTTCAAAGCCAACCTCAGCAACTTAGCAAGGATCTCAGCAACTTAACATGGCCCTGTTTCCAAATAAAAAATAAAATAAAATAGGGCTAGGGTGTAGCTCATGGGTAAAACACTCCCCCCCAAAAAATTGAAAAAACATAATGTCTTAGTTAAGAAGTGAATAATAATCTCACAACCAAATATTTCAACTTGGTCTTCCAAACAGGTTCTAATAATCAAAATCGTGAATGATTTTTATTGTTCTCTTTAAATTTAGTATTAATGATGTTTTATAACCTAAAGCATCTAAATTGTATGTGGACATTTCCTTTTTGGTCTTGGGCATTACAGTCAGCTGTGAATTTATTTCAAGAAAAGATTTTTTTAAATAGTATTTCTTGTTTGGGGTGTATGTGTTCCAAATTTAAAATATCTCCGTTTATGAAAAATGCCTTAGGTTTTGATGTCAGGAATTCTGGTTGATCTGAAAACTACTGGTAAAGAAAAGTCTCCTTTTAAAGACTATACCACTGATGAATCGGTAACCACGGATATACTGACTGCTCTTAACTATTGGCTTTTCATATGCTGACTCCTGTTCTTTGGATTGGTGTCTCTATCTACTTGATCTATTCACTTTGCCATTTTTCAAAATGAGCAAATAAATGCTGTTAATGGACTTCATCTTAAGTTTCTTTTACAACAGCAGAGGCATTCTCTAAGTTCAGGAGACTGTTTTCATTTGTCAGTTTTCTGCCTGACAGGATGTCCTTGGTGTCATAGACACAGCTGAGAGGACGCACATTAATGCACTCCTAGGTTTCACTATTAAGGCACTTTTTCCTCCAAAGACATTTTAGGGATTAGTTTCTATAAATGATGAAGTACTTTTCTATAAATGACGAAAAACTATAAATGATGAAGTATTTTTAAAACCTTTAGGATAAAATGTTCCAAATTGAATTTTATGTGCAGTATATTGCTAAATAACCCCCTGAGACAAGAATCAGTTTTATATGTTTGTATTTCTTTGTCAGATTATTCTTTCAACTATTGTGATTTCATTTTTCGATATTCTCAATTAAATGATTAAGAAATTTTAGCCCAGCATGGTGGCGCAAGCTTGTAATCCCAGCACTTGGGAGGCTGAGACAGGAGGATCACACAGGTTCGAAACCAGCCTCAGCTACTTAGTGAGGCTCTCAGCAACTTAGTGAGACCCTGTTTCCAAATAAATTAAAAAATAGGGCTGGGGTATAGCCCGGAGGTAAAAAAAAAAAAAAAAAAAAAAAAACTCTGGGTTCCACCCGCAAGTACCACACACACACACACACACAAAAAGATTAAAATATTTTATAGCCGGATGTGGTGGCGCACGCTTGTAATCCCCGCGCTTGGGAGGCAGAGACAGGAGGATCGGGCAGGTTCGAAGCCAGCTGTGCTCGCTGGCTTAGGAGACCCTGTTTCCAAATAAAAATGTAAAAATAGGTCTGGGAGTGTAGCCCAGAGGTTAGAAGGGCTTCCAGGAACCCCAGTACCACCAAAAAAAAAAAAAAAAAAAAATTATAAGAATAATGAAATTACCCACTTTACCACATTTGCTTCCTTTATAAAACTAAAAAACTTTAAAGAAGAAATATTATTTGTTCTCTTAATTGTTCTCTATTTTATGACTGCAAATAGCATTTATTTTTCTTAAACAATATTATAAATTTGTGTTTAACAAAGAACCACACTTTCTTTACATTGCATTTAACATTTAGAGGACCCAAGTCTTTTATCTGAAAGAGGTTCCATGTTTTGATATTTTTTTTTCTTACCATGATTCTAATGAAAAAAATGAGAGAAATGTATAAATTTATGTACCAAGGCTCCTAGTTTCATCATCATTATTAACAATTAGTATGACACCTTTGAATTTATAAGATATGAATTTATCTAAAAATTTGAGACCACTTATCTATTCTTTTTAAGGTTGCAATGTATATTCTTAATTCAATGAACATTTTATAGTTTACAATCTTATATATAAAGCAAATTTTTTTATATTCAAAACTTATACCATTAGCTGAAGCTTTCTGGAATTTATTAAGTCTATTTTTATTTGAGTTTTATTTTAAATTTTTATAACTTTCTAAATTTATCATATCTCCTGTTTTTTGTTTGTTTGTTTGTTTGTTTGTTGTTTTCTGTTTTTTGTTTTTTTCGGTACTGGGAATGGAACCCAGGGGCATTCTACCTCTGAGCTACACCTCCAGCCCTATTTTTTATTCTTTTTTTTGAAACAGAGTCTCATTGAGTTGCAATGGGCCTCAACCCATTGTGAAGCTGTTCTCAACCACAATCCTCCTGTCTCAGCCTCCCAAATGCTGGAATTACAAGTGTGTACCACCACGCCTGGCTTGCCCCCTATTAATTTTTTTATAATCCAGAGCTTTTTAGATATTGCTAATAGAGCTATCCTTTCCTGCCCAACCTTCATCACTTTGATCAACTTAATAGTTTTGTTCACTTCATAATTTTTATATATTTATGAATTTACATGTTTTAGTTTACTTAGTATTTACATTTGTAATAATCATGTAAATATATGTAATCACAAAAATGTTGACAATTTATAAGTCTATTAATAAAATTTAAATGAATAATAAATATCTTCAACTTTCAAAATTAGAAGTAAGAATTTTATTTTATTATTTAATATAGAATGCAAAATATACAGTTACATAATTTTTAATTCTGTGAGCTATTTTAGAAGTCAGCAGATTACTCTAAAGTCCTTCAAAATTAGTTTCACATTAATTAAAATAACAATGATCTGAATTAATGTATTTGTAAATGTAGTGTAATATTTCATTTATGAAATGCTTTTCTTTGAATGCCTATGCTGCTGTTAACGTCTAGTTTGGGTTAAAATCATTTGTCAAAGATGAAATTTAATCTCTAATACTTCCGGAATAGGTTCTGTAGACTATTTGTATGAAACTATCATCTTGCCTCATATACAGTAAAATGCCATCACTTTATATTGCATAAAATTTTAGTAGAAGCATTCAAGAACTTCTTAATTAAAGTTAAAATACATTAAATCTGCTAATACACAGTACTATATTGTGTACATAAATTAAATAGTTCAATAATAAGAAAATTTTGTTATTGCCTATAAATTGTATCTTTCCCACAACTTTCACTCTCCTTTTTTTTTAATATGGTAACAGTTTTTTTTTCTAATATTTGAGTCAATGCAGAAAAGTGAGATTTTACTGTATTTACATTTCTGTAAATTTTGCATTGGAACACTTAGAATTTTGACTTGGATACAAATACTTACTCCCTTTCACTGTGGTTTTATGGGCAGGTGGTGAGCTTGGTTTGAATTTACTGCATTTAGGTAGTATCTTAGCAAAAGTTCATCTCATGTAGCTTCTATGCTGAAACCATACCGTAAAGCTGTTCAGTATGCAGTGGAGTTAGTGTATCCAAGATGGGCCTATGAGATTTCATGGAATTTAAATGCTTAAATGCCAAAAGAACCTAAAGTTAAATCATCTCACATAAGTATTGAGTCTACCCATAGACTCCTATCAGAGTTACAGTGATTTGCAGTGTGTTTACTTTGAAAAAAAAAAAAAACAATGCAGACATTTATTTTTACTTTCTTATTGTAGGCTCCCAGCAGTCTTATGGAGACCCTTGAACAACATCTAAATACATTAGAAGGAAAGAAACCTGGAAACAAGTATGCGTTAGTTGTATATTCTAAATAAGATAAAAAAATACTAGAATCGTTCTTTATAAGAATGAGATTTATCATGGTATAATTTATTACTACTACAGTTACAGGGTATGCTGTATCAGAACTCCTCTGGGTTCCCACAGAACCCTTGTCCTTTCTATTAACTTTTGGCAGTATGACCCCCCCCCCCCCGCACCCAGTGCACCAACTAATAGATTGTTCCTGTGTTGACTGAGCCTGCTCATTTACATATATGCCCTTAGAAGAAATTCACAATGCAGAGAAAAAGAATTGCTCACATTTTAAGAATTAAGACTATTTGGTTAGTCATGAGTAAAAACAAGCACCCTTGAACACTGTTGGTTACAAAAGTGTTACCAGCACCTTTGTGAGCAAATTCAAACCCTCAAGTATAGTTTCCAGGACTCCAGTTTCTCCCACGTGAGCGATTAGGCATGGCATGGTTACTGACATTTTACTCAGAGGGTCTTTTATAGAAAGAGGTGCAGTCGCCGGGCGTGGAGGCGCACGCTTATAATCCCCGTGCTTGGGAGGCAGAGACAGGAGGATTGCGCAGGTTCGAAGCCAGCCGTGCTTTCCAAATAAAAATGTAAAAATAGGTCTGGGAGTGTAGCCCGGAGGTAGAAGGGCTTCCAGGAACCCCAGTACCACCAAAAAAAAAAAAAAAAAAAAGAGGTTTAGTCAAGTAGTACAGTACAGTTTTGCTGGATTTTCTTATCTTTGTGATTGGTATTTATATTTTTGGCTATTTTTCCTCATTGCATGCAAAAAATGTGCAGATTCTATTTTTTTCTATCTCTCCACAAGGTATAAAACTTGTCTGTCCACAAAACCTACTGCTTTCCAGTCTTTGTGCCTGTTCACACTATAAGACTGCTAGTCTTGGGTGTTTACCTTTGTCCTGCCTGTGTAAAGCTTATGGCCCTGGGAGGGCCATTTTTAGTTTTAATTTCTGATGAAGTTTTCCCAAGTCCTAAACTTCCCTGTATTGTGGTTATTTTTTCTCCTTATATGACTTCAATAGATTTTCTGGTTCTGAAGGTCAGGAAATATTTTATACTGTATAATCTAAAACCTTAATGATACCAACTAGCCGGTAACTAAGCCAATGATACTGGCTTAGTTAATTTTGTTGAGAAAGACAGCTGGATTTAGAGAACTAATGGCTTGATCATTGCAGGGCTACAGACTGCTCATGGAGGTTACCTATGATAGAGAGGCAAAGTGTCACTTTTCTATTACTTTCTTCTCCTGAACCATTATCTTAAACCTAGGCTCATAGGTCTCGATGTTACTTTCTTGCTGGCTATTTCATTGGCTAAGTGTTGTTTCTTTTATTTTTTTCCAAGTTAGTATAGAAATTATTGTATGTTTTAAATGATGAGCCATAGAGCAGGACGTGGTGGTACACACTTGTAATCTCCATACTTGGGAGGCCGAGATAGGAGGATCGCAGGTTCGCAGCCAGACTCAGCTATTTAGACCCTCCACAACTTAGTAAGACCTGGTTTCAAAATAAAGAATAAAAATAGGCCTGGGAGTGTAACTCGGAGGTAGAATGCCCCTGGGTTCAATCTCCAGCACCACCAAAAATAAAATAAAATAAATGATGAACCTTGGTAGAACGTGTGAGGCAGAGCTACTTGGAATGATGGCCGGCAGGACTTCTCCAGGGTTCAGTCAGGGTTGTGCCCACAGTCTGCCCCAGTTTTAGTGTGGCTGTGGGTGATCATGCTTTTAACATGGGACTACATTGAATCATGAGTACATTAGATACAGGATGCCCACTTCCAGTTATCGCTCTCCTCCCCACCTCTGCCTGCCCCCCATGCCATTGGGGTATTTGGGAAGCCAAAGGCGTGGTCTAACGATTACACAAATGGAAGGCAGGAAGCTAGGAAATGCCCCTGCTCCAGAGGCAGAAGCACCACATTAGCCAAGGAGATCCACGCATCCCTGGAGTTGGTCTCTCCCTGTGCAGCACTGTAAATTGACTTCACCGCTCTCTTTACTCCTCCGTGTCCCTGTACTCTGCACAGGCCCACAGCACCCTCCCTGCTTTGTTTTTAAAGCTACTAGTCCTGCACTCGAGAGAGACGCCTCCTTCCCTAAGAGATAGTGCAGCTCCTCAGCCCTAGCTGCAAATCTCAATCCGTCCCCTGCTGGCTGCTGCAACGTATTTTTGAAAAAACTATCCATGGACATTTAGTTCTATTTCTAAAGAGGTTTAAGTAAAACTCAATATTCCATTTGAATTGCCTTCTTAGAATAATTTTTCTTTCTCCTTTAAAATCCTTTTATGCTTGTCAGATTTCTTTCCTAAATGGGCTAAGACCACATTTGAATTGACTTTGGTTTCTTCCCTATTTTTAAAATAAATGAACTATAGTAGTTAACTGTTCTCTTCTTTGTATGTTTGTGCTTACCTGGGAACTTAAGTGAAGGGTGAGTACTATATGGAGTGACCTTTTTGCATTTTGTAAGTACTATAAATGCAAAAACACTCTTAATATTTCACGCTTAGTGCTGAGAACATCTAAAACTGGTTTCTGTCCATTTTACACATGAGTGTTTTTTCATTATGCTTTATCTTTGTCTTCCGAGGTGACTGACATAAATGGTTTTACTTTCTTTTGGTCTTTTTGGATCAAGACTAACAATCTCTCTTAGGTGTATAAATATTCCTCTACAACTTGGGAAGTCAAAGAATTTTCATTTGTTAAGTAAACAAAGCATTTCTCCCTGGCATATGCCAGAAATACCAAAAGACAATTTTACAAAGGAATGGTTACTCAAAATTATTTTCTTGTCATCCAGTAGCAGTATAAAACTATTCTAACTTCTACTTAAGTGCATACACAAAAGGAGGCATTTGTAAATCTCTGCTATGAATAAAATCTATGCCCTTTCCTTGTTTTGATTTAGAAATTATATGCAATACAGTACAATACACCTTTGTGAATTATCTGTTTCTAACATTCTACAGGATAAAAGAGAAATTTATTTTATTCTACATGTGTATTTACTAACTGTTGAGGGTGCAGAAAACCTAAGATAACTTTTATAATTAAAACTATTTGGAGAGCCAGGCGTGGTGGCACACGCTTGTAATCCCCGCGCTTGGGAGGCGGAGACAGGAGGATCGCGCAGGTTTGAAGCCAGCCACGCTGGCTTAGGAGACCCTGTTTCCAAATAAAAAAACGTATAAAATAGGTCTGGGAGTGTAACCCAGAGGCAGAAGGGTTCCCAGGAACCCCAGTACCATAAAAAAAAAAAAAAACTATTTGGAAGATGTGGATAGGGTTTTCACATCTCTATTTTTCTCCCTGGCTAGAGTTTATATGCAAAACTATAGGAATTGAGTCAAATAAGAAATAACAACACTTTTTTCTTACCAAAGTATCATATTGGAAGAAAACCTTGACCTTCGCTGTGTTCATAGTCAAACACCCATATATTCATTTGTAGCATTTTACAGAATTTAGAGTAGATTACCATATGGGCCATGCATTCTCTTCTAAAATTATCAGAGTGCCTTAATTTTCCAACTTAGATTTCTTTAGATAAAATTATAAAAATAAGTATCATTATCGATATATAAAAGATTATATAGCCAGGCGTGGTGGCGCACGCTTGTAATCCCCGTGCTTGGGAGGTGGAGGCAGGAGGATCACGCAGGTTTGAAACCAGCAAATAAAAAGTATAAAATAAAAGATTATATAATTTTATTTTAAGAACAGTGACCCACAGTATAATGGAAAATCAAGCAAGGAATACATAAGGAGCTGCAATTTATTTGTTGTGTAAGAGAAGAATAAATGTGCTGTGCTTACCTGTGTTTTGGGGTGGAGCACTAGAATGGGGAACAGGTACCGACTCTGCACAGAGCTACAGCCCCATGGGAGCACCTTTGGTCTCTACCTTTTAAATTAAATCATAGCAAGGGCCAGATCTGATTCATGGGAACAGAAGTCACCCATTTTGACAACTTAGTTTCACAGAAAATATTTTTAAGACTTCTGGGTAAGTTATTGGTTATAAAATGAATACATTTAAAATGTAAAATAGCACAGAAAAGTCAGGTAAAGTACTGGGGATATAAAACAATGGGGTGAGTTCCTTCCCTTCAAAAAGCATAGCATCCAGTGATGAAGACAGATAATTAACCTGATGATTAAGATGTAATGTGGTAAGTGGGGTAATAGCTCAACAGAGACTGCAGGAGATTTTCATCTGTCTGATTAAGCCATAGGATAACTAACAGTATCATTTAGTAATAGTGTCCTTATAGGACTTGGGCAAACTGATTCTTATGCCTAGTAGGATTTTTCACACTTAGCTTTGAGTATAATATTCTTTAACAACACGTAGTCCAAGTCTTATTATTTCTACCACATCTTTATTTTTGCTGTGAAGTAAATCTAAGATGTTATCAATTTTTATGTATTGTCTGGGAAACATATTTCACAAGTGCATGCTTATTCTCAAGTCTCTTTTCTGAATTAGTATTTCTCCTTGTGTGAATACCACAAAAAAACTCATTAAAGTTTAACTTCCTTTAACTTCATTAAAGTTTCTTGAAAGATAAATTAACTAACTTAATAGTGACCATGTCGTGGTTTCTTTTTATTTTGGTTTATTGCAGAACCCAGGTTATTATTTTTGTTGTTTTTTTCATTTAAATTTATCTCCCTTCCTTTTTCATGTGTATAAAAAAAGATGGAAGTAAAAACTTATCAGCCAAAAACTCATGAATTTTCAAACTTATGCTATACTAGGTTTTTAAGTTCCTAAGTAAGGTTTTATAGTTACAAAGAATATTGTGAATCTTTTTATTTTAGGGGATCTTTTAAAATGATCAATAGACATAAATGTATATAAAAACACTATGATTCTTTTTTATTTTAGGAGAGCTTCTAAAATGAGCAATACAGATAATTGTATATTAAAATATTATGAATCTTTTTATTTTAGTAGGGTCTTTGAAATTAGCAATAGAGAAAACTGTATATAACAATATTAATCTGCCATATAATACTGATAACAGTGACATTTTTCATAATATTATTAAAATTCTAGTTACTAACTTTTGGCTTGTTTGGTTTTGCTACTAAGATGTGTGATATTTTCTGTGTAGATGAGTAGAAAGCCATCCTTATTATCCAATGAAACCCTAAATAGAGCTTCTTAATGAAGTATATTTTTTTCTTTATTCTATGTTATTATTCATTTTTTTCACCAGCTCGTGTTAGTAAAATATGAGCTGTTCAGGCATTTGTTTCTGGGGTATTTTCTTAGAAATGATGTACCATAGCAAGTTCTACCATCTAACTTAAAAAATAATTAGTCCTTCTAATTGTTCCCTCTTTCCCTTAGAAACATGCATAGAAGTTGTTGTTCTTTTGCAAGCTCCCACTGGTTTTAACAGGATGATGGGAATATTTTCCTTCTAGAGTCTTTGTTACATCAATGAAAATGAAAAGAGACAAACTTTGGTAGTGAGAACATGGATGTTGAGCCGTATTTCAGACACTGGGCTCATAGGGACTTTTTTTTCCAAGGGTTTCTCCTTTTATGTATCACAGTTATAATTCAGTGACTCACAATCTAGGTTACACTTAGTGAGTTTTCTAATTTTAAAAAAATAATCAGAGGGTTTAAAATGCTATACATCATAATTTCTTCCAAGTCTCAACAAATTTTAAAAATTGTGATTTGGACAGTTTATTTTTGGTGGACATATGCATTATTGACTGCCTGAAATAATTAAGTTGCTAGAGATATAAAAATAATTTTGAATTCAAGAATTCTAGCATTAGAAATTAAGTCAATGGGAAACATAGGAAGAGGATATTTAATTGAGTAAAAAAAAAAAAAAAAAGATTCCTAGTAGCTTATTCATTGTTTTAAAGCACTGTATGTAAAATACTTTAATAATAGACAAAGAGACATCAAACTTAAATACTTTTACAAAGGTACTTGTATCTACTCAGTTTTCATTCTCTTATGTTGTCTTTTAGATCTGGTGCTCCCTCTCCATTAAGTAAGGTGAGTTTAGTTTTGTTTTTTAATTTGTTTGGGTTTTTTTTAAACTATTTTGCCATCTTTAGGTGTACAGTTCAGTGGCATCAAACACATGCACATTAATGTGTGAATATCACCACCAGACATTCCCAGAACGTTTTTCATCTTCCAAAAATGTCTAATGAGTCTGTGTTCATTAGACAATAACTCCCTATTTAACCCACTCTCCAGTCCTTGGCAACCGCCATTCTACTTCCTGTTTTTATGAATTCAATTACTCCAAGTTCATCATATAAGTGAACTCAGTATCTGGTTTTTGTGACCGTTTTGTTTTACTTAACATGTCTTCGGGGTTCGGCCATGTTGTAGCATGTGCCAAATTTAAAGGCTGAATAATATCCCACTGTATATTTATACCACAGTTTGCTTATCCATTCATCTGTCGATGGGTATTTGAGTTACTTCCATCAACTGGATATGATGAATAATGCTGCTGTGAACATGAGCATAAAAATATCTGAGTCTACTTCCAATTTTGGGTACATACTCAAGTAGAATTTTTTAGTCATGTGATTTAATTTTTTTAAAAAAGGTAAGTTATGTTTTTACTTTTTCTCCTTTATATTAGTTTCTAGGTCCATTGTGGTATGGCTATATGTAATTTAGTCCTTTATGGGGTCTGAATGTTTAAAAAAGAAGAGATTTTCATGTATTTATGTTACAACTGAAGAAATGTATCAGTGTATTGTTTTACTAGCTATGAAGCCTTTCACATATTCTGAATGACAGTTGTGAGATAGGGAAGGAAGGCTATAGTGATTTTAGTAACTCCTTTACCTCCCTCATCTCTTTTACCATGTCAAAGAGCAGAATTAGGGTTATTAGTGACAAGAGCATTTATTTCCATAGATCACATTTCCTGTTGTATTTCTCAGGTGAAGATGTAACAGGTATGGTCTTTGACAGACTTCCATTATGTAACTGATGTCATTACAGGCATTCAAGGATGAAATTTTGACTGTGCTAGTGATTCCTAAATACAATGTATTATGTCAGTGGCTTGCTGGCTGGGTGCCTAAGATTCCCGCAGGATCTCAAACAGTAAAACTAAACAAACAAGCAAGCAAAAAGCTCTCTGGTTTTTCTTATACAAATTCAGATTTATGTCTATGTAGAAAACTCCAATATATGACTGCAGGGTGGAGTGTGATAAAATTGTGGCATCCTTTGGGATGGTCTGCTTTGATATTCTGTCCAAATGAAATCAACTGATGCTTTGTCTTTATAATAATAGGATTATTTAGGTTTTGTTTTCCTAGCACTCATATCTCCTTGGAGATTACTGTTAGAATTTAGTGGGTTTTTTAGACCTTCGTTTACATTGGTAGTGTTTATCTTCTCTCATGAAGGTCTCAGTGTTGTTTTGTGTTTCTTTGTGTTTTTTGTGTTTTTGTTTTTGTTTTTTGTGGGTCTGGAGATGGAACCCAGGGGCATTCAACCTCCAAGCTACACCCCCAGCCCTATTTTTTATTCTTTATTTTGAAACAGGGTCTCACTAAGTTGTGGAGGGCCTCACTAAGTAGCCGAGGCTGTCCAAGAACAGCAATCCTCTGGTCTCAGCCTCCCAAATGTTGGGATTACAAGCGTGGGCCACGACGCCTGGCTTCAGTGTTGTTTTTAAAACGTTGCTTTTTCTAAGCTTACTTACAGGTATTGATTAAAAATAAAAGTCATTTTTAGAAGCATTGTCAATGTCCACAATGGATAATATACAATTATTTTAGCTCTATTTTTCTGTTGATAATATTTTGCATTTCATATGGAAAATTTGAATTTTCCTTGAAAGAGGTTTGAGTTGAAATTTTCTGAGCAATAATATCCATGCTACTCATGGATTCTTGGTAATTGTATATACATCTATTGAATTTTGAGTTCTCAATTCTTTTCTTTAATGAAGTGATATTAGACAAAGATGTTTAAGTTTCCTATGAATTTCTTATTTCATCAATCCCTTTTATTAAATTATTATTCTCAAATTTTCCTTTAAGTTAAATTATTATTCTTAAAATTTCCTTAAAACTTGGACTACTTGCAATTAGATATTGAGCTATTGCAGTAACTGATAACCTTTGCTTGGTCTTCATCTTCATAGATTTCACTTGCTGCTATATTTCATTTCAACTCACAGAATTAAGTATCAGTAGACTGCTTTATTTATGTTTTTTGTTTGTTTGTTTTTGTTTTTTTGTTTTGTTTTTTGTTGTTTTTGCAGTACTGGGGATGGAACCCAGGGGCATTCTAACCTCTGAGCTATACCCCCAGCCCTATTTTTTATTCTTTTATTTTTAAACAGGGTGTCACTGAGTTACAAAGGGCCTCACTAAGTAGCTGAGGCTGTTGGCAAACCATGATCCTCCTGTCTTGGCCTCCCAAATGCTTAAATTACAAGCATGCACCACCACGCCTGGCTAGTAGACTGGTTTGAAATGTTCCATTAATCTTTCTCTTATAAGTACATGAAAAATAAACATACTGGATACAATAGAATTAGGATAGTTATTATACAAATTTTTTAATTTCTCAATATTTAGCTATAACCCTATAAAAATAGTCCAGAGAAACAAAGTTTAGATTTTGTTTAATTTTTTATTTTAACTTATTTCATATAATGATAGGTTGTTTCTTATTAGTGATAAGATATCCTCAAGCTGTCAGGAACTGAAATCTTGCTTCTGAATTGTTCCCTGTCAACTGTGAACTAACTTAAGTTAAATGTCTGGGTTTTTAAATCATCTGATAAGACTTTACATGAAATCTATTAGGATGAGAAGGAAAAATAATAACTGATTTATAGCAAGTATTATAAGTGAAAATTACTGAAATTTTGGGCTAGTACAATCTTTCCTAATAATTTAATCTTCAGGAAATACATTTAGCTTTGATCTCAAATTTGTGAATAGAAGTCATAATATCAGGCCAAATATTCTATCAAGTTTTTATGTAAATTACCTTTAACTTTTAAAATTTCAGGCATGTTTTGTTCAGAAATGATTATCACTACCGTTCTTGGATTCAAAATTTCTTGACTTTTTTCCCCCACACGCAATTACAAAAAAATAAAATCACTGAAAACATTGTGGGTTTGCAAAGCACAAAGCCCCGTTGCTGTCTGCACTGTAGATTGACATTTGACTCGAGTGTGTTGTACATCTTCATCTTCACTTTCAGTCTTCTCCAGCCACAACTGTTACATCGCCTAATTCTACACCAGCTAAAACTATTGACACATCCCCACCGGTTGATTTATTTGCAACTGCCTCGGCCGCTGTCCCAGTCAGGTTAGTTACTGAGTATGCAGTGAACTGTTTATTATTAATATTTTGATCAGGTTTTTGTTTGACTTTTATGTACTTTGCCCAACGATTTCACCTAATGAAATCTAATCCTAGTAACATGACATTTGGGGTTAATTTTGCTGCACAAACATAAGTTCTTGTAGACCTTTACAGTTACTTCAGTTGGTACCTCTTCATTTAAAATTATTAGGAAGACCTAAGCTATAGAAACCTTGGTGCTCACACATTTGAGAAAGGAAATGGAAGTATGATGCACGCACCTTCAGGTTTTTCTGAAACTGGCTGATATAGAAAGTGTCCACCCAAATTAGTTTCTTCTATGGAAGGAACTAGAGAACATTATGTTAAGTGAGATTAGTCAAGCACAGAAAGAGAAGGGGCATATGTTTTCTCTAATATGTTCAAGCTAGGGAGTAGTGGTAATACCAGAGGGACTCCAGATGATGGAGGGGAAATCTCAGCAAAGCTTGAACGGAAGGATAGGAGAGGAAGAAAGCTGAGGTTGTTCAATGGAGGAGCTACATACGAATATGTGTAATAGCATAAATACAACACGATTAACCTGGACACTCTCTATTGGGGGGGGGAAGGGAGGGGGAAGGGCATGAAACACAATGTAAATGTACACCACTCTCAGTATGTTCCACTTATAAAAAAAATGAAAATTAAATTAAAAATAAATAAATAAAACCTTAAAAAATTAGTTTATTCTCATGGGAAATTTGAAAGATATTTTTAAAAGCCTTAAAAAGATCAGCAAATTTAACAGCTATAGGCCATTTAGCTGGAACACACAAAGAACCCAAACTCTAGTGGTAGGAAAAGTTTCTTAGGTTTCCCAGTCAGCTTGCATAGTACCTATATGTCAGAGCAGTTGTGAGCAGAGTGGAGAACAGTGTACATTCTGTAAAATCAGAGCTGCCTAAAATGAACAACCAGTTCACTGTGGCTTCCATATGTAGTACTTCTGGGTCAACTCTTTGATCCTTTTGCCTTGAGAAAATTCTTATCTCATGCTATATATATATAGTACATGTGACTCTGACTATGAATGCCCTGTATGTGGAGGCTTGAAATGTAAGTAGTATACGCATGTTAAGGCGTGCCTTACTCTCTTGAGAGCTACTTCATCAGTTGCTAAAGTGGAAATTCTGATGTATTAGATGTAGGGAAGCCTGAGATTTTGCTTTTTCTAAGCAAAGTCCAGGATGCTGTTAACTTGGAGCCTCCTACACTTTGAATACAAAGTTTAGGCTTTTACTTCTGCCTACCAGGAAGCTCTGAAGAGTATAGCCCCAACCTAGTACGAATAAAAAATGCAGAAGTTATTTTAGGTGACTTTTAAGTTTTCCTTTTACAGGCAAACTTCATAAACTATAATTATTTAGGGAAAAGGGAAATTAGTGATAATTTTTCACTTTAGTATTCTTTGGTTTATAAATTTTTTCTCAAGTCACAAAATTTTATGTACAAAAAAATTTTAGAAAATAGAGAAAAAATAACCTCAAGTTTATGGTTTTGATTGCCCTATAGGACACAACTTATGAATCAAATCCAGCTCACTGCTTTTGTAAATAAAGTTTGATTGAAATAAAGGCACATTAATTTCTTATTGTCTATGTCTTATTTCATTCTATATTGGCAGAGTTGAGTGGTGATACAGACCACCTGTCCCTCAAAGCCTAAAATACCATCTGTTGCTTTACAAAAGTAACCTGGCAACTATAGGTATATGCCATGCTGTTATATTCTCCAAAATATTATTCTTTTATTGGATTTAAAATATCCCAAATCTTTTGTTTTCTGCATACATCTTTGTTTAAAAATAGTTTTTCTAATAAAATTTCAGAATCGGATTTGGGAATTATATTTTTTTTTTCAGTGCATCTAAACCATCGAGTGATCTCCTAGACCTCCAGCCAGACTTCTCTGGCGGAGCAGCAGCAGCTGCCCCAGCCCCACCGCCCACTGCAGGAGGAGCCACGGCCTGGGGAGGTGAGTGGGGCCCACAGGCCTGACCTTTCTCTGTTCTGTTATGCATCTGTTTTTATTTGGGCTAAAATTGTCACATTAACCTCCTGGTTATCCAAAACAGTGTTGGAAACCTGGGCAGAAAATGCTAAGAATGTTATCTACTGGCTGAATATATATTGAGGAAGATACAGAAGAAGCACCTATACTATGGTTTAAACTTTCAAGTAATCATTTAGGTGTTTTAAGAGTTAGAAGAAAGGAAGTCATTTTCTTGGCAATTCTAATATTCTGAATATGTTTAGCAAGTATTTGCTCGAGACCAGGGCTTTAGCATGAGTGGGGCAGCTCCATAGGCAGCATTTCTAATTTGATTTGGTCCAGGATAGTCCCAGGATTCATTTAGGTCTGAATCAGTTTTATTCACGTTGTATTTGACTTCATGCAATTGCAGTGTATTACAGGTTTTTGTGTGCATCAGAAAAAAAAAACCTTATTACACTAATTGAAAAGAATATCTAAACACTTGATTTCTGAGATTTCACGAATCTCAGAAATATCGTTTTTCTAATTATTTGATGAAAAATAGTTAATACTAACATAAACTTAAGGTAATTGCTTCATGATTCTCAGTGATGCATAGTTTTTGAATACCATGGTCTGTTATATTAAGCCATCAGAATAAAATTTTCAAAAACCTTATGACATGATACAACTAGACAAGCAGCACAGGTAAAATTCTTAGTAACTCAATATAAGGAAGCCAGTTAGATGGCATATCTGGTTCAAGGAGTATTTTGAGGAACTTGATTTTTTATAGACATTTGAAAAAGAATGTTAGGATAAGATAGCTATTTCAGCTACAAAACTGTTAATACCCCTAACAGGGCAATAAAAATATGATCTTAAGGTTATCTTTTCTCTAAGACAAAAACTATTGGCATCACTCACAGATAAAGTCCATAACTTAACATATCATTTCAAAATCAGAGTTCTTAACTAATAGTAAATAGCAAAGCCAAATGAAGTTATATTGCCCTAGATAATTAAATAATCCGTGGGTAGACTTGTAACACATTTTATCAGTGTAACATAAATCTGAGCCAATCCTAGTATATGCCTGTAATCTCAGCTAACTCAGGAGGCTGAGGCAGGATGAGTGCAAGTATCAGGCTAGCCAGGGCGATTTAGTCAGACCCAGCCTGAAAATAAAAAATAAAAAGGGTTTGGGATGGAGTTCAGTGGTAAAGTACTACTGGGTTCAATCCCCTGTACCAGAAAAAGAAAGAGAAAAAAATACTAAGAAAAAAAATAAACATTTATAAGTAAATTCTGTTATCTCTTGATATTAATTCTAATTTTGTAACAAAATTATAAAAAGATAACTAGCTCAAAAATAAAATTGCTAACCATAAATATAAATATTTTTAAATGTTGGCTTACTTCCATTTTAACTACCTAAACCTTCTCCTATATTGAAATGTTCAACTCCTAGTGATATATCTATCAATGCTTAAATAAGATTGTTCTTTATACTTCATTTAATTATTAATTTTCAGTTGCTAATGTAAGATATTGCTAAAAGGATTCTTCTTCCGTGCTCCTTTTTATTATGAAGTTCATCTTTTAAATACTTTGATTCAGTTTTCTAACAATTTACTTTTATTTTGATAATGTCTTGCACATTTTTTTATTTAACAAATGTGTCAAATCCATATTCTTAAAATTTTTCAGCCCTAAAATTTATATAAATGACTTTAATAAAACTTTTATCATTTAATATTTCATTTTAATTATGAATTGTTGGGTTATATGAAAACTTTTCCACTTGTACATAAATGTGTTACTTTTTAGTTATTTCATTTGTTTGAATCAGTATGTGTTCATACTTCCTAATGTCTAGTAGAAATTACCAAACTTAGTGACCTTTGAGCCTTTCTTACCCTTGAGAGAGATGCTTTTCTTTATCTAACCTTCCCCACTAGAGGGAGAACTTAAATCAGTATAAAGGCACAGCAGGCTAGCAGGCACCTTGGTTTAGGGTCTGATGGTTACCTTTTAATGATTAGATGAGATTTCTCTCACAAGGCTTAGGGTGAAATACTAATAAGTAAATCTCTAATTTCTAAACAAAATAGTAAAAATTATAAGCCTTAAAAATGGAAATAAATGTCTATAATATGAAATTGAAAAATAATAGTTACCTTCTTGCACTTATCCTATAGATGCCTTGTTTGGTTTAAGACAATGCCAAGTTGTAACAGATGTGTGTTAGCCCACTTGATTAAGAAAAAACAAACTTTCTCAATTTTGTTTGATAACATCAAGCTTCTTCTATTATGAATTTTATCTAGTGAGACAGTAAAATACTAACTTTAAAACTCTATAAACCAGTTTAGACATTCTCATTTAATCATGATGATAATGAAAGGATTTCTCAGTACCATGGCCATTTTAGTTATCTATTAATTTCTCATGAAGATTGTAGGCACTGATAAATATTTCCATTTCAGGAGCCATATTGTAATGGTATTAAAATTACTGTTTTTTCTTACCGGTATAAAGCAATCATATTTGGTGGGGGGGGTGGGGTTGCGTGTCTGGGGATGGAACCCAGAGGCATTTGACCTCCAAGCTACACCCCCTGCCCAATTTTTTATTCTTTATTTTTGAAACAGGGTCTCACTAATTTGTGGAGGGCCTCACTAAATAGCTGAGGCTGTCCGTGAACCGCGATCCTCCAGTCTCAGCCTCCCAAATGCTGGGATTACAAGCGTGCGCCACCACACCCAGCTTAAAGCAACCATATTTTAACAAATGAATCTTTTAGTAAATTTAAATGACACATATTAGCTTTAGCATTTCTGCAGGCTGATAATGAATCCATTTGACTGAAAGAGTACAGAGAATTTTCTAAGTCACTATTTTAGTGTTGTAATAGAAAGAGTATTTTACTTTCTTTATAATAAATTTATATTTCATAAGCACAGATGCATTTGTGTTTGGTGTGTGTCTGCATATCTTAAAGGGAGAAAAAGTTTCTTTTTATAAATAAAGTGAAATTTCTACTTTTTGAAAATATAGAATTAATACTAGGATTTTATTAGATTTGAATTTAATTACCAATATGTATTTGAAAGATAATCAGTATTATGTGATCATATAAGTAATGTTTTATATGAATTTCTAGCTTCAGTATAAGTAGTTTTATGACCCTTATTACTATTTCTTAGTAAAAAAAAATGAGGTACATATCTATAATCTGTTTTATACACATTCATGTGCATGTACACACAGAGATTAATAGAAGCTTTGAAATTTGAAGTCCTATCATGAAAAGTATTATAGTGACTTAAATGTTAGCTATTGTTATAATAAGCTATTATCGAGCATTCGATATGTTCCAGGTATGGGCGATTACTTTAAATTCATTAACATATTTAATCTTCATTCTTTAACCTAAAGAAATCTAGACACATCTCCCTGAAGAATATAGATTTTTTGTTAATATAGTTGTAGCTCTGTTTCCTATGCTACAATGAATGCTTTATAGCAATATCTATAATACCAAAAAAAACCTCTGATTAGATGCTACTTGTAAGTGAATTGAATTCTGCTGCTGTATTTTGTGTGTGTGGAGATTAATCTTTTATTTAAAAAATGGAAGTTTTCAGAATGTTTAATAACTGAGTCTACCATCCTAAATTAAGGATTTCATCTTTTAGAGTGGGATAAATTTTTGGCTAAAACATGGAATAAATAACATAAAATCTAGGAAAATAAGGTTTTGGAGAATAATACTGAGAACCAAATGATTTACCAGTTTCCAGACCTGGCTCTTGTCTCTTCTGCTAAGTCCTGTTATTATGATGGAGGCAGGCTTGTGAGAGCCCCAGCGATACCAGGAAAAGGGAGAGATCAAGTCTACCTGGCTTTTGACAACCACCTCAACTCCTAATTAATATTTTTAAGAGCCATGCACTATTGGTTTGAGGAATTACTCGAAGGATTTTCTGTTTCTCAGGATTTTGGAGCTGGCTACATAACAACAGAAAATACACTACCTTCTGGTCAACCTGGGCTTGTTTTTTGTTTATTTTTAATCTCTTACCTACTATCAAGTGGGCATGGTCTAAAATCTAGAAACTGTTTCTTTTTTCCTTTCCTTTCTTTTCTTTTCTTTTCTTTTTTCTTTTTTTTCTTTCTTTTTTTTTTTTTTTTTTTTTTTTGGTGCTGAGGATTGAACCAGGAGCATAGGAGCATTCTACCTCTGAGCTACATCCCCAGTCCTACTGTATTTTTTATTTTGAAACAGGATCTCACTAAGTTGCTGAGGCTGTCCACAACCTAAGACCCTACTGTCTCGGCCTCCCAAGTGTTGGAATTACAGGCATGCATCACCATGCCTAGGTAGAAGCTGTTTCCAATGTCAGATATTATGTGTGCTACAACTTCCTAGTATTGTTATGAAATATGTAGTTTTGTCTGAAAGAGTCTTTATTTTAGTTTTTAAATTTTAAAATGTATGCCTGACAAATAGCGGGTTTGTGTTGAGTTGGACGGAGGGTATTGTATTTTCCGTAGCGTTAAAAAATGTGATTATTTTCTATAGCAAATTTATGTTCCTCACTCTTTAAAAGTATCTCCTAGAAATTTTGGTTTTCTAAGTTTTCATGTCATTTTTAAACCCTCCCCTAATTAGCTAACTAATGAATTACAATAAAATTTTTATGATTAAAATAAATTTCCAATGGCATTCATGAGTTCAAATATAAACCCTGAGGTATGTCACAAGAATGAGTGTAGAAGAATGTACCCAGACACTGAATTCTTAGCCTGAAGTTATTATATAATTAAGAATAATCCCCTTGGGCTTTTATTTATGATCCTAACTGTATTTTATTGTTGAACGCTAAGAAAGTCAGACCTCAGAAAGGCTGAAAAGTTTTAATGCCTCATAATCCTGCTCATATTCATCTTTAGAATAATTCTCATGTAAGCCAAGCATGGTGTAACTTGTGAGATTCTGTTTCAAAATAAAAAATAAAAAGGGCTGGAGGTGTAGCTTCGAAATAGAATGTCCCTGGGTTCAATTGCAGAACCAAAAAAAAAAACCTCATGTACTGTCATAGAGTGTTTATAAGACTCAGAACTATGTATCCTGTTGAAAACATTTCCTAGTGTGAAACCCATGAAAAATAAAATGGTTTAGGCTATAGTTTCTTTTTTCTAACTCCTAAACTTTCAGTTCTTTGACTATATCTGTTATCTAGAGTCATCATCAAGCCTCACTTATTTTCTGATATTCCATATTTAAGTGACACAGCAAATAAAGAGGATAAATAGGGTTCAACCTTCTACCTTTTCTCCAGAATTAACACTTACGATGTAGTGAAATTAGTCAATGGTAAATCTGGTAGGAAATACATTGACTTTTTCACAGTTGTTTAACCAGACTTAGGGTACATTTTTTAACCTCCCTTCTCCTCAGTTTTCCATCTGTAAAATCGAGGCTTGGTCTAGAGGATCCCCAAGGTCCCTGCGAGACTGAAAGCCCCATGATAGTAGTAGGTAACGCATTTATGTTTTAATTGCCAGTGGCTTAGGAAGACACATCCAGCCACCGTGCCTTTAGTCTGTGCCTCCCCCTGCATGGATATCGGTGTGGTCAAATGTTTCAGCTTTAGTTCTTATTTCTTCATATGCTGCCCCTTGTTGGACTTCGGTAGACCTTTTGGGAGAGGGTGAGTAAAGCTCATTTTTTAACTTTTCTTTCGGGAGATTTCTGTCTCTCACTGACTGTCCTCATTTTGCTCCTTCGGAGTCTGGTTCACCCTCTGCCCTTTCCCGCCTTTCTCTCCTGTTTGCTTTCCATCTCGGGGCGACACAGATTCGTTGGCTGCACTGTCCTCTGCTCCCTCTGAAGCACAGATTTCAGACCCATTCGCGCCAGAGCCCACCCCTCCTACCACAGCCGCCGAAGTCGCCACTGCTTCCGCGACAGCCTCCACCACCACCACTGTGACCGCTGTCACTGCGGACGTGGATCTCTTCGGAGGTTAGTGGGCCACATCGCTGCTCCCTCGCTTCCCTGTGGGGACGGCTAAAATGACCCAGGAGTCACGGTGTTCAGATCCTTTTGCGTTGTATAACAGCATGGCAGAGTGTTGGAGTACTTTTTCAGTGTCCATTCATATATATATTTGTGCTAAATTCATCATCTTTCTCTCTACTTAATTTCGATGCTTTTATAGCCGAGGTTGCAGGACTTTAAGCTCGTCTGATCTTAGTTTTAGGATTTAAGTTCCTGCCAGAACTCTCATCCCCGGCCCTGCCCTGCAGTATGTCTGTGTGAGTGATGCGGACCTCTCTCTCTTATTCGCGTTTGGCTTTTGAGCCAGATTAAAAGCTAGCCCAGCGAATATTTGGGGAATATGAGAGGTCAATCCTGGCTTATTTCTTAACATTTAGGGCAAAATAAAATCGTCTTAAGAATAGTTCAGATTTGGAGGTCTCTAAAGAAAATTTAGGAATATGATTTTTTTTTTTTTTGCAACTTCAGGCTCGTTCTGTCCAAGTAAAATGTTGGATCATCTTGGACTCTGGAATGTTAAGAGAACTTCAGAGGCAGCACTTGACATGTTAATTGAAAACAGGTTTAGGTCAGTCTTTGAAGTGATTGGCTAGAATGGTGCCTCCTGTGTAAACGTAAATTCTAACCCAGTAAAATATCCGAGACTCTGCCAGCGTAAGATGCCTAAACCCGATGAACCATCTGAAGCCGGTTTATTTATATATTCCCATCTGAGCGGATCAGGTGTCCAACCCTAGGGAAGAGCACATGTCAAATACACACATCGAGTGGTGTTATATTCATTATGGTTTTCTGTTTCTTCATTACCATATAATATCTTTCCCAGGGCATTTTGGGGATACAGCAGAGAAATTGGAGGGAGCAAATGATAGAGCAGGTGGAACTTGGCAGGCTCCAGTGGAATGAATTGCTTCCCCCGGGGACCGCACGTACAGTGTCAGGTACCACCCTGCTGCGTGGCTGAGGCTGTCCGGCACAAGACACGCACGGCTGGATACAGCACTGCGCCACTGCTTCTCTGAAGAAACTGCTGCCCTGTTCTACTGCCATTCCTACAAAGAGGGACCTGTTTTGTAAAAAAAAAAAAAAAAAAAAAAAAAAAAGTACAGGGAGAGGATTGCATGCCCTTGAATTTTATAAGAACTAATCACAGAATAATAAGTTAGTTTTTCAGTCTGCCCCTATGTCTTTTGATACCATAAATTTAAGTTTTAGCTTAAATTTCTAAAATCAGCTTCTTCTTCTATAGCCTCCCTTTCCCTGATGTCATTATTGGGTGTTGACTTTGGGTCACTTCTCATAGGATTGTGTTAGCAGAAAAGTATAAGGAAAATGGCAAACATGGATTGGATGATTAATAATTTTGTACTGAAATTTGTCTACACCTTTTGCTGTTTAAACCAACCAACTTGCCAAGTGTGGTGGTGCACACTTGTAAGCCCAGTACTTGAGAGGCTGAGACAGGAGGATCACAGGTTCGAAGCCCGCCTCAGCAACTTAGTGAGGCTCTTGGCAACTTACCAAGACCATTTCCAAATGAAAACTAAAATAAGTCTGGGGTGTAGCCTGAAGGTAGAAAACCCCTGGGTTTCATTCCCAGTACCACAAAAAAGAAAACAACCAACTCTTGTCTTCCTTCCCGCATAGCTTTCCAGAAAAATAAATCCTATATTTCCTTGAAGTAGTCTATGGGACATTACACTGTTTGGGTTTATCATTTGTTACTGCTTTGACCATGTTTGTTAAGCAGAAAAATCTTTATGTTTGGAAATATTTTCATAATGGCATTCTTTTACCTTTAAAAACCAATTTCAAGGACTGGTACTGCCAAAAGTTATATAACATAATGCCAAAGCACAAGGCTGCCCTTGCAATTTCATTAGTACTTTTTCTAGTCATCTGGCTGAAAAAGGAATAATGGTATTCTCATCTGAAAATCTCAGCACAACTGTTTTATTGATCTACACGGTTCTATGAAGTGTCCCCTGGCCTCGGATAGCTGTGGAAGCTCTGTCCCTTGTGCTCAGGACTCCGCATGCCTTGCTGTTTCTTTTTGGTTTCAATGATCTTCCGCAACTTCTTTAATGCTCTTTATTAGTTTATAAAAAAATCATTTAGAGATTTTACTTTACATAAAAGTTTAAACTTAAATCTCTTTGGGGCACTTTTGTGACCATTTCTCAATGTTTTGTCTCTCTAAAATGGGCAAGTTTAGAGACGAAACTGTAGAACTGAAGATTAACACGGGGAAACCGGTGTATTTTGTTCATTTAACTTTGAAGCTTACCCTTTTTAAGCTTCTCAGTAATGTTTATAGCAAATAAGTTTTCTGTAGAAATGAACTTAATGTCAGAGAAATGGCTATTTCATGATTATAAAGTCATACAACATTAATTTTTTTTGTGTGTGTGTGGTACTGAGGGTGGAACCCAGGGGCTTTTCTACCTACAGGCTATACTCCCAGACCCAAATTATACTTTATTTGGAAACAGGGTCTCACTAAGTTAGCTGAGGCTGGCTTCAAACCTGTGCGATCCTCCTGTCTCAGCCTCCCAAGCGCTGGGATTTTACAAGTATGCACCACCACACCCGGCTATAACATTAAATTTTTCTATGCCTTTTAGTACTGTATGTGAATTACAGATTTAGAAAATGGGAAATTTCTATTATTTTTAAAGAAATATCCAAAGTGATAGCCACATAATATTTTAGTCATTTCAATGAAAGTAGTTCACTTAAGCTATTACAAGCTTTTTAGATAGATTTACTAAATGCTTTATTTTCTAAGGTGAACTTGTAAAAAATAAAAAACCAGATTCTGCTTTTTGTGATCATGCTGATTAAGAGTATGAGGCAGTGTTGTTCTTAAGAAGTCAGTAAAGTCTATTAATAACAATGAAAGGCAAAATCTCTAATTCCTATTTTTCACTTATGCAGACTTCACTAACAAGGGCACATTGGTTTGTAGCAAGCTGAGGTTTTCCACGCACTAGGACACTAAATTGGTGCTGATCCATCAGCACACCCACAAGGGTTCTCTTTGACCAACTGTGTCCATTTGTTAGAACAAGCCTTCGTGAGAATAGTGGTCTGTGAGCATGAAACCAGGCAGCTAGGAAACCAAAGAACTTAGCTCAGAAGACACCATTTGGACATGTTGATTAACAAATTAAGTTACTCATCCCTCCCTAAAACCAATACTTAAATATAAGCACTTACAACTAAATCTCAGGTAATATCATCTGGGACGTTTGAGAAGAAAAAGAACCAGGACAGGGCCTCTTGGGCTATAGAGAACAGTGTTGCCCTATGCTGAGCACAGAGTTTACAAATAGCCTATGTGGCTGGAGTACCCAGGGAAACAGTTTAGGCTAGAGGAGTCAATAGCTACGAGAAGTTTTGAAAAAGATGGTTAATACAGCTGACTGTTGGCAAGGGCCTGGCCTGGAACCACATTTGGAAGAACAGGAGCAGGCATCGCCAGGAAGTTGCACAGGTCAAAAACGGGCGAAATGTAGAAATGAACTGCAAATGGGTAACAAGGGAAAGCAAACTGCATCAGGAAACACTATGGTTTGCGTAGCTGGTAAGATAGTGCTGCCAGTCTCTTCATGGGAAAGGCTAGGTATTGAAAGAAGCTTTACTTGTCTGGTTTTTAGCAACATAAAATTTAATTTTCTCTCCCAGTTCTGGAGGCTTGACTGGGTCCAGCATCCTTCTGGTAACCGCACTCCAGCAATGACTGTGGTGGTATCTACAGTCGCATTCATACCTCCTTCTCCCAGGCTCGGAGACTCAGCAGCCGAGCGCTGCAGCAGCCAGACTCTGTGTTTACAAAAAGTTTTTGACAGAGTAGATGAGTTAAGTTCATAATGTTTAGTCTTCAGTAATAAGAGCAGCACTGAAAGGAAATTATGTCTTTCTGATGGGAGGGGGGATCCTTTCTTAAGTACCTAGCTATAAATATGGCTTTCACCTACTTACATATAAGTGATAACCTAAAGAGGCCAGCCCATGAACATCTCCTTGACCCCTGCCTGGTACTGATGTGTATCATCTTAGGCGGAGGAAATAATCAAGTGTGGTGTGGTTCATAACAGTGCAGAGTAGCTGGCACCATAGCTCATGCCTGTCATCCCAGTGCTTGGGAGGCTGAGACAGAAAAATCACCTTTTGAAAAAGATAATGCGGCGACTGTTGGCAAGGTTCAGGAGCAGCCTCAGCAGGTAGTGAGACTCTCAGCAACCTAGTGAGACCCTGTTTCAAAAGAAAAAATTTAAAAAGTCTGGAGATGCCGGACGTGGTGGCGCAGGCTTGTAATCCCCCCTGCTTGGGAGGCTGAGACAGAGGATCACACGGGTTTGAAGCCAGCCTCAGCTACTTAGTGAGGCTCTCAGCAACTTAGTGAGACCCTGTTTCCAAATAAAATATTTTTAAAAAGGTCTGGGAGTATAGCCCAGAGGTAGAAAGTCTCTGGGTTCCACCCCCAATACCACCAAAAATTAAAAAATAATAAAAAATTAAAAATTAAAAAATAAAAAGTTTGGAGATATAACTCAGAGGTAGAATGTCTCTGGGTTCAATCACCAGAATGACAAAAATAAATAAATAAATAAATAAATAAATAAATAAATAGCAGTGCAGTGTAGTGGCTACACATACAAAACCCAGTTAGAAAGCTGCAGACCAATTTTTTTTTTTCTTTTGTGGTACTGGGGATGAAACCCAGGGGCATTTTACCTCCGAGCTACACCCCTAGCCCTACTTTTTATTCTTTATTTTGAAACAGGGTCTCACTGAGTTGCAAAGGGCCTCACTAAGTAGCTGAGGCTGTCCGCAAACCGTGATCCTCCTATCTCAGCCTCCCAAATGCAGGCCAAATTATAACTCTGCCATTTGCTGGCTAAATGACCTTGGTCAAGTCACTCAGACTTTGGAAAATTTTTAGTTTTTAATTGAAAAATAAAAATTATATATTTGTCATGTGCAATATGATGTTTTGAAGTGCATATACATTGTGGAATGACTAAATCAAGCCAATTAATATAGGTATTATCTCACTGGTTTTGTGGTGAGAACACTTAAAATCTTTGTTTTTGTTTTTTGGTGGTACTGGGGATGGAACCCAGGGGCTTTTTACCTTTGGGCTATACTCCCAGCTCTATTTTGTATTTTATTTGGAAACAGGGTCTCACTAAGTTGCTGAGAGCCTCACTAAGTAGCTGAGGCTGGCTTCGAATCTGTGCGATCCTTCTGTCTCTGCCTCCCAAGCGCGGGAATTACAAGCGTGTGCCACCACGCCTGGCTCCAAGTTTTGGTTTTCTAAACTACATGATGGAGCTAAAAGAAGCTATAACACAAGATAGTTGTAGGAATTAAATTTAATAATGTTCAAAAATATGAGTACTGCCTGGCGTGGTGGCGCACGCTTGTATTTCCCACGCTTGGGAGGCGGAGACAGGAGGATCGCTCAGGTTCAAAGCCAGCCTCACTGGCTTAAGAGACCCTGTTTCCAAATAAAAAATATAAAATAGGTCTGGGCATGTAGCTGGAGGTAGAAGGGTTCCATCCCCAGTACCACCAAATATAAATATATAGATAGATAGATAGATAGATAGATATACACACACATACATATATGTGTATGTATGTGTGTATGTATATGTATGTGTATGTATGTATGTATATGTATATATATGTATGTATGTATATATATATATGAGTACTGTTATCTTCCCAATATTGTTAGCCTCTGTTCCAGTTCTATAGAGATAAAAAGAAAGAAGACCTGGCTTATAGGAGAATATTCACAGCCCTCCCAACCTCCTCTTCCACTTGTCTGTTCTTCTGTCCCCTCTTAGGGTTTTCATGTTGCTCTGAGTCCTTTGGTATCTGGGGAAGTAGGTCCGACCTGTCCCTTGATGCATTATTTATTATTATTTGACCTCCCCCCTGATATCTGTGTATATTCCTTCAGTTTAGCTAAGAGAAGCAATTAGATCAAATTAGTCTGTAAGATATAAGTAACTGATGTCTTATTTGTTTTTATAAAGAATCTTTTAATTCAAACAAGGCCTCTAATTTAGTGGAGTTTTTAATTCCACAAAACACTAGGCCTCAGGGTATTACTAAAATGTGTTTCATCCTTAGATCCTTTTGGGACATCTGAGATTAAACTGAGAAATAAGTGTCTTGACTATAGGACCTGATGGAACTTAGTATACCACATCAATCTGCGTGGCATTTTTTTCCAAACCTACGTGACTTTTTTTTTTTTTTTTTTTTTGCCATACTGGGGATTGAACCCAAGGTAGTTCTCCAACTGAGCCACATCCAGTTATGTGGAGTGTTTGTTTGTTTGTTGATACAAGGTCTCACTAAGTTGCTGAGACTGGCCTTGAATTTGACATCCTCATGCTTTAGCTCCCAAGTCATTGGAAGCCAAGGTTTCTTCTCTTAAGTTTTTCATACTTATGATGATTCTTGTGTACTTCTGAATTTGCCAGAATACTTTTTTTCTTTTTCTTTTTTTCTCTTTTTTTTTTTTTTTTTTTTTTGGTACTGGGGCTTGAACTCAGGGCATTCTACCTCCAAGCTATACTACAAGCTTTTTTATTTATTTATTTTAATTTTGAAATAGGGTCTTGCTAATTTGCTGAGGTTGGCCTCAAACCTGTAATCCTCCTGCCTCAACCTCGCAAATACTGGAATTACAGGTATGTGCCACCATACCTGGCTCAGTTCTAGGAGTTTTTACCATAATAAACATGGTTTGCTTATAAAATTCATTGGAAACCACTTATGTATATCAACCACTTATTAAGTATATATTTATAAACTGGGTCCGCCTGAACATTAATATACTTCCTTCAATAAGTAATAATGCATGCCTAGACTGAAAACATGAAATTATTTTCTTATCTGTTGAAAATAGATCATTTCCAAACAAATAGAAAAATATGACATTTGAGATAATGAATTTAAGTAGAAATAAAGATATAGCATCATCACCTACTTTTTTATGTCTTTATTTCTATAAAATAGGTGTTTGATTATATCTGAAAATGCTTTTCAAGGATAATAAATACTTAACATTTATGAATACTTGTTAAACCTTTTATGTCAACAATGTAGTTTTGTCTGTACTGTCTTAAAACTAGAATTGTTTGTGTATATTACCATCATCTATTTAATGTTATTTGCATTAAAGAAAACACTGGTATTTGGTACAGACAGTTTGCCAGAGACATTATAGTAACACAATGAATTAGTATTCTCTGGACATGAGAGTTTAATACTTCAAATTACATGATAAAGTTATTTTTGTATTTTAATTTTCACATCCATTAATTCCTAAGGATACATGAAACATGCTTCTCAGAGCCCTTATACAATGAGAATCTCATTGGATCCTAATAGGCTCCAGCAGTATGGACTCTTCACCTTTTGCATGTTAACTAACATGAAGGTTTGCAAAGAACTGTGGTTATATGATTGCCAACGATGCATGGGCCATAAAAGGCATTTTTGAAAATTCATGTTGTATAAGGGAGCCTTCTGCACAATTTAACGTGGTTCTTTTACTATATTTTCTTCTCTTTTGTTCCTTTAATTTCTGTTATTTTAAAAACCGCACCCCAGATGCCTTTGCAGCTTCTCCCGGGGAGGCCCCTGCAGCATCCGAAGGGGCCGCCGCGCCAGCTACCCCAACCCCCGTAGCGGCAGCACTTGATGCATGCTCAGGAAATGGTGGGTTTACAGTCATGAGCCCGTCTGTGGTTTTTCTGTCCTAATGCAAAATCCTCATAGTTAGATGTGGCCGTATGTTTTTCTAACTTTGTTTTCTTCTGAGTAGACACTCTCATTCATCATAATGAATAAGTAACATCAGCACTTAAAACATTAAGACAGTGCAGTGCATACTCATCAAAATTGACAATTTCTCACAATTGACAATTTTTGTCAGTGCAAGTATGCTCTCTTAATGTTTTTTTTTCCTAATGCCATATTGTATTCTTTTGGAACATTGAATTTAAATACGTTGATATGTTTTAATGAGCTTTTGAAGCTAACCAAATTGGCTAGACTAAGGAAAGGTTTGAAAGATTGCAATCTCTGATCCTAGATATAGGCTAATCTTAGAGCACTTTGAAAAGTGTTTGGATTCTTAATTTGTGGTACTTACTACATTTTCTTTAGAAAAACATCCTAATTGCTGGCCCCTGCTAATAGGACAGTAGCTCAATCCAGGCAGCCTGAGGCCTAGTTAGTATGTATATATATGTATATATATATATATATGTGTGTGTGTGTGAGCATTCTTTTACCCAAACTTGTGACACTGTCTCTTGTCTCTTTCCTTGCTGATGCTGTGTCTCCACTTTGCTTTCCAAAAGACCCCTTTGCCCCGTCTGAAGGTAGTGCAGAGGCTGCGCCCGAGCTGGACCTCTTTGCAATGAAGCCACCAGAGACCAGCGTTCCAGTAGTTACCCCCACAGCTAGCACAGCCCCTCCAGTTCCTGCAACTGCTCCTTCTCCTGCTACTGCTGCTGCAGCCGCCACCACTGCAGCCACCACCGCCACCACCACCGCCACCACCTCTGCCGCCGCCGCCGCTCCTCCTGCTCTAGATATCTTTGGTGGTAATTTGTTGTTGTTGATGTTGAACTTTTTACATCTGGCGGATTGAATTCTGGTCCTTGAGATGGACCATGTATACAAGCTCTTATTGCATGAATAACTGGGTAACTATGAGGTTCTCTAGAAACCATTTGCTCCTTAATTTGGAATTCTCGAAGGTCTCATTCAGAACTGGGAGGCGATGCTCTTTCAGGCTCATTTTTCAAGTGGAATAAAGGCATGTGTGTTCTTGGTCTTAGATTTATTTGAGGCTGCCCCTGAAGTTGCTGCAGCGCCTAAGCCAGATGCTGCTCCTAGCATAGACCTGTTTGGTACAGGTAAAAGCAAAGCAACCCTTTTTGTTTCCAATTTAGTTTTCTTAAATGTGTTCGTGATTAAGCTCTTTGTACTCACCTGTGATAATGCATTTGCGAGATTTGTGACTTTGATTTCAGCTTTCTGCTACTTACTTCTGCTTGGTTTTGGTTTGTTTCACTTTCGGAAGATGCTTTCTCCTCTCCACCACAAGGGGCCTCTCCTGTGCCTGAGAGTTCTCTCACTGCTGACCTCTTATCCGGTGAGTGCCCTGCCCTGGTCCAGCCTGCAGAGCTGTCTTGAGGGGTGATATGCATGAAGAGGCTCCTACAGCAACCTGTGGGTTTTCTCATATTCTTCAGAACTCAAAATTCACTTGGGAGAAAAAATTTCTCACTCTTTGGCTCATCACCAACTGATGAGGCTTAATATTTCCAATCTAAGACCGCTAAAAAGAGAAAAATGCCTTTTCACACTAAAACCTCTAACCTCAAGGAGTCAGATTTTATTTTGTTCTAGAACAAAGCCCACTTGTTTTTCTTAGCTTTTAAGACTGCCTGTGGTCTTCCCGCCTGAAGTTAACCGTGACATCCCCAGGTGCCTCTGTCAAGGCCCTGGTGTATTTTCCTTTGGTGACATGTGCTTTCTCGTGTTCTGTGCTTCACTGCAGTGGATGCGTTTGCAGCTCCGTCTCCTGCAACCACTGCCTCTCCAGCAAAGGTGGACTCTTCAGGCGTGATAGACCTATTTGGGGGTGCGTATCTGTTCTCCTTCCACACTTACAGGGTCTTTTCCCCCCCAGAATATATTCTAAATCTTCTTTTTCATTATATTCCATCATTTTTTCCTTTGACTATGTGAAAGCATTTCTGCCTCTTAAATGTCAACTAAACTTTTCAAGATCTTTTTCATTTCTTTGCCAACATCATCTTCATTGTCATCCAATCATTATAATATTCGTGCATGACCTCACAAAACTAGATGATTTTTTTATTTGAAGTCTTTGCATTTTCAATGTTTTGTTCATCCTAATGTGTAATCACCTGATTGTGATTTGCTTCTACTGTTCTTCCCTGGTGATACTGATCTATTGGCTAAATCAACATTCCAACATTGGCTATATCAACATTCCTATAATTCTGAATTGAAAATGAAGAAGCCAGCCATAGCTAAAAGTATACATGCTAGATGTTGTACATTTATGGTATGAGGTTTAATGTCTTAAAACCATTCTAGAGATTTGGAAAATGTTTTCCTGACTTACAATATATTCTGTTTTTTCCTTTACCTTAAAGCAAGAAGATATACTGAATTGTTATACTGCTCATTAGATGATTTAAAGCCTTCATTTAGCAGTAAACTTACAGGAAAAAAATGAGGTGATTTTGTGAAAACCCATATATAAGGATGGCTTTGAGCTAAAATGACATGTTTTACAATTATACTCACTTTGGATACTACTGTACATAGAAGCATTGTGTTGTATTCCATGATGGGTGCACCAGGGTACAGAAGTCACAGTTTCTGACACTTGGAAGCTCAAAACTTGGATCTTGAAATTCCCAAACACTAAACCTTGAAATACAGGCATAGAGTTGCTGCTGCTGTTTGAATTAGGGTTTTTTTTTTTAAGTTTTTGATCCTGGTACTTGAGAGGCTAAGACAGGAGGATCACAGGTTCAAGGCTAGCCTGAGCAACTTAGTGAGGTCCTCTGCAACTTAGTGAGACCCTGATTCAAAATAAAAAATAAAATTGGGCCGAGAGTGTAGCTCACAGGTAGAATGCTCCTATATTCTAGCCTTAGTACCACAAAAAAAAGATGTTTCATAGAGTCCTGAGTAGAAAAATTCTGATTTACCTTCTGATAAAAAAATTTTAAATCTTAACCCTGTTTTCATAAATGACAATATTTAGTCTAAAAGATGTATTATTTTAAAAAAAATTTCTCTTAATCTTACAAGGAGGTGTTAATTTCTAAGTTTTTTAGAACTCTTTTAAGAGAATAAACTGTTTAGAGTGTAATTCACCCACTTCCCATACAGAATGCCATGTCTATATGCATGACTCTACGTGACACAATCGCTATACTTACTGTTTACACTCTCTTACTTTTTTTGCTGCGTAATGGATATGGATAGATGCATTTGGAAGTAGTGCTTCTGAACCCCAACCAGCACCTCAGGCTGCTTCTAGTTCATCAGCATCGGCAGATCTACTAGCTGGTAATGAATTAAGTTAAAATAAGATGGTATTTTGTAGACATTTGAATATAATTTTGAGAAGTAACAGATATTACATAAGTTGTAGAGTGCATCTTTTTTCTTTTACTTTCAAGATATTAAGTTGAAAAACATGTATTATACAACAGAAGGTTGATTACTTCTCAGGAGTTTCTGAAATTTGTCTCAAAATCACAGTCAGATACAAGCCATCCCTGCATCTCTTTGGATGCTCCTAATCTGCCTCTTTGGTCAGATGTTTCTTTTTGTTTACCGAAATGGTAATGTGCCTATATAACAATTTTTATCTTATAATGTCTATGCTTATCTTTTTTGAAGAAATTTTTCAGGGAAATGTGTCATGATATTTGACAACTGGTTTTGTAATGTATGACTCACTCTAGAAGAAACTGTCACCAATTTTAGACTTCTACTAGTGAATCAAAGCTCATGCTACTTGTGTCACTTTTTTTTAGATTTTTTTTATTATTGGTGCACTACAGTCATACATCTTAATAGAGTACAAGATGGTAGAGGCAAAATTGAGTGGTGTGTGCATGTTACTCTTTTTTTTTTAACAAGCTGATCTATCTTAAACACATCCCAGCTCAACAAGGCCATAAAGTAGCATAAATTAACACAGTTCCCAGGATCATTGCTTATTGCTAGAATAGTGTAAAAAGGATAAAAGAGAAGAGTTCAAGGACTCAAAGATGGTCAAGTATCAGTCTTCCTTGTGGACAAGGCAAAGTATGCTTAGTGATAGTCAGGCCTAAAGAACTGTCAGTTGTTAAGACTCCAGTATTGATTTTAGGTTCAGAATATTCACTGGGACTTGCAGGACGTTGCTGGTTCGCCTCGCTCTGATTTTACTTGGAAGGATGAGTAACAGGCCTCAGACTCTCAGATGCAGCTTCCTTTGGCCCTCCCAGTCACTACGAGGGATGCATTTCCATCCTAGGATTGACAAGGGTCTGATGAGAATATGGGTCACATCAGCACAAGGAAGCCACTACTACATCCAGAAGTTTCTAGGTTAAATACCTAGTAATCATTTGGCCCTTCATAGTATAAGACACTAGTTCTGATTTTTAGGTGTAACTGTAGTCCATAAGTTATAAGCAGTAGAGTGAACAATTCCAACATCAAGTGAGAAGGCTAATGAGAATTCATTCTCAGACTTGAAATGAGTCATGAGTAATGGCGTGACCTGAAGGACCCTTGTCAACCTTCAGTAGCAGGAGGTTTGACTTGTCAGAACTTTCCTCAAGAAGCTGGAGGAAGAGTGACAGCCAGCTGTTAGCCCTTTCTCCTGTCAGCAAGTCAGTCTGGTTATTTAAGTCTTTTCTAGGAGGCAGGAGTGTTTCTTTTGTATCTTTCCCATCCTCCCCAGACTTTTTAATTGAACCTGACACCTAGTTTGCTAAATTTGCTCATCCTGGCAGCTGAAACTTTCTTGGGCTGAGAAGAACCAGGGTCCCGATGCAATGTAGCTGTTTTCTTTGAAAACTAAAATATAGGAGGCAGTATACCTAACAAACCATGGCTGGTTACTTGAGGAAAACACTGTAACTTGCCTGGCTTTTCTCCTAGACTAGATATTCTTCCTAGCTACAGAAAACTTTCAAGCTTTTCCTAAACCAGTACACTTAATTCAGATTTTCCAGATCCGACAATAGTATTTCAACAGGCCACAGAAACAGAATAGTCTTAAATGGCTATTTGGGGGAAATGACCTTGTTGGCTTTAAATGAGACTCTTGATTTTAAACCTTTTGCTTTGGAGTTACTATTAAGATAAAAGTAGCATATGAAATCAAGTGTTCTCTTTGAAGAATTTGAAGAAGTCTTTTTTTTCTGCCCTGGGTATGTATCCCTATCCTGCCATAGACCCCAAGGGGAACGCTGAAGCCCGCCAGCCAGTTAACGGGCCGAGTTACCGGGAATTGTTGACTGCTTCCATGCTGCATGGGCATATGGTCCACTCTAGCATCCTCGATTGTGGCTCTCTGTACCCTCCAGGACTGAAACTGAGATACTGTGTTTCCAAAAGAGCCCTGGAGACTAGGAACCCGAGATGCCAAAGCCTGTGTGGAAAAGGAGTGTGTCTGTCCAACTCAGAGTCAGAGGGTGGTGACAGAGCCGAGAAGTCTCACCTAAGGGGAAAACACACAGGGCCTCTGCCACGTCTGCAGCGAGTAGGAAGATGTAGGACCTACTGCCAAGTGCAGCAGCACAGGCGCCGGAGCCCCAGGAGATGTGTGGGAGTCACAAGGGCCGCACGCAGGTTTTATTTATGATGTGCTTCCCCTTTCTTCCACCACATCTTCTTGTGATGTTTTCACTGGTGGGAAGAGTTATATATTGTGTAAGCTTTCTTATTTCTCTTCTTTCTCCTTAAGTAAATTAATATTCAATGCAAATAGGTCTAGGCAAATGTTAATGTCTAGTTTGCTTTCAGAATAATCCTTACAAATTAATCCATTTATACAGGAGCATCTGATTTACCTGACATAAGACAACTCTTCCTTTACCTTAGATTCTGGTGTAAGAGATTATAAATTATTTTTAATTTTGAAAGATTTCACTAGTTTCTTATACTTTCCTCTGTTTTGCTTAGAGAGAAACATTGTTCATATTTGTTCAAGTACCTAAGTCATATTTCTACTAAAAAAAAAGAAAACATGTAATATAAATGTATTCTGTGATCTTTCCTAGTCTGCTCCCCAAAATAAACCCTACTAAGATACATGATACAAAAATACAACCACATTTATATACATATAATCTCGCCAACAATGGCTAGATTTGTTTTCACATTACTCAAACATTTTTGTCTAATGCACATCAAGTAGAACAAATATTACCACTGCATTGTGGTAATATTTGAATGAAACTTAGCACTTGCATTATACTTGTATGTGTTTTTATAAAAAGGAACCACCTAAGCCCATAGTATGTTGAAATAAAAAGGAATATTTAAAAATAAATAAATGAAGAGCCGCGCCTAGTGGTACACACCTATAATCCCAAAATGTGGAAGGCTGAGACAGGAGGATTACAAGTTTGAGACCAAACTCAGTAATTTAGCCAGATTGTCAACAACTAGTGAGATCCTCTTTCAAAATTAAGTAAATAAAAATATAGCCAGGTGTGGTGGTCTCCTTGTAATTCCCATACCTAAGAAGCTGAGACAAGAGGATTACAAGTCCGTAGCCAGCCTCAGCAACTTAGTAAGGCCCTCTACAACTTAGTGAGGCCTCTTTCAAAATAAAAAATAAAAAAGGACTAGAGATGTAGCTCGAAGGTAGAATGCCCCTGAGTTCAGTCCCCAGTACCAAAAAAAACCAGAGGTAAAATGCTCCAGGTTTGAATCTCCAGTACTACCACCAAAAAGAATATAAAGTGAATAAATCAGCCTAATCATGAAACTAGCCCACAGATGTGATCAAGTTAAAATCCTAATTTGAACAGAAAAGAGAGATGTATTTTGTGAAGGATTTTCCACTCTTACATCATTAAGTGTTAGTAATAAGACTATTTTTAAAGAAAAAAATCAAAATATATACAGATAGCATTAAGGGATGTTTAGACTGTCCAAGAGAAATCTTAGTAGTTGGACCGAGGATGCTAATCTCATCCTAGATTACTGTTAGATTTGGGAGATATACTTACATGTAAATAATAAAAGAAAACAATAAAATATGACTAAGTAAACATCATGATGAGTTCAAGAGACTTTAAACCAAAAATTAAGCATCTTCTTAATTTTGAGAAGAAAACTTTTACTAAAAATTGGCATATATTTACTAACAGAAAACAAAGACCTTATTCTTTTAAAAACAGACATGTTTAAGCTGGATGTGGTGGTACACTGTTGTATTCCCTGTATTTGGGAGCCTGAGACAGGAGGATCACAGGTTCACGACCAGCCTCTGAAACTTAGTGAGACCCTGTTTCAAAATTTAAAAAAAAAAATTAAAAATAGGGCTGAGAGTGTAGCTCCGAGGTAGAATACCCCTGGGTTCAATCCCTCGTACCACAAAAAAATAAAAAATAAAAACAGACCTGTCTGTCATTAAAAAAGATGTTTTCATTCAAATTTAGTTTTAGAACTGTCAGATAATACCAATTCCAGAAATGAACTGCCATGAAATACCATCATGCTCTTCCTTTACCTCTTGAGTAACAATTCCAAGTTGTTTGGTGTATCCAGTATAGTGAAACTAAAGACAGTTCTGCAGAAGGCAGTCAGTGTGGCCAATGGGACAGAATGAAATACCATTAAGATTGTTGGTAGGATAAAGATATTGTCCACATCTCAGAGTCCACCTGAGAAATTGATGGTCAAATTCATAACACATAAGAGGAAATATTTTACACGCTGAAGAATAAAGATGTCAAACTCTACTCAAGATGCATGAACAGATGTTTAATGCAAGATACAGATGTTTGAAATATATAGAGATTCCTGGATGACAAAAATAAAAATGACTATTATGAGAAATTAAGTGTTTTTAAAGGCCGTGCCCTTTCAAAACAGACACAATTTCAAGATGGCCACACCATAAATCTATGCTAGGATAATATTCCCTATCCTAGCTTTAATTCCAAAGATAAGAATGATATGGGCCAGCCTTATGAGAGCCTTTGTAGCTTAGCATTCTTTCTCTTAATTACTTCACATAAATAACTTTTTAGCAGCGCCTTTCTTGGACTGAATTTAAAATGCAAAAATGTTCAGTGTGGAATGAAAAATACAACTTCTACAAAAAGAGAATTATCTACAGAGGACTAATGAATTCTCTCATTTTGTGTAGGAGTTGGAACCAATCTGAAAAGTGTCAGACAAAGGACTCAGACTAGTACTCCTAGAAAATACTATTTCAGCTCTATCTTAGTGGAATATCTTAATTATCACTCAGTGAATGTATCACTGTGAATAATTGGCACAATATCATCTTTAACATAAGAAGCTAATGTGTGTGTCAGAAAAACATATGTGAAAGAGTTTATCTACCAATAGTTTTAAATTTTCGCTTTCCTGAAAGTGGTATGATGTGTTAGATTTATAACATCAGGTTTGATATATCTGTATAGATAGACTTAACTAAATGTGTAGGTTCTTTCCCCTTAGATAAAATGATAAAATGCAGTGTGTCAAGTGGCTGAACCCCTGATGATGCTGGCTATTCAGTTACATGTAGGATAGTTCAGACATGACTATAGGATGGGCCAAAGCCTACTAAGATGTAAGACTACAATGCACCAATATAAATTTATTTAAGCCGGGCATGGTGGTGCACGCTTGTAATCCCAGCATTCGGGAGGCTGAGACCGGAAGATCACGGTTTGCAGACAGCCTCAGCTACTTAGTGAGGCTCTCTGCAACTCAGTGAGACCTGGTTTCAAAATAAAGAATTAAAAATTTTAAAAAAATATAATTAGCTGATTATTTTATATCACTTCATAGCTATTTAATTAAACTATGTGAGAGTGCATACTTCATAAAAACTGAATAGATGCAGCCAGGCTCTCTAGGGTGTCCTGTAATCCCTTAGGAGGCTAAGGTAGGAGGACTAAAGGTTCAAGACCTACATGGGCAACTTAGGAAAACCCTGTCTCAAAAAAATAAAAAATACCAGGTACGTAAGTCAATAGTGGATGGTTCCTGGTTTCAAATCTTCACCCCCCCCAACAAACACACACATACAAAAGAACTGAGTTTAGCCAGGTGTAATAGCACACATTTGTAATCCCAATACTTGTGAGTCTGAGATAGGAGGATCACAGGTTCACAGCCAGCCTCAGCTACTCAATGAGGCCCTCTGCAATTTAGTGAGAGACCCTGTTTCAAAATAAAGAATAAAAAAAAAAATAGGGCTAGGGATGTAGCTCAGAGGTAGAATGCCCTGGGGCTCAACCCCCAGTACTACAACACACACACACACACACACACACACACACACACACACACACACACACACACACAGAGTTTAAAGGGGAAAAGCGTCCCTGCCAGATCTCTGCCAAGTGTTTGAGCACACATACTGGATAAACTCCAGCCTTAAGCCTGATGCGGGAAACAGCAGTGGTAAGGACTCTGGAGGATTCTTCTGTGGAATCCCTCATTTGCCATCATGTGATCTTGGGTAAATTATTTAATCTCTCTGGGATCAGTTTTCTCATTTGTTGAACCTTATGGGGTTATTGTGAGGAGCTAGTATACATTTTAGGTTGAGCTACCTGAAATTGCTACTTTTATAAAATCAATATGGTCAAATATAGGCAATTTGTGTGGTTCAAATGTTTCAACCTAAATAGAAGGCTTAGAGCAACGCCTGGCACTTGGGAGCTCCATGCCAGTTGTGGCTTTGCATTTCACTTTCTTAAAGGAGCTACTCGTTTTTTGAGCAAACAGTATTATGTATTCGCCTATGGATATTATCTCACCTTCAAGTGGAACTCCTTAGCACCAAGCAGATGAGCCCTCTGTGGAAGCTCACTTTTTCCTCTCTGCTGAATCTTGGCTAGGTGTTTAACTTCTCTCCGAATCGCTTGCTTCAGCCACAGAATGATGGGGTTCGATCAGATGATCCTAAGGCACATTCCAATTATTATTCTTTCCCGGGCCAATTTTTAGGACATTGAGTCAAGTGTAGTTATCTCCACGTCTGCCTGTTACATAGAGAAACAACATATAACAATCGCCTAAATTACCTACAGCCACATTCCAGTTAGAGGTGTAGGATATTGTTTAAAAAAAAAATCAGAAGTAACATAGCCACCAGTCCCATTAAAACACAATCACATCCAAAAATAATTACTTTAGCCCATATTTTCTTCAAGTTGTTAGTTCTTATTGTTCTGGAAATTATATTTTCTTCAGTAAATAAATTTGCAAGTGCTTCTAATGTCATTCAAATACTAAAAACCACTTAATTTCGGCCATGTGAACTTTAAAAAGTCTACATTTTTCCTAATAAGTAACAAATTTTCCAAATTGAAGTTTGTTTATTTATTTGTTCTTGGGTCCCCCCCCCCCTGTATTGAGGATGGTACCCAGGGGCATTCTACCTCTGAGCTACACCCCCAGTACTATTTTTTATTCTTCATTTTGAAACAGGGTCTCACAGAGTTGCAAAGGGTTTCACTAAGTAGCTGAGGCTGTCTGCAAATCACTATCTTTCGGTCTCAGCCTCCTGAATGCTGGGATTTTACAAGGAAAGTTTAAACCCAAGGTACCATCTATTTTCAGGAACAGCAGGACATAAACATTATTGATCCTTGATCCATGCCTTAGAAAATAATTACTAGCGAGGTTTTGTGTGTGTGGTACTGGGAATGAAACCCAGGGCCTTCTACCTCTGGGATATACCCCAGCCCTATTTTATATTTTATTCGGAAAAGGGTCTCACTAAGTTGCTGAGAGCCTCACTAAGTAGCTGAGGCTGCCTTCGAACCTGCACAATCCTCCTGTCTTGGCCTCCCAAATACTGGGATTATCCTGTTTTAGCCTCCCAAGTACTGGGATTATAAGCATGCATCACCACACCCAGCTTGGAGAGTTTTAATGGAAGATATTTTGAAAATTGTAAATTTTATAAATTAGAATGTAAGCTTAATCATTTTTTTAAATATAGTACTTTTGCAGACTGTAGAAATAAGGTGATGTGGCTAGATTTGAAAGAAATATATATATACATATATATCCAAATTAGTTATAGTAAAGGCTTCTGATAGAAAAATTTTAATAATAGAACATCATCTAGTGTCTTATTAAGACATCCTGAGCTGAGAATGTAGCTCAGTGGTAGAGTGCTTTCCTAGCTTGTATAAGCACCTGGGTTTGATCCCCAACACTGCAAAAAAAAAGGGGGGGGGGAATTCCTTCCTTTACGGGTTGCATATTTTCATATAGGAACAATACAGAGTAACCTCTTTTCTCTCTCTATTAATTGAAATAAATTATTTGCTTCCAACCTTCAAAAAAATGCATTTGTGGTTTGGTTAGTTTTCAATCATCTATGCTATCCTTTTGCTTTCTATACTCAAAAGTATCCTTCCTTCAATAAACGTTAAATCAGTGTTTTAGGCACTGTGCTGATTATTCGTGGAAAAGACAAGGGAAAAGGATACATCTTCTGACTCCAGGAAACCACCCTGATTTGGGGATTTGGAGAGCTCAGGGATGATAAAAACGTGTGATGGGAGGAGGAAGGAGCTGCATACCAGGTGCTGAGGTCCATGGTGTGTGTATATGGCTTGGGAAGTGGGATGCAGCCGGCAGCAGTGGGTAGCGGTGTAAGGACAAGGTAGTCTACCCAGCGCCTGCGTGTGGTACGGGGTAGAGTGGATGAGAGCTGCAGCCTACCTTGCGGGGATGAGGAGGAGCCAGTGGGCAGACACTGAAGAGGCTGATTGCCATAGAGAGAAATTTGTATGATAGGAATCTGAAAGTTATGGGGAGCCAATCAAAGACATTAGAAAATTAAACTTTAAGCATTTCCTCCTCAGAAAGATCATGCTGGCTGCACTGCAGGAATTAGACCGAAAGAGGGCACAGTAGAGGCAGGACACAGCCCTGAGAGCAGTGGGGAGGGCCTGTCCTGGGTGACTGAGCAAAAACATGTGGGAATGAAGGACACGCAGGCGCTCTGCAAATTTTTCTAATTTGTATTTTATTACTTTTCTAATTTGTATTTTATTTTCTATTTATTTATATAAATATAGCCTATTTATTTTCTATTTAATTTGTATTTTATTTGTATTTTCTAATTTGTATTTTATTACTATGCTAAGCCAACTAAACATTTTATAGCTACCTGGTATTGGGATTTAAAGAAATGTAAAATTTCAATATAATGAAAATAACTACCAGAGTTTTAACCCCAGTGATATCTTCTTTGCTTTATGTACTCCGCTACATAACAGATTTAGATGCCATCGGGTCTTTATATAAGGGTATATATTCCTGTGTACTATCTTATTTCTAATTAAATTAAATATCTCATTAATACATGACATATCAAGATTCTTGAAAAACTTTTTAAAAAACACCCCACCACTCCAGTTGCAATGACTACTGACCTACATGCATTCATTTCCTTCTTGGTTTACTTTTAACTTTTCCTGCCTGCTTTTATGACCTCTACCTGGGTGCCGTTAGTGGCTTTTGCTTATATTGTTCTGGGACTATTTCCTTTTCAGGATTTGGGGGTTCTTTCATGGCCCCTTCTCCATCACCCGTGACTCCAGCTCAGAATAACCTGCTCCAGCCCAATTTTGAGGCTGCCTTCGGAACAACGCCTTCAACTTCCAGCAGCAGCTCCTTTGATCCATCAGGTGAGGCAGTGATTTCAGATATGCTCCTCGCTTGTTCCAATAATAAAGTGAATCACCTGAGGTTAGTATCTTCGCAGGAAGTTTACAACAAGCAAATGACACGTGATAACCTGACTTTAAACCTTCAAGAAGTCTCTCATTCTATAACTTAGATTAAAATTTTCAATCCATTTTGGTAGCTTCTACAATAACTCGCAACTCTGCGTTTCTGGTTTTGATTTTTAGCAGAAATCGAGTTAACATGCACACCTTCTAGATGCATGAGCTCACATGCACATGACTTAGAGCTAGGAAAGGGGACACTTTGTACTTAATCTCTGTACAGTTTCCTAACACCTGAACACCCCCACCCCCGCTGTTGCCTATGCCTCTGAAGCTTGCATGGCCCTCGGTTTTATGAAGTTGAGACACGGATAGTGTTCTTTGCCTGCCTCTAACCTTTCATCACTGCTGTCATTTTGTTTGTATTCTCTTTCATCCTACTCTTCCCATGCTGGGTCCTTACTACAAATTTTCAATTGGTGAGTTTTTAGCAATTAAATGTGTTTCAGAAACACCTTCAGTACATCCGCTGCCTGACAATTTGGTTGCTTCTATTGCCAGTGCCTAGTCGAATGCTGTCCTTTTTTGTTCTGGAATTATTGTATTGTAGTGTTTATGGTAGATATGCGTAGTTTGTTTTTTTTTTTATAAAATTTAACAACCACCGTCTTGACATAGATAAGATATGAGCAATATCTTATGAAAATGAGAAGTCTGCATTTTGGATTGTCTGTCTGTATTCTAGGAACTGAACAAGTGGTATTTATTTATCATCTGGTGATCAGAGACCATCAGTGATGACATTTGATTTCTCGTACTTAAAATACTGTTCAATTTAAATATGCTCTAATGGAACTGGAAGTGATTGCTACAGTGAGAGAAAAGAATCACAATAATTATTTCTAAAATCAACCGTTTTTCCGATGCTTATTACTAGATGCCTACCATTAGATCAGGTTTTATTGAGATATTAATTTTATAGGAAACTAAGAGATTCAATCTTCTCTTAAAAAATACTCTAAGCCAGGCGTGGTGGCACACGCTCATAATCCCAGCATTTGGGAGGCTGAGACAGGAGGATCTCAGTTTTGAGGACAGCCTCAGCTACTACTTAGTGAGGTGCTGTGCAACTCAGTGAAACCCTGTATCAAAAAATAGAAAGACTAAAAAATAGGGCTGGGGATGTAGCTCAGAGGCACCATGCCCCTGGGTTTCATCCCTGGTATCGCAAAAAAATAAAAATAAAAAAATAAAGAATAAAAAATAGGGCTGGGATGTAGCTCAGAGGTAGAATGCCCCTGGGTTCCTTCCCTAGTATCACAAAAATAAATTAAGAGTAAGCATCTTAGGTTTTCAGAATAAATCATTTTAGGCAAGCTATAAATCACTACCATTTTGAATAAAAATGTTTTGTTGTTCTTCTTAATAAGAGTAATAATGGTTACCACTTATTGAGTCCCTATACAGAGGAAGCATTATAATAAATATGTTGACATATGTTGTCTAATTTTATCTTTACAACAAAGCCATGTATTTACAAAGAAGAAAGCTAAAAAGCTCAGAGAGTAGCTTTCTCAAAGTCACACCGCGAGTGAGGTGTGCTGCCGAATTGCAGATCAATTCTATGCTCTTTCCTAAACGTTATACAGCTTTTTTTTTCCCCCATCTTTGTTCGTGTTTATTAGTATTTTCGTACCTTCTGAGTAAGTAGGTATTTCCATACCTTATGAGTAAAACATACGTAGATATGTTCTTCTTAGTGTTACAGTCTTGAAAACTGTGAATTACATGCCTTCTTTTAAAAGAATGTATATTCACTTGTTTCCATAGTTTTTCAAAAGACAAAGCCTCTTTAGGTTTTCACGTGGTCCATTTATTCTGAACCTGGCCTGTTTGATTTCCAGTGTTTGATGGTCTAGGTGATCTCCTGATGCCAACCATGGCACCAGCTGGGCAGCCTGCGCCTGTCTCGATGGTACCAGCCAGTCCCGCCATGGCGGCCAGCAAACCTCTCGGGAGTGACCTTGATTCTTCTCTTGCCAGCTTAGTGGGCAGTGAGTAGTCCAGTCTTCTTTAACTGAAGCAAATGTTCATTGTTCACTTGCTTTCTGTCAGTCGGTTCGTGTTTCGTTTCTGGTTTCCCTTGTGGGTGAATAAATTGAATGAAGTGCTTCGTGTTTTGACACAGTTCCTTGGACATTAAAAAGTTGCTATTCCATTGTCTCACAAGCTGTACCTGTGCCATTTTTGTAAGCTAAATTACCAAAGGGATAATTAAGGAGCATACACAGGTATGAAGCCAACTGTATTGTGTGTAATAAGTGCTTGATTCTCCATTTCATTTGAAAATAAGAATAAATTCTGTTAAACGCAGTATACTTACAAACTGAGTATCTGAGCTTTAGTCGTTCATCTAACAAATAATTATTCAATAACAGGCTTCTTCCAGGCCTCAGATATAAAGCAGTGAAGAAAACAGATGGAGTTACTTGTTTATGGCCCTTGGGAAGGGCAGAGAAAAACAGCCAATAATTTAAAATAAATAAATTCTAAAGTATGTCGAGTTGTTAAGTACCATGGGGAGAAAACAGAGGAGGCAAAGGGAACTGGGAGTGCTGCGTTAGAGTAAGCCTCACCAGGAAAGTAAAATCTGGACAGAAATATGAAAGAGAGAAGGAAGCCTGTGGTCATCTGAAGGAGGGCATTTGCAGCAAAGGAGGGTCAGGGCAGAGACGGGAGCAGGGATCGCCTGGCAAATCCAAATGGCGTCAAGCAGACTGGAGGCTGGAGCTGAGTGAATGAAGGGGAGCCCTAGGAGACAGGGACTGGTGGCCCTTCTTTAACTCTGATTTTGTTTTTTATTAAGGTCAATGGGTTTCTATTTTAGATATCTTTCATGACTCAAGACAGTATCAGAAGCTTATCAGATCATTGCCAGAGACTTCTATACCTGTGCATTTTCCTTTGTATGTGATTTTTGTTTCTCCTTCATTGTCCTTGGTTCAAGCATCCATGAAAACGCTTTCCTAACACTTATGGAAAAGTTAATTGAAGGTTTCCTCCTACTCTAAAATTTCATCTCACTGAGAGATTGCCTTTGCTGAATACTGTAATATACCACCTAAATCCCCTTCATAAGTAAAGATCTCACACCTCTAGAGGACGCTGAGTGTAACCAGCACACAGCCCTTGGCTGTCAACCATCTTTGAGAATTTTCTCAGCTGCAAAAAGTTAACTCACCAGGCCAAGAAAACAATATAAATACTTCATATTGTTCTTAGTTTTCAAAACAGTTTTGTTCTTAGTTTTCAGAACAACTTCGAAAACTAAGAACAAATCTGAAGTACTTACATTTTCTAATTCTAAAACTTCTATAAAACTAACAATAGACATATTGATCAATAGAATAGAAAAAACAGCTCAGAAACAAATTTTCATAGATACAGTCAAATCAGTTTTGACCAGGATGCCATAAACAGTCAATGAGGGAAAAGATAGTTTTTCCAAAAACTTGTGTTGGGACAACTGGATAGCCTCCTGCAAAATAATGAAGTTGAACCATCTCCGTATGTCATCCACAAAATCAATTCAAAATGAGTCAAAGCCGTGAATGTGAAAGATAAAACTACGGCTGGGCATGGTGGCACACTTCTATAATCTCAGTACTTGGGAGGCCGAGGCACAAGGCTCCCTAGTTTGAGACCAGCCTCAGCAATTTAGTGACATGTTATTTCAAAATAAAAAGGGCTAGGCCGGGCGTGGTGGCGCACGCTTGTAATCCCCGCGCTTGGGAGGCGGAGACAGGAGGATCATGCAGCTTCGAAGCCAGCCGAGCTGGCTTAAGAGACCTTGTTTCCAAATAAAAACGTATAAAAATGGGTCTGGGAGTGTAGCCCGGAAGTAGAAGGGTTTCCAGGAACCCCAGTACCACTAAATTAATTAATTAATTAATTAATTAATTTAAAAGGGCTAGAGGTATAGCTCAAAAGTAGAATGCCCCTGGATTCCAGTACCAAAAAATAAGTAAATAAATAAACAAACAAGTAAATTAAAACAAATCTTAGAAGACAACAGAAATGTAAATCTTTGTGACCTTGGATTAGGCAATGGCTTCTTAGATACAATACAAGCACAGACCACCCAAGAAAAAATAGCTTAGTAGAAATTCATCAGAATCAATTTTTGTGCACAGTTGATACCATCAAGAAAGTAGAAAGACAACCCCAGAATGTAGAAAATATTTCTAAATTACTTTTTATAAGGGATTTTTATACAGAATATATAAAGAACTATTACAATTTAATAATAACAAGTTAAATAACATAGTTTAAAAATTGGCAAAGGACTCAAAATAGACATTTCTTTAAAAAATATAATACAAATGACCAATAAGTATATGGAATTCACCATTGCTGTAGTGCTAACCATAACCAGAATGACTGCCAAGCATGGTGGTACACACCTAAAATCCCAGGAGTTGGGATGCTAAGACAGAAAAAACACAGGTTTGTGGCTAGCCTCAGCAATTTAACAAGACCCTGTTTCCAAATAAAATAAAATAGGACCTAGGGTATGGCTTAGAGGTAGAATGCCCCTGTGTTCAGTCCCCAGCACCACAAAACCACAATGACAGACCATCACATCCACTGGAATAGCTTTAATGAAATAGCCATCATAAGCGCTGATGAGAATGTGGAGACATTAAAGCCCTCAAATGCTCCTGATGAGAATATAACTGCTGTGAAAAGAAGTCTAACAGCTCCTCAAAATGTTGACACAGAGCTACCATACAATTCCACTCCTAGGCATGTGAACTGAAAATAAAAATACAAAGCCATACACAAATGTTCACAGCATTATTACTAACCAAAAAAAGTAGAAACAGTCCATTCATCTGTTAATGAAGGGATACCCAAAAGTGATATATACATGTAATGCATATTATTTGGATTTAAAAAGGAATGAGGCACTGATATATGCCACAACATGAAAATACTGTGAGTCATTATGCTAAGTAAAAGAAAGCTGCCACAAAATAACTCGTATTATATGATCCTGTTTATAAGATACAGCTGCAATAGGCAACTTCACAGAGGCAGAAATTAGAGGCTGCCAGAGCTAAGGAGAGGAGTAGCTGCTCATGAGCACAGGGTTTCCATTGAGATGACCAAAATGTTCTAAAATTGTTTGACGGCTGTACAACTCTGTGAATACACTAAAGCCACGGAATTGCATGCTTTAAAAGGCTGAGCTTTATGGTGTATGAATTAGAGCTAAGAAAGATGTATTTTAAACACTTCCTAGTTTAGCTAAAACTTCTGCTGAGACTGAATTGCAGTCTTGTCCAGTCGCAGTTTTTTTTCTCTTCTCTTCCCTAATAAGCCTCCTACACACTCATTGCCCCAGAGCCTTCCTTTCCCAGGGCCCAGCCTACACTAAATACCCAGGCCTCAGCTTAGCATTTCCACCTGCCATGGAAACCGGAGAAGGGATTCATGTACACAAGGCCATGCACATTTCTGCTTATTTTTGCTTAATTATGTGAGCAGGCATAAATATTTGGTTTAGCTTTTTAATTGTTTAATTCATATAGATTTAGCTTTTGAGTCTAATTTTGAAATATATATATTTCTTTTTTTAATTTTATTTTTTATTTTATTTATTTATTTATTTATTTATTTATTTTTTGCAGTACTGGGGATTGTACCCAGGGCCTTGCCTATGTTGAGCAAGTGTTCTGCCACTGAATTACATCCCCAGTACAAAAGTTAAGTTTCTTTTCTTTTAAAAACAAAAACAACAGCCGGGCGTGGTGGCGCACACTTGCAATTCCAGCATTTGGGAGGCTGAGACAGGATGACCACGGTTCGCGGAGAGCCTGAGCTACTTAGTGAGGCCCTTTACAACTCAGACCCTGTTTCAAAATAAAGACTAAGGCCAGGCGTGGTGGCGCACGCTTATAATCCCTGCGCTTAGAGGCAGAGACAGGAGGATTGCACAGGTTCAAAGCCAGCCTCACTGGTTTAAGAGACCCTGTTTCCAAATAAAAATATAAAATAGGTCTGGGAGTGTAGCCCAGAGAAGGGTTCCATCTCCAGTACCACCAAAAAAGAAAAAAAGAACGGAAGGAAGGAGAAAGAAAAAAGAAAGAAAGAAAGAAAGAAAGAAAGAAAGAAAGAAAGAAAGAAAGAAAGAAAGAAAGAAAGAAAGAAAGAATAAAAATAAAGAAAGAATAAAAAATAGGGTTGGGGTATAGTTAGGAGGTAGAATGCCCCTGGGTTCCACCTCCAATACCGCAAAACAAAAACAAACAAAAAAACCCTAGCCATGCATGACAGCACACTCATATAGTCTCAGCTCCTTGGAAGGTGAAGGCAGGAGGATGCCCTGAGCTGAGGAGTTTGAGCAGAGCATGGGAAACATAGCAAGGCCCCATCTTTTAAAAGAAAAATAACTAAAATTCTGTGTAATGATTTCAGTATTTGGTGTTCAATTAATAGATACTGTATTCTATTTTGAAATGCCAAGATTTGATAACAAATATACAAATATTAAAGCCTATTAGCACATCAGCTCTGCACTAGATTAGGACCTTTGTACTGGCTGTCCCCGCGCCATAGAGAGCGCCGGCCCTGACTCTCTGCTCAGATTTGGCCAAGTCTCCCCTCCTCACCGAGGCCTTCCCCAAGAACACGATTTAGTTCTATATACCCCTCACTTTTTTTCCACCCCTCACTCTCCTTACCCTGCTTTCTTCTCATCTTTCCATAGACTTTCCATACCACCTTCTAGCAGCCTATATAAGTTACTTTTTTTTTTACTATTTCATTGTTTTTATCTCACTTATACCATTAGGATGCAGGTTCCCTTAGGGTATGGATCTTGCACTTTCTCCACTAATATGATCCCAGCACCTAGACAAGTGCCTGGTGTAAGTACACTCACTAAAACATCACCAAATTAAGCTGGGTGCAGTGGCACACATCTGTAATACCAATATTTGGGAGGCTGAGTCAGGAGGATTGCAAGCTCAAGCCCAGCCTCAGCAACCTAATAAGACCCTCAGCAACTTAGCAAGATCCTGTTTCAAAAGAAAAGAGCCATTCGGGAGGCGGAGACCAGAGAGAGGATCGCAGTTCACGCACAGCCTGAGCACTTAGCGAGGCCCTTCGCAACTCAGTGAGACCCTGTTTCAAAAATAAAAAGACTCGAATTCACGGGACGGCCACAGCAAGCCGAGGGGAGCCGCTGCGGAACAGCCAGGCGGGATTTCTCTGCGCAGAGGACATCTAAAGCTCCCAGTGTCTGAGCTCAGCACACGCTGCAGGAATTCAGAGTGGAAATCAAAACCAAGGAAAAAAAAAACGCCAGCCCAACAGCCGAGTGCGTAGCAGTGGCGCCATATTGCCACTGGCGGCAGCAGCAGCGAATTCACTACAGCTACATCTGCGTACTCAAGAACAGTGAGTCAAATTGCGGGCCACAGCAGAGAAATCCCAGTACTGTACTCACTGGGACTTGACCCAGTGGGAGAGGGGCGGTGGCAGAGATATCACACCATAGGAGAACGTGCAACCTGGCAACCCCCACGGTCTAAAGCAGCCTCTATCGACTCTCTGGGTCGGAGACTCTGTGATACAACCCAGTAAAGGAGTAGTGGAGTCTGAGATACTACTGACTCGAGATCCAGAGCACCTTAAGTGAAGTCATAGTGACCCAAGGGAAGAACCCAGAGAAGGCACAAACTTCCAAAATCATGGGAAAGAGGAATAATACTGGAGCAATGAATGCTCACAACCCCACAACATCAGAACCCGATAAAACAGAAAATCAGAGATTTCTAGAAGATCAAATCAGGAAAATAACTGTAGAAATAATAGAGGTGCTTCGAAAAGAACTCAGAGAGAGCCAAAAAGAGATAAAGGATGCAATTAATGAAGTAAAGGCCTCAATTCAAAGCACAAACAACCGATTAGAACACATGGAGAACAGAATCTCGCTCTTAGAAGATGATCATTCCAAAAATGAACGCATAGTTTCTAATCTAGGAAAAAATATCCGACAGCAGGAATCTGATATTGAAGAAATATGGGCCCATTTTAAGAGAGCTGACCTAAGAATAATTGGAATAGAGGAGGGAAAAGAAAGTGAAACTAAAGGGATCAACAATCTCTTCAAGGAAGTAATAGCAGAAAATTTTCCAGACATAGAGCAAGAGGTCGATACGCAGGTCCAGGAAACTTATAGAACTCCCTTTAGACAGGATCGGCGAAGAGGATCCCCACGCCACATAATTGTCAAAATGACCAATGTGGAAGCCAAGCAGAGAATCTTAAAGGCAACAAAAACAAAGGGCCAAGTGACATTCAGAGGCAAACCAATTAGAATCACTCCAGACTTCCCAAACCAAGTTATGAGAGCCAGAAGGGCTTGGAGTAACATATTCCCAATTTTGAAAGAAAACAACTTCCAGCCAAAAATTTCCTACCCAGCAAAACTTTCTATCAAATTAGATGGAGAAATAAGAAGCTTCCATGACAAACAGAAACTGAAGGAATTTATGTCTTCAAAACCAGCACTAGAGAAAATACTCAAAGAGATTAACTACAAAGAAGAAATAGGTAACACACATCAGAACTAGAGAAACAAGATTTTCCATCCAACAGACAACTAAGATTGGTTATCTGTGGAGATTCATTATTTATGTTAGTCTGTTACCTATCTCTAAAGGGTATTGTTTGTCATTATTGTTGTTAATTTTTAGGATTTCTAGTTGGAATATTAATATACCTTCAGATATAGCATTTGGAAATATTTTATCCCATTCTATTAGTAACTCTTAACTCTGTTTACATTGTCTTTGGATATACAATATGTTTTTTTTATTTTTTAGGGAGTTTGTATACTCTTCTGTTGCCTGTGCCATTGAAATCATAACCAAGAAATCACTGCCAATTTCAATGTTGTGAGGTTTTATGACCCAGATTTTCTCCTAAAAGTTTAGAGTCTTAAGATTTATATTTAGGTCTTTTCTCTATTTTGAGTTAATACTTGTATATGGGATTAGGTAAGGGTCCAATTTTATTCTTTTCCATGTAATTATTATGTTTCAACAATATTTAGTTAAAAGATTATTATTTCCACCACCAAATGTTCGTGGAAACCTTTTCAAAAATAACTTGACAATATAGGGAAGAATTTAGCTCTAGGCTTTTATTTAACTCCAATGGTTTATATATCTGCCTTTAGAATAGTACTACACTGTTTCAATTATTGTAGCTTTATATGGTTTGAGGTCGGAAAATATATATCTTCTAGCTTTGTTCTTTTTCAAGATCGATGTGGGTACCTAGAGTCCATATTCCATATTAGGATATATTTTTTTTCTGAAAAATAAATATATAAATATATGATAGTTTCACCTAAAAAATAGAAAAAAATAGATTCTCTGGTAAGAAAGAAAGCAAAAAGAAATATTGAAATGTTATCTTTAAGTCATCAAAAGCTTGGTATCAGACAAATGAAACTGTTATGTGAGATTATCATTGTTAATTTTGGATAAATTGCTATAATACTAGATGTCAACCACTAAGCCAAGCATGGGAGGGAGGGATGGGGAGAGAACGGGGTGGGGATCGGGTGGGGGCTGACTGGGCAATGTGTGCATGTATGTCTACAAAAGTATGTATCCCACTATGATGTATGAATACAGTGCACCAATTAAAAATAAATAAAAAAAAAAGAAATCAGAAAATAAAAAAAAAATAAATAAAAAAATAAAAAGACTCAAAAATAGGGCTGGGAGTTTAGCTTGGAGGTAGAACGCCCCTGGGTTCCATCCCCAGTACTGCAGAAAAGAAAAGAAAAGAGGGCTCAAAAGTAGAACACCCTAGGCTCAATCCCCAGTACCAAAAATTTTTTTTTCACCAAATTAATAAATTAATTGAGATTAGAGCAGAATGGTTGAGCCAGGAGTATAGGGTGCTCTAGGACCACCCCACATTAACAAATTCACTAGAAGGACTCATGGGACTAACAGCTGAGGTTTTTACAGCAGCATAGTAAGGATGCATACCTGAGTCCTAAGAGAAAATACAGAGCAAAGTATGGAAGAATTAACATGCAGAGTTCTCCATGTCCCATGAGGAGATGAGCAGGCCCTTCCCCCAGCAATGAAAATGCAGTAACGTGTGTGAGATGCTTCTGCCTAAAGCCCTTTTGAATGTCAGCACCCAGGATTTTTTTTTCCCCCAGTGGTACTAGGGATGGAAACCAGGGGCCTTCTACCTAGGGCTACACTCCCAGACCTATTTTATATTTTATTTGGAAACAGGGTCTCTTAAGCCAGTTGAGGCTGGCTTCGAACCTGCACGATCCTCCTGTCTCCGCCTCCCAAGTGCGGGGATTGCAAGCGTGTACCACCATGCCCGGCTAGGATTTTTATTAATTGCTGATCATATAGCTCTTTCTGCCTGACATGTACCAAAGTTCCAGATTTAAGAAGGAAGGCAAGTTTTTAGCATAACTCACATTGTATAGTCTAGATCCAGTGAGCCAGTTATCATTAGTTATTGTTTAGAGATAATTTTATATCAGTGTAGAAAAGCATTTATTAGTCAAGTTCCCACACACCAACCTAAGAGACTTTCTAAGATAAGAATCTAAACCCCGCTATGTTTGCTCTTTTCTGGATACCGGTTCACATTAAAATGTGATCCTTCAGTCAAACATGAAGTAAAATCTGAGGTTTATAGATATGCTTTCTAATTTAATTTCCTTCTTATGTAACTGAATACAGTCATTCCTGGACAAAACATGGACTTTCTCTAAACCTCTGATGCTCTGATTTCTTAAATATTACATAACCTGAATATAGAAGTTTAAATTCTCTTTTCTTTTATTCATTCATTCTCTTTTCTTTTATTCATTCATTTTCTTTTATTCATTTTCTTTTATTCCTTCTTATGTAACTGAATACAGTCATTCCTGGACAAAACATGGACTTTCTCTAAACCTCTGATGCTCTGATTTCTTAAATATTACATAACCTGAATATAGAAGTTTAAATTCTCTTTTCTTTTATTCATTTATAGATCTTGGAATTTCTGGTACCACATCAAAAAAGTAAGTGTTTTTAAATTATCCACAGTGTATTTATATTTTCTTGAAACTATCAAATGTTTTACTCCTTAGAGTATATTACTCCTTCTCAGGGTAGAGAATTTCAACTTTGGTTTGTATTTCATTTGGAATTTATTGTTGTTATTGTACTGAAACCTCCAAACTTTTGCTCTGCAATGAAAAGGAATACTTTCAGTCTCTTAAAAAGATTGTCAATATTTTATCTAGAAATATTTGAGGATGCTGGGCGTGGTGGCACATGCTTGTAATCCCTGCGCTTGGGAGGCAGAGACAGGAGGATCGCGCAGGTTCGAAGCCAGGCGCGCGCACTGGCTTAGGAGACCCTGTTTCCAAATAAAAATGTAAAATAGGTCTGGGAGTGTAGCCTGGAGGTAGAAGGGCTTCCAGGAACCCCAGTACCACCAAAAAATATATATATTTGAGGATTATGGTTTGAATATATTAGTAGCTTTAATTTCTAGATTCATTATAATATTCCTAGCTAACATAGATTTTAAAAATTCTTTCATGGTATGTCAATTTTTTGAAGATTTAAAGAAGTTTATTAAAAAGATAGAAATATAGAAGATAGTTACAGTCCCATGCCAGAATGGCATGGGGGGAGGTAGTTCAAATGAATGCCCCACCCATGGTATGTCATTTTTAAGGAAGGATAGCAGGAATGACAGTGTACCCTTTCTTAGATACATGTTACTGAAGTTGGGATGCATTTTATAGTAACCTTGTCTTGTACCTACCATAAGTCAGGTTGTGGGCATGATAGAGTTGTGTGAAACTTTTTGTTAAGCCCTCTAAAATCCAAAAGACATCATCATCATGCATCTTAATTCAACAAAAAAAGTATACAGTATGTATGATGAGTTTACTTAGAATTTGTTATAATGAGTGAAGGATTCAGTTAAATTTTCAGGCATATTTTTACATTATGGATGATAGGGAATTCCTATTGTAACTGAGATACAAACTATAAGTGATTTTTTTCAAATGCTCTTCAGCTTTCTTAGATAAAATATAGCAAGACTCCTCTGTAAGTTTTAACCTATTCTCTAGTCCCACTTGACTCTAACAGATAATTCTAAACCCAAATAAAATTAAATCAGTGAGCCATATACCACTTTTTCTAATTCTTGTTTTTTGTTTTGCATGCTTGATTTTAGGGGAGATCTTCAGTGGAATGCTGGAGAGAAAAAGTTAACCGGTGGAGCCAACTGGCAGCCGAAAGTAACTCCTGCCACGTGGTCAGCGGGTGTCCCACCTAGCACACCTTTGGTATGTAGCCTTCGGAGGCCAAGGCAGAGGGGCCAGTTTGCCAGCTTCCAAGTGTATTAAGCAGGGTGCATTTTGCTTATCTTGCATACTGACTTCTTCATCCACACTGAAGAAATATATGCAAGATGCAAAATTTACTGAAATGAAAATTTTGTTGGCTTTATATTTTATAGCAATTATGACCTATTTTATTTTTAATATTTTGAAATAGTAATATGCTTTTTCTATATTTGTAAAATTATGAAAAAGATTCTTCCAAAACATTTAATATCATTGATTCTTATATATCTTATCACGTTTCTGACCAAAACTTTCTGATTGTCTTAATAAGTAATGAAAACTTTTTTCTTACCAGAAAGATTGGGCAGTTTTCTACCACATTTGCTCACCATTTTTTAAAAATTGAAACTACTAACATCATCTTTTCCCTAAGGTTTAAATAGTTTTCATGTCTGTATTTTAAATTTGAACATTTGCCCATTGAGCAAAACAAGTCAAGTCACTGTTTCCCAAGCCCACCCACAGCTTTCCACCTTTGCTTACCCCTTCCTCATCCTCCTCAGTCTTACCCATCTCTAAAGCTCTCTTGATACCATCCTTTCTTTGCCTGATATATTTGGGGGGGGGGGCGGGTCTGGGGATAGAACCCAGGGAAATTCTATCTATCTCTGAGCTACACCCCCTACCCTATTTTTTATTCTTTTTTTATTTTGAAACCGGGTCTCACTGAGTTGCAGAGGGCCTCACTAAGTAGCTGAGGCTGTCCACGAACCGCGATCCTCCTGTCTCAGCCTCCCGAATGCTGGGATTACAAGCGTGCGCCACCACGCCCAGCTGCCTGAATTAATTTTTAATCATCACTCACCACCCCCCAAATAAACAGGCATGGAAGTAAATTAATATAAATTACAATATAAGTTTTATGCCAGTTAAAAAGAAAGAACAGATACAAAAGGGAATCGTTTGGGATTCTATTTACATGCAGTATCCAGAATAAGTTAGTCCACAGAAACCTTGAGTAAATTATTGGCTGCCAGGGAGAGGGAAGCTGGAAGAAACTGGTCCTTTTTTGGGTGAAATAAATGTTCTGGTGTTGTATAACAGTGATGATTTCATACCATTTAATATACTAAAAATTACTGAACTGTATGCTTTAAAACTGCTAAAATGGTGAATTTGGATGTAAGGTGAATTTTATTTCAGTAAAACATTTTAAAAACATTTTAAAAACATTTTAAAAACAAAGAAAATACCAACATTTCTTTACCCATCATTTCCAACAGGCAAGGTGGTAGACTATTTACCAAACCTGAATTGTATGATTAAGACTTACATCTATAAAAAAGAAAAAAATGTCATTAGTTACCAAAAAAATGAACTTGCAGAAATTCTTGATTAATATACTTTTTCATTGCTTTAAGTTCAAAATAATCCTATGCTAAGTGGCATGTTTGGGGATGGCATATTCTTTACAACTTTGCCCATTTTATAATTAGGTTGTGAATAGAATTTTTATGATATTTCTTATATTCTGGATAGTAGACATTTATCAGATATATAATTTGCAAATACTTTATCTCATTCCATGAGCTATCTTTTCACTTTCTTGGTAGTCTTCTTTGATTTACAAAAATTTTTATTTTAATAAACTCAACTTATCTAATTATTTTCTTTTATTGCTTGTGCTTTTAGTGTCAGAATTAAGACCATTGCCTAATCCAAGATCTTAAAGGTTTTTACCTATGTTTTTTTCCTAAGGGTTCTATAGTTCCATCTCTTATATTAATTCGTAGAACTATTTTGAGCTCACATACAAATTAATTATTTTATATATAGAAACCCTGTTGTCTTAAAATCTTTTATTAAAATAATGCTAAAAATTTGTTAAGTATGGCTTTATTTTCAGACTCTTTATTCTGTTGTGTTGATCTATGTACCTGTCCTTATGCCAGTACCACACTGTTTTGATTAATGTAGCTTTGTATTATGTTTTGAAACAGGAAAGATGGACGACTCTTTCAGACTTGTTCCTTTTTTAAAGATTGTTTTGGCTGTTTTTGTTTCCTTGCATTTTTATGTAAGTTTTAGGATCAGATTGTCCATTTCTCCAAAAAAAAAAGACAGTAGAAATTTTGATATGGATTGCCTATTGCCATCTTAACAATATTAAATCTTTTATCCATGAACACAGAAGACTTTTCCATGTATTTAGTTTTTCCTTAACTGCTTTCAACAATGTTTATAATTGTCAATATACAAGTCTTCTATTTCTCTTATTAAATTATTCCTAAGTATTTTATTGTTTTGATGCTATTATTAATGGCATCAAAGCAATTAAATGTTTACATAATTACGTTTTAGGGTTATTCATTGCTAGTGTAAAATGAACACTATACTGATTTTTATGTTAACCTTATGTCCTGCAGCTTGAAGGAAATCATTTATTAGCTTTAAGTTTTATGTGTTTGAATTATTTATGATTTTCTCTAATATAAGATCGTGCCATCTATGAATAGAAATAATTATTTTTCCAGTCCGAGTACTATTTCTTTTTTCTGCTAATTTCTTTGACTAAAACTTTCAGCACATACTTATCTTGTTCTTAGGGAGAAAGCTTTCAGTCATTCACCACTAAGTATGTTGTTACCTGTGAGTTTTTGTAGGTACCCTTTATCAGGTTGAGGAGTTTTCTTTCTATTCCTAGTTTGTTGAGTACATTTTGTCATGAAAGGATATTAGGTTTAATAAATTCCTTGTCTGTCTCTGTTGAGCTGATCACTATGAATTTTTTCTAACTTGGTCTTGAGGTCTTTCTTAGGAAAACATTTATAAAATTTAGTCCTGTCCCAATGGGACTCAGGGAAGTGGTTATAGATGTTTGTAGGATACTATACAGGATAATTTTATCCTTGTGGATGAGTTAATACCTAAGTATCTGACCTATGGCTGTCTCACTCTCTCTCTCTTGGGAATCTCGTTTATGTTTATACTGGCAAACACCCTGGTGGCTCTTTTCTGATTTATACCCAATTTGTTTCTGCCAAGAGAAGCCACTCTTTAAGGAGCCTTGACTTGGAAAAAAGTTAGGTTCAAGAATGTCGATCAGGTGAGACATGGAAGAGGAGGAAGGAGCCCAACAAAATTCATGAAATAACAGAAGCAGTTTTGTCCCTCAAAGGCTATATAATGTTTTGGCATATCATTACTCATGATATTTCCTTATAACCCCTTCTGTTTCTAGAAGGTTGGTCATAATGTCCCCACTTATTTACCTGATTTTGAGCTTCTTCTCTTTCTTTAACTTATCAGGCTAAATGATTGTTAATTTTATTGATCTTATTGAAGAACCAACTCTTTGTTACTTTTATCACCTTTGTTTTCCTACGCTTCATTCCATTTACCTCCACCCTAATCTTTATAGTGCCTCTCTTCCGCTGGCTTGATATTTCTTTTGCTCTTCTGTTTTTCCCCTAGTTTCTTAAGATGAAATTTTAGATTATTAATTTCAGATTTTTCTACTGTATATGGACCATACATTCTTATTTCTTTGTGTGTTTCATAATTTTTTGGTGAAGCCTGGACATTTTTATGTGTTTATGGTACTGGGGACTGAACCCAGGGGCATATTCTCATACATCTTCTCTATTTTCTCTCTCTTCTCTCTTCTCTCTCCTCTCTCCTCTCTCCTCTCTCCTCTCTCCTCTCTCTCTCTCTCTCTGTCTCTCCCTCCCCCTCTTCCTCCTCCTCTTCCTCCTCCTCCTCCTCCTCCTCCTCCTCCTCCTCCTCCTCCTCCTCCTCCTTCTTCTTCTTCTTCTTCTTCTTCTTCTTTTCTCTCTCTCTCTCTCTCTCTCTCTCTCTCTGCCTCTCTCTCTCTCTCTCTCTCTCTCTCTCTCTCTCTCTCTCTCTCTCTCTCTCTCTCTCTCTCCTCTCTCTCCTCTCTCTCCTCTCTCTCCTCTCATGCACCCCTAGCCCTACTTCATGTTTTATTTTGAAGCAGTGTCTTGCTAAGTTGCTGAAAGCCTCAGTTGCTGGGGCTGACCTCAAACTTGCAATCCTCCTATCTCAGCATCTCAAGTACTGGGATTACATACACACACCACCACACCTGGCCTCAGCCTGGACATTTTGAAGATCATAATGGGTCAACTCTGGATATCAAATTCTGCCCCTTCCCCAGGACTTATTGTTGTCGTAGTGCAAGTTGAATATCCCTAGTCCCTAAATCTCAAATCTCAATTTAAAATTAAAAAATTTAAATTTTTTGAGCACCAACATGATACCACAAGTAGAAAATTTCACACCTGACCTCATGTGATGAATTGCAGTTAAAAACAGGCACAATAAAAAGAATTTTATAAAAATTACCTCTGGGTTATGTATACAAAGTATATGAAATACAAATGAATTTTATTTGTATACTCAAATCCCATCTCCAAGATAATTCATTGTATGTGCAAATATTATAAAATCTGAAATATCTCTGATCCCAAGCATTTTGGAGAAAAGATTTTTAGTTTGTTTAGAGACCATTTTGAAGCAATTCTGTAAGTCTTCTCTATGTCTTGTGTGACCATTGAAGTCTCTATCCCTTTAGCTAAGTGATCAGCTAATGACTAAACAGATATTCCTTAAAATTCCTGGAACTAAAAATATCTCCCAGTCTTTGCAAAGGGTCTCTATGTGTGTCTTGGAGAATGTCTTTAAACTTAACCAGGCAGGATACAACTCTGCCTAGCCTTTACTTACTGCTTGTGCAGAACTCAAGGTTAGTCAGAGGTGATAGCCTGACTTATCCTTGATTCTTTCCTGAGCTTGTACTCCTCCCTGGGCATGTGCCTGGCCTTCTACATATCCAGGGGTCCCGTTTGAGCTTTTCTAACCTTAATCCCTGGAGCATCTCATTCTCCAGACTTTCCTTTCAAGCTTTTTTTCTTTTGTCTACTGTTTGCCCTGAATGTGATCCTCTATCTTAGATAGCAACAACTAAAACATTTGCCTGTATATATTTTCCACAAATGTATTCATGTAATGACTTTAGTACTAGATATATAGTCAGATGAGACAAAGATAAACCTTTTGAGCCAGTCTTTACAGAGAGTCCCCTCAACAGAACAAGTAAATAATTATAATTATGTTAATAGTTTTAACAAAGACTTAAATATATTCTGCTCCCTCTGATACTCTTACTGGGAATATGTGGTGTTATTTTTAAGGCACAGCTATGCTGGGGAGATGAGACTAGGGTAAGGTAAAATTCTTCAGAGCTCATGGCTTTTATTGAGATTCAGCTGATTTTTTTCAATAAACACTTCTTGGATTTCTGCAAGTTTTTAGTCAGTTTTCAAAGTTTAAACAAAAATGTCGATTCTGGTACCTATTGCCTTCTTTTCTTGCTTTTATGCCTAAGAGATTTTGGAGTCCCTTAGTCCGTCATTTTTTGCTGGCATCACTACAGTGTTTTCTTTTAAATCAGGATTTGCTCTGATGTTTAATTTAAATTTAAGAGATCACAGTAGAGTTCATTTTAAGGGAAATGCTAGCGTATTTTGATGAATGATTGAAAACTGATAGACCTGAATATGAAGTTGCATAAGCATGCTGGATTACATGCAGTCTATAAGTACTGTCTTCACTGAAAATTAATGTCAGTCCTTGAGCTGAAAGAACTGAAACACAAGAGCTGAAAGTTAGAAAAAAGCAAATATAATGCAGAAAAGAATAATATGGAAATGTAACGGGGCACTGGAAACCAAAGAATAAAATGTAAACGAAAGCAGATCCTCAAGTGTCTAACCCAGTACCTGCCAGGGGATGGAATGGTAGCAAAAGACAAGCATGGCAGTGAGGATGAATACAGGGAAATGCAGAGGAAGCCCAGTGTTGTTGCAAGACAAGTCCAAATATCACTACCAACCATAAGCAATAAAGATAGCAACATTGTTAACTGAAATTTGAGATTTCTTTATATTATCTATATACACAAACTTGGAATGCACACATTTTTAATTATAATCTGTCATTTTAAAACCAAATTATGTTGGTTCTCTCTCTCTCTCTCTGTGTGTGTGTGTGTGTGTGTGTGTGTGTGTGTGTGTGTGTAGCAAGGAGCTGTACCTCCGACCAGTTCCGTTCCTCCTGGTGCCGGGGCCCCATCTGTCGGACAACCTGGAGCAGGATTTGGAATGGTAAGTGATTACCTCTCTTACAAATTGTAATTGACCTAAATTTCTCGCCAAATCCCAAATTAACAAGTATTCCTACAGAATGTAATTCTTCCCAAAATGCAGTAGACTTTAGAAGCTATTTACCTTATACCTTAAGTAGCCTACACATGAAGTTATGAAATCAACTACAAAACACTTAAAAGTCTGCCACCAAACTGTAGCACATTATTATGGTGCTTTTGGAATCCTGTCTGTGAAACATAGTATTCGTTCAATCTTCAGAATCAGCCCTGAATCACCATATCAGGACTTGTCATTTATCACTTCTAGCGCCAGCACATTTTAGGTTATCTTCCACAAGAGAATAAGTTTTTCTCTTCAAGAATTACACTTAGCCAATGTGGTGGTGCACGCTTATAATCCCAGCATTTGGGAGGCCGAGACAGGCAGATCACAGTTCGAGGACAGCCTCAGCTACTTAGTGAGGCCCTTTGCAACTAGACCCTGTTTCCAAATAAAGAATAAAAAATAGGGCAGGGGGTGTAGGTCAGATTTAATATGCTCCTGGGTTCCATCCCCAGTACCTAAAAAAAATAATAATTACACTTAACAATTCAGGTATGGTGGCCCACACTTACAATCCCATAATGTAATCCCACTTGGGAGGCTGAGACAGGAGGGTCATAGGTTCTCAGCCGGCCTCAGCTACTTAATGAGGCCCTCTGCAATTTAGTGAGACCCTGTTTCAAAAATAAAGAATAAAAAAATAGAGCTGGGTGTATAGTAGCTTGGAGGTAGAATATTCCCTGGGTTCAATCCCCAGTTCCAAAAAAAAGAAGAGTTACACTTAACAAAAGATGAATAAGCACATCACTGGGCTGGAATGAGGATACAGTGTGGCCAACCAGGCTTGTACCACAGGCCAGGCCTCAGGGACTCTCTCTATCTGAGCCTTAGCACCAGAGGTTAAAATTACAATTTCAGTTTCTCACTGACCTGGATTCCTCAAAAACTGTCAGAAGCATGTGAAAGCCACAGATATCATTCCTGCCCTGAACCACTCTTTCTTTTCAGCCCCCTGCTGGGACAGGCATGCCCATGATGCCTCAGCAGCCGGTCATGTTTGCACAGCCCATGATGAGGCCACCATTTGGAGCCACAGCTGTACCTGGCACACAGGTCAGTCTCTTCTGTGTCCACAGAACAGTCACATTACCCCCTAAGCCTGACTGCCATGTGGCTAACTGTACTCCTCACACCTGTTGCTCAAAAGTGAAGGGTCATGGAAGGCAGACTAGCTTATAGTGTGAGATTTGTAGAAATATGATTGACATAACTATCTGTCCTCAAGTCCTTCTGTTCTATCACTTGATTCAGAATGGTTCAGGCATGTGTGTCCAAGAGAATGAGTACTTCTGAGGCCACGATTTTATAATGTGTTCCCAGAGTTAGCAAAAAAGGTTCAAGTCTTCCCAGTACTCATGACAACACCAACAACAAGTTTTCCAAACTGCAAAAATCCAAGGGAACAGTCATCATAAGAATCCCCTCTCGTTGGACACAGACCACAGGTCTAGAGTCCCCAAGGTCATCCTCACTTCAGATCAGCTGGCTACAAATTGAAGGTGTTCCATATCTCCTCTCAGATTAGACAGTTCCCTAGAATCACTCACAAAACACAAGGATGTCCCAAATGTTTGTTGTAGTAAAAAAAAAAAAAATTTGTCCTGATGGATGTGTTCCTGTCCCAGCATCATGTGTGATGATACACACATGGCACTACCAACTCAGGAAGCCCACTCAAGCTTTAGGGGCCAGAGTTACTTATGCCTCATTGCATAGGAATGATTGATTGGGTTATTACCCATGGACTTTATAAATAAGTTAATATAATCGTATTACTAGAGATCTTGTTTTTCTTACATAATACCAGTTTTAGCATCCGTTATTTGAAATCTGAAAAATAGATGACATGAAATTACATTGTTTTAATTAAATTTGTATTATCAGGGAATAGCATGCCATACTTATATGATTTTTCTATTTCTTATGTCAAATAAACACTATAATTATTTTAGAGAATAAAACAAACATGAGTTTGTAGCTTCAGAATACATACCAGTTTTTGTTTTGTTTTGTTTTGGTATTTTTTGTGGTACTGGAGATGAAAGCCTCCAAGCTACACCCCCAGCCCTATTTTTTAGTCTTTTTATTTAAACAGGGTCTCACTGAGTTAAAAAGGGCCTTGCTAAATAGCTGAGGCTGTCTGAAACCCACGATCATCCCGTCTCAGCCTCTCAAATGGTAGGATTACAAGCGTGCACCACCACGCCTGGCTAGTTTTTTTTTTGTTGTTGTTGTTGTTGTTTTTGCTGATGCTTGAACTACCCCAGTGTTCTGTAATTGATTTATATCATAATATTGTCACTTCACCTAATTAATAATCATATAATAATCCTTCAGCTTCTTCCAAGAAATTTTAAGGTTTATGCTTACTATTTTTTATATTTCTCTGAAGCATTATTTCAGTTTTACAAATGAAAATATGACCAATAGACAATGTAGTCAGTAGTTTCTGGACATAGAACCCAATACCAAATTCTTACTTCTGGAACTCTGCTTACTGAACATGTATCCTCGTATGAAAAATGTACATCCTTGTCCCCCAGTCCCAGATTTCTGAGATTTCCCTCACCTTACAAGCATGGAGGTTAGACTCAAAGAGTAGATGTCAACTATTACTTTAGACAAACTACATGAGCTATTTTGAGGTTTGTCTGCTGACATTCCTGTGGAAGCCTACTCCCAGAAGTAGAAGTTTCTGCACAGAAGGAAATCACTGCAGTATTGGTTAAGCAGAAGCAATCTACGTTGACCCTAAAGTCTTTTGTTGAAAGTCCAGGCTGGTCCTTTCTCATGAGATTTAGGCTTCTCTGAGAACTGGATAGGTGGGATTTGAATTTTCATAATTAGGAAGCTGTCTGCTCATCTAAAACAAATAGTGTCCCAAACTGTGTTTCTCACATAAAATAATTTATATTAAATCTTAACATATTTAACTAATAATTTTAATTTCTTAAGTGGCTGTCTGCACACTTTCAGTTTTCCCTTCAGACTTACTCTCTCTGTAAGAAAAGCTACTTAAATTCTTTATTAGTTTAGTGGCACTAATAACTCAAAGTAAAAATGTTTTATATAGAACATTGGTTGCTTTTTGTTTGTTTTATAATATATTTGTAATGTCTTTATGTGACTGGTTTTCCACATCTTCCTTACCTCATATTCATCTTGTTCTACCAGCGTCCTCAAATTTTATTTTGGCTAAATCTGATGTCAGAGAATTTCAAGAAAGCCAAATATCATTTGAAGTATGTTTTACTTCACTCAAAAAAAAAAAAAAACAGTCACTGAGTAGAACAAAGCAGATTTTTTTTTTAACTTTTAGCCATCCACTCTTCTGCGTGTGTGTTTGTTCTCTGTGATATATGTCCTGCCTAATGCTTATCTATCTCTCTGCTTTCTATTTCTGCTCTATGGGGCTGGCTATTTGCCCATTAGCTTTCTCCAAGTCCTACACCTGCCACTCAGAGTCCCAAGAAACCTCCAGCAAAGGACCCATTAGCGGATCTTAACATCAAGGATTTCTTGTAAACAATTTAAGGTATCTAATACTAAGCTTTTCCTGTGGGCTTGGAATAATGATCTACACAATGCTTGACTGTTTCAGATATGATATTTGTTCTTTTTGTGTTTGATAGGTTTATTCAATAATTTTAATGTTTAGAGTTTTAAAATTGATATCAAAAGCTATAATTATCAATGAAAATTTTAAATCTTAGTTGACTTATAAAACTAAGAGTGAGAGAAATTTCAAGTTGTCCTTATCCTGAGAAGCACGAAGATTAGACTGATAAAGCACAAAGCTGCCCAACTAATTGGTAAATTGTAATTAGCTCTTTATTCCATGATGAATGGAATTAACAGAGGGCCAGTACTTATAACGCATATAGAAATCATCTAAGAATATATTTGACTACATAATCATATTTTTATTTTGTCTATCCTCATTTTGTCCCATAAAGTAAAGCTTAGATTATCGCCCTTTGCATTTCCTTATTTAAGCAGAATTGTACATTTCTAACAGTCTGGTTTCAAATTTCATAAATTTTATTTAATTTAAAAAATGATTCATGGTGAATTTATAGAAGGGAACTGATCAAGGAAGAATGTTGACTCTTAACCCCGGGCACCTAACACTTCTTAACAAGGATTTGCTTAATGATACTGCTTTTCATTTACTTAGTATTTTTATATCCACTTCCTAGTCATTCGGTCAAACCTTGCCCAATAAACTGGCCAGATATATCTTTACTCCATTTTGTAGCTGAAAGAACAGATCCTTTTGCATTAAGTGGTTTGTCCAGAGTCTGGCAGTAGAGCAGTAAGAATGACCCAAAGCCTTTGAACCACTAGCCAGTCCATCATCCTGCAGGCGCTTACTAAAATCTTCCTCCAGTGCCTACTGACACTTTTCTGGAACCCAGATTTCTGATTATTTTTCTTACATAAGATTACTAATACATCACTTTAAGGCCTTGACATCTCAGTCAAGTGATAATAATGTCTCCTGTGCTCAACTTTTCTATTCCACTTTGGGCTGGACAGATATAGGCATAAGTAAGACAATGAGCACTTTTACTTATTTCTTTTTTCTTTCTTTTTTTCCCCCCTTGGTACTGGGGAGAGCACCCAGGGGTGTTCTAGCACTTAGTTATACCCCCAGCCCTTTTTACTTTTTATTTTGAATCAGGGTCTCACTATTACCATGAGCTAGCCTCAACCTTGCAAGCCTCCTGTTTCAGCCTCCCAATTACGAGGATTATAGGGGTGTGCCACCATGCCTGCCTGCACTTATTTAACAAATGAAAGTGGAAAGTGTCATGAGAGAGAAATGGGAGTCACCAGAAACATCTCCCTTTTCTTTTATTCTGTCACTGTTCAGCTGTTCAGAAAGCAACTCACTGAACACTATAACTGAAGATTAACCAAAAATGATAGAAGTCACTGCCATCCCATCTTTTTCTCACTGCCCATTATTAAAGGTTGGCCCTTCTTAATTGATACTGAATGTCTTATGACCAAGATTGTTTTTAAATATCTAAGTTTCAATTTTTTTTTCAGTGCTGGGTGTGAAGCCTAGGGGCATTCTACCTCTGAGCTACACCCCTGCCCTATTTTTTTATTTTTTATTTTGAAACAGGGTCTCGCTAAGTTAGTAGCTGAGGCTGTCCACGAACCACGATCCTCCTGTCTCTGCCTCCCAAATGCTGGGATTAAAAGCATGTGCCACCACGCCCGGGTATTATTTATTTTGAAACAGGGTCTCATGAGTTGCAAAGGGCCTCACTAAGTAGCTGAAGGCTGTTCGCGAACTGTGATCCTCCTGTCTCAGCCTCCCGAATGCTGGGATTACAAGCGTGCACCACCACACCGGGCGCAAATTTTTATTAATATAATTTTTGGCTAAATTTACGTATGAGAACCTTCCTTTTAAAGCTTTCCGAGTGAGGCTGTACGTTTGTTTTAAGGACTTGTAAAAAGTATATAAATGTGAATCTGTTCATAGGGAAACATTTTGTGCTAAGAATTTTTGTAGTGATTATGAAGTAAACTTGCAGGGGAAGGACAGTGCTTGAGCAGTATTTCATAATCTGTTTTCTAACTCAAGTACTTTTTTCTTCACAGCTGCAGTTTTTGTGACTGAATAGGAAAAAATAAAATGAGTTTGGAGACTTCAAATAAGATTGATGCTCAGAGTTTCAAAGTGAGCCACCAGTACCAAACCCGATGCTTACTCATAACTTCTCTTCCAAAATGTGTAGCACAGCTGTGAAAGTGAACGTTAGGAATGTGTACTACCGTAGCTGTTATCCCTACTCTTGAAATCGTAGTGTATCTGGATTCTTCGTGTGTCGTACGATGTAAACAATGAATGGATGTTTCCGATGCCTTTAGTGCTTTTCTGGACCCTGCCCATGGACGGATGATGCAGCTGTTGTGTGGTGAGCCATTGGGAAAGATGTGTCTGTGTTTTTGAAGGTTTCAATGTATATATAACTTTTGGACAAACCCTAAGCTCTCCCCATAAACCCTCTTTTCTCCTGTATCTCTGTTACAAGCGTAATGTGATAATATCAGATAGTAAGGAAAACACTCTTAAATATACGAAACCTTTTTCGGTGTGGAGTACATTTTTCCAATCACAGAAACTTCAACTGTTGTGAGAAATGTTTATTTTTGTGGCACTGTATATGTTAAGAAATTTTATTTTAAAAAAAATATAAAGGTTAATGTCCGTAATAAATACTCCTTGAATCTACCTTATCAAGAATGAAGAATCATATGGGAAGAATTCCGTATTTATCACTGCTATATTAAGATATATATTTTAATTATATTTGACAGGTTTTGCATCTAAATTGACCTATTTATTCATTCTTGATTAAATGCACTGAAAAGTAGAGTTTGTTTCTATCATGTCTGTGAAAATGCAATTAGAGATGTGCTATTTAAGTGGCTATGAAAGCACCCCAAGGTATATCTGTAACTTAAAGATTACTTCACATATTTTTACTTGACTGTGGGTTTTATGTACCTCTGTTCATTTAGTATTTCTTTGTGTGTTCTGCAGACTAGTGTTTTTCCATCCTTCAACTGAGATCAAAGTAGGTTTTGTTGTACCATTGTGATTAGGATTTAAACTAATTCAGAGAATTGTATCCTTTACTGTACATATTGTATTCTTTAATTTCTGATTTGTTGTCATACTGTCTGTGCTGATGGCTTGGCTTAAGATTTTGATGCATAAATGAGGTCACTGTTGATCAGTGTTGCTAGTGGCTTGGCAGCTCTTTGTAAAAGCCTATTGGGTTGGAAAGGCGTTTGCCTATTTTTCAAATTATTTAATAGATGTATGGTACCATTTAAAAGTGGTTGTATCTGAACTTACTGTGGGGATAACATACACTGTAACGGGGGAAAATTACCTAAAACCAATTTCAAAATGGCTTTTCTTTGTATTCCGGTCTAAAAACCCAGTGCATGTACGCCCTCTGAGATGCAATAAACACCTAAAACAAAGAAAATGCAAACATAAGCCTTCTTTCTCTCTCATTACTTTTTAGGGAAAAGGTCTATATGGAATGACATACGTAGCATATTCAAAATTTTGAATTGAGGTGAAATATGTTATCCTTGCCGATATAGTTTTGATTATTTTAAAATAAAAAGAAGGGGAAGTGATTTGATGAGCGATCATTAAACTTGGGACTCCGTGGCTGGGGCCAAACACACTGAATTTTCATATTCCAAAATATATGTTTATTTTTAGGGTGAGCTTTCATTAAAACATATAGTTAAACTCTTGTGGTATTTTTCAACTTCAGTGAAGAAATCTTATAAAACTAATAGGACTTTAGATTCTAGTTCACACATACACTTGGATATACATAATAGTTTCACACAAATTCTAAATTAACCTTTTCTGTACTAGAGACTGAACCAAGAGACACTTTACCATTGAGTTACAATTGCGGCCTTTTTAATTGTTATTTTTGGGGGACAAGGTCTTGCTAAATTGCTGAAGCTAGCCTCCAAATTTGTGACCCTCCCTCCTCATCTTCCAAAGTAGTTAAGATTATAACTGCTGTGCACCATCACATCTGGATGGATTAGCTTATTTTAATAAAATTGTATGGCTTTACACCTAGAACCAGATGGTTACATCTCAAAAAGTAGTCCACAGCTGGGCACAGTGATGAGCTACTATAATCCCAGTAATTGAGAAGCTGAGGCAGGAAGATCACAGGCTTTGTAAAACCTATTGCAACATGATGAGACCCTGTTCCAAAAGTATAAAAAATAAAATAGAACTGAGGGTGTATGTAGTTCAGAGGTAGAATGCCTCTGGGTTCAGTTCCCAGTAAAACACACACACACACACACACACACACACACACACACACACACGAAGTTATATTGAGCCCAGGGGCATTCTACCTCTGAGCTATACCCCAGCTCTATTTTACTTTTTATTTTAAAATAAGGTCTCATCAAATTATGGAGGGCCTCATAAAGTTGCTCAGGCTGGCCACTCCTATCTCAGCCTCCCAAGTTAAATATTACAAGTGTACACCACCATACTGGCTTATTGTACTTTTTTTTTCTTGCTACTGGAGATTGAATTCAGGGACATTCTACCTCTGAGCCATATCCCAGCCCTATTTTATTTTTATTTTATTTTGCAACAGGGTCTCGCTAGAATAATGAGAGTCTTACTACTTGCTGAGGCTGTCTTCAAACCTGAGATCCTTCTGTCTCAGCCTCACAAGTACTGGGATTACAAGCGTGCACCACCACACACAGGTCTTATTAAAAAAAATATTTTTCTGGGAATGAATTATTAAATTCTAAAGTGGAAGGGGAAAGGTGGATATAAAGAGAAAAATGAGAACTCAATTTATAGATAAATTGTCCAAAGGCTTTCTTTTGGCCCATTAATAGATACCTTTGACAATATATTCGTGTGTGTGTGTGTGTGTGTGTGTGTGTGTGTGTGTGTGTGTGTGTGTGTTACTGGGGATTGAACTCAGGGGCATTCTATCTCCATGCTACACTTCCTGGGCCTATTTTATTTTTATTTTATTTTGCAACAGGGTCTCATTAGGTGCATGAGAGTCTCATTACTTGCTGAGGCTGTTCTCAAACCTGTGATCCTCCTGGCTCAGCCTCCCAAGTACTAGGATTACAAGTGTGTAGCCGGGTATGGTGGCACATGCTTATAATCCCAGCATTTGGGAGGCTGAGACTGGAGGATCGCGGTTCTCGGACAGCCTCAGCTACTTAGTGAGGCCCTCCACAACTTAGTGAGACCCTGTTTCAAAATATAGAATAAAAAATAGGGCAGGAGGTATAGCTCAGAGGTCAAACGCCTCTGGGTTCCATCCCTAGACCTGCAAAAAAAATAAAAATAAAAAGGGCTGAGGGTATAGCTTGAAGGTAGAATGCCCCTGCATTCAATCTCTAGTAACACACACACACACACACACACACACACACACACACACACAGGAATATATTGTCAAAGGTATCTATTAATGGGCCAAAAGAAAGCCTTAGGACAATTTATCTAATGTGGGGGCAGTAGAGGTGGGCATTTGGAAAGTCACTCAACAAATAACAGTGGTGGTGGTCAGCTATTGTGTACACACAAGTGCATATATACACATACATAATCTGTTAACTAGTAAATTTAACAGTTTTCTTAGATCTAAAGCAGCTGCTCTGCAAGCACTCTCAGTGGGCTCCTGAGGATCCCAGAAACTCAGGAGGGCTGTGAGATCAAAATTATTTTTATAATTATACTGAGGGGCCAAAACCATTTTCATAATACTAAGATATGCGTTTTTCTCACAAGTGTGCACACGGTGGAATCTTCCAGCAGCTGCCTGACGTGACTTTTACAATAGATTAAATGTGGAAGCAGATATGAGACTACGGCTACCTTGTGTTAAGTGAGCATTAAAGAAACGTGCAAAAAGGCAGAGCAACACCACTCTTCTTTTTTTTTTCTTTTTGAGGGGGGGTCTGGGGATGGAACCCAGGGGCATTCGACCTCCAAGCTACATCCCCTGCCCTATTTTTTGTTCTTTATTTTGAAACAGGGTCTCACTAAGTAGCGGAGGCTGTCCATGAACCGCGATCCTCCCATCTCAGCCTCCTGAATGCTGGGATTACAAGCGTGCGCCACCACGCCCGGCTTGCAACACCACACTTCTAAATCATTCTTTTGGAAATTGTAATTTTCACAAAAATACTTTATGTCCACATATAATGACCCTAATATTTCTGTTTTTAAATGAATTAAACAGAAATTTAAAAATTCACCGTTTTTAGCCAGGCGTGGTGGCGCACGCTTGTAATCCCCGCGCTTGGGAGGCGGAGACAGGAGGATCGCACAGGTTAGAAGCCAGCCGCGCTTGCTTAAGAGACCCTGTTTCCAAATAAAAATGTAAAAATAGGTCTGGGAGTGTAGCCCGAAGGTAGAAGGGTTTCCAGGAACCCTAGTACCACACACACACACACACACACACACACACACACACACAGCCAGGTGTGGTGGGGCACACACTTATAATTTCAACATTCAGGAAGCTGAGATCAGAGGATCGCGGTTCGCAGGCAGCCTCAGCTACTTAATGAGGCCCTCTGCAACTTAGTGAGACTCTGTTTCAAAATATAGAATAAAAAATAGGGCAGGGGTTGTAGCTCGGAGGTCAAACGCCTCTGGGTTCCATCCCCAGACCCGCAAAAAACAAAAACCAAAAAAACAAGTGTGTGCCACCATGCCCGCTCTTTTTTTTTTTTTTTTTTTTTTGGTAGAAAAGGGGATCTATCTTGGTTGGAAAGTCACATTGGTTTCTCTTTTTGAGGTAGTGTGTTTTGTGGTAGTTTGCTTTCAGTCCTCTTGTGCTTTTAAGTTTCTGTTTCTTCTGGCCTGACAGCAGGTTTTATTTCTGAATACACTGTTTGGGCTCCTCTGTGGATGGAGACATACAAAGGAGTGATATTTTGGGACTCAGTGATACAGTAGCTACCATGGCTATGCTCCTCAAGATGGGGCACTTCCCATCTGAGTTCATTTCCACGGGTAATATGCATGCTTAATTTTGCAACATAAATATATTCAATAATTGATTTTCAAAGCAAACATTTTTTTAATTTCGGGGGTCTCAGGACCCTTTTGTATTTAACATTAAGAACCCCCAAAAGCTTTTGTTTATGTGGGCTATGTCTGTCGATGTTTATGTTAGAGATTAAAAACGGTGAATTTTTTTTTTTTTTTTTTTTTTTTTTTTTTGGTGGTACTGGGGTTCCTGGAAGCCCTTCTACCTCCGGGCTACACTCCCAGACCTATTTTTACATTTTTATTTGGAAACAGGGTCTCCGAAGCCAGCGCACGCAGCTGGCTTCAAACCTGCACGATCTTCCTGTCTCCGCCTCCCAAGCGCAGGGATTACAAGCGTGCGCCACCACGCCTGGCTATTTTTTGTTTTAAAACAGGGTCTCTCTAGTTTACTGAGTCTCACTACATTGCTGAGGCTGTCCTCGAATCTGTGATCCTCCTCTCTCAGCCTTCAAAGAACCGGGATTACAGGAGATTGCTACCGCACTCAGCCCCCCACCTGAGTTTTTTAAATGACTCTGAGGCTTACATAGGAACATGTGTTCTGCATCAGATTGTACAGAAGGGAAGCCCTGTTCAACCAACCACTGTTACCTTAAGCAAGATGCATAACTTCTCTAAAGTTGAGTTTTCTTATCTGTGGAACGAGGGACATTTCTGCCTATATGTATATTATTAAATGAGAGTATTCATATTTAGCACAAAGTCATGCTCAGTGAATATTGTTGTTGTTACTTTTTTTAATGACTATTCTTACTGTTTCTATAGATTTTGTTCTCAATTACCAGAATACTAAAGAATAGAAAAACATGAGTATTAAAATAGCCAGTAATAACAATACGCCGTAATAAAATACAGTCACTAGAAATACTAAATGTGTTTTTAAATTTAGTTGTTGTCAGTGCCTGCTCCATCTGTGAGTACAATTCACCTTCAGCACAGAGTGGGTACCATAGCACTAGCTGAGAGATGGTGTCTGGGCCAGGCACCAGCAGCATCTACTATAGAGGTTGAATTCCATTTCTCGGAGACTCTTACATGGAGTTCTTAAATATCTAATAATATTTTTTTTCGACACTAGGGATTGAATCAGATGTATTCTACCTCCAAGCTACACCTCCAGCCCTATTTTTTGTTCTTTATTTTAAAACAAGTTCTCACTCAGTTGCAGAGGGCCTCACTAAGTAACCGAGACTGGCTGTGAACCTGCAATCCTCTATCTCAGCCACCCAAGTACTGGGATTGCAAGCGTGCACTTCCACGCCTGGTTCTAATGGCACTTTGAAAATGTAAATGGCTTTGGGCCAATGATTGACTTAAAAGTGTTTCTACTTAGTAACCAAGAAGCTTAATAAGTAACCTTTGTATATTTGACAATTGTTTTATTGTGTGTGTGTGTGTGTGTGTGTGTGTGTGTGTGTGTGTGGTACTGGGGATGGAATCCAGGGGCTTTCTACCCCCAGGCTACACTCCCAGACCTATTTTATATTTAATTTGGAAACAGGGTCTCACTAAGTTGCTGAGAGCCTCACTAAGTAGCTGAGGCTGGCTTCAAACCCGCGTGATCCTCCTGTCTCAGACTTCCCAAGTGCTAGGATTACAAGCGTGTGCTACCACACCAGGCCTGACAATTGTTTCGTGGTGGCGCACGCTTGTAATCCCCGCGCTTGGGAGGCAGAGACAGGAGGATGGCACAGGTTCGAAGCCAGCCGAGCGCGCTGGCTTAGGAGACCCTGTTTCCAAATAAAAAAGTATAAAAATAGGTCTGGGAGTGTAGCCCAGAGGTAGAAGGGTTTCCAGGAACCCCAGTACCACCACACAAAAAAGAAAAGAAAAAAAAGAAATATTGTAATGAATTAGACTGAGATGAAAGATGTCATTGAAAAAATATATCCAAAGTGAACATCACAGTATGGTGGATATTGCAGCCATCAGAGAAGGGGGGTAATTTTGAGCAAAAATCTGTGGCTGCAAGAAACTGTCACATGGAAGAGAACTCAGGCCTGCAGACAGCAGATCTACAAATGGGACAGGCTTCGAAAGGGTGCCTGTTAGATGGGAACAATCATCTCTGATGAACATTTCTTCTGTTGTCAAACCAGCCTTTAACACCAGATTCATCTCCAGGCCCTAATGTCTTTGTGGTTCAACTCTCTTTTTTTTTTTTTTTTTTTTTTTTTGGTGGTACTGGGGTTCCTGGAAGCCCTTCTACCTCCGGGCTACACTCCCAGACCTATTTTTACATTTTTATTTGGAAACAGGGTCTCCTAAGCCAGCGCGCGCAGCTGGCTTCGAACCTGCGCGATCCTCCTGTCTCTGCCTCCCAAGCGCGGGGATTACAAGCGTGTGCCACCACACCCGGCTCAACTCTCTTTTTAAGAGCGAGTAGTTGGGGACTAAATTAGCTAGTTTTATTACTTGTGATTATATTTTTGAAGCCTAAACAAGTTAAATCTGCTAGTCTGAAAAACACTACAATATGCCCCAAGGAAAGTTGAAGTTATTTTTAAAATCATCTGTATTCTGGAACATGTGGACTTTGACACTACTGAAAAACAGGAGATGGGATTGTGAACAAGGATGTGATATCTAAGATGAAAATTTAAGGCCAGATTTTTAGAAATTCTTCTATCAAAAAATATGGCTTCAAAACTAAGTAAGAAGGAACATTTTATTTAAAGCAGAAAAGCAATGCTGCAGTTGCTATTGATAGAAAAAGATTTATGGCTTATTGGGTGTGTGTTAATAGATTGGTTCATTATATTTTTTATTTAAATTTATTGTCATTGCTTAGATTCTTTTTTGTGTGTGTGGTGGTACTGGGGTTTCTGGAAGCCCTTCTACCTCCGGGCTACACTCCCAGGCCTATTTTATATTTTGAAACAGGGTCTCCTAAGCCAGCCCACGCGGCTGGCTTCAAACCTGCTCGATCCTCCTGTCTCCGCCTCCCAAGAGCGGGGATTACAAGCGTGCGCCACCACGCCCAGCGCTTGTCGTTGCTTTTTTATATATGGGTATTTCCAACCTTATGCTAAATACCCTACAGCATGTTTTAGCATACAGTCTAAGAGGGAGTTCCTGATCATTTCCCACAAGCCTAGTTTTTGTCTTGATCGGTGGTCTCTCTATCTACCTTTTCTCCCATGCCAGAGGTTTGAGTGGCAACACACCCTTAACTCTTGTCCCCTCTGTTCAGTGGCCACACAGTTTACTAACATTCTGCTCTTTTTGTATGTATTGATGTCTTGATTTGGTTTTGTGGTGCTTAGAATTGAACCCAGGGCCTCATTCGTGCTAAGCAAGTGTTCTATCACTGAGATTTCCCCCTAATCCCATGGTCTGTGCTTTGAATTTTTCATAAGTTCCCCCTCCTGTCATTCTCACTGCCAATCTGTTAGCACAGCAGCTCCATCTGCCTCTTTATTGGGCTTTTTTCCCTTAGTCTAATCCCTACCCAAACCCACCTCAATCCAGCCTAAATAATCTTTCCAAAAGGTTCTGTTCTCAAAATCTCCAATCATCACATTATCTTGACTCTAAAACTTGCATCAGTTTTTGGTGCTCAGAATCCAAGCATCTGGCGATTCCATTCAAGACTTCCTGTGATCTAGTGCAAGTCTAACTTGGAAGCTCATTTCTTGCCATTCCTCACTACCAAGAAGCGCTAGCCTCCTACAATAGCAATCTCAAAACACTGCGTACTAAACACACTGCAATGTCACCCTTCCATCACTTCCTATAGGCTGTTTGTTCTTCTAAGGATGCCCTCCACACTCCCAAGCTCCACACTGATAGGCTAGCAAGCTGCAGCTCATCCCCCAGACCCAACCCAGGTGTCACCTCTTCTAGGAAACCTTTTTTTTTCATCATGCCTGCCTTCCCTGATAGAATTGATTCTTCTCAGTGTGCTCCTAAGAATCCTGCCTACTTTGTGTGTGTGTGTGTGTGTGTGTGTGTGTGTGTGTGTAACTTCCTTTCTAGATTGTGGCTTCTTTGAGGAAAGGTAGAATATGAAACTTAACTCCATATCCTATGAGCCTAAGATCAAAATCAAAGTTTATTGGACTAGATCGGTCCAAACTATATTATAGAAAAGATTATGAATAAAAATCAAATATGGTGTCTGATTTTCAAGAAATAAATAAAATTGGATTTTGCCATTGATTATAAAATGACCACATACGTTTAGAAATTTTGTAGATTCTTATTTCTTATCCTAGGAAAACAGTATTAGGACAATGCTATTGCTAAAATGTAGTTCCATTTTATGAAAATGCTGAAAAGAATAGCATCTATGTATTTGAAAGTTTGTACCACCACTGTCCTCACCTAACTATTTAGAGTAGTGTACAAGAAAAATATACATATAAGACAGAAAAAAATAAAACATTTAATCCTAGAAGAAAAAGACAAACATCATGGGGCAGAGAGGAGAGTAGTAAGAGGTGGGAAATGATTGGTTTAAAAAAGATAGGCAAGCCGGGCATGGCACATGTTCTTGTAATCCCAGCATTCGGGAGGCCGAGACCAGAGGATCGCAGTTCGCGGACAGCCTCAGCTACTTAGTGAAGCACTCCATAACTTAGTGAGACCCTGTTTCAAAATAAAATATAAAAAACAGAGCAGGGGGTATAGCTCAGAGGTCGAATGCCCCTGGGTTCCATCCCCAGACCCTCAAATCATCATCATCATCATCATCATCATCATCATCATATAATAAAAATAAAAAAGATAGGCAAGCCGGGCATGGTGGCACACTTGGAAGGCTGAGACAGGAGGATCGCACAGGTTTGAAGCCAGCCTTCGCTGGTTTAGGAGACCCTATTTCCAAATAAAAAATATAAAATAGGTATGGGAGTGTAGCCCGGAAGTAGAAGGTCCCTGGGTTCCATCCCCAGTACCACCAAAAATAAAAATAATAAAAATAATAAAAATAAAAATGATAGGAAGGTCCCTGTGGTCCGGGCCTCTTGCCCCGACCCTGGGCGGGTGGGCAGGCGCTGGCGGGGCACCCCTAGGTGACCCCTTCCCCACCCGGAAGGACCCTGTAAAAAAGGAAAAGAAAAAGAAAAAAGGAAAATATCAGAGAGGGGTCAAGGAGGCCGTTGCGGATGCCAGGATACTGGAGATGCAAACAAAACTAATCCAAATGAACTGGAATTATTGGAAAAATTCCCCGCTAAGGAGGACTGCTTCTTCTCTACATTGTTAAGAATCTTGGACATCACCTGTAAGGAGAGAGACTTTAGCGGAGACCAAGGAGAAAGGCGGTGCTGAAAGCGGTCTCCGCGTTGGCAGTGGAGACTTGTATTCAGGAGAAGCAGAAATCAGAGCCTACCAACCTTATTTTTTTTTTTTTTTTTTTTTTTGGAGAAATTACACCAAAGGTCGAATGCTACCATCGCGCATGCTTAGGAACACTGGACAACATTCAGAGTGGAAAAAGAGCTTGGGAATGATTTGAATTGGTGGAGGCAGTGGCAACAGCAGTAGCCAGTACTCAGGGGAGGCAGAGATCTGATGCATTACACCTGGGACCTTTGAAGTAATGACCCTAGAGACAGAATGTTACCACCACGCACCCTCGAGAACGTGGGACAAATGGTTGGACGAAGAGGGTGCTCGGATTAGAGCCTGCTGAGGGGTGAGGCCAGCGACAGACACAGCAAAGCTGGGATTGGAGCCTGTCCTGAGGCAAGGCCGGTGCTGGAGCCTCTGAGGCCGGGATCAGAGCCTGCTGAGTGGTTAGGCTGGTGCTGGTGCTGGGGCCAGTGACCAGGATCGGATCATGCCGTGAGGCAAGGCCGGTTCTGGGGCCTTCGAGGCCGGGATCGGAGCCTGCCGAGGGGTTAGGCCAGTGCCGGGGCCAACAAGGCCAGGATTGGAGCCTGCCGTGAGGCAAGGCCACTACTGGGGCCTTCGAGGCTGGGATCGGAGCCTGCCGAGGGGTTAGGCCGGTGCTGGGGCCAGTGAGGCCGGAATCGCTGCCTCCATTGAGGCAAGGCCGGTGCTGGGGGCTTAGAGGCCGGAATCAGAGCCTGCTGAGGGGTTAGGCCAGTGCCGGGGTCAGCAAGGCCGAGATCGGAGCTTACCGTGAGGCAAGGCCGGTGCTGGGGCCTCCGAGGCTGGGATCAAGGCTGCTGAGGGGTTAGGCTGGTGCCGGGGCCAGTGGCCAGCATCGGAGCCTTCTGTGAGGCAAGGCCGCTATTGAGGCCTCCGAGGCCAGGATCAGAGCCTGCCGAGGGGTTAGGACAGCACCGGGGCCAGCGAGGCCAGCATCGGAGCCTTCCATGGGGCAAGGTAGCTATTGAGGCCTCCGAGGCCAGGATTGGAGCCTGACGAGGGGTTAGGCCGGTGCTGGGGCCAGTGAGGCCGGGATCAGAGCCTGCCGCGAGGCAAGGCAGGTGCCGGGGTCTCAGAGGCCAGGATCGGAGCTTGCCGAGGGGTTAGGCCAGTGCCGGGGCCAGCAGCCAGCATCGGAGCCTTCCGTGAAGCAAGGCCGCTACTGAGGCCTCCGAGGCCTAGATCGGAGCCTGCCGAGGGGTTAGGCTGATGCCAGGGCCATCGGCTAGCATCGGAGCCTGCTGTGAGGAAGGTCAGTGCTGGGGCCTCCGATGCTGGGATCGGAGCCAGCTGAGGGGTTAGGCCAGGTCTGGGCGAGTGAGACCAGAATCGGGGTCTCCCAGGAGGCTAGGCCGCTGCTTGAGCCAGCGAGGTCTGGATCAGTCCACTGGGTAGCCAGGCCACAACTGGGGCCGTCCAGAGTGGGATCGGTATTTGCAACGCGGCATGCACAGAGAAATATCGCAGAAAATTAAAACCAGATGCTTCCCCTAATCAGCAGTAACTAGGAGGAAAGGGGCAACAGGAAGTGGTCGAGCTATAGAAAGGGCCCTATAGTGAAGCAATAAAGGTGACCAATCAGAGGGTATGGAATAGGGGAGGATGGAGCCTCTTTAAAAAGCAGGAGGTATATAAACATATGTATCAAAGTTCATCACCAAACAAGCATGGGATCGAGGGAGGGGGAGGGAATGGGATGGGGACTGGATGAGGGCTAATTGGATGATGTGTGCTTGTATATCCTCTCAAGTCTTGTATTCCAATGTGATGTATGATTACAATGCACCAATAAAAATAAATTTAAAAAATTAAAATAAATAAAATTAAAAATGATACACAAGCCAGTATGGCGCATGCTTGTAATCTCAGCATTTGGGAGGCTGAGACAGGAGGATCACAGTTTATAGCCAGCCTCAGCTACTTAGTGAGGCCCTTTGCAACTTAGTGAGACCTTGTTTGGAAATAAAGGATAAAAGATAGGGTTGGAGGTGTTAGCTCGGAGGTGGAATGCCCCTAGGTTCCACCCCGAATACCGCAAAAAAAAAAAAGGCAATGGCAGCAGTTGCCAAGCCCGCTGAGTGTCATCTTGGAGATGAACAACTCAGAGCGCTTAATCAAATTTAGGTGTCTGGGCCCCATACTTAGTGATTCCAGATTGGTCTTCGTGGGGCCCTTGAACCTGGCTTTGTCATATAATTCCCTAAGTCATTCCATGAGCAGCTAAATTTGGAAGCCATTAGGCTGAAGGAACCTATAGAAATATCATAAATTCAATGGGCTCACGGTATGTAGCTCCACTCAAATGTTTTACATGATTTTTGGAAGAGAAAATAGAAAAGCCTAAGAGACATCTGGCCTAAGAGACAGTGAGTTACTGGTCATAAAAAGGTGTCCATATTACATTATGATATGTTAGTTTCTGCCAAAACAGCACACAAGCTTTAATTTTGGAGTATATATGCTGCTATTTAGGGGCCAGGGACTGCTCAGGATATCCGTTCATGGAGCCACATCTGTCACACGCTGGGCTACATGTAGTGGCGCAACTGCCCATTTTGTGGGAACAATAGTGTCACTTTTCCCAAACCACAAAAAAAGCCTTCTAAAGCAAATGTTCTAAGTGCAGTGGCAGAATACTAAGTTTGGTTTCATCTCAAAAATAACACAGTTTTCTGGGCGTGGTGGCCCACACTTGTAATGTCAATACTTGGGAGGCAAGACAGGAAGATTGCAGGTTCATGGCCAGCCTCAGCAACTTAGTGAGACCCTATTTCAAAATAAATTAAAAAAAGAATAAGATCGGATTGAGTGTATAGCTTAGAGGTAGAATGTCCCCAGAACCTTCCCCCTGCCCCCACACAAAAAAACACTTTTATTTTTAGGCAATTGCTTGAAAAAATGGTACTTTTGACAATAGAATCATGACACTTAACATAATCCTGATTTTTAAGAGAAAAAATAAAAGAAGCAAGCATTTTTGTAAGTATTGCAAAGAAAAAAATTGTTTTAATTTAAAAGTTGTATCTTTTGAGATTTTTTTTTTTTTTTTTTTGTGGTACTGGGGTTCCTGGAAACCCTTCTACCTCCGGGCTACACTCCCAGACCAATTTTTACATTTTTATTTGGAAACAGGGTCTCCTAAGCCAGCGCGGGGCTGGCTTCGAACCTGCGCGATCCTCCTGTCTCTGCCTCCCAAGCGCGGGGATTACAAGCGTGCGCCACCACGCCCAGCTTTTGAGATTGTTAATTGCAAATTTCTCTAACAACTGATCCATTTAAAGAACTTTTTTATGGTACTAGAGATTGAATCCAGGGGCATTCTACCTCCAAGCTCACCCCCAGCCCTATTTTTTATTCTTTATTTTGAAACAGGGTCTCATTGAGTTGTGGAGGGCCTCACTAAATGTCTGAAGCTGGCCTTGAAGCTGCAATCCTCCTATCTCAGTCTCCCAAGTCCTGGGATTATAAGAGTGCACACCACGCATGGCTTCAAAGAACTTTTAAAGGAAAAAATCATGTGTCCTTCTAGATCTTCTTTAATGTGTACACTAGTACATTTTTTCTTCTATCCCCTGAAACATACTGTTGTGATTTCAAGTCTAGGTCAAGAGTAGCCCTTTAAATTTCAAGTAAAACAAAAATTGTTGAAATCTGAAAATATCTCAACTTCTCTCAATTAACAGAGGGTGGGGGGAGACACCTTGAAGGAAAGATGCCTCAAAGAGAAAGCAGCCCCTCCATTACCTTCCAGAAGCCACAGGTCCTCTAGGATGAGAATGCATAGGAGGTCCCTGAATTGCTGACATTCTTCCTCTGAGGCAGGAGGATTATTTGAACCTATCAGTTCAAGACCAGCTTGGAGCAACATAGCTATACCCTGTCTAAATAAATAAATAAATAAATAAATAAATAAATAAATAATAAATAAATAAATACTAAGGGTGAAAATTATGCACAACTCTGATCTTGGTTATTGCTATGATCTGAATGTATCCTCCCAAAATTTATATTTTGAAGCCTCAACCTCAGTGAGATGGTGTCAACAGGTGGGATCATAGGGAAGTGAGGTCATGAGGGCTCCACCCTCATAATTAGGATTATTGCTCTTAGAGAGGTTTGAGGGAACTTGTTCTACTCCAGTCACATGAAGACATGGCAAGAAGTCTCCATCTGTGAAGACCGGAAGCTCACCACTCACCAAATTCACTGGCTATTTCACCTCCCTCTTCCCAGCCTCCAAAACTCTGAGCAGTAACTTCCTATAGTTTACAAATTCCTAATCCAAAGTCTTTTGTTATAGCATCCCAAATCATTTAAGGCAGTCATGCATACATTTAATCTTTTTTGACAATGAACTTTGGATTCAACCAAGAAGCAAATCAAAAAAGAAAAAATGTGTTAAGTTGCTTCTGCCCTCCCATAAAACAAAGTGAAAGATTATTTTTAAAAAAAAAAATCTCTACAATTTTAAATCTCAATAGTTTTGTGAACAGCTAATTTGAATTCAACCGTTGATAAGATTCTCAAGGCAGTCAGTATAGTCCTTTGTACACAGTAGATGCCTGTGTGCGTGTGTTTGTTTAGATGAGTTAATTCCATTTAGCTTTCTACTTAAGTTTGATAAGCATAATGGAAAAAGTATGCAAAGCAAAGCCTCTAGTTAAGATAGTACATTTCAGAGGCCCTCCACAGATCATATATGATGTCATGGTTCTCTTGGAAAAGAGAAGAGCATGCGTCAACAAAACCTCTGCAGATCAAATGAGCTGTATTTTACAGTTTTGACCAAGTGCTGTGTGCATGTAAATTCCTATCGCTCTGAATCTGATGTGATGTATAATTACAGTGCACCTATAAAAGCATATGAAAAACAAAAGTAGTTGGAGGTGTAGCTCAGTAGAACAACACTTATATAACATGCCCAAGGCCCTGAGGTCAATCCCCAGTACTGCACAAAAAGAGAAAGAAGAAAGACAGAAAGAAACAAAGAAAGAAAGAAAGATTGGACAATGGTTTTAAGGAAATTATGAGCATCCATTATGTAACCTTAATCAAAAGTTGTCTTAAGCATGCTAAATAAATCTGAATTTACCCCAATCTCAGATATTATGTCTGAAAAATCTAAGATGAAGATGGTGTGTATGTTTTGCAAGTGTATAAATATGCAAAGTTCAAAATAGTTTACTTGCAATGATCATGCAGATGTTTTCCCAAACATTTTTTAACCCAAACTTTTGATTCAAGTGACCCTATCATACTAGAAGCAATGACTAAATACTGCTCATTAGCCGGGCATGGTGGCGCACGCCCGTAATCCCAGCATTCGGGAGGCAGAGACCAGAGGATTGCGGCTCCTGGACAGCCTCAGCTACTTAGCAACTCAGTGGTGAGATCCTGTTTCAAAGCGTGGTGGCACACGCTTGTAATCCCTGAGCTTGGGAGGCTGAGACAGGAGGATCGTACAGGTTCAAGGCCAGCCTCAGCTACTTAGTGAGGCTCTCAGCAACTTAGTGAGACCCTGTTTCCAAATAAAAATAGAAAATAGGTCTGGGAGTATAGCCCGGAGGTAGAAAGCCTCTGGGTTCCACTCCCAGTACCACACACACACACACACACACACAAAAAAAGACCAAAAAGTAGGGCTGGGGGGTGTAGCTCTGAGGCAGAATGCCCCTGGGTTTGGGTTCCATCCACAGTACTACAAAAAAAAAAAAAAAAACTGCTCATTGAGTTGTGCTTTAATTAAAGTAAATTTAAATGACAGCTAATACCTGTTTAAAAAAAAAACCTTTAAAACATATACAGACACAGTAAGAGTTATATTTTAAATTTTTATTGAATTTTTTACAAACTCATTATAAAAGAATACGCATTTGTATTGAATTTTAGCTATTTTGGGAACCATTCACAAAAAATATTTATGAAAATCTAATCAACTATTCCTTCATGTACTAGTCAAGAAAGAATGGTGCACACCAGGACTTGGGAGGCTAAGACAAGAGGATCACAGGTTCAAGGCCAACATGTGATAACTTAGTGAAATCCTGTTTCAAAAAAAAAAAAGATTGGGCTCTAGTTTAGTGGTGGAATGCCCTTGGGTTCAGTCCCCAGCAACACCACACACACACACACACACACACACACACACACACACACAGTATACATTCTTATTATTTTAGGACATGTCTTTAAAAAAAGGGAATTATTAAAGTAAGTTTGCACCCTGGCAGAATCATTGACTCAGATGTGTTGTGAGAGAACAGAGTGTAGGCCTAGAAACTGCCAGGAAGAGCAGACCCTAACTCAGGCCTGCAATTACTGAATTCTAGGGTGCACTTAATTACAGGTCATTAAAAGTCTTTAGACATAATGCCCTGAACGAACCCCCTTTTATAGCCATTCAGTGAATATCTGTTGGCTGAATTCAAAACATATGTCCGGAGAACTGCTCTGTGTGTAGCCCCAGGGCAGTCCCTGGACTCGTCTGCTGAGGCCACATGATAGTCAAGAGTGTGTGTGCAGCCTCAGTCCCTAATGAAGAGAAGCAGACCCTTCTTTTAAAAGCTCTACTGGTAAATTATATTCATTTTTAGTCAAGGCCATATCTAAAATCATTAATCATGAAATTCACCAAAATAATATACGTATGGTCCCTTTAAGGAAGCTGGACTGGGAGCTGGGGTTGTAGCACAATGTTAGAGCACTTGGCTGCCATGCAAGAGGCCCTGTGCTCCATATCCAGCACCACAAAAGAAAAGAAGCAAGCAAGATCTCTGCTAAAAAGGTAAAGTATTAGCCGGGTGTGGTGGCCCATGCTTCTTGTAATCCCAGCAATTTGGGAGGCTGAGACCGGAGGAGGATCGCAGTTTGCAGGCAGCCTCAGCTACTAAATGAGGCCCTTTGCAACTCAGTGAGACCCTGTTTCAAAATAAAGAATAATAAAAAAAAAAAAATAAAGAGCTGGGGGTATGGATCGGAGGAAGAATGCCCCCTGGGTTCCATCCTTAGCACCGCAAAAAAAAAAAAAAAAAAAAAAAAAAAAAAAAAAAGGTAAAGTATTTCTTTTGAAAAAGATTACAGAATTCCTTGTCTTAAAATAGTAGAATGTTTAGCATAAGATAATATGGCTTCCAATACACAGTCATAATTTATGGAATGTCTTCCCATTATAATGCATGCATGAAACGTTCATATTTTGAGTATTAAAAAAAACTTGAGATCTTAAAATGTCTCAGCTTTTCTATTTCTAGATACATTTCATAGAAAAAAGTATTTCTATCTTAAAATAGACACTGCAATTACTGTTTTTTAAGGCAGTAGTTAATAGTTTTGTTTACAAAGCTTGCAATTTCTTCTGATTTATAATTCTTCAAAAAAAAAAGTGAACTACATTTCTCAGACTCAACAGAAAACACAGTGTAAACACTGAGGATGTGAACTAAAAGGATCCATCTCTGAGTATACAAGCTGTAAATCTTCCTCTTGGTCCTAATTCTATGATTCTAGTGGTGTTAACCATCTACTTTCGTACAGGCAGCTTCACATTTAACACGCAACTCATATCCTATTCCATTCTTCTTAGAATAGAACCTTAAGAAGAAGTCCATTGAGAAATCACATTATTGTACCACTTTGAGTGTCTAATTTCTAAGAAGTCAGAAGTGGGGGGAAAAATCTTTCCACAAATAAAATTTATTATTATGTAAAGAGTATATACTTGGCATTAAAGTGCCCTTCTAGTTCCAATATCTGTACCTAAACATATTTTAAATATATGAAAATCTCCTAATTGTGAAAAAGTGAACTTATAATAAAAGTGCTGCGATTCTATCAGTGGGTTCCAGTCCAGGCATAACCTACGGGGTGTCTCACTAGCAATTACAACAGTCTACCCCCTGCGAGTGGGACGATAGGTGATCATGCTCCAGCCTTTGACTAGCCGTAAGCGCAGTCGGCATCGCTCCCGCGAATCCAGAGGCAAATCTGGGCGTACTTGAGCGGGGTGATGCGCACCGCCACGTTGTAGTCCTTCTGCCCTCCGTGCACGTCCACCCACTGGTGGCCCGAATAGACCGCGATGATTTTGCGCTTCCATCGCTTTGGGCCGGGCTCCTTCAGACGCAGGTAGACCCCGGAGCCGGTGGACCCTGACTCGGCGTCGCAATATTGATAGAGGAGCTCGCTCGATTCCTCAGACACGCTACAGAACCGGTAGACCAACTGGTCGGCCCGATCGTGATCAAACCCAGAGAAGTGGATCCTCCCTCCGGGCATCGTCCTGAGGGCGGGACTGACGCCTAGCTCCATGTACTTCTTTTTGTGGGCGCGCTTCAGCTCCAGGAGGGCGTAGTCGTAGTCCAAGGCCGCGTCTCCACTGCCTTCCCTGGCCCAGCCTTTCGGGATGTAGGTGTTCTTGACCCGGGTCCACTGGAAGGAAGGCGTCCCGCCCGCGCCCCTCGCACCGCGGCCGGACTCCGTCCTTCGCCTTGGGCCCGCGGCTCCCCCTAGCGGCCGCTCCGCGGTCCCCCCGCTGGGGCGCCCTCCCTCCGCGTCCCTCCGGCTCCTCTCCGAGCCTCGCAGTTTCCTGCGGCCCCCTTTCCTCCGCATCTTCAGCAATCCCACCCTGAGCTTCTTGGCCCCCTTGACATAGTCCTTCCCGTCGTGGACGCAGTGGGCAGCTGTCAGCACGTGACTGGGGGAGACGAGAACGCCGCTGCAGCCCGTGGACAGCTTGACCGCTGTGCTGAAAGGGAAATTGGTTAAGAACCTTTTGTCCAAGATGCTGAACCTGCTGTCGGTGCCGTACACGTGTCTCTTTCTCCTTCCGTAGGCTCTGGGGGGAGTGCCATTTTGAGCAGGCTCCAGGTCCAAACCCTGAACTCGCACCCTGGTTAGGGTTCGAGTCCCGTTCTCGAAAACGGTCTCATACGAAAGGGAATCCTCCAGTTCGGAAAGGCTGGGCGCGGGGAGCGCTTTCTGGCATTCGATGCCACACGCCCTCTTTACCACCTTCTGGGCATCCGCCTCAAACATGGGGTTGGTAAGATGGAAAGTCCTTTCACTGACGACCCGGGGGACTTTTCTTAGGTGCCACATAAAATCTTGTTCCATTTCAGATCCACAGATGAGGGTCCAGCCAAGGGTGGAAAATGTCAACCAAAATATCATATTTTCCATTTTGTTCTTCTATTTTGTCCTTAAAAGTAGAAAAAAAGGAAAAAGAAAAAGAAGCTTTACAATATTTTCCTCTTAAATGTTACTTATCCCGTTCCGTGTACACCTTGGGTCCTAAACGTACTTTATCATAAATAAGAGTCCTTATTTTCACCTTACTTAGATTTTACTGAGATCAGATAAATGGTTTATTAAGTGGTTACTTACAAACTTCCAAAATCAGTAAGGTTTTTTTTTTTTTTACCAAATTTTCCTTTCACTAGCTCTACCCCATCTCTCCCTCCCCAACTCTCCAGAGCTGGCCATTGCTGAGGGAGTAGTGCGGCCCCTTTTGCCTAAGCTATTCTCTCTCTCTCTCTCTCTCTCTCTCTCTCTCTCTCTCTCTCTCTCTCCTCCCACTACCTCATTTCCAGATGGTTTATAAATAGAAATAGAAGCAGATGTCCTACAGTTTTTTCCCCGCACTTAGCTCCTAAAAAACAGACTCATAAATTCCTCAATTCCAGAATATAAATACCTATCGCAGCGCTCACAAAATGTCCATTGGAATACAGTGGATTTCCCTGAACCAGGATTTGCAGACCAAGCTGACCGTCAAATAATGCTCTAAAAGCAGAAGAGGTTTGGGAAATAAGTAAATTAGTTTATCTGCTGTTGACCTGCTTTGGTCTTTACAGAACCCTTGGTCATAAAAAGAAAATATATAGCGCAGGTTATCTTATGTGAAGTCAGAAAAATGTTCTGTACACTCAATGCTAAATAAAGCTGTTCTTGGAACCACACATTTATTTGGAGGAATCCATGTTTATCAACTGTTGTTTGGGAAGGAAATGAGGGGGGAACAGATAGTGGTAGCATTCTTTGGGGTAGTAATTTTGAACCTGTGTCACTGTTACTTGTGAATTATGCTCCAGGTTAAGTGTGTTTATTTGTGGTGCTGTAGATCAAATCCAGGAACAGCCTACCTCCAAACTACACCTCCAGATCTTTTTATTTTTGTTTTTATTTTTTGGTTCTAGGGATAGAACTCAGGGGCATTCTACCTCTGAACTATACCCCTAACTCCATTTTATTTTTTATTTTGAGACAGGGTCTCACTAAGTTGCTGAGGGCCTTACTAAGTTGCTGAGTTTGGCCTCAAACCTGTGGTCCTCCTGTCTCAGCCTCTCAAGTACTAGAATTATAGGCATGTGCCACCATGTGTAGCACCACGTCATTTTTAACTAATAGTTAAAATAATATCAAGAGTTAGCAAATGATTTGTACATTGTATAAAGCAGTATGAAGCAGAGGCAATTTAAGGTTGGATCGTTCCTACAGTGTCTTCACTCTCAATACTTTCTGACAAGCTTTTCTTTTCTTTTCTTTTCCTTTTTTTTCCCCCACGGGAAGCAAATTTAAGGAGGAATGTCAGCACTGGCCCACCGCAAGGACACCCATACCATGTGTGCAAGGACACCCATACCATGTGTGCAAGGACACTCATATCATGTGTGCAAGGACACCCATACCATGTGTGCAAGGACACCCATACCATGTGTGCTCTGGGCTGCAAGGCACAAGTCATCTGATGGCATTCCTTGATAAAACAGGGGTTGTTTTGCCATACACAAACAAATAATATTATTAGGAAACTAATAACATCCTTTGATAAAACAATACTTATGCCACATTAACCTATTCAATGCCTAAACATAGTGCAGTCCTCCAAATGTGACATAATTAATTCAAGCCCTCATACATTTGAAAACGTTTAGTGAACATAGAATGGTCTTTATCGTGACTTGGCAACGGCAAGATTATCTACAAGTTTTACAGTTTCCCTTTTTTTTTTCACTAAAACATGTATGCTGCGTAATGGTGATTTTGTTTGGTATTAGACTGTAGTGTTTACTAAATAGCTTGTAATTCACTTTATTTTGCAGATAAGGCATTCTTCTATAGAGAATGATGGATATTATAAAAATCAATAAAGAATATTCTTCAAAACATATCTACCCTCATATTAATATTCTATCACCGTAGATAATTTGACTTTATACAAAGTGGCAGTTATGTTGGTAATGGTTTTGTTGAGCCACTTTGTATTTTCTTTTATATATATATATATGTATATATATATATATATATATATATATATATATATATATATATTTTTATTGGTGCACTGTACTCATACATCATAGTGGGATACAAACTTTTGTAGACATACATGCACACATCGTCCAGTCAGCCCCCACCCGATCCCCACCCCATTCTCTCCCCATCCCTCCCTCCCATGCTTGGCTTAGTGGTTGACATCTAGTATTATAGCAATTTATCCAAAATTAAAAATGATAATCTCACATAACAGTTTCATTTGTCTGATACCAAGCTTTTGATGACTTAAAGATAACATTTTAATATTTCTTTTTACTTTCTTTCTTACCAGAGAATATTTTTTTCTATTTTTTAGGTGAAATTATCATATATTTATATATTTATTTTTCAGAAAAAAACTCTATCCTAATATGGAATATGGACTCTAGATACCCAAAATGATCTTGAAAAAGAACAAAGCTAGAAGATATATATTTTCTTATTTCAAACCATATAAAGCTACAATAATTGAAACAGTGTAGTACTATTCTAAAGGCAGATATATAAGAAAAAGAACAAAGCTAGAAGATATATATTTTCTTATTTCAAACCATATAAAGCTACAATAATTGAAACAGTGTAGTACTATTCTAAAGGCAGATATATAAACCATTGGAGTTAAATAAAAGCCTAGAGCTCAACTCTTCCCTGTATTGTCAAGTTATTTTTGACAAGGTTTCCACGAACATTTGGTGGTGGAAATAATAATCTTTTAACTAAATATTGTTGAAACATAATAATTACATGGAAAAGAATAAAATTGGACCCTTACCTAATCCCATATACAAATATTAACTCAAAATAGATAAAAGACCTAAATGTAAATCTTAAGACTATAAACTTTTAGGAGAAAATCTGGGTCATAAAACCTCACAACATTGAAATTGGCAGTGATTTCTTGGATATGATTTCAATGGCACAGGCAACAGAAGAGTATACAAACTCCCTAAAAAATAAAAAAAATATTGTATATCCAAAGACAATATAAACAGAGTTAAGAGTTACTAATAGAATGGGATAAAATATTTCCAAATGCTATATCTGAAGGTATATTAATATTCCAACTAGACATCCTAAAAATTAACAACAATAAAGGCAAACAATACCATTTAGAGATAGGTAAAAGACTAACATAAATAATGAATCTCCACAGATAACCAATCTTAGTTGTCTGTTGGATGGAAAATCTTGTTTCTCTGGTTCTGGTGAGTGTTACCTATTTCTTCTTTGTAGTTAATCTCTTTGAGTATTTTCTCTAGTGCTGGTTTTGAAGACATAAATTCCTTCAGTTTCTGTTTGTCATGGAAGCTTCTTGTTTCTCCATCTAATTTGATAGAAAGTTTTGCTGGGTAGGAAATTTTTGGCTGGAAGTTGTTTTCTTTCAGAGTTTGGAATATGTTACTCCAAGCCCTTCTGGCTCTCATGACTTGGTTTGGGAAGTATGGAGTGATTCTAATTGGTTTGCCTCTGAATGTCAGTTGGCCCTTTGTTTTTGTTGCCTTTAAGATTCTCTGCTTGGCTTCCACATTGGTCATTTTGACAATTATGTGGCGTGGGGATCCTCTTCTCCGATCCTGTCTAAAGGGAGTTCTATGAGTTTCCTGGACCTGTGTATCAACCTCTTGCTCTATGTTTAGAAATTTTTCTGCTATTACTTCCTTGAAGAGATTGTTGATCCCTTTGGTTTCACTTTCTTTTCCCTCCTCTATTCCAATTATTCTTAGGTTAGCTCTCTTAAAATGGGCCCATATTTCTTCAATATCAAATTCCTGCTGTCGGATATTTTTTTCTAGATTAGAAACTATGCGTTCATTTTTGGAATGATCATCTTCTAAGAGCGAGATTCTGTTCTCCATGTGGTCTAATCGGTTGTTTGTGCTTTTAATTGAGGCCTTTACTTCATTAATTGCATCCTTTATCTCTTTTTGGCTCTCTCTGAGTTCTTTTCGAAGCACCTCTATTATTTCTACAGTTATTTTCCTGATTTGATCTTCTAGAAATCTCTGATTTTCTGTTTTATCGGGTTCTGATGTTGTGGGGTTGTGGGCATTCATTGCTCCAGTATTATTCCTCTTTCCCATGATTTTGGAAGTTTGTGCCTTCTCTGGGTTCTTCCCTTGGGTCACTATGACTTCACTTAAGGTGTTCTGGATCTCGAGTCAGTAGTATCTCAGACCCCACTACTCCTTTACTGGGTTGTATCACAGAGTCTCCGACCCAGAGAGTCGATAGAGGCTTCTTTAGACTGTGGGGGGTGCCAGGTTGCACGTTCTCCTATGGTGTGATATCTCTGCCACCGCCACTCCCCCACTGGGCCAAGTCCCAGGGAGTACAGTACTGGGATTTCTCCTCTCTGGCCCACAATTTGACTCACTGTTCTTGAGTACGCCGATGTAGCTGTACTGGATTCGGTGAATTCTCTGCTGCTGCCGCCGGTGGCAATATGGCACTGCTGCTACGCCCTCGGCTGTGAGGCTGGCGTATTTCTTCTTGGTTTTGATTTCTACTCTGAATCCCTGCAGCGTGTGCTGAGCTCAGCCACTGGGAGCTTTAGATGCTCCCTGCGCCAAGGAATCCCGCCTGGCTGTTCCGCAGCGGCTCACCTCGGCTTGCTGTAGCCGTCCGGTGAACTCGCCGCTGCCGCCGGCAGTAAAGCGCTGCTGCCACGTCCTCAGGCGTGAGGCCGGTGTATCTCCTCTGTGGCTCTGAGCTCTGTTCTCAGTCCGCTTTCTCTCTGGAGCCTGGTGATTTTTTTGTTTCTCTGGTGATGGTGTTTTCTGGCTATGAAAGGCGCTGATTTTGTGGTAATGGAGATTGGTTGTTAGCGGGGCTCTTAAGCCCCGCTTTTCTTGGTCACCATCTTCCCGGAAGTCTCTCTGTATTTTCTTTGGTTATTTTCTACGCAATTTTCATGAGTATTTAATTGAAATTTAAAAAGCCAAAAACTCCACTGAGCCCTTGAAATTCTATGTGTAACTGGACAGTTCCCAAAATTAAAAAAAAAAGTTTTCTTAGCTTACCAAAAATGCTGATCAGATTATATATAAAAACTGATATGATTATATATAACTGATATATAAATACATGAATAATATATTATGTGAATATATATTAAAATTATATGTAATGTGATATATAGTATATATAAATGTATATTAAATTATATATAATGTATTTTGATTATATATTTTATATATAATATATATCAAAACACATATCATGAGTGTATCCTGGTGGCAAGCCAATGCTAACATTCCCATTAATTTTTATTCCCATGCAAAAAAAAGTTAAGGATGTTTTTTGACATGAGACCCAAAATTATTTTATTTATTTATTTTTGGTGGTACTGGGGTGGAACCTAGGGGCTTTTCTACCTACAGGCTATACTCCTAGTCCCATTTTATACTTTATTTGGAAACAGGGTCTCACTAAGTTGCTGAGAGCCTCACTGAGTAGCTGAGGCTGGCTCTGAACCTGTGCCATCCCCCTGTCTCAGCCTCCCAAGCACGGGGATTACAAGCGTGCGCCACCACGTCTAGCTCCCAAAATTTCTTTAAATTGCTTTTCATTTAGTCTTGTATGGCAATAACTATCCATGTGTACTTAATAGGCAATAATATCACATACTGAAAATCACTATCTATATCAAAGACACATGTAGTCTCACTTATATACCCACTTTGAAAGACTATTTCTAACCCACCCTAGACCTACGTTAGAAGCTCTCCTAGAAAGGAGGTAGGGCTTCCCAACCATGATTCAACCAGCCTTCCGATGATCCTGACACTCAGTAAAGTATGAGAGCCACCACAGCAGACAGGGCCCTGGGGTAGCAGCTTGAATTGTCTCCCAGAAGGGGGTTCCCAGCCATGATTGCTTAAGGGGGTTGTATATAACATCTGCATCATCAGTGTGTATAAAATGGATGTATTATGACTGATCTTTTACTGTGCTGGCAACCACTAACATGGAACAGCTCAGCATTTAATAAAAAAAACATAATTTAATTCTATATATGTGGTTTAATATGTCTGGAGAAAAAATCATATTCAGTAGGCTTGCATGCAGTGTCTCCAATGTCCAATGCTAGGGATCACATGATGGCACTGGCTCATGGGCCCTGTCAGGATTGTGGCCACAGTGTACCACAGGAATAAAAGCATACCCACATCTATCCTTGGGCTGGGAAAGGCAGTGCCTCGTAATGCAACCTCTGAATCACAGTAATAAGAGGACATGGCTTTAGTTAGCCTAATTTAGTCTGTAATTTAAAATGGGACAAATGTTTAAGGACACTTTCTTTTGGAAAATCTAAGTTTGCCTTGTGGTAAAATGTCAATGCAAATGATAGTTCTTACTGATGGAGGGATCCACAGTTCAGAAGATACATCCACAGGCCCTCATCATCCGAAAAGCACCAACTCACTGATCTAAAGAGACGTGGTCCCAATCAGTAAGGCAGCTATTGTATACTTTGAAAGCTCTGATGTCCTTTGTCTTCCCCACCCCCTCATTTTCCTTGACATATTATAATTGTCACTTTCCAGGTATCTTGGGTTTGGAGCTTCAAATTCCAATTTGAAGTCAGATTGTAGTCACTGCTCTCGCCTGTGAATCAGTGCACACATAGTTGATTAGGGGTTGGATCCTGGGGACAAACGGAGTGGAAGGGAAGAATTCCACATCTGTGCCTAGTCTAATAACAGATATTTCTACACATAAATACAAGAGATGATTTACTGCTATTCTTTTGTTGTTTATGCTTTCACATAACTGTAAATTTTTTAAATTTCGGTACTAGAAATTGAATCCAGGGGCATTCTACTTCTGGCCTGTACTCCCAGCTCTTTTTGTTCATTTATTTATTTATTCTTCTTGAAACAGAATCTTGTTAAGTTGCTGAGACTGGCCTCAAGCCTGCAATCCTGCTGTCTCAGCCTCCCAATTACTGGAATTATAGGCAATTACTATTGTGCCTGGCTTATAAACGTGTATTATTGACAGTGTTTAGAATATTTGTGTATATGAACTAGCATAATGGTTACAAGTACAGACCAAGAAGCAAGAGATCAAGGAATAAGAAGACTTGGGCTCAGTTCCCACCTTTCCTCTCATCAGGCACTTGGGCAGCTCATCAGAACTCTCTGGGTTTCTCTTTTCTCATCTCTACAATAGAGATAATAGTAGTGACAATTATGGAATTATATGAAGCAATATGTGCAAAGATTTGCCACTGAGCCCATAGCACAGTCAGCAATCAATATATACTATGTTGTAATTACTGTCCTACTTTAATAGGTGAATTATTACCCCTTTAAAATTGGTTTATGAGTCAAATTTAGAGAACAGGTTTCTAAAGTCAATTTTACAGTCAAATATTTTTTATTATTGGAAAATTTCCAGTTCACTCTCAAATTTCCTTCTTTGCTCATTCAGGGACAATTCACTTTGAAGAGTTCCAAATGAATGCTTTTCTAATTGCTCATTTCCATGATACCTGGGGCTTCATATTTTTTCTTGTTCATAATAGAGTTTAAGTGTGATTAAATATTATTCAGCCACAAAACACTTAAATTGCATTCCCTGTGCCTTATTTATAGCCTAAATCTACACTAGGAATTCTGGAACTGCATCAGAAACTGCATCTGCCTAAAAAGAAACTCAGTCAATGTCAAAAGAATTAAGAGAGAAATCCACAGTGAAAGAAAAACCTAACTTTGTGGGTATATGTAGAATGTGCAGAATTTTATTATGGTATGACAATCATATTCTAAGGCGCTCAGTCTCTCGCACGTGTATGCGCGTGTTCTCTCTCTCCCTCTCTCTCTCTCTCTCTCTCTCTCTATATATATATATATATATATATATATATATATATATATATATATATACACACATACATACATATCCCTGCAAATTGTATAGTTTAGCTTAGGTAAAGCAGGCAGATTAAGGAAAGATCATATCGTTGCTTTTTATATTAAGTATTTCAAATTAATTCTTTTGCCTGGATATGAATGAAAATAAGGATGTTGACTTACCATCAGAGGATTGGCACTGAACTGTGTTCCCTTACCATTAATGCACTTACTGACCTTTCGTTCACCTGGTCCCTTGTAATGTATAGTGAGGTGCTTGTCCATAATCATGAATATAGTACTCTGACACGGGACATTGTTTTACATTAAACCATCAAACATTTTCTGGAGGGCTGGTGTGGGTGGGGGACTATTCTGTCTGATCAAAAACCTATAGGACCAACACCGACTCATACTTTTATGTGTATATTAAACCACATTAAAGTACACTTTAGGAATACATACACACGGAAAACAGTAAGTACTCAACAAATGTCAGCAATTATCATTATTATTAATTGTTTTATTATTATTATCACCCAACATCAGGAGTCGAAGCCTAGTGGTGAGTGTATAACCACTCTAAAACGTTCCTGTCCTATATCTAGCCACCTATGACCCTGATCGCCTGCCCCTCCCGACATCGCTGCCTCCATTTCCACCTGTACCTAAATGTGAACGCCCGCTCTCATCTCCTCTACTTTCACCCTCCACCTGTTCAGGAAGGACACAGCAGGGAGCCCTGTGGTCTGGCTCAGATCCTCTAAACAGCTGCAGGCAGAAGTGATGTCGCCTTCGGCAGAAGGCCACAGGCAGGAGAGAGGGAGCAGGACTAAGTGCCAGCGAACAGGCGTAAAGCATTAAAGAAGGGGGTTGCGTTATGTAGAGCACACATTAAAAACTTTCATAGTCACTTTCCGCTGGGGGGTGTAGATGCAGAAGAGAATAGGTATTTTGGAAAGTTTAATTCCTGACCCCTGGTAGCCCTGAATGACGGTTCATCACTGACTGGAGCACTGCGTGGAGAAACACCTACATGAAAACAGTGTGTGGTGCCTTGATGACGCAAAATAGCACTGACAGTGACTACAAAAGTGGAGGGCAGATGGGCGTGGTGATGCACACTTGTAATCCCCGCGCTTGGGAGGCTGACACAGGAGGATCGCACAGGTTCGAAGCAAGCCTCAGCTACTCAGTGAGGCTCTCAGCAACTTAGTGAGACCCTGTTTCCAAATAAAGTATAAAATAGGTCTGGGAGTATAGCCCGGAGGTAGAAAAGCCCCTGGGTTCCACCCCCACCCCCATACCACAAGAAAAAAAAAAAGTGGAGAATAATGGTTGAGGTCTTTTAATGATCATGAGAACAGTGCTTTTTTCTTCTTCTTCTTCTTCTTCTTCTTCTTCTTCTTCTTCTTCTTCTTCTTCTTCTTCTTCTTCTTCTTCTTCTTTTTCAGGTCTGGGGATGGAACCCAGGGGCATCTACCTCCAAGCTACACCCCCAGCCCTATTTTTTATTCCTTATTTTGAAACCGGTTCTCACTGAGTTGCAGAGGGCCTCAATAAGTAACTGAGGCTGTCTACGAACCTTGATCCTCCGGTCTCAGCCTCCCAAATGCTGGGATTACAAGCATGCACCACCATGCCCGGCTGAGAACAGTGTATTTAAAGCCAAACCAATTTACTTTTGACACTTATTAGCAGAGTCACTTTGTCTCAAGGGTGTCTAATTTCTTCAAACATTATTTTCCACATTTAAAAAAAATGATAATTTTTTTTTTTAGGTACTGGGGATGGAACCCAGGGGCATTCTACCTACGAGCTATACCCCAAGCCCTATTTTTTATTCTTTATTTTGAAGCAGGGTCTCATTGAGTTGCAAAGGGCCTCACTAAGTAACTGAGGCTGTCCATGAACCATGATCCTCCAGTCTCAGCCTCCCAAATGCTGGAATTAGAAGCATGTACCACCACACCCAGCCCGATATAGTATTTTATTTTTGAGAGACACTAATTCCTATTTCTGAGAAAGAATATGAGAATTAGAAGAAACCATAACAGATCATCTAGTTTAGCCCTATATTTTAAAGTTTTTCCCATCCTTCCAAAAAAGATAGATTAAAAAACAACAACAACAATCCAGGCATGGTGGTGGTACACACTTGTAATCCCAGTGCTTGGGAGGCTGAGACAGGAGGATCACACAGGTTCGAAGCCAGCCTCAGCTGCTTAGTGAGGCTCTCAGCAACTTAGTGAGACCCTGTTTCCAAATAAAATATAAAATAGGTCTGGGAGTATAGCCTAGAGGTAGGAAGCCTCTGGGTTCCACCCCCAGTACCACCAAAAAAAAAAAAAAAAAAAAATGCCCAAAGTACAGTAAGCAACAGAGGGCAGCAGTTTTTATTATTATTATTATTATCCAATGTCTGGTAGAAAGCCATGGGTGAGAGTGCCCACCTGTAGTCCCCACTACTTGGGAGGCTGAGGCAGGATGCTTGCTTGAGCTCTAGTTCAGGGCCAGCCTGGCCAACCTAGTGAGACCCTGTCACTTAAAAACAAAGCAAAACGCACTCCATGTCTCTGACACGATGCAAATGGGAGTCGGTTGCAAATAGGATTCAGATATTGCCATTAGGGAATTATCCTGGATTATTCGGGCAGGTCTAATGTAACCCAGGAGCCCTATAAAAAGGAATCAGGTGGGTCGAAAGGGAGCCAGAGCTGTGAAGCTGGAGGCAGAGGGCGGAGTGAGGTCAGGCCATGGCCCAGGGGATGCAGGTGGCTTCCAAAAGTTGCCAAAGATAAAGAAACAAGTTTTCTCCTACAACTTCCAGAAGAAACAGTCCAGCTTGGAATTTCCAACCTCCAGATACATAAGATAACAAACAGATTCGTGCTATTTTAAGTCATTAAGGTTTGGGCAATCTGTTACAAAAGCAATAAAAGTAAGACATTTATTAAGCTGAGAATCTGGTTTCTAAAACCATCTTCCCTGAATGCTTAAAAAGAGTGAAATAGTAGGACGTGAAATAAAATGGGAAAGAATGCTGGTCAGTGGGCCTAAAACATATGCGGATTTTTATTTTAAGGAAAATTCCAGACACTTGATTTTAGAGTTAAAAGAGAAAGGCCTGATAAAACCTTGTGGTGGTATAGAGTAGCATTGCTGGAGGAAAAACAAGAATTGGTACAGTGTAGAGAGATTTGCTTAGCTAGCAAGTGCTCCCTAAGTGCTAACTGTACTGTGTATCTTTTTTTATTTGTGTGTGTGTGTGTGTGTGTGTGTGTGTGTGTGTGTGTGTGTGTGTTACTGTAGATGGTGGAACCCAGGGGCTTTCTAACTCTAGGCTACACTCCCATACCTATTTTCTATTTTATTTGGAAACAGGGTCTCACTAAGTTGCCGAGAGCCTCACTTATTAGCTGAGGCTGGCTTTGAACCTACGCGATCCTCCTGTCTCAGCCTCCCAAGTACTGGGATTACAAACATGTGCCACCACACCCGGCTGTGTGTATCATTTTAAAGCCTTTTTATTATTAGCATCTTTGATAGTCCTTCTTGGCCACTGACTATCAAGACTATTAAATTCTACAATCTCTTCCAGTTCTCAAGTAACCACAAGTGAGGAAATGGAAGTAATTCACTCATCAGTTTTCCTTAAGAAGGTTCCATCCCTACTGCCCTGGGTTAGCACCCTGCTTGCTATCTATGCTCCTACCACTAGATGGCAACGTTAGCCTGCTAATGGCAAACTTAACGCAAGAGTCCAATGTTTCCATGAACTCAGCTGTGAAATAGAATTTATTTTAAAGCATGAGAGATCTGGGGGAGGGACAGGTCTAACAGGCTAGTCATACACTAAACTGCTGTCACATATGGAATTTATCACATTTAGCAAGCCCACCTCCAGGCCTCAGAGCCCATCCTGATGAACTGAAGGCTGATAATGCTGTCTGCAGCCAGACAATTTTCTGGCAGGTAGTTTTCCAAAAACAGTTGTAGTGCCAGCACACTTCCACCGTGACCTACAGCACTGCTAAACCGTCGCCAAATGCGCTGCAGTTCCTTTCAATACTAAGGAAAATCTTGAACCTGCCAACTATTTCACATATGTTTACCAAATACTTTATAATCCATTCCTCAAGGGTGAGCTGTCCGCCGATTCTGTGCTGGGAGAAAATGGCAAAAAAAAAAAAAAAAAAAAAAAAAAGTTCATTGACAGTGTGCCAATTTCTATTCAAAATATCAGACCATAGCACTATTTTCAAGTTGAGATTCAGGAATGGAGACAAAGTAATGTCTGCTTTAAAAGTCTGGCAGGACTTGGGGGAAAGGAAGATGGTAAAGTTACACAGTTGATTATTTTACAGTAACCCACAACTTCTGTTTCTCATCACAATTTTTAAAAAACTCTCTTTTTTTTAGCTATTTTTTCAGGACATGTACGTCTTAATTTATGCAATGGATTGCAGTATGAGGATCAAATTTGGGGTGAATAGTACTAAGGGAGCCCCGGGGGAGCATTTTGCAAGCTCTTTCATTTGCTGATTTATGAAATACACGGCATAAGGCTTCCCTTACTTATCTTTGTATTTTTCAAGTTGGACTTCAGAAGCAAGAACTATCTGTGAATGTATTAGGTTTGCTAGTTTTTAGCCTCTAAATCATCATATAGTTATGGTTTTTAGCTAATACTATGTCAGTTTTAAAATTGTAAAATAATGGCTAATTGGACTTTGCTCTTTCCTCATCCCTCCAGCTCAGATTTTTCATCTGTAAAGTTGAGTGAGCACTAGGGTAAGGTTACTTCATCCTCCAAGTTCTGAGTCTGATCCTCCTGTTAAAATACAGTATACTTGTTGGATATGTGGGTACTGGACACAAAAAAGTTAAAACACTTAGCCGGGCGTGGTGGTGCCCACTTGTAATCCCACGCTTGGGAGGCTGAGACAGGAGGATCATGCAGGTTCAAAGTCAGCCTCAGCTACTTAGTGAGGCTCTCAGCAACTTAGTGAGACCCTGTTTCCAAATAAAGTATAAAATAGGTCTGGGAGTATAGCCCGGAGGTAGAAAGCCTCTGGGTTCCACCCCCAGTACCACCAAAAGAAAAATTTAAAAACTTAGTAGAGAAACCCACATTAGGAATTGGTTAGTCTAACACTTAATGAGTACATGATATTTACCAAGTATATGCTAAACAATCTCACATTTGATGAAAAAATTTCTTAAAAGCATACAGGTTCCTCACCCATCTGGGAAAAAACCAGGGAGAGTGTCTGTGTCTCTAGCCCTTCTTACACTAAAGACACTTCTCTAGAGTTTCCTAATGAAAATGAAGTTTCATATGATGCTTGGTCACCACCTTCGAGCCTAGATGTCTTATTTGGCTGGGATCTTTACATTCTCTCTTCTAAATTATAAACCAGATTCTCCAGGCAGTAAAGTATGACTTTTATAATCCTCTGTGGAGACAAATGTACTTAGGATAAGACGGGAGTTGATTTCGGAAGGCAGGACCGTTAGTAAACGGGAAAGGAGCTCTAGAGAGGGTATGCAGCTTCTCTGAAAATGGGTGAAAGAGTGACAGGGTCGGAGCAATCAGGCAGGAGTATTTCCACAACTTTCCAAAATCTTTCGAATAGAAAATCCCAGGACTCCACAAAAGCCAAGAGAAAAGTATAGAAAAATAAGAGCAAAGAACAACCCCCACGTGCTCGCCACTAAGCTTTGAAGCTAACAATACTTTGCCAATTTGTTTCATTCCCCCCCCCCACACACACACTTTTGGGGGAGGTTAGAATGCTTTAACGCAAGACTTCTAGTTTATTTCACTCCTTATTTTCTAAATATTTTCCACTGCTTCTTTTGCTGACGAGGGCAGCCAACTTGGTGAAGAAGGGGGGAGGGGGAGAGAGGTTCTAGCTTTCACAGTAACTGCCAAAGAGGCTTTCAAGGAGAGTAGACTTTCCAGGAATGGATTTTACACCTTTTTCAAAGGCATCTGTTAATAATCATAAAAATAAAGAGGGTCTCTTCTGGTCCTGCTTAAGTAAAAAGAATTCCATTTATATTCCAATGCAAACACCAGTTCCAGGTCTGGAGCTGGGAGAAGGCCAGCTCGCAGGATCGCCTAGGGGCAGGGTAGTTTCTTTGAGGGCTGAAAGTGCCAAGTTTGATCCTCTCTCTAGCACCTCTCAAAGAAGCTCCCTTCGCGTGGGCCCTGCCTCTCACACTCTCGGGGAAACCGCCAGGTTCTAGGGTCCTCCCTGTCCCGGACTCCATCCTTACCTGCGAAGCCTAGGTCGGCGGCCCCTGCTCAGCACAGCCAGGACCAAAGAGCTCCAAGGCGCCACGGAGCTGGCGAGGGAGGGAGGGCGCGGTGCCACCCAGCCTCGGCGCCAGAGCCCGGCCACCGCCGCGGGTCACAGTGACTGCAGAGTTGTCTGAGCCGAGCTGCGCCCCCAGCCTGGAGATGGGAGGGAAAAGGGGGCGATGACGTGAGGGAGGAGGTGGGCAAGAGGAGGGGGAGCGCCAAGGGGACGTCCTTGGAGATGCCGGCCGCCGCCCACCTCTCAGCCGCATCCCTGCCGCCACGCTGCAGGAGCTAGGCAGCGGTAGGGAAAATCGTGAGTGGGTTCACAGGATATGTCTGTCCTCGTGGCACCCCTTAAATAAGCCCAAAAAGACACTCTAAAGGCGAGGTGGGGTGCATGCGTGGAAGTTGTTCATTAAAGTTTCCCCTCTCGGGCTTCCTACGGAGACCCAGAATCTACAGAAACCAAGGGCGCCTCCCAAGAGGGCCAGCCCGACTTGTGTCGGTGCCAAGGACAAGGGTTGCAGGTAGCCCAAAGTTCTCCCAAACCCAAGCCCCACCCGAGGACCTAGGACCACTGGCCTGATGCTGGGACAACCCGGGTAGCATCCTGTGTAGCCTCCAGGGGGCGCTCGCGGGCTCTCTTTGCCCAGAGAATGCTAGTCTAAGGGCCTGTATCCGGTAAGGTCCTTTCCCAACAGAATTAACTGCATCCTTTCTAGCCCTTTGTTCTTCTTAATAGAGGTGCTGCTTGTGCGGGGGTGCTAAGTGAGGAAGAAAACCTCCTTTATTCAGCTTCTATTGGGTGACAGGTCTGAAGCAATATGCATTCATACAACAATGGGTACAAATATTCCATCCTGAGAAGCTGGGGGTGGTAGTGTACGCTCGTAATCCCAGCATTTGGGAGGCTGAGACTGGAGGATTGCGGTTCAAGAACAGCCTCAGCTACTTAGTGAGGCCCTTTGCAACTCAGTGAGACACAGTTTCAAAATAAAAAATAAAAAATAGGTCTGGGGGTGTAGCTCTGAGGTAGAATGCCCCTGGGTTCCATCCCCAGTACCCCCCACTATATATATATATATATATATATATATATATATATATATATATATATATATATGTTGGAAACAGTGTTTCACTAAGTCTCTGATAGTCTAGCTAAGTTAGTTGCTGAGGTTGGCCACGAACCTGCAATCTTCCTGTCTTAGCCTCCCAAGTACTTGGATTAGATGCATGTGCCACCATGCTCAGTTTCTGTGTATTTTTTAACAAAATAAGAACCTGATAAATGCAACTTTGTTTTTCTGTTTTTTTCACGTTGAATTTTACATATACATTTACCCATTTAATTAAGATATCTTTAATTAAGAAATCTATTTAAGTAATCTTTGTATGGTATAATCTTTATATGGTATAATAGATTTCATTTCAGAACTCTCTTTCTCACCAAATAAATCATAGTATTCATATTCAAATTTGAATAATAGTACTCATATTTGAAGTTGAATCATCACTATCTATCACAAGACCTGGCATGTGACGAGTGCTGATTAGGTTTTGAGCTAAAAAAGAAAAAATTTACTAGTCAAGTGAAATGTGCACACGGTATAAAGAAAGCCTAGAACTCAGAATGGGGGTCCTGTCTAATGCTAAGGAGCTGTGTGCCCTGGACCTCAGCTTCTTCACCTGCAAACTGGGGTAGGGAATGGAAAAACAAAGAAAAGAAATTTTTCTGTCAGCCTCTGCATGACTAAGTCTGTACCACTTTGTTTCCCTCCCCAGACTTGATTTCCTAAGAAACTCAAACCAAAATAACATATTCCCCTTTCCAAGGCTAAATCTGCTTTGTAATGGAAATGTACTTGGAAAGTTTTGGCTATGGAAAGGCCAGAAGAGGAGATGTTTCATAGTTCATGGTCACAGTCTAAGTGATGATTCAGCCTTAGAGAAGGTACCTAACTCTCTGCAGCTGGAATCTTCCCTGTTAACTTTTAATCCCCAGTTTGATCAGAACTTTGCATTCCTTAGGCAGTGTGATACTACATGTTCAAAGCTTCAGGAACCCTTGGCAAAGCCAGACTGCAAATATTAAGCAGATACAGTAAGAAAAAAAATGGAAGGTAAGTAACATCTGTCCTCCAATTAGATCTATTCTTATAGAAGCTACCTATGATCCACTCATTTGAGAAGCATGGCTAGCTCTCCACTCACCTGCACAAACATTGACTGTCACTGTATTTCTGGGTGGCCCAGGGTGAGAAATGAGGTATTCCCAAAAGCAACCTGAAAGTTGGACCCTGGGGTGCAGCTGTGATTAGTTCTGTTGCCTCTCCTCAGAATCCGCCATTGTACCTGCCTCTGTCTGGTGACAATGTTGCACTCTTGTTCCTTTGTGAGAGTACTGCTAGGGAATCATTTGTTTCTGTGTATGCTTCCCCTTGACTATGTGAGCTTCGAGGGCAGCAAAACTTGTATAAGTCTAGCACAAAGTACAATACCTGGAAATTAAATATCTAATGACTACTGAGAAAAGTCAAGGGTGTCTAAAAATGAACAGAAATCAAGAGAATCTCGTCACTCCCATCTGTAGGTTATAGTAGATACAATTATCAAGGAAACTACATCTCTCCTATAAATTACTGAAACTTAACCTAGACTGTCATAAATAAAGGTGAATCAAAAACCCAAAGAGGCCGGGCGTGGTGGCGCACACTTGTAATCCCCGCGCTTGGGAGGCAGAGACAGGAGGATCATGCAGGTTTGAAGCCAGCCGCACGTGCTGGCTTAGGAGACCCTGTTTCCAAATAAAAATGTAAAAATAGGTCTGGGAGTGTAGCCCGGAGGTAGAAGGGCTTCCAGGAACCCTAGTACCACCAAAACAAAAACAAACAAAAAAGTGGGTCTAATGGTGCAGAGTCATTTATATTTCAAACTTGGAAGTTCATGATGGTTTTTTATTTTATTTTTTTATTACTGCATACTTTTGCTATTGTTGTTCCAAAAATGGAAATACATAACTAGAGGACATGAGCAAGGCTTCAATAAAGATCTTTATCAGGGCCAAAATGATTCAGGGCAGACCACATTTTCAATTACCCAACCAGAATAAGGCTACTATTTCTCTCCTACCTCTTCTCTCTCTCTCTCTCTCTCTCTCTCTCTCTCTCTCTCTCTCTCTCTCTCTCTGGGGGGGGGGGGAATCCACTCTGCACACATCAGGTATAGTCACTCTAGCACTGAACTATGTCCCCCGACCCTATTCCTCTTCCTTCTACTTTTTGGATAATAACACATTTAGTGGAAATATATTTGAATTTAGGAAACTAGAGTTTAAAGTTGAATGCTACCACTTACTATCCATGTGATTTGAGGAAGGCTACTTAATCTCTCAGAGATGCTTCCCCTGTTTCAAATGAAACTTGCCTAGAAAGGTAGTTCTGAGGGTTAAGAGTGTGATGAACATGGATGCCCTTAGCTGTGGCACTTGGTAGGTACTCAACCAGAATGCATTCCAACTCCATGGATCCAGAGACCTGGTGCCTGGAGCAGAGTATAGTGAGTGCCATCTGGCAGAGGCCACCACTTCACTCCCAAGTCTATTCAGAAGCCAACTTTGAGATGAGTCTCAGGAGAGGCAACAGAACCCGGGTACCCCCAAATGCCAGCTTCCTCTCTCTATTGTACTTTCCTTTCTGTGTGAATCAGCTTTCCATTCCTGGGACAAAATACGTGGGAAAATCAATTGAAGAAGGAAAGGTTTATTTGGGTTCATGGTTTCGGTTCATGGCTCCAATACTTTGGATCATAGCAGAGGATGCGGAAGAGGAAGGCTCCTCACCTTCTTGCAGCCAGGAAACTGAGAGGGAGCATAGAAGGAAAGGGACGAGGACAAGGCAGGCCCATCAAGGGCATAAACCAGTGACCTTACCTCCTCTCACCAGGCCCCAGATCCTACAGCTTTCGCCGCCTCCCAACGGCTCATTCAATTATGAGCATGTCAACAGATGAGTCCATCAAAGAGATGAGACCCCTCATGATTCAGTCACATCTCCAAAGACCCACCTCTGAACACGGCTACATTGGGGACTAAGCCATCAATACTTGAGCCTGTGGGGACATTCTAGATACAAGCCCATAACACTTTCCTGTCTCACTGTACCCCAAGATGCTGAGTGGATTCAAAGTGTCAAGTCAAGCAGCCTTTAGAACAGTAACTTCTTAGAGTATGAACAAACAGGAAACAATCATCCACGAAGAGATGGCTGCACATGTACACACACAGTCTGGGAAGTTTGGTAACTTCCTAAAATCACGGGTTGTTTTATATGGCTGGAATGTTTGAGGAGAAGAACTGCAAAAGAGGAAAATCACAAATAGACTGGGCCACATTTGATCCTGCAGGACAGACACTTCAGATAGCAACTGTTATGGTTTGGATCTGGAGTGTCCCTGGGGAAAACTCTGGTGTTGGCAATGCAGAAATGTTCTGCAGAGATCACTGAATCAGGGCTCTATCCTTACCAGTAGATAAATTCATGGATGAATTAATTTTTTATTGAGGGTTGAACCCAGAGGCAGTCTATCTCCAAGCCCTTTTTATTTTGAAACAGGGTCTCCCTAGGTTACTGAAGTTCTTGTTAAATTGCTGAACTGGCCTTCTGACCTGAAATCTTCCTGTCTCAGCCTCCCAAGTACTGGGATTACAGGTATGTGCCACCATACCAGGCTTTGATGGGTAATTTGAACGGATTTACTGGCTGATAACTATAGGCAGATGGGGCATGGCTACAAGAGGTGGATCACTGAGGGCATGGCCTTGAGGACTGGATCTGCCTCTGGATACATCCCGTCTGACTCTCTCTCTCTCTCTCTCTCTCTCCTTCAAGCTTCCACGTCACCACTGTCCTCCCCGTGTCACCATGATTTTTCTGCCTTGGAGCTTGTTATGGATTTGGGAGTATGGTTGTGGGGAAACTGTTCCCGGGGACCCCTGTTAGGGTCCCGGACACCATTTCCCTCAAACCACAACAAACCCAAAACAACCAAAAACAGAAATAAACCGCGGGTTCTTGTCCTAAGCTAAGAATAAATATGCATAGCTTGGACAGTTGATGAAGATTTAAAGAAGTTTATTAGAAAGATAGAAATACAGAAAATAGAAATACAGCTCCATACCAGACTGGCATAGAGGGGTGACTCGAATGAATACACCAAAGGGATCACCCGTGGACTCAACCATTTTATACCCATGACCTCCATCTTGTTTGCATAATTCTGACTAGTGAACATCCCTGTAAGGTACCTCCCCCTAACCCTGTAAGGTACCTCCCCCAGCAAGGTGTGGCAAGGTGTCTCCTTTCATGAAGGTCGACCCCTCCTACCAGTTTAGCTAGCTTATCCAATCATGTAGATCTGTCTTTAGATAGAAAAAGGCCTAGTTCTCCTCTATTGACTTGTTAATTACTTTTAGCTATGTTAATTTACATTGGAATAGTTGCCTGCTTTCAGGCAGAAATCAAGTCCTTGTACAGATTTGCCCCTCATACAATTTTTGAAATATATTAATAATCATAGCTTTCTCAAATCTTTTTAGGCCATTCCCAATGCTGGTAGAGAGCTGGCCTATTATGGACTGAACATATGAAACTGTGAGCCAAAATAAAAAGTTTTCCTCTTCTAAGTTGTTATCAGCTATTTTGGTTACAGAAACAAAAACGCTAACTAATACATAGACATCGTGGTATGACCAGTAAATTGGAAGGTTTCCATTAAAGTCCATAAAATGTATTTCTGGTTTTTTATGTGAAGACTTAGCTCAGTCAAGCCTGGTTCACATCCTCTCCTGGCAACCACTGGCTGAAGCTGAGCAGACGCTAACAGTATCAGAGCCTGCTGGCCCTGTGTGCTTGAGCTCCTCACCACTCCATTGCCAGCTCCACATTCAGCCTGAGGACTGGCTTCCAGTTGTCAACTCCAAGGCATCTTTGTTTCTCTTCTGGTCCAACTGTGCTATTTGAATGATAAGGGCTACCAGAAAACATAAGGGCGGTTTGCATATCAAAAAGATAATCCTGGAAGCAGAAGGAATTGTTTTTGGGAGAGTCATGGAGAGAAATAAAAGATTTAAGCTTGAAAAAGAAAGAGCAGCCAAGAGGTTATTCCAGTAGTAGTTCCAGCTGTCCGCTATGCTGGTTCAAACTAGGCAGAGCCCTGGAGACAGATCCCAGGGAAAAAAACGGAGGGAGCTGGTGACTGAATTGGGGAGTGAATGAAAGAAAGGGAGACTTTCAGGACTTAAAGTGAATCAAGGCTGTATAACAAAGATATTTATTGCAATGATGTTGACAGAGTAGCAGAAAAATAGAAACAAAGCAAATGCCCATCAAAGGAAAATGATTAAATACACTGGTATATCCATACTCTAGGACATTAAGCTGATATTATCAGGAATCAATCAGATCCAAATCAGCTGCACTGCAGAGATTCCTTGTAGTACAGTTAAGTGAAATTCATTGAGGAACACTGTTATGGATTGGGAGAGTATGGTTGTGGGGAAACTGCTCCCCGGGGACCCCTGCTAGGGTCCCGGACACACTTTCCCCCAACCCATAACAAAACCCAAAACAATCAAAAACAGAAATAAACTGCGGGTTCTTGTTCTAAGCTAAGAATAAATATGCATAGCTTGGACAGTTGCTGAAAATTTAAAGAAGTTTATTAGAAAGATAGAAATACAGAAAATAGAAATATAGCTCCATACCAGACTGGCATGGAGGGGTGACTCGAAATGAATACACCAAAGGGATTACACGTGGACCGGACTTTTTATACCCATGACCTCCATCTTGTTTGCATAATTCTGACTAGTGAACATCCCTGTAAGGTACCTCCCCTTAACCCTGTAAGGTACCTCCCCCAGCAAAGTATGGCAAGGTGTCTTCTTTCATGAAGGGCAAGGTCAAACCCTGCTCCATCCTCCCTAGATCATCATGTAGATCTGTCTTTATATAAAGGCCTAGTTCTCCTCTCTTAAGTTCTGTCTTTAGATAGAGGAAGCCCTAGCTCTCCTCTATTGACTTGTTAATTACTTTTAGCTATGTTAATTTACATTGGAATAGCTGCCTGTTTTAAGCAGAAATCAAGTCCTTTCTTTACCCATGTCTGCTGCCATTTTGACACAACTATTTTGAAACATATCAATTATTTTCTTTTGAAATATATTAATAATCAGAGCTTTCCTAAATCTTCCTAGGCCATTCCCAATACTGGTACATTCCCCCCTCTGTCTAGTAACTTCCTGACACCTGTCAGGCCAAAGGTAGATACAGAAAATACATTCTGACATTTACAATTTTACAAACATTTAACAGGAGCTCAATTTCCATCAATATTTCCCCTATTTCTATCGCATGAATGTACCCCTCAGTAAAGGAATAAAGATGTTGAGTCAGTCATAAACTGCTTCGAGCTATACAGGGGCGAAGTTGGGGGCCCCAACTTTAGGGTAACATTCATGCATGTAGTTGGCATGGGGGAATCAGATGGGTCCGTGCCATGTGCGTCTATGACCATCCAAAGGGCCTTGATAGATAGATGTCTGTCAGGTTCTGTCAGAAAGCTTTAACCCTACGAGACAACACTCACAATACAGGTTAACCATGAAACCCAAAAGATAACACTTAAATGAGAAATTAAAACCTGTTTTGCTGACTTAGGCTGAAACACACAAAACTGGGATGTATTAAGTTTATTTTTCATCACATGAATCCAGAAATTAGTACTGTGGAGACCTAGAAATAGATTTTAGATGATTTGATGATTACCAGGTCACCTGGACAAAACAGAATTTATCCTTTTCCTCTGGCACTGTTTTAAGTTTACTTAAAACTTGCTGGTACACTGACAATAGGGTAACATTGTTATCTAGGACTATGTCTCAGTCAGAAAAGATCTAACAGTTTCCCTTGGCATGAGTGAAACCAAGCTACCAATCTTCATCTGGACATGTGTCTCTAGATTACTTGCCTGGTAGACTTAACAAGCTTTTGGAATTAATTTCTAAAGCAAATTTCAAATCCCTGTATGATACGATTTAGTCTCCTGTACTTTTTTCTTTCTTTTTTTTTTTTTTTTGGTAAACAATCTTGAAGCCAGTTTTAAAGAATTACAGACTTTGGGGTCTCCCAATTTCATTGCCAAAAGTAATCCTCTATAGACTCTCTACATCTATCTTTTGTTGTTACATACAAGCAAACCCAAAAAAAGCATACCATTTAATGTTGTTCATACACCAGCAATTAAAAAAAACATTTAAAAGACTTAAGTGTTACTTTAAACCTTATGAAGTTAAGAGCATTTTAAAGCATTGCATTTGGCATTTTTCTAACTTAATAAGTGAACTATAAATTACATGGAAAATTAAGACATTAGATAAATACCACTAGCACCTTAAAACCTTAATTTTGCAAAAGGAATAATATTAAAGACAGTGCATATCTTATTTGACCAAACACCTCAAAAACTGTATTGTAAATTACCACAGAACTCCATGACATCATAAAAGCATCCCTAGTGTCTTAAAACATTAATTTTGTCAAAAGAAAATAACAACGTCTCACAGGACAATTTTTCTGAAGTTACCATCTAAGACTGATTGAGATTAAAAAAAATATGTATCTTTGAGCAATTACTTTAGTGCAGCCAGCAAAAGAGAAAAAACTTTTGTTTTCTGACATTATATCTCTTTTCTAGCAGAGGAGCTGAGATCTCTGGTATGGCTAGGAATGGGAGAACAGGAAGGTCACCTTGCAGCAGGCTGAATCTTGAGTAAAAGTTTGGTTCAGGGCTGGACTGTTAAGCCCCCCCACCCTGGCTAAGCTTTTGGACCTTGGGCCAGGAAAGAAGGGCACCACCTTAAATCTGGCATGATTGCCTAAGGCTCTTTTAGTCAACTCAGGTGGTGGTAATTTACTGGGAACCTAGGTCTGCGGACCCCTGTTCCCTTCAGAACTGGGGGCACTCAGCCATTTAATGGTCCCCCCTTGTCCCGTGAGCCAGGCCTCAGAGGGCCTTTTTTTTTTTTTTTTTTGGCCTCCTGGTTGAGAGCATTTCCTCCAGAGATGCCCTTGCTTTCCATCCTTAAACAGACTTGAGCCTAAGCTTCTGTGCTCAGCCAGAATTCTTAAATGGCTTTTGCCCATCTGTCTTTCCCTTTTCAAGTCCCTGTTAAACCAAATTGGCCACCTGCAGTATTAGACTTTGTCTGAGGATGGCCTTCCATTCTACCAGGTAAAGATTTAAGAATGCCAACACCTATTGTTTGAGTTGGTGATATCGCTCTAAACTCACCCCATAAAAAGAAGGAAAAAACTGCATATGGACAGAAGGCTGGGGCCTTCGAGGTCTGGATCGAAGCCTGCCGAGGGGAAAGGCTGGTGCCTGGGCCAGCAAACCTGGGATCGTAGCCTGCCATGAGGCAAGGCCGGTACTAGGGCCTCTGAGGCCAGGATAGGAGCCTGCCGAGAGGTTAGGTTGGTGCCAGAGTCAGCGAGACTGGAATCAGAGCCTGCCATGAGGCAAGGCCACTACTGAGGCCTCCGAGGCCAGGATTGGAGCCTGCCAAGGGGTTAGGCCAGTGCCGGGGCCAGCGAGGCCGGAATTGGAGCCTGCTGTGAGGCAAGGCTGGTGCTGGGGCCTTCAAGGTCTGGATTAGAGCCTGCTGATGAGTTAGACTGGTTCTGGGGCCAGCAAGGCCAGTGCTGGTGTCTCCGAGGCTGGAATCGGAGCCTATTGAGGGGAAAGGCCAGTGCTGAGGCCAGCGAGCCCGGGATCGGAGCCTGCCATGAGGCAAGGCTGGTACTGGGGTCTCCGAGGCCAGGATAGGAGCCTGCCGAGGGGTTAGGCCAGTGCCAGAGTCAGCGAGACTGGGATCGGAGCCTGCTGTGAGGCAAGGCCACTAATGAGGCCGGGATCAGAGCCTACTGAGGGGTTAGGCCGGTGCGGGGCCAGTGAGGCTGGGATCGGAGCCTGCTGTGAGGCAAGGCCGGTGCTGGGGCCTTCAAGGTCTGGATTGGAGCCTGCTGTTGAGTTAGGCCAGTGCCAGGGCCAGCGAGGCTGGGATTGGAGCCTGCCATGAGGCAAGGCCGGTTCTGGGGCCTCTGAGGCCAGGATCGGAGCCTGCTGAGGGGTAAGGCTGGTGCTGGGGCTAGCAAGGCCAGTATTGGAGCCTGCTGTGAGGCAAGGCTGGTGCTGGGGCCTCCGAGGCCTGGATCGGAGCCTGCTGAGGGATTGGGCCGGTGCCGGGGTCAGTGAGGCCGGTATCGGAGCCTGCCTTGAGGCAAGGCCGGTGCTGGGGCCTCCGAGGCCAGGATCGGAGCCTGCCTAGGGGTTAGACCGGTGCCAGGGCCAGCGAGGCCAGGATCGGAGCCTGCCATGAGGCAAGGTCGGTGCTGGGGGCCTGGATCAGAATCTGCCGAGGGGTAAGGCCGGTTCTGGGGCCAGTGAGGCTGGTATTGGAGCCTGCAGTGAGGCAAGGCCACTACTGAGGACTCTGAGGCTGGCATCGGAGACTGCCGAGGGGTTAGGCCGGTGCCGGGGCCAGTGAGGCTGGGATCGGAGCCTGCCATAAGGCAAGGCCTCTACTGAGGCCTCCAAGGCTGGGTTCGGAGCCTGCCATTAGGCAAGGCTGGTGTGGGGCCTCCGAGGCCGGGATCAGAGCCAGCCAAGGGGATAAGCTGGTGTGGGGGCCAGCGAGGCCAGGATCGGGGCCTCTCATGAGACAAGGCCAGTGCTGGAGCCAATGAGGTCAGGATCAGAGTCCTCCGGGTGCCCAGGCCTATACTGGGGACATCAAGAGTGGGATCGGAACTTGCAATGCAGCATGCACAGAGAAATATCACAGAAAGTAAAAACCAGATGCTCCCCCTAACTAGCAAAATCTAGGAGGAAAGGGGTAACAGGAGGAGGTTGAGTTGCAGAAAGGGCCCTATAGAGAAGCAATTAAGGTGACAAGTCAGAGGGGATGGGATGGGGGAGGATGGAACCTCTTTAAAACTCATGATATGTAAACAAATGTATCAAAGATAATCACCAATCAAGCATGGGATTGAGGGAGGGGGAGGGTATGGGATAGGGATTGGATGAGGGCCAATTGGATGATGTGTGCTTGTATATCCTCTCAAGTCTTATATTCCAATGTGATGTATGATTACAATGCACCAATAAAAAAATTAAATAAAATTAGATGTTTGGCATACAAAAACAAAAACAAAAACAAAATTTAAAGACTAGGAATGTAGCTCAGAAGTAGAAGTAGAATACCTCTGGGTTTAATCCACAGAACCACATACACACACACACACACACACACACACACACACACACACGGATAGAGAGAGAGAGAGAGACAGAGAGAGAGAGACACAGAGAGAGACACAGAGAGAATCTTGCCAATAGAAAAGTAACATCCTGCCAGGCGTGGTGGCACATGCTTGTAATCCCTGAGCTTGGGAGACAGAGACAGGAGGATCACGCAAGTTCAAAGCCAGCCCCACTGGCTTTAAGAGACCCTGTTTCCAAATAAAAAGTATAAAATAGGTCTGGGAGTGTAGCCTGGAGGTAGGAGGGCTTCCAGGAACCCCAGTAACCCCCCCAAAAAAAGAAAAGTAACATCCAAGAAAGTGTATTTTATTATCATCAGTGAATAAAGTAGAAATATATATGAATATATATATATATGTGTGTGTGTATATATATATATATATATATATATGTTTTTTTTGTGTGTGTGGTACTGGGGATGGAACCCTTCTACCTCTGGGCTATACTCCCAGACCTATTTTATATTTTATTTGGAAACAGGGTCTCTTAAGCCAGCAGAGGCTGGCTTTGAACCTGTGGGATCCTCCTGTCTCAGCCTCCCAAGTGTGGGGATTACAAGTGTGCACCACCACGCCCGGCTAAAAATTATTATATTTTTTAATGTGGACCTAAGTGGAGAAAGAAATAAAGGAAAAACAAACAAACAAAAAAACCCTGTATGATAAAAAGCCTGTGACTATTTCTGTCAAATTGCATCTGTGCGTGTAGATATAAAAAGATGTGTGGGATTGTTATATTGTGTTTTACAGATTCTGATTAGTTTAACTTTCTTATGTTATAGATTATTTATAGAAGTTATGTTTACCCCAACAATATGTGGACTAAAAATATTTTAAAGTGTATATTAACTTTTAAATACACTTTAGATACATTCTCATTGTAGACAAACACAAATCAAGGTATCTTTTTTCAGCCATTTCAACATCCCTCTCAGATGAAGTTTTGGTCCTGCTCTGTTCTTTTTTTTTTTTTTTTTTTTTTTTTTTTGGTGGTACTGGGGTTCCTGGAAGCCCTTCTACCTCCGGGCTACACTCCCAGACCTATTTTTACATTTTTATTTGGAAACAGGGTCTCCTAAGCCAGCGCACGCGGCTGGCTTCAAACCTGCACGATCCTCCTGTCTCTGCTTCCCAAGCACGGGGATTACAGGCGTGTGCCACCACACCTCGCTGGTCCTGCTCTATTCATTTATCACTGCATGAACTCAAGCAATTGTATCTCCTCTCCCTCTCAGCCTGACTTTTTCTTATTTATTTATTTATTTATTTATTTATTTATTTATTTATTTTGGTGGTACTGGGGATGGAACCCAGGGGCCTTCTACCTCCGGGCTACACTCCCAGACCTATTTTTTATATTTTATTTGGAAACAGGGTCTCTTAAACCAGCCAAGGTTGGCTTCAAACCTGCGGGATCCTCCTGTCTCACCCTCCCAAGTGCGGGGATTACAAGCATGCGTCACCACGCCTGGCTTGACTTTTTCTTACTTAAAACTGGGAATAAGGGCCAGGTGTGGTGGCACACGCTTGTAATCCCAGCATTCAGGAGGCTGAGACTGGAGGATCATGGTTTGCAGACAGCCTCAGCTACTTAGTGTACTTAGTGAGGCCCTTTGCAACTCAGTGAGACCTTTTTTTTTTTTTCAGTACTGGGAGTGGAACCCAGGAACATTCTGCCTTTAAGCTACACCCCCAGCCCTCTTTTTTATTCTTTATTTTGAAATAGGGTCTCACTGAGTTGCAAAAGGCTTCACTAAGTAGCTGAGGTTGTCCGCGAACCACGATCGATTCTCCTGTCTCAAAATAAGAATAAAAAATAGGGCTGGAAGTATAGCTCAGAGGTAGAATGCCCCTGGGTTCCACATCCAGTACCACACACACAAAAAGGAAATAATAATCTCAACCCAAAGAGGTTGTTATTAGTGGCAAATAAAGAATATCCATGTAAACCGGACGTGGTGGCACACGCTTGTAATTCCAGCATTTGGAAGGCAGAGACTGGAGAATCACAGTTTGCAGATAGCCTTAGCTACTTAGTAAAGCCCCTCGAAACTCAGTGAGATCCTGTTTCAAAAAACATAAAGACTAAAAAATAGGACCAGGGGTATAAGTCAGAGATAGAATGCCCCTGGGTTCCATCCCCAGTACTGCAAAAAATAAAAAAAAGAAAAAAATCTATGTAGTACCAGCATAGCAGACTCTCCACAAAAGCCAGCTACTGTGTTCAGTATTCTGAAGTCACTCTTTGCCCCTACTTGCCAGGGTGACTTGGCTGAATCCATGGTCTAGTAAAATGGACACATAAAAATTCACACATATCACAGCAGGATAAGTGTATTTTCAGACCTAGAAAAGAACTGAAGATTTGTATAGAGATAATTTGTAATAGTGATAATTCATGAAGTAAGATCAGGGGAAAAGAGGGAGGTGTAATCAAGGTTGTTGGTCTGAGAAACAAGGATGGTGAAGGATGAGTTAGCCAGTGCTAAAAAGTTTTGAGATGAAGAGGAAAAAATCTTAAAAAAAAAAAGAAAAAAAAAGGAAAGGAAGAAATAAAGAAAAAATGCATGTTAGAAGAAATGAGATTTTTAGAAGGGAAGCTGGGGCTGATGGCATCTATAGGCATGCCAGGGAGTCAAGAACAGGGTTTAAGGATGCAGAAAAATGTTAGGAAGGAATAACACTCAGAAGAAACTGGATGTTTTAAGAAATATTGAACCTGTGTTGGTCAGTTTTTTTATCATTGTGACAAAATACCTGGGAAAAACAAGGGAAAGGAGGAAAGACTGATTTGGGCTTATGGTTGCAGATGATGCAGTCCATAGATTATTAGGGCTGTGCTCCAGGACTGCGGTGAAACAAAACATTATGGCAGAGGGGCATGCCAGAGAAAAGATGCTCAGCTCATGACAGCCAGGGCATAGGGAGAGGAGGGACCAGGGACCAGGGATAGTCCCCGGGGCATGCCTGGGAAGACCTATTCCCTTCAGCTAGATCCCATCTCTTTTGTTCCCTCCCAATGGTCCATTCGATAATGAATCCATCAGTAGGTTAATCCACTAAAGAATTAATTTATTGATGAGTATAATGATTTGGATTTAGAATGTACCTCTAGCCCTCTCAGAAACAAGGCAGCAATGTTGGAGGTGGGGGTTGATTGCAAGGGAGGGTCGTTAGGGACTATCTATGATTTTCTCCCCCGCTAGCTTTGGCCTCTGTGGTATGAGGAGCAGAGGCCCTGTGCTCCCCCTCTCTCTGATTCTTGCTCCAGCTATGCACTCCAGCCTCAGGGACTGAACTCCAAGATCTTCAAAATAAATTGTGAGCAAATACACCTTCCTTCCTTCCTCTAAGTTGTGAGGTCAATTGTCTTGGATTATAGCAACAAGAATGCTAACTGAGACAATGAGGTCAGAGCCCTCAAAATCCACTCACCTACGCAAAGGCCCCACCTTTGGGTGCTGCTACAATGGAACCAAGCCTTCAACACAGGAGCCTCCAAGAGACATTTCAGATCCACAGTACAACAGAACCTAAGTCAGATCTCTCTTTCTCTCTCTCTCTCTCTCTCTCTCTCTCTCTCTCTCTCTCTCTCCCCCCCCCTCCTCCAGCGGGATCTCTAAACTACAATTGTAGAAATATACTAACTAGAATTCCAACAACCCACACTTACTAATCCACTATGGGATCTTAGAAAATTATTTAAATTCTCGTGGTCTCTGTTGTAAAGAGTACATAACATTTTCTGGTGGTCTAGAACAACTAGTAGTACTCAGAGTGTTTTTCTGCTCAAGAGACATTTGGTGAGATATTTTTGGTCATCAGACTGGAGTTGGAGAGAAGGCAGAGGTGAGCTTTTGGTATCTTGTGGACAGAGCATGGAGTGCCGCTAAATATCCAATGATGCTTAGGACAGACACCTATAACAAAAAATTACCCGTCCAACATATCAATGACTGAGGCATTATAAACCTTCAGTGAATGTTGATTTCTTTGTTTTGTGTGTGTGTGTTTTGTTAGTTTGTTTGTTGTTGTTGTTGTTGTTTGGTGGTACTGGGGTTCCTGGAAGCCCTTCTACCTCTGGGCTACACTCACAGACCTATTTTATTTTTGGAAACAGGGTCTCTTAAGCCAGCGCGGCTGGCTTCAAACCTGCGCGATCCTCCTGTCTCTGCCTCTCAAACACGGGGATTACAATGTGTGCCACCACGCCTGGCCAGTGAATGTTGATTTCTATTCATATATTAATTGTGGGGAAAAAACTGAATAGAATTTTTCTCATTAGTGGCCACATCTGAAGGCTTGTTTTGCAAAATGTTAAAAATGTTCTGCTGTTTGAAAAAGACTGGTGTAATTTGGAGACAGAAAAAGAAGGAAATACTGTTCAGAAATTCTAACACAAATAAAACTTTTACAAATCAAAGCAAAAGAAAAAAGAAAAAAATTAGAGACTTCTTGGTTGTTCCTTTGGTAAAGCTCTGGGCTGGGACAGACTCTGGTTTTAATAAACTGTGCTCTACAAGCTAACCTAACCTTTGAGGGAAATTCTCAAGTGATTTGGGTTTACATTTATAAATATATTTTTACATTTTCCCTATCTGTGATGTATTTTTAAAAAAAAAAAAGTAGAATTCAGCAAACCTAATGGTTAAGTTTATTGATTCTTACATGGAATTTCTTGACTAAAAATAAAACTACAATACCATAAACAAACTCTGTGTCAGCATAGTACAGCCTTACCTGAAATATCTTAGAATCTCTGGTTGCACCAGGAACTGACTTTACTAATCAGCTGTTGCAGGAGAGGAGAATAAAATTAGGGGCTGAGGAAATGTTTAAACACTGTAGGTCCCATGTGTAAGGAATTATGTATTAGGTTAATGACCTCTTCAGCCTGAGCCTCCAGCAGAGCAATTTTGTCCTGTAAAAGCAGGCCTGTAGTATGTGGGCAGGAGAGCTTGCCTTCAATCCCTTGCACTGAGATCGGAAAAGGAAAACTAGGACCCAAAAAGGATGGAAGGACTGAGTAGGCAACCAAAAGGATATTGGCTTACCTGCTACCTTGAGAGTTACCCTGGGCTGGCAAGGATGGTCGAGGTTGATGAATCTAGGAGCCGTCAGTCTTTGGCCAAGCCAAGTAGGGACAGTGGCAGGGCCTGGTCTGGAAGGGTTATCCCCCTGTGTTGAGGCACCTGGGGCTCACGCTTTTCTAAGGGCACTTTCCAGTGGCCCTCCTGGCCGCACACCAGACATGGTATGATTGGTGGGCATAGCCTTGCCCCACTTGAGACAGGTGGTGTTCCAGAGGGTTGAGCCGCCACCGCCAGCCTCAGGGCTACTACCAGGGCTCAAGCCTGCAAATCTGTCTTCTGGCAAAGTTGGAATTAAAGACTTTAAATGCCATGTTCACCAAATCCCAGATAGGGATTTGAGGACCATCCTCAGCCTTTCTTAATTTTTTTCTGAATATCAGGGGCTGATTGCCCAATGAAATGAGTTGCCAATACCACAAATCCTGCCTCAGTAGATGAATCTAAGCAGATAGAGAGGGTAAAAGCCTCCTGCAGCCGATTAAGAAAAACGGCTGGGTTTTCATCTGGACCTTGGGTAATTTCCTTCAATTTATCATAATTAACTGCTTTATGGGAAGCAGCCTGCATGCCATCAAGAAGGCATAGTATCATATGGTCTCTCATTTTTATTCCCCTTCCCCTACCTTTAGGGGCTGGCTGATAATCCCAGTGGGGATCCTCAGAAGGAACTGCAGCTGCTCCTGTAGGGAGCACTGGGTTGGTTAAATGAGCCTGGTCAGCCTGTTCCCTGGCAGCCTTTACATGACAATCATGTTCATTCGGAGTTAAGGCAGAAGTTAAAATAACATGAAGATCCTGCCATGTTATATCATATGCTTGCACGATGTGTTGGAATTCTTTAATAAAACCAGATGGATTGGCAGAAAAAGAATCCAGTTTTCTTTTAATTTGAGCAAGGTCAGGGAGGGAGAAATGAACATGGACACAGACTATGCCTTCTGCACTGGCCACCTCACGGAGCAGGGCCAAGAGAGAAGGGGGGGGGTCCCTGGAGTGGGTACAGTAACCTACAGGCAGAGGTAGGTTAGGGAGAGGTAAGTGTTGGTCCCTTAAAGGAGGATGGCGTTGGGGGGAGAAGAGCGGGTTAGAGTGGGAGGCTGTCCTGGGATAGGATGGTGGCCGGGGTGGTGAGGAGAGATGCTGTGGATCAGGGTCCTCAGAAAGTGGTGCCTGCAACCCAGCCAGGTCAGATGCTGGCATCCACGTGTCACCACAAAATGGCGACTGTGCCTGTGACTCAGCAAAATTGCAGGCTGGCTCAGGCGACTGCAAGTTAGCCTGTGACTCAGCAAGGCCACTAGGTGGCATCTGTATGCTGCCACATGGCGACCAAGATGGTGACTGCGGCTGGTGGGAATCCCTAGCCAGCATGACTCGGATGGTAGAGCAGGGGTTGCAGGGAAGGGAAAGGCAGGAATGCATACAAAAGAAAGCCTGTACATAAAGAACTTCCCACCATTTATCAGACCGCTTACAAAAGTTGCTGAGATCAGTCAAGATTTGAAAATCTAGACTGCCACTCACAGGCCATTGTGACCCATTAGCTAACTCGTAATTAGGCCCTTGTGCAATAAGAGGTTAAGCGTTCTGGACATAATTCTCCTGCTAAACCCAGAGTCTGGAGATTAGCGAGAAGACAACCTAGGGGGCTCTGGGAATCTATTTTGGAGGTTTGGCTTCCCATAGTTGGTCCACGGGTGAGAACGAAAAAGAGGAAACAGGCGTCCCTGATAATCCTGTTCAACATCCAGGAACAGGGGTCCTCGACCTGAAGAGCCCAGTCGTCACCGGGGTCTAATGGACGAGTGGACCAGAGAATAATGGGTCACCAAGCACTTGGATTTGGGTCCCAGTGGACCAGTAGCAGATCCAAGTCTGGAGAGGCAAAAAGCCAGAACTCTCTGACCAGGGAAGGGGAGGGAGCTTACTCTGTTTGAAAGACCTCTGTGGAATGCAGAAGCACAGAGCGGATCGGTGGCAGGGACCAGAGTGCAGAGCCTGAGCAGCGGTGGGCAGCAAGAGCAGCCACAGTGACCAGCACACGAAGGGCTCGGGCAACCGCGGGGCACGCGACAGTCAGAGGGCCCAAGCAGTAGATGACCACGGGTGGCTGTGGCGGTGCTGGTAGTGACGGCAGCAGCTGCACACCGCCCAGCGAGCCTGGCGTGGAGCAGGCAGAGGTGCCTGTGATGGGCAGCACTAGTGTACCAGTATTGGGAATGGCCTAGGAAGATTTGAGAAAGCTCTGATTATTAATATATTTTTAAAAAATAATTGTGTCAAAATGGTGGCAGACCTGGAGAGAGAAAGGCTTGGCTTTGGTCAGGAAGCAACTATTGAAACTTAAATTGACTTAGCTAAATGTAATTAGCAAGTCAATAGGAGAGGAGAACTAGGCCTTTCTTTATCTAAAGACAGATCTACATGATTAGATAAGCTAGCTAGGATGAGAGGAGGGGTCGACCTTCATGAAAGGAGACACCTTGCCACACCTTGCTAGGGGAGGTACATTACAGGGATGTTCACTACGTCAGAATCACATAGACAAGGTGGAGGTCATGGGTAAGTCTGGTCCACGTGCTGTATCTTGGGGGTGGTGAATTGGCCCGGACCACCCTTCCCCCATGCCATTCTGGCATGGGGCTGTAACTATTTTCTGTATTTCTTTTTAATGAACTTCTTTAAATCTTCAGCAACTGTCCAAGCTATGTATATTTATCCTTAGCTCAAGACAAGTACCCGCAGTTTTTTTTCTCTGTTTTGGTCATTTGGGGTTTTATTATGGTATGAGGGATATTGTGTCTGGGACCCTAACAGGGGTCCCCGGGAACAGTTTCCCCACAACCATATTCTCCCCAATCCATAACAGCTAGCAGCCAAGCGGCTGGTGACTAGGCAGGCAGAGGTGCCTGCTGTTGCCTGGAGCAGAGGTTCCAGCAGTGGGTCAAGCACTGAGCCGGAGCGAGGCAGCAGCCCTAGCGGCTGTGGGGCTGCACATCACCCAGAGAGCACAGCATGGGACCTCAAGGGCAATTGGCTGGTGGGTCTGAGAGTCCGGGGCTCAAAAAAAAAAAAAAAAAAAGAGAAAAAAGGAAAAAAACCACAAAAATTCTCTGAGTTTCATGCACCAAATGTAACATTGAAATTGAGCTGGGGTGTCGTGAAGGAGGTAAATACCAACCAGGTTATTTAAAACTGCTGCTTTAATCAAACCCAGCCCCTCGTGAATGATATCTTAGTATCATGGAGGAAGGAACCAATGAACCACGCAGTCTGCAGAGTCACCCAAAGAAGTAGAAGTACCAATGTTTTAAGTGGGGTTGGGGGGTTGGGGCTCTCTGTAATCTTGCAACCTCTGGAGTCTGCCCCGCGATGCTTGGGGTCTTGCAGCATCTCTGCTCTGGCTTCCTGGGTTCTGCTTCCTGTCCCTGCTGCGGGGTCACATGGTGGAAGGGAGGGACCCAACCTATCATCAGCAACAGCTATTGCAGCACAAATAAACACTGTATCAGTTTCATGTCAACACTTCTTTTAAAAAAAAAAGCTGATCTCTTCAGGAAATATCTTCCTCTCCCTCTGGTAATGTGGCTGAACTTTGTTTGGAAAGCTGCAAGGGAAGAGGTTTTATGAGAGGTTTGGGGCAGACTGCCTAGAGTAACTTACCCCCTTGGAGATTAATGGGATCCCGGATTGTGGCTCGTGGCTATGATGCAAGTCTGAGCATGCAGGGAGATTATGCTTAGCCATGGCCTTGCCGGGTGCAATGACGAAACTACACTTGGGGAAATTTGAGAAATAATTTTGTGAAATATAATTTTAGCTAAGGTCTTTTTTTATCTAGCTAAGGACCTCTTTATATGAGCCTTAGCGGTAACAATATTAATTTATTTTGCTTGCTTTTGGCACTATGATAAAGAACAAATGACACGGGCATTCAATAGCTTTATGTAGTTTTTAAGTACTTATATTGCTAGGTATTCAGCCAGGTACCATAAGTAATCTGAAATTTAAAAAGACTTTCCAGTAGATATTTATTAAATTACTGTTTAAAGAAGACCCAGTCAAGTAAGAGGAGCTACAGTATTAATAGAAATAACCAATTTTTAAAAAAAGAAAAAAGAAATAACCATAGTAGAAGGTAGAAAGTGACACACAATGCAAGGGAAGTCAGGCGGCAAAGATTATTTTCAGCTGGAACTGGGATAGATCAAAGAAGGCTTTGTGAAGGAAAGGACATTTAAGTTGGGTCCTAAAGAATGGATTAGAAATTTGATAGCAAATGATCCAACGGAGGACATTTTAGAGGTAAAGTGATGGCCAAAGTGTAGTGATGGGTTTGGAGGGAAGGGAAACGTGTGTGTGTGTGTGTGTGTGTGTGTGTGTGTGTGTGTGTGTGTAAAGTAGGAAAGTAGTGAACAACAATTTTGAAAAGATGGACAATACCAAGGAAAGTTCTAAAATGCTAATCTATTCTTTTTACTTTTTAAACAATTAACAACTACTTTTTTTTTTTAGTACTGGGGATGGAACCCAGGGGCCTTCTTTATTCTTTCTTTCTTTCTTTCTTTCTTTCTTTCTTTCTTTCTTTCTTTCTTTTGGTGGTACTGGGGTTCCTGGAAGCCCTTCTACCTCCGGGCTACACTCCCAGACCTATTTTATATTTTTATTTAGAAACAGGGTCTCCTAAGCCAGCACACGTGGCTGGCTTCGAACCTGTGCGATCCTCCTGTCTCCGCCTCCCAAGCGCAGGGATTACAAGCGTGCGCCACCACGCCCGGCTATTTTTAAATTTTGAAACATGGTTTCACTGAGTTGCAAAGGGCCTCACTAAGTAGCTGAGGCTGTCCTTGAACCCAGATCCTCCTGTCTCAACCTCCCAAATGCTGGTACTACAAGTGTGCACCACCACACCCGTCTAACAACTACTTATTAATCTGGCTACCATGTGCTAAGAATAGACCTAACTCTTTACATATATAGAATGAAACACAGTCTATATGTATATAGGGCATAAAATAAAGTTCCCCCAAATATAAATTTTCTCTGCCATAGTTTGCTTTAAAAAATGTTCTGGTTTCCTAAAAATGTTCTGGTTTCCTAAAAATGTTTATTTATGCATATATATGTGTGTATATATACATATAATATATATACATATATATAATAAATAAATATAACTTATTTACTTACTTATTTGCAGTGCTGGGGGCAAGGACTGAGCCCACAGATTTGTGCATGCCAGACAAGTACTCTACCACTGAGCTACACAGTCTTGCCTGGACTTTTGACCCACAACACTATGTAATAATTAATGAGTGTGATTTTAAACTGCTAACTTTGTGAGAATTTGTTATGCAGCAAAAGAAAACTAACACAGGGTTCATTTCTACTAGAGCTTCACCCCCTTCTCCATACTTAGCCCAAGTCTGTTGGTTACAAATTATAAGCCATTCTTCTCAGAGAAAAGTAACTTGCTTAACAAATCTCATGTTCATTTTCAATAGAAATGGGGTTTGGGCATATTTTTACAATAGTACACCTTAGAAGGTGCACTCAGATTTCTAAATCCCCTCTTTTTTTGCGGGGGTGGTACTGGAGGTGGAACCCAGGGGCTTTCTACCTCCAGGCTATACTCCCAGACCTATTTTATATTTTATTTGGAAACAGGGTTTCGCTAAGAGCCTCACTAAGTAGCTGAGGCTGGCTTCGAACCTGTGCGATCCTCCTGTCTCAGCCTCCCAAGTGCGGGGATTACAAATGTATACGTCACCACACCTGGCTTATCCCCTCTCTTTTTTCCTTTGTTTTAAAAAGTTAGGATTTATCTTAGACATAAGAAAAAAATCAAGGAATAGTATGACAACACTCTTGTACCCATTGTCTCAGTCAAGAAATAAAGTATTCCTGACACATAAAACCCATGTGCTCTGCACAAATTCTATTCTCCTCACTCTTTTCTTTTTTGGGGGAGTACTGGGGATTGAACCCCGGGGCATTCTATGTCCAAGCTACACCCCCAGCCCAACTTTTTATTTTTTATTTTGATGGTAATTGAGTCCAACTAGTACAAGGAAATAACCACTGAACTAAAGCTGACCCTATTCTTTATTTTGAAACAGGGTCTCACTAAGTTGCAGAGGACCTCACTAAGTAGCTGAAGCTGGCCAAGAACCTGCGATCTTCCTGTCTCAGCCTCCCAAGTACTGGGATTACAAGTATGTGCTACCATGCCCATGTCCAGCTTTCTTCTCACTCATTCACTAGAGGTAATCACTGTCTTGAATCTGATGTTTCTCATACCAAGTGTGTTTTTATACTGTCTTTCTGTATCCATAAATAATAAATAATAAATTACTCAATATTGGTTCATATCTTTTTTAAACTTCATATAAATAACACCATGGTATCTAATCTAACACCCTCTACAAACTAATCTCTCTAATCAGTCCTCTCTCTCCTCTCTCTCTCTCTCTCTCTCTCTCTCTCTCTCTCTCTCTCTCTCTCTCTCTCTCACTTTCCTGAATGCTGGGCTGTCCCTCTACCCAGGAATTAATTTATAAGGACGTTGGAAGGAATGACACATAGGCACAAATGGACATGACAAGAAATAAAGGCTATTACTCACACAATAAAGGGCAAAAAGCTTACCCATAGAGAATGGTTCAGGTTCAGACAAGGATGAAGCAAGAACAAAGCCAAGAGAATGGACTGGGGTGGAGCCAGGGTGGAGTTCTTTTGCACAGGTGGGCGTTTGTACAGTTTGGACTTGCCATGGGGCCCAAAGGATGAACGGTGCATACTGACCCCTCCTATCTAGGTAGACACAAAGTGCTGCTGGTAAAATATAAAAAATAGAGTTAGCCTCTTTATTATAGCCATATTAGTACATATACTTCTTGTTAGTCAGCTTTTCATTTCTGTGACTGCAATATCTGACAATAGAGGAGGGAAGGTTTATTTGAGCATATTCAGAAGATTTAATCCATGACTAGCTGGCTCCAAGGCAGAAACATCATGGTGAAAGAAAGCTGCTCAGCTCATGGCAACTGTGAGGCGGGAGGAGGAGACAGCAGAAAGAAGAAGGGGCTGGAGAGATGATAAGCCCTTACAGGGTGTTTACCTGTGACCTACCTTTGACAGCTAGGTCCCTCCTCCCAGTAGTCCATCCAATGGATTAATCCACTCCAAGGTCAGAGCCTCACTTATTATTCAGTCATTGCCTAAAAGCCCTTCCTCTGAACCTTGCTACCTTGGGGACCATGCTTTCCACATGAGTCTTTTAGGGCACATTTCAGATCCAAACCATGACACCTCTAGTTAGCTCACTTTTACTTTTACAATATTCTATTTCGTGATCATTAGTTCCTCTATTAATGAACATTTAAGTTATTTCCAATTCTTAGTTATCACAAACAGTGCAGCATAAAACATTCTTGTACACAACTCCAAGTTCATAAGTGAGAACTTCTCAGCACATTTTATTTATTTATTTATTTTTTTAATTTTATTTTATTGGTGCACTGTATTCATACATCATAGTGGGATACAAACATTTGTAGACATACATGCACACATCGCCCAGTCAGCCCCCACCCGATCCCCACCCCATTCTCTCCCCATCCCTCCTTCCCAGGCTTGGCTTAGTGGTTGACATCTAGTATTATAGCAATTTATCCAAAATTAAAAATGATAATCTCACATAACAGTTTCATTTGTCTGATACCAAGCGTTTGATGATTTAAAGATAGCATTTCAATATTTCTTTTTGCTTTCTTTCTTACTAGAGCATATTTTTTTCTGGTTTTTTTAGGTGAAACTATCATATATTTATATATTTATTTTTCAGAAAAAAATCTATCCTAATATGAAATATGAATTCTAGATACCCAAAACGATCTTGAAAAAGAACAAAGCTAGCAGATATATATTTTCTGATTTCAAACCATATAAAGCTACAATAATTGAAACAGTGTAGTACTGTTCTAAAGGCAGATATATAGACCATTGGAGTTAAATACAAGCCTAGAGCTAAATTCTTCCCTATATTGTCAAGTTATTTTTGACAAGGTTTCCACGAACATTTGGTGGTGGAAATAATAATCTTTTAACTAAATATTGTTGAAAAATAATAATTACATGGAAAAGAATAAAATTGGATCCTTTACCTAATCCCATATACAAGTATTAACTCAAAATAGATAAAAGACCTAAATATAAATCTTAAGACTATAAACTTTTAGGAGAAAATCTGGGTCATAAAACCTCACAACATTGAAATTGGCAGTGATTTCTTGGATATGATTTCAATGGCACAGGCAACAGAAGAATATACAAACTCCCTAAAAAATAAAAGAAAATATTGTATATCCAAAGACAATGTAAACAGAGTTAAAAGTTACTAATAGAATTGGATAAAATATTTCCAAATGCTATATCTGAAGGTATATTAATATTCCAACTAGAAATCCTAAAAATTAACAACAATAAAGGCAAACAATACAACTTAGAGATAGGTAAAAGACTAACATAAATAATGAATCTCCACAGATAACCAATCTTAGTTGTCTGTTGGATGGAAACTCTTGTTTCTCTGGTTCTGGTGAGTGTTACCTATTTCTTCTTTGTAGTTAATCTCTTTGAGTATTTTCTCTAGCGCTGGTTTTGAAGACATAAATTCCTTCAGTTTCTGTTTGTCATGGAAGCTTCTTATTTCTCCATCTAATTTGATAGAAAGTTTTGCTGGATAGGAAATTTTTGGCTGGAAGTTGTTTTCTTTCAGAGTTTGGAATATGTTACTCCAAGCCCTTCTGGCTCTCATGACTTGGTTTGGGAAGTCTGGAGTGATTCTAATTGGTTTGCCTCTGAATGTCACTTGGCCCTTTGTTTTTGTTGCCTTTAAGATTCTCTGCTTGGCTTCCACATTGGTCATTTTGACAATTATATGGCGTGGGGATCCTCTTCTCGGATCCTGTCTAAAGGGAGTTCTATAAGTTTCCTGGATCTGTGTATCAACCTCTTGCTCTAAATTTGGAAAATTTTCTGCTATTACTTCCTTGAAGAGATTGTTGATCCCTTTGGTATCACTTTCTTTTCCCTCCTCTATTCCAATTATTCTTAGGTTAGCTCTCTTAAGATGGGCCCATATTTCTTCAATGTCAGATTCCTGCTGTTGGATATTTTTTTCTAGATTAGAAACTATGCATTCATTTTTGGATTGCTCATCTTCTAAGAGCGAGATTCTGTTCCCCATGTGGTCTAATCGGTTGTTTGTGCTTTGAATTGAGGCCTTTACTTCATTAATTGCATCCTTTATCTCTTTTTGGCTCTCTCTGAGTTCTTTTCGAAGCACCTCTATTATTTCTACAGTTATTTTCCTGATTTGATCTTCTAGAAATCTCTGATTTTCTGTTTTATCAGGTTCTGATGTTGTGGGGTTGTGCACATTCATTACTCCAGTGTTATTTCTCTTTCCCATGATTTCAGAGGTTTGTGCCTTCTCTGGGTTCTTCCCTTGGGTCACTATGGCTTCACTTAAGGTGTTCTGGATCTCGAGTCTGTATTATCTCAGACCCCACTACTCCTTTACTGGGTTGTATCACAGAGTCTCCGACCCAGGGAGTCGATAGAGGCTGCTTTAAACTATGGGGGGTGCCAGGTTGCACGTTCTCCTATGGTGTGATATCTCTGCCACCACCACTCCCTCACTGGGTCAAGTCCCAGGAGGCCCAATACTGCGATTTCTCCTCTGTGGCCCGCAATTTGACTCACTGTTCTTGAGTACGCAGATGTAGCTGTACTGGACTCGGTGAATTCACTGCTGCTGCCGCCGCCGGTGGCAATATGGCGCCTCTGCCACGCCCTCGGCCATGAGGCTGGCGTATTTTTTCTTCTCTGGTTTTGATTTCCACTCTGAATCCCTGCAGCGTGTGCTGAGCTCAGCCACTGGGAGCTTTAAATGCTGTCTGCGCCGAAAGATCCCGCCTGGCTGTTCTGCAGCGGCTCACCTGGCTTGCTGTAGCCGTCTGCTGAGTTCGCCGCTGCCGCCGGCAGTATGGCGCTGCTGCCGCGTCCTCGGGCGCGTGTGTCTCCTCTGTGGCCCTGAGCTCTGTTCTCAGTCCGCTTTCTCTCTGGAGCCTGGTGGTTTTTTTTGTTTTTCTGGTGATGGTGTTTTCTGGCTATGAAAGGCGCTCTTTTTGTGGTAATGGAGATTGGTTGTTAGCGGGACTCTTAAGCCCCGCTTTTCTCGGTGGCCATCTTCCCGGAAGTCTCCTCTTATTTATTTATTTTTGCAGTACTGGGGTGGAACCCAGGGGCATTCTACCTCCAAGCTACATCCCCATCCCTATTTTTTATTCTTTATTTTTTTGAAACAGAGTCTCACTGAGTTGCAAAGAGCCTCACTAAGTACAATATACACCATTCATCCTTTGGGTCCCATGGCAAGTCCAAGCTGTCCCCGAACCACCATCCTCCTCTGATCTCCGCCTCCCCAGTGCTGGGATTACAAGCGTGCACCACCATGCCCAGCCATTCAGTGCATATTCTTAAAAATAGAATTGCTAATCATAGGGGATGCATATTTTTAACTTCACCAGATTTTTTCAATTGCTCTCCAAAGTGACTTTCCCAAGCTGGGTTTGTTGGCGCACACTTGTAATCCTAGTACTTGTGAAGCTGAGACAAGAGGATCACAGGTTCTTGGTCAGCCTCAGCTACTTAGTAAAGCACTCTGCAACTTAGTGAGACCTTGTTTCAAAAAAAATTTAAAATAAAATAGGACTGGAGGTGTAGCTTGGAGGTAGAATGTCCCTGGGTTCCATCTCCAGTACTGAAAAAAAATGAAAACAACACAACAACAACAACAACAACAACAACAACAACAAAAGTGACTTTCCTACATATGATACGAAAGTCTAACTGCATATAATAGTTCCTGTTTGTTCACATCCTTTCTAATATTGGTATGGTCAGACATTTTAAGTTTTTCCAATCCATTGCATATGATAAATTTTTTTATCTTTAATTTGCATTTTTAACTACCAGTCTTTCTTTTTCTATATTTATTATTTATTCAAGTTTTTTCTTCCATAACGATATCCAACCCTGCATTTTGATCTTTTTTCTATTTGGTGTTTTTTTTTGGGGGGGTTGGAGGTTTTTTTGTTTGTTTGTTTTATTTTTTGTTTTGTTTTGTTTTTGCAGTACTGGGGATAAAACCCAGAGACATTCTACCTCTGATTTTGAAACAGAGTCCACTGAGTTACAAAGGGCCTCACTAAGTAGCATAGGCTATCAACGAACCGCGATCCTCCTGTCTCAGCCTTCCGAATGCTGGGTTTACAAGCATGCACCACACACTCGGCTTGTTTTTTGCTTTTGTTGCTGTTGTTTTACAGGGGGTTGAACCCAGAGGCATTCTACCTCTGAACTATACTCCCAGCCCTTCTTATTTTTTGTTTTGAAAAAGGATCTTGCTAGGTTCCTGATAATCTTACTATGTTGCTGAGGCTGTCCTCAAACCTATGATCCTCTTTTCTCAGCCTACCAACTATTCGATTAAAGGCATGCACCATCACATATGGCTTTTATTAGTGCATTATAGTCTCACATAACGTAAATCATGTTGACACTGGCATACATGCACACAGTACTTGTGCTCCCCCACCTCCCCATTTTCCTCCCTCCCAATACAAGTGCCCAGAGGACAACGGTCTATTCACATGTATGCACATAGTTGATGAAAGCATTTCCATTAATGAACCTCAGTCTTCCTCCTCCCCTGCCCTTCCTCCCTGGCTCCACTGAGGTTTCTCCTCCATTATCTGGAGTTCCTCTGGTATCCCAGATACTCCCCTAGCTCACGCATCTTAGAGAAAACATATGTCACTTCACTTTCCATCCTTGTTTAATCTCACTTAACATAATGTTCTCCGAGTCCTTCCATATTCCTACAAATGATGTAATTTTGTTCTTCATTATTGCTGAGTAGAATTCCATTTTTTTGTGAACTGTAGGACTAGTTTTATATGTCCTAAATGCTAATCCTTTATCAATATATAACTGTAAATAGATGCTCTCAGTATAGAGTTTGTCTTCATTTAATGTATGGTATCTTTTGGTATACATAAAAAGGTTTTAAGTTTTATTCACAAAAATTTATTTGGAGGAAAGATATGAGATCGAGATTGAACTACTTTGTTCCCAGTCTGAACAATCAGCTATCCAGAATCCCATCCTCAGTCATTTGTAACCCTCCTGTGTGAACTCACTAGTGCCCACACATAAACGGATCTCTTCCTAGGCCTTCCATCAGTCCATTTGTTCTGTCCCTGTAGAGCTTTACTCTGTCTTAAATCACATTGTTCTAATTACTATAGCTTCAGGATACAAGATACATGATATCTAAAAGAATGAGTCCCTTGTTGTTCATCAAAATTATTTTGGCAATTCCTGGCCATTTGCTCATTCATATGGATTTTAGGGTAAATACATTAACCCGTGTCCAGCATGCCTGTTGGACTTGCGGATTTGGGGAGAACTGGTGTTTGTTATGGAGACTTGCCATTCATGAACATGTGTTTCTTTGTGTCTCTTTTAAAGTTCCATATTTTTCTTTATAAAAATATCTCATAATTTTAAAAATATTTATTCTAGATGTACATTTTATTGCTATTATACATGGTATCTTTAAAAATTATACTTTTGAACTGATTTTAGAGTACAACTGGTTTTTACAATCATTATTGAATCACTTAGAAATTTTAATGTAGAAAAGCATAGAAATTAAAAATAATGACAATTTTAGGATTTTCTTTCTAATCCCTATATCTATTTTTATCAAGTCTTATCCTGGGTGGAACTCCAATGGAAGGAAAAAGTTAGCAGGCATTTTCTGTCTTGCACTTGATTTGTACTTCCTCATTTTAAAGTATAATTGTAGTAATACCATTAGAATCTTGTAAACAGATGTTGTAGGAGGAAATCTGTTTAACCTATAATAAACTATCCAAGATTATTTTTTTAGGCTCAGGATCTGATTTAAGTAGATATATTTAATAACACATTACTAAAAAAATAGGCTTTCAAAATCATTTCAATATTTTCCCAAGATAAAATTTGAATGTGCTATTTATCAGAATTCATTAACTTAGGCTCTATACCTTATGGTTCTCCATAAGTGATAATAAGTCTATATTGACTCAAATTAACTGAAAAGGTTCCTCAGGACCAAAGCATAGTAAAATATTAAGGGGAAAAGGATAGTGCATTCATCTGTTTGGGCTGCCATAACAAAATCATAGACTTTGCTTTAAAAAAACAGAACTATATTCTGGAGCTTAGAAGTTCTAGATCAGGTTCAGGTTCTAGATCAGGTTCAGGTTCTGGAAGGAACTCTCTTCCTGGAAGTTGACAGCTGGTCAACTCCCAGCTATGCTTTGTCCTGACTCTTTTTGTAAGGACACTAATCCTATAGGACCAGGCCCCACCTTTATGATCTCATTTAACTTTAATTACTTCCTTACCCCAATTATAGTCACACTGGGCATTAGGACTTCAATATCGAAATTTTTTGAAGATTTTATTTTAGATTATAAGACTAAAAATGATTAGTGATTCATAACATTCAAACCAATCACTCTAATAATATTTGTTAATTGCATATGTAAGCGAACAAAGACTTAAAAGCTCAAAGAGAAAATGGATTCAAAGTGAAACACAATCCTTAGGGCAAAGAGTGCATATGCTAAATGACTTTTTATTTCTATGATGGAATCCAATTTCCTTGGACATAACTTTTTGCCTGTCTTAAAGAGATTCTTTAAGTGACATTAGAAGACATAATGTTAAACAATAAAAAGTGTTGTAATATTAAGAAACAGTAAAGAATAGTGATGACGTATCTACAGTTGCAATTATACACTTATTTGGACACAACTGAAAGATATTGGGGAGAACCTCTATCCATATTCATTTCCCACACTCACATAAAAAGGCATAATCTTGCCTTTTCAATCTATTTATGTAAGTTTTCACAACTGTCCAATCAGCAATAATACTTCAAATTTTCAGAATTCATTTATCTTCCATTTCATTCACATTTAAATTCACCAAAATTTTCTCTATCTATACCATTTTGGGGATTGAGCCCAAGAGGATTTTACCAATGAGCTATACCACAACTCTTTTTTATTTTTTACTTTGAGATAGGATCTTGCTAAGTCACCAGGCTGGCCTTGAACTTGTGACCCTGCTGCCTCAGATACCTGAGTAGCTGAGATTTTAGTTCTGTGCAGCAGTACTTGGCAAAATTTTATTAGATAGATAGATAGATAGATAGATGATAGAGAGAGAGAGAGAAAGAGGTGCTGGGGTTCCTGGAAACCCTTCTACCTCCGGGCTCCACTCCCAGACCCATTTTTTTAATATTTTTTATTTGGAAACAGGTTCTCTTAAGCCAGCAAGGCTGGCATCGAACCTACACTATCCTCCTGTCTCCGCCTTCCCAAGCGTGGGGATTACAAGCATGCGCCACCACACCTGGCTATTATTATATTTTAAAAGGGAGAAGTTGTTCTAGGAATGAAAGATTCTCCTCAAGATGGAAACAGCTATTGGAGAACTGCACCTCCTTCCATCCCCATACCAACCCAGCAAGCTCTTCAGCTACATGTGAGATTGGAGAGAGGGCCTCTTCAGCTAAAATCGGGACAGGCAGTGATGTCCTTTAATTGCTTAGTAGTAGAAGATTCGGCTGACTACAAGCATTTCCAGATTGCTTTGTTTTATCAGCATCATGACTAACTAAAAAAGCTCTTTGAATTTTAACTCAAGCGGGCAAGTTATATTTAACAGGGAGTGATGTGAATTTATGGGTAATCTTTGTGACTGGTTCCATTAGATTGTCTAAACGAAAATGACTTAGGCTCACAGAAGCCATAATTAGAGGGAGAAGACAGCAATGAGAACTTTCTTAGTCATTGTGAAGTCAGTGGTAGAACAAAAGATTGTTAGAGCAAGAAGGAACATTTGAATCCATCCAGCTCAAATGCTTATTTTACAGATGAAGAAATTGTCAACATGTTTCTTACCAGGAACATCACTGATAAGTAAGCTTGGGTTTTTTGTTGTTTTTTTTTACTGGTACTGGGGGTTGAACCTAGGGCCATTCTACTTCTGAGCTACACCCCCAGCCTTTTCTTAAAATTGGTGCATTGTAATCATACATCTTGATGAAGTTGAGGGTGCTGGAAGCATACATGCACACAGTACTTATTGAGCCCTCCCCCAGTTCCCACCTCTCCCTCCCCAATTTCCCATCCTCAACACATTGATTAGCTTTGAAAAGTTTGTGTATGTACATCCTGACCATTGAGGTGTTCTCCCCTTCAAGCCTTTTCCCCCCTCCCATCTCCCTCTGTTAGGGAGGGAATATTCTTGCTGATTGGACAAGAAACCTCCTTCACTCCACTTAGATTTCTTTTAATTTTTCTAGAGAACCTCCTGTGTCCTAATTTCTCCCCAGCATCCACACATGAGAGGGAACATCTGACTCTTTACTTTTTGTGACTGACTAATCTCACTTAGCATGATATTCTCCAGTTTCATCCATTTCCCTGCAAATGACATAATTTTGTTCTTCTTTATGACTTAGTAGAATTCCATTGTGTATAAGTCCCATAATTTTGTAATCTATCCATATGTTTCTCAGCTGTTTTCATAGTTTGGCAATTATGAATTGTGCAGCTATCGACCTAGATACACATGCATAGTGCAGTTTCAGTTCTTTAGGGTAGATACAGAGGAGCATTATAGTTGGGTCAAATGGTAGGTTCATTCTCATTCTTCTGAAGAGCCTCCATAGTGTTTTCCAAAGTGGTTGCACTAATTTGCAATCCCACCAACAGTGTATCAGAGTTCTACTTCTCCACAAATTCACCAGCATTTATTATTGTTTCTGTTTTTAATGATTGCCATTCTAACTGGGGTTAGGTGAAATTTCAAGGTTGTTTTAATTTTCGTCTCTCTGATTGCTAATAATGTTGAACATTTTTAATATATTTATTGGTTATTTATATTACTTATTTTATAAAGTGTCTATTGTGTTCACTTGCACATTTTTTATTTGATTATTGGATTTTTTGTCGGTGAGTTTCCTGAGTTCTTTGTATAATTTCTAGATATCTCTATCAGAGAAGTAGCTGGCAAAGATATTCTCCCATTCTGTTGACTCTCTCTTGAGGTTCTTTTTAGTTTCCTTTGCTGCACAGAAGCTCTTCAGTTTAATACAATCTCACTTATTGATCCTCATTTTAATTTCTTATGCCTTTGGGGTCTTGTTGAGGAAGGTTTTATTTGTGCCTATATGTTGGAGTGTTGGTCTTATGCTCTCTTCAAGTCACTGTAAAGTTTGATTTCCAGGTCTTTTTTTTTTTTTTTTTCAGTACTGGGGACTAAACCCAGGGGCAATCTATCTCCGGGATGCACCCCCAGCCCTATATTTTATTCTTTATTTTGAAACAGGGTCTCACTGAATTGTAAAGGGCCTCACTAAGTAGCTGAGGCTGGCTGTGACCCATGATCCTCCTGTCCAGGTCTTTGATCCATCTTGAATTGACTCTTGTACAGGGTGAGAAAGAGAGATTTACTTCCATTTTTCTGCATATGGATGGCCAGTTTTGCCAACACCATTTGTTGAAGTGGCTTTTTTTAGTGTATGATTTTGGCCCCTTTGTCAAAATCAATTGGCTGTAAGTGTGTGGATTTGTCTGAATATTCTATTCTGCTCCATTGGTCTATGTATCTGCTTTTGTGCCAATACCATGCTGTTTGTATTACTATGGCTCTGTAGTTCACTTTGAAGTCAGGTATTGTGATGCCTCTTGCATGATTCTTATTTTGGCTATTTTGGGTCTTTTGTTGTTCCAAATGAAATTAAGGATGGATTGTTCTATATCTGTGAAGAATGACCATGGTATTTTAATGGGGATTGCAATGAAGATATAGATTATTTATGGAAGGACAGCCATTTTGATAATATTTATTCTGCCTATCCAAGAGCATGGGAAAGACTTTCATCTTCTAAGATCTTCAGTTTCTTTCTTTAGTGTTTTATGATTTTCGTGTAGAGGTCTTTTACCTCCTTGGTTAGATTTATCTCTAAGTATTTTATTGTTTGGGGGATTATTGCGAATGGAAATGTTTTCTGGATTTCTTTTTCAGTGGATTCATGGTTGGCATATAGAAAAGTTTCTGATTTTTTAGATTGAATTTTTTTTTATCCAGAAACTTAGTTGAATTTGTTAATCAGTTCTAAAAGTATTTTGATTGAGTTAATTGGGTCTTATAAAACCACAGCCAACATCATATTGAATGGGGGAAAATTATGAGAATTCTCTCTCTCTCTTTTTTTTTTTTTTTTGAGGTATCAGGAATAGAACCCAGAGGCATTCTACCTCGGAGCTACACCCCCCCCAGCCCTATTTTTCATTCTTTATTTTGAAACGGGGTATCACTGCATTGCAAAGGTCCTCACTAAGTAGCTGAGCCTGTCTGTGAACCGCGATCCTCCTGTCTCAGCCTCCAAATGTGGTGATTACAAGTATGCACCACCACGCCCGGCTTGAAAATTCACTTTAAAGCCAGAAACAAGATAAGGATGCCCACTATCACCACTCCTTTTTAATATGGTACTCGAGATTCTAGCCAGAGCAATAAGGCAAGAGAAGGAAATCAAAGGAATACAAACAGGGAAAGAAGAACTAAAACCCCCAGCCTTTTTTTCGTTTTTATTTTGAAACAGGGTCTTGAAAAGTTGCTCAGGCTGTCTGGGAACCTGTGATCCTCCTGTCCCAGCCTCCCACATACTGAGATTACAGGCATGGGTCACTATGCCCAGTTTATTATTGGCATTTGAGCAGGACCATTCTTTGCAGATGTTTTAGCAGCCCTGGCACCTGGGCAGTTACTATCACATAGCACCACAGTTACTATGACAACCAAAATGCCCCCACACCATTCCCAAGATGCCTGATGGGATTAGCCTCTTCTTCCTGGGTGAAGAATCCCTAAGCCAAATTGCTCATAGACAACTAGGAAACACGCAAACACAACTGATTCACTTACAACACTTCTGTTGTGCAACCGACCAAGGCTGGGAAGTTGCAGGTTCAATCTGGTTCATCCAAAAAAGAAGTGAAGCTTTGAGTTGAACACAGGAGCCTCAGCCTCTGTACACAGTATTGACCAACATAAAACCTCACAAGAGGCTTCCACATAGGATATTCATTGCACAGGACAGTCTCAGTCCAGTTTATATAGCAAAGCAGAAAAAAGTGACAGCTATCCATGACACAGAGCTATAGGAAACGATACGGCATCTCTAAGGACTTGCTTAGTGTTTCATACAACGGTGGCCTTCACCAGAAGGAGGCAAGGAAGCCTAACACCATGTTTTGACTGCCCCCACACTTTCTCAAACTTAAAGGGGCATGAGAATCAACCAGCAATCTCTTATTTTTTTTTGGGGGGGGACTGGTGATTAACCCAGGGACATTCAACCTTCAAGCCACACCCCCAGCTCTTTTATTTTTACTTCAAAACAGGATCTCACTAAGTTGGTGAGGGTCTTACTAAGCTGCTGAGGCTGGCCTTGAACCTGCGATCTTCCAGTCTCAGCCTCCTAAGTACTGGGATTACAGATGTGTGCCACCGCTCCCAGCTGTGATCTTCTTAATACTGACTGAGTCTGTACGTCTGGAATGAAGCTGAGAGTCTGTATTTCTAATGAGCCCATAGGCTATGCTCACAAATTTCACTTTGAGCAATAAAGAGACCAGGGATCTAATCAGGAGGATGTTTGAACTGTCTTGGGGTCCTCATCAAATTATCACATACGTGGAGCTATGGCTGTGGGATGTCACAGCAATGCCTGCTGTGTGCCTGGGCTTGTTCAAGTAGACCTGCTCTGGTTTTGCCTTGTGACTTTGCCTCAGTCTCTCTCTTACCCTGGGTGACCTGGTGGCAATTTTTTTTTTCTTCCTCTGAACAGACCATTTCTTTGTCTTCAGACTGTTTCTTTGTTTCCAGAGCCCAACTTTATGTAAGATCATTTCTTATAGTCCCATGCCCTCTGGCCCTATCCCGCTGCAGCTCCTTGAATCAACTGAAACCAAAAGCAAGGCTCCTGTTGGCCATGTGAGCTGGCAGAAGCAGAGTCCATGAGCTGTCACTTGTCTTGGTGACCGAGATGACCAGAGCTATATTTCCTGCCTCTCATCTCAGAGCTCCTCCTCAGTGTTCTATGTTCTTGTTTCCCTTCTATTCATACTAATAGGTAAAACTATGTGTCACTTACAAGGAAGCCACCACCCTTTCTGCTTCAGCAAGAATGTTCTTTATGGATCAGCTTCTTGATTAAAACACAAGAACTCTCACATGTAACAAACAAGTGGCATTCTGAGAAATGTGTCCCTATAGACTTCGTTGTCAATTTTACCCCCCAATTCAGCCACTGGGAAGTAGTTGGTGGGGAGATTTTTTTTGTGTGTGTGGTACTGGGGTTCCTGGAAGCCCTTCTACCTCCGGGCTACACTCCCAGACCTATTTTTACATTTTTATTTGGAAACAGGGTCTCCTAAGTCAGCGCGCGCAGCTGGCTTCGAACCTGCGTGATCCTCCTGTCTCTGCCTCCCAAGCGCGGAGATTACCAGCGTGCGCCACCACGCCCGGCGGTGGGGAGATTTTAATATGGAGCCATGCTCTGCAGCAATCAAACAATGAGAGGTAGAGGAATGCCGTTACTACTTATATTAAACCATCTCTAGATGCTTTATTATCTTTTTCAGCCATTCCTTTTCAGCCAAAGTAGTAAGGTCCAAGGGATACCCAAGTGAATAGGAGGGCACTTTATTAGGAACATGGTATTCCTATAATGTCTATAATTTATAATGTCTGTCTCAGCTTGAATTACTCTGAAATCAGAGCCTGACACAAAGTATGTGATTATTGCTTACTTGTAATGGGACCCCATGGAACAGCAGGGCAGAATGGGAGGAGGAGTGTGTGAAGGGAGCAAAACAAAGATACATTAGCATCTTGGCCACTGGGACAGGCTATTGTATTTGATTCTGCCTGGACCATCCAAGAAGACTTATGCAGTACATCTGAAAACTCTAACTAGAGAATGGAAGAAAGGATTTATTTATCAGCTCTTATACTTCATTAGTAAAGCATGGCCTCACAGGTATCCAAGGACACAATCCAGAGAAAGAAAAGGCAACCTCAGAATGGAGAAAACATTTTCAAGTCATATATCTGGTATGGGGTGGTCATATAGATTACATAAAGAGCTCTTATAACTCAATGACAACAAAAACAAAAGCAACCAATTAAAATCTTGGAAGAATCCCATTATTATGTAAATTAGAATGCACCAATTATAAAAAAGAAAAAATGGACAAAAGACTTGAACAGAAATCTCTTCACAGAAAATGCACACATGACTAATAAGCACGTGATCAGATGTTCAGTGTTACTAATTGCGAAGGAAATGGAAATTAAAACCTGATGAGATATCACATCCCTCCTTGAGGATGGAAAATAAACTATTTCCTAGGGCTACCATCACAAAATACTCAAAATACTGAGTGGCTTAGACAACTGAAATTTATTTCCTCACAGTTCTGAAGGCTAGAGTACAAGACTGAGTGTTAGCAGGTCCCCCCTCCCCCCTCTCCTTGTACCCAGGCTGATACATATAATTGAAGACAAGGTTTTAAGAAAAAAAAAAGTGTATTGATTAGCTAGCAAATGGAGCATATAGCAGACTAACATCCAAAAACTATATCCACCCCCCAAAGGAAACAAAGGGCTTTTAAAGGGAAGTTCGGGGGCTTTCTTTTTATGATTTTTAAAAATATGATTTATTGGCCAGATGGTGACCTTGGGATAGTGTTGCTCAGATTTGCTGACATCAGTTCCCAAGTCTGCGTGTCTTGCTGACACAAATTTCTTTATTCTTATTGTCAGTGAGATGAAGGACATGATAACCTGGCCTGGGACAGAAAGAATGTTCATCTTATCTCTCCCATTGTCAAGAATCTGGAGGAGAGGAGGTAGAAAGGGAAGAAAACAGTAAGTTACCTGCTTGGCCAAAAAGCAAGGCTCATACTCAAAGCATGAAGTGGACCCCAGTTACATTTTCCCCTGTGTCAATGTCTACCTTCCATTCTTGAGGAAACGTGGTTAATTCCAACTCTAAGATGCTTCCTGCTGAAAATGGACAATGAAGAGGGGCCTTAGGATGGAAGAGTTTGCCTATTGTTGTCACTTTTCCTTCTGGACTTCTACTGGAAGAAATAGAGAAATGACTCCAATGTTGGTGGGGACCTGGAAGAAATATTCATGTATTTAGCAGTTAATATTTGACTGATTTGTTGTACATGCTGTTTTAATCTAGGGCTTTTTCTCCTGTGGCCACATTTTTCTCTCCCCACTGGGATACCATGAAGAGTCTCTCATATACTATTTTATAGGGGCTCCATTTGAACCTGCTTCTGGGAGTGACATGTATCAAGAAGAGTGCAACCAGCATCATCTTATCCCTGTGCAAACAAATCTTTGGACATAATTTAGCCACTATTTCCTTAAAGGTAAATTTCTTTCCTTCATTTCCTGTAGATTGGGTCTTCAGGATGTATGTAATTTTCATTGAATGACCAGTGTCTTGCTTACTTGTGACCAATAAAAGACAGTTCATTGTCATTCTATGGAAGAAGGGAACCTGTATCTTGGGAGCTGCTCCTGAAAGAAAACTTTAGTTATTTTTTGAAGCTTTTTCTCTTCTGGAGGTGGGGGGAATAGACCTTAACTCACCTTGAGAAGGTATCTACCAAAACAAGCAAGTACCTGAAACTTTCTGTGGTATGGAGTATCTGGGTCAAACCTACATGCCAAGCACTTAAAAGCTGTGTTTTCATAGGTTGTGTTCTTTTGGCAGTGGGCTGAATTCCAGTCTTTGGATTATTTCAGGTGCATAAAATACAATTCTAAATTACTTTTAGATAGTCTGTGTGAGACGTGGCCCTTGCAATTGGGACTTGATGAAGCTTACCAGGGCATCCTACCCACTGTGAGTATTTTCATGTAGTTGTTTTACCAAGAACCAGACCAGTGCTTTTGACAGAAGGACCAGCCCATGGGAATTCTATTTCCACTTGGCAGAGCTATCTCAGGAGTGAAACCCCATCTTTGGACTGTCTTTAATCCTCCTCAGAAAAAGGAGGTTTGTATTGGTCTAATCCAAGCTGAGGCACTAAGGTTCTGATAGATGATTTGCCAATTTTGCTGCTCCATAGGTGGCCTGAGTTTTCCTGGCTGCCTGAGTGCCAGTTCTCTGATGGCCAGGACAGTGCATGATTTCCATCTGTTTCAGTTCAGTCACAGCCTGTATCAAAGCCAATACCTCAAGGGCATGTTTAATGTCCTTGTTTTCAGCAGTTAAAGGATCCTTTATTTCCAAATATCTCCATATACTGTCACTAATTCTTATTTTGTGTCTGTGTAAATGTTTGCCTTCTTTCCAGGGTTCATACATAGTATGGGCTCAACTTTCTGGACTGATGTTCTAGGTGACAAAGCCTATTGTCCTGTGACTCTGGTGTATCAGGATATCTGTTGGCCATTGTCCATGAAGCTGTTCCCATTGGTAAAGAAGTTCCAGGTTCTGCTATAGGGTGATCGAACAAGTCCAACCTGTTTGAGTAAACAGTCTCCAAAATCTCCAGGCAGTCATGTTGTATTGGCCCATTATCATGTGTTGGCAATAGAGTAGCTAGGTTTAAGGTGGACATGGATTTAAGGTTGACCTTTGGGTTGTCTAATAAAATGGCTTGGTATCTCCTTATTTTCCAAACAGTCAGCCAATAGCCACCCTCCTAGTCAGGGACTTGGTGAGGAACAAATTCAGTAATAAGTTGCCCTATTAAAGTAAATCAGCCTCTTGTAGCAAATCACCCAAAGGCAGGGAGGTCATCCTTTGGCTGTGTACTCAATCTTAAAGCTTTAACAAACAGGCTAGTGCCCGAAATGTGTCTCTCAGTGGCTGTAAGAGCACTCTAAGGGCTGTACGTTGATTTTTATGCACATATAGTCTGGACTCACTTTTTAAGCCAGGCAGGCCTAGGTCAGGGTCTGTCATGAGACTTTAACTTCTAGAATGCAGTTTGGTATTCTGGGATCCAAGAACTCTGTTTTTATCCCCTTTAAGATTTGTTTTTTTGGGGGTGGCTATTAATCCAAAATTAGGGATCCAAATATGGCAGAATCTTGCCATTCCCAGAAACCCACATTACTGTCTCTGGTTCCTGGATTTCCTAAGACTCAAGACAGCCTGTTTCTGATCTGATATTAGACTTCATAGTCTTTGGCTAATCTGGAATCCCAAACAGGTGACTTGTTTGCAAATTTGAGCCTTTTTAAGAGACACCTTATATCTGCATGAAGCAAGGTGCTTTAATACAGCAATAGTGTTGAAAAAGCAGTGTTACTAGCCTAGGCTAGCTATAAGTAGGTCATCTACATAAGGTAAAATAATTTCTTCATCTAACTATACCTCTGCAGCTCTTTCACTAGGCTTTTAACAGAGCAGGGAAGTTTTAAAATCCCGGAGGCAGGACAATTTAGCTATAGTGTAAGGTTCCTTTGTATCAGGATCTTGTCATTTGAAAACAAACAGCATCCAAGATCTCCTTTCTACTGGGATGCAAAAAAAAACCCAAAAAGTGTCAAGTCAGCTGAGTTTAGTGGATCACCCCTGTAAAACCAGTACTTGGGGGGCTGAGACAGGAGTATTACAGGTTCAAGGACAGCCTCAACAATGTAGTGAGACTCTTAGCAACTTAGTGAGATCCTGTTTCAAAACAATAAAATAAAAAGGGCTGTGGCTTGGAGGTAGAATTCACCTGGGTTAAATGCCCAGTATCACACACAGACACACAAAATGTGTCAGTCTAGCACTGTGAATCAGCCATAATTAGTTGGCACTGAAGTTATCAGAATACAAGGATTTGGTACCTTAGGGTGGATATCCTGGAAAATATAATTTATAACCCTTAAGTCTTTCACAAATCAGTACTAATCAGTGTGAGGTGTTTTGACAAGCATTATCAGGGCACTGTAGGGGACCACAAGCCAAATCAATCCATATTTTAAAAATTTGTGTAGAAGTGGCTGAATTCCTATCAATGCCTCTCTCCTAAGTGGGTATTGTTCTTCTAGGTCAGGCCACCTTTTAAGTAAAATCTTGACCAGGGTAATAGGCCCCCCTTCCCGGGGTCTCTTGGCCCATTTGGCCTTACTTTCTCATAGATCTTTGTTGGAATGAGCTCAGGTTTCTTTTCCTGATTAGCAAGAAAAAGCTGGAACTGGCCTGTGTTTTTCCATGGAACATGCAAGTAAAGTCATTGCTTTTGAAGGGAAAAGGTTATTTGAGCATTTTATTTACATAATAAGTCTCATTCTAGGACAGGGATTAGGCAATCAGGCATGTACAAAAATAATAATAAGCTCTGCCCTGATTTTTGTTCTCCAAGTTGCTTTCAAGCGGTTAGAACAATGGTTGGGCTGCTGGTCTCAACTTGTCATTCTTACCATCACCGTGGGGTTAGCTTTGACTCCCACCATCAATTGTACCCAGGGCTCCATTTTCTTATAATAGGCACAGTGATCTTTCTCTCCTTTCTTCTTTCTTTCTTTCTTTCTTTCCTTTCTCTTTCTTTTCTCTTTCTTTCCTTCTTATTTTCTTCTTATTTTTGTGTGTCTATGTGAGGTACTAGAGGTTGAAACCAGGAACATTCTACCTCCAAGATACACCTCTAGCCTTTTTTGTTGTTTTTGTTGTTGTTGGTGTTGTTGTTTTAAAACAGGATCTTGCTAGGTTGCTGAAAGTCCTGCTAAGTTGGGGAAGCTGGTCTTGAAACTAGGATTCTTCTGTCTTAGCCTCCCATTTACTGAGATTACAGGTGTACATCACCATGACTGACTTTAGTCATGGTGATCCTTCCCTTTAGTCTTCCTCAAGGATCCCTTTACAGGGGCTGCTAGCAAAAACACATGTTGGATTTAGCTTCTGTTCCTCCTAGGATTATAGTCCCTAAAGACAATATTAACTGTGAGAGTTTCATGCCAATTTCCCCCTTCACCCACTGAGGCTTTCTCCTAAAGTCCAGGGTGCTCTACCCAATAAAAGTCATATTGATCATACAGATACTGTCAGAACTTCTGGATCTATATCTGGGTAATTCCTGCATGGCTAGTAGATTGGCTCTACAAATTTGAAACCATTTTCATAACACTTAGAAAAGTTCACAGTTCAAGAATTAGGAGGTACTTATAGGTACCAGTTCTTGCTGTTTTAAAAATCAGCCCTTTTATTGATGAGCCTCTTGCTGCCAAACAAGCAAGGCCAAGAAGCAGGTACTTGCAAATGAAAGATGACTCTGGGAGCCCCTATACCTGCTGAGACTGACAGTGGGAGGGCACAGCCCATAAGTGTCTGCTGGTGGGCAGGTGGAAGAGCACATCCAGGGTAGGCGAGGCAGAGGAGGGCTGAGTGCAGGAGGAAGGGCACCAGGGCGCCCCCTCTGCTGTGGTCTCAGATTACAGCCAGGGCCAGAGGTTGCCTGGTCCCAAACTGGGCTTCCCTAGAGGTGGCTCCTCCTTGTCCACACAGGGCCCTGCTACTTGGGCTGCAGCTGCAACAGAACTCTGGGTGGTTTAGCTTGTCCTGGAGGTCTCTGCCCTCAAGGTCCCTGTCCTCACTCACCGGAGGGCCACAACGCCAAGAAGGAGCTGTAGCTCTTGAGCTCCTGCTGCTGTTGGGGAATTGCAGCCAGGCATTTTCCCATGTACTCATGCATCCTGCCAGTCCCCACATACATTCATATCGGTGGGGTATTGCCTGAGCAGAATTGTCCTGCCCTAAAGACAGCTAGTCCCCTGCTGAATGAGGCACCTTGCCAGGACTTTGGAGGGGAGACCATACTCATTCCGGGTTATAATCTGGAGATGCTGATAGTTGGAGATCTACTGCCATCCAGTCCTTTGGGGAGGTGGGGGGGCTTGGCTAGCAGAGGGGGATGTCCACCTGAGCTAGAGACAGGATTGGAGGCAGTGCTGGACCAGTTGGCACCAGATTGAAATTGGGACACTTCCGGGAAGATGACGACCGAGAAAAGTGGGGCTTAAGAGCCCCGCTAACAACCAATCTCAATTACCACAAAATCAGCGCCTTTCATAGCCAGAAAACACCATCACCAGAGAAACAAAAAAATCACCAGGCTCCAGAGAGAAAGCGGACTGAGAACAGAGCTCAGAGCCACAGAGGAGATAACTGGCCTCACGCCCGAGGACGCGGCAGCAGCGCCATACTGCCGGCGGCAGCGGCAAATTCACTGGACGGCTACAGCAAGCCGAGGTGAGCCGCTGCGAAACAGCCAGGCGGGATTTCTCGCCGCAGGTAAAATCTAAAGCTCCCAGTGGCTGAGCTCAGCACACGCCGCAGGGATTCAGAGTGGAAATCAAAACCAAGAAGAAATATGCCTGCCTCACGGCCGAGGGCGTGGCAGCGGCGCCATATTGCCACCAGCGGCAGCAGCAGAGAATTCACCGAATCCAGTACAGCTACATTTGCGTACTCAAGAACAGTGAGTCAAATTGCGGGCCACAGAGGAGCAATCCCAGTACTGTACTCCCTGGGACTTGACCCAGGGGGGGAGGGGCGGTGGCAGAGATATCACACCATAGGAGAACATGCAACCTGGCACCCCCCACAGTCTAAAGCAGCCTCTATCGACTCTCTGGGTCGGAGACTCTGTGATACAACCCAGTAAAGGAGTAGTGGGGTCTGAGATACTACTGACTCGAGATCCAGGACACCTTAAGTGAAGTCATAGTGACCCAAGGGAAGAACCCAGAGAAGGCACAAACTTCTGAAATCATGGGAAAGAGGAATAATACTGGAGCAATGAATGCCCACAACCCTACAACATCAGAACTCAATAAAACAGAAAATCAGAGATTTCTAGAAGATCAAATCAGGAAAATAACTGTAGAAATAATAGAGGTGCTTCGAAAAGAACTCAGAGAGAGCCAAAAAGAGATAAAGGATGCAATTAATGAAGTAAAGGCCTCAATTCAAAGCACAAACAACCGATTAGTCCACATGGAGAACAGAATCTCGCTCTTAGAAGATGATCATTCCAAAAATGAATGCATAGTTTCTAATCTAGGAAAAAATATCCGACAGCAGGAATCTGATATTGAAGAAATATGGGCCCATTTTAAGAGAGCTAAACTAAGAATAATTGGAATAGAGGAGGGAAAAGAAAGTGAAACCAAAGGGATCAACAATCTCTTCAAGGAAGTAATAGCGGAAAATTTTCCAAACATAGAGCAAGAGGTTGATACACAGGTCCAGGAAACTTATAGAACTCCCTTTAGACAGGATCGGCGAAGAGGATCCCCACGCCACATAATTGTCAAAATGACCAATGTGGAAGCCAAGCAGAGAATCTTAAAGGCAACAAAAACAAAGGACCAAGTAATTCAGTGGCAAACCAATTAGAATCACTCCAGACTTCCCAAACCAAGTCATGAGAGCCAGAAGGGCTTGGAGTAACATATTCCAAACTCTGAAAGAAAACAACTTCCAGCCAAAAATTTCCTACCCAGCAAAACTTTCTATCAAATTAGATGGAGAAATAAGAAGCTTCCATGACAAACAGAAACTGAAGGAATTTTTGTCTTCAAAACCAGCACTAGAGAAAATACTCAAAGAGATTAACTACAAAGAAGAAATAGGTAACACACACCAGAACCAGAGAAACAAGAGTTTCCATCCAACAGTCAACTAAGATTGGTTATCTGTGGAGATTCATTACTTATGTTAGTCTTTTACCTATCTCTAAATGGTATTGTTTGCCTTTATTGTTGTTAATTTTTAGAATTTCTAGTTGGAATATTAATATACCTTCAGATATAGCATTTGGAAATATTTTATCCCATTCTATTAGTAACTGTTAACTCTGTTTACATTGTCTTTGGATATACAATATTTTTTTTTATTTTTTAGGGAGTTTGTATACTCTTCTGTTGCCTGTGCCATTGAAATCATATCCAAGAAATCACTGCCAATTTCAGTGTTGTGAGGTTTTATGACCCAGATTTTCTCCTAAAAGTTTATAGTCTTAAGATTTATATTTAGGTCTTTTATCTATTTTGAGTTAATATTTGTATATGGAATTAGGTAAGGGTCCAACTTTATTCTTTTCCATGTAATTATTATGTTTCAACAATATTTAGTTAAAATATTATTATTTCTACCACCAAATGTTTGTGGAAACCTTGTCAAAAATAACTTGACAATATAGGGAAGAATTTAGCTCTAGGCTTTTATTTAACTCCAATGGTTTATATATCTGCCTTTAGAATAGTACTATACTGTTTCAATTATTGTAGCTTTATATGGTTTGAAATCAGAAAATATATATCTTCTAGCTTTGTTCTTTTTCAAGATCGTTTTGGGTATCTAGAGTCCATATTCCATATTAGGATAGAGTTTTTTTCTGAAAAATAAATATATAAATATATGATAGTTTCACCTAAAAAACATAGAAAATAAAATATTCTCTGGTAAGAAAGAAAGTAAAAAGAAATATTGAAATGTTATCTTTAAGTCATCAAAAGCTTGGTATCAAACAAATGAAACTGTTATGTGAGATTATCATTTTTAATTTTAGATAAATTGCTATAATACTAGATTTCAACCACTAAGCCAAGCATGGGAGGGAGGGATGGGGAGAGTATGGGGTGGGGATTGGGTGGGGGCTGAATGGGCGATGTGTGCATGTATGTCTACAAAAGTTTGTATCCCACTATGATGTATGAATACAGTGCACCAATAAAAAAATAAATAAATAAAAATAAAAAATAAAGAAATTGGGATAGAAACTCTTTATTGAATTTAAATGAATTAAGTCAGCCAGGCATGGTGGTATACCTTCCAAACATACATCAACAAGCCTGGATTACAGCAAAATACCATCCTTTTCTTAGTTGAAATCTTATAGTTATAGCTGGACATGTGGCTCACGCCTACCTGTGTTCCCAGAAGTTGAAAGGCTGAACCAAGAGGAAAGAGGATTGCAGGTTCAAGACCAGCCTCAACAAACTTAGCAAGATTCTGTTTCAAAACAAGAATTTTGCTGGGCATGGTGGTACAAGCTTGTAATCCCAGTGTTTGGGAGGCTGAGACAGGAGGATTGTGGTTCGCGGACAGCCTCAGCTACGCAGTTCAAAATAAAGAAAAAAAATGGGACTGGGGTGCAGCTTGGAGGTAGAATGCCCCTGGGTTCCATCCCTAGTACCACACACACACACACACACACACACACACACACACACACACACTAAATAAATAAATAAATAAATAGGCCTGGGGGTATAGGGATATAACTTGGGTTCAATCTCCAGTAACACACACCACCACCACCAACAACAACAATTTGTCTGGCATGGTGGCCTGCACTTGTGATTCCAGTACTTGGCAGGCTAAGACAGGGGGATCACAGGTTTTAGGCCAGCCTCAGCAACTTAGTGAGGACCTCTGCAACTTAGTGAGACCCTATTATCAAATAAAAAATAAAATAGGGCTGGGGATGTATCCCCGAGGTAGAATGCCCCTGGGTTCCATCCCTAGTACCACAAAAACAGCCCTCATAGCCTGTGGCTCATTCAGTTGAAATTCTTCCCAAGAGATTACTGGTAGGAATTGATGCCGCACTGCCCAAGTCCTAAAGGGCAAGCACACACACACACACACACACACACACACACACACACACACACACCCCTAAGGGGAATTTCCAGAACCAAGGCTGACAAACTTGAACCAATAAAGCACAACAGAACAGGTCCACTGAAGGGGACGAGCCCCGCCACTAAAGGGGGAGAACCTCCGAGTTTCCTTAATTTCACTCATCTGTGATTCCTATGCCAGTGGTGTCACAGATGTTTCTGTGAAGGAGCGCAGATTGCCCACAAAGGGGACCAGATGTGTGGAACAGAGTCTCGGTGTGCCAACCAGGGGATTCAGCCAGACGCCCGGGTGTTAGGACTTGAGGATGTTCAGTTTCCTTCTCAACTAAACCCGAAAGGCAAAGTAAGCCCCACCTCTTGAAGGGGAGAAAACCAGAGATCCTGAAACAAAAAGGGGCCTGGGAGCTGCTGGGACTGTCCTTCAATTTCTCCCTCTTTCATGCGACGGCACCCCAGCAAAAGGGCCGCACTGGAGGCGGAATCACCTCCTCTCTCAAGTCCTGAGCTCAGTGGCCTCCTCACGCCCTCGCTCTTGCCCTCCGTGTGGAGAGTGCAGAGGGGTGGCTGGGAGAGCTGGGCCTGCCCGGGGGTCCAGAGCAGGGTTACTGTGGGGTCTGCGGAGATGTTGTCAGCTCGGTACGGAAAGCTCAGCCTTTCTTCCAGGTGCCAACCCACATAATCAAGGATATGGTTTGGGAAAAATAAAAAAGTTTTATGGCTTAGCTGGCAAAATGGGAGTACATTAGACTAATGTCCAAAAGCTATTGCTCCCCATAAGAAGAAACAAAGGGTTTTTTAGAGAGTAATTTAGAGGATGTCCTTTTATGTATGTTAAAGTTATCATTTTAAATAATTATATTTAAATACGTGCTTTGAGGCTAGAAGCAGGCATTCTGTTTGGCACCATGTTATAATCTGCTTATTTTACAGTATCTGTTCCCCTAAGAAATACTGGCAGAGATGCGAAGGCAGCACAAACTCAGCCAGCACTGAAAGAAGAGGAGGATGGTGTTTCTGAAAGTATGGAAAAGAAAAACAGAATTTTAACTCTATTAATGTTCCCAAATCTTTCTATCCTCTTAATTAATATAATCATTTATACCATAATGCCACGAAGACAGAGAGAGCCTTTGGACTCTGTGCAGTGTTATTTTAATGGGCACATAACAAACAATCAGAGATGCCTATTTCTAGGGGGGGCGTGAAGGGGAAGGTTCTGTGGTCTCCTTCCCATATTGGTACAAATCTCCCGCTATCAGGTGCGAGAGTTCTGTAAAAGGAAAAGGAGCTGAAATAGGAAAAGAAAAATGTTTTCCTATTCATAGTGAGTGTCAAGGGAAACACCATGATGATTTCAGAAGAGGCTCTGAAGGTCGTCCCTTTTGGAGAAGATAGGGGAATGATGGTCAGAATCACATCGCTGGACCTTTTTCTTCTATCAGCAGCCTCACCATTATATTTCTTGTACCTTGGTGTCTACAATGGTCTAAACCACTCCATCCATACTAGGCCATTTACTGAAAACTTATATTTTGACCTTTACATGGCCAGAAAAATGAACTGAGTTTTCATAGTTAAGAAAAAAATTAAAATAAAAAAAACAATCGCAAACAAACCTCAGATGACGAGAGTCAGCAGTGATTTTGGGGAGATGTTTACATTTTTTTCTTCAAAAATAACACTTTTCTGGTGATTTTATCTGATATTTAAAACAGAGGGCTATGGTACACTCTTATTCATCCACGTGCTATGATGTTGTCTTGTAAGTAAGCACATTATTTCACCTGACACACAATCATTTTGGATTAGAATCAGAGGGCAGGCAGCAGGCAGGGTCACGGCTGACTCCAACTTCCAATACAACAGCCATCACTAGCAGGGTGTTTGATTGTTTGTTTGTTTGACCAAGGTAGTTGTATCAGTTCTATCAAGAGAACTGCTTTTAACATTAGGAACTGGGAGCAGTCCATGGACTAAAAAAGAAAGTGTTTTCCCATGAGAAAACATGTCGGGAAAAATAAAGAATACTTTCTACCTCTTTTCAGGTTTTTGAAACGCTTATTTTAAACCAAATTTTCATTTCCATATCCAAAATAAGTTTTAAGGACCTCTGTCCTTCCATACAAAATAGTTTGGGCTGCCTATTTCTTACTGAGTTCATGGGGAGGCCCTGCCTAGGATACTCTGCTCCCAGGCTGTCAGTGAGCGAGGAGTTCGGGGTTGCCTCGCAATTTGCTAACACAGCTTTTCCTCTCAGACAGAAATGCAGGGAAACGAAATCAAGTCAGTGGAAGACAATCTTTAGAGTTTCAGGATTAAATCTGTAGTAGCTTTTGTCAAGCATGTAGATGGGTATAAATGCAGCAAGTTGTTTAAAAAACAAAAAATGTGCAATTTACTTCTCAAAAAAGTTGCTACTTGCCTTTTTAAGTTGTCAGCAGACACACATTTGATATTCTCTCACGTGTTAGACATAATGTATACACTCGAGGCTTTTTATTCTTTGTGATACATCCTGTTTTACAGTTTCACAAAACAGGAGCTAGCATTCTAATTAGATTTACTGTCTCGAGCTATAGTTCAAATAGGACTACTAGAGTTCGTTTGTTGAACACTAAAACTATAAAACAATTACTTTTTATATTAAAACGACCACGGATTTAACTTTGAAAGTCCAAATGCAGGATAATAATTTTTGTTTACTTTTTAAACCAAACTGAATTTTTTGAAAGACTATTAAAAGTGTTTAAAAGGAAAGCAAAGCTGTTTTATCTAATACTGTAAGTAGTGTCACATTCTGGGAAATTTATTAGTTTTAGAGTTAAGATATCTCCTCCCCCTTGTTCATTCTTGTTTTGAGAATCATATTTGATAGTAATAATTACACAAAACAATTAGTTTTATCAGTTTGCAGATAGGTTTAGCACAGTGCTCATCCCTTTGGGCAGATAGAGCTGTTCCTTCGCAACGGATGAATGGTTTGTAACACTGTAAGATGTTGATCTTTACAACTGTTTAATCAGTTTTCTTTTTGTACAGTATTAATAGTTTTAGTTATTTTGCTGTCCTGTTTTTATAAATCAAATGAAATTATAAAAGAAGATTCTGACAGTAGGTATTTTGTACATATGTATATACGTTGTTCAAAAAAGTAATAAATGATAAAAATAAGTAATTGTATTTATATATTTACTTATTTTGTGGCACTAGAAGTTGAACCCTATGTATTTTAACTCAGATTTACATCTGCAACCTATTTTTTTTTTATTTTGAAACAAGATTCAACTAAGTTGCTGAGACTTGATGTGTGTGTGTGTGTGTGTGTGTGTGTGTGTGTGTGTATGTGTGTGTGTATGTGTGTGTGTGTTACTTAGGATTTGAATCCAGGGGCATTTTACCTCCAAGCTACACCACCTCCGGCCCTACTTTTATTCTTTATTTTGAAACAGGGTCTCTCTACTTTATTTTGCAGAGGGCCTCACTGAGTAGCTGAGATTGGCCACAAACCTGCAATCCTGTCTTGGCCTCCAAAGTACTGGGATTACTGGGAATACAGGCATGCACCACCACATCCAGTTGATTTTTATTTTTTTGAAACAGGGTCTTGCCCCTGGATTCAATCCCCAAAGGATACAATTCTATTATCCCGGTGGCAGCCTTGGGATAGTGTTGCTCAGACTCACTGACGTCAGTACCCTAGTCTGCACATCTTGCTGACACAGAATTCTTTTTCTTTTCAGTAAGCTGTGGGACACATTAACCTGTCCTAGGAGGGAAAGAATGTTAATCTTGCCTCCCTCAACTTGGGAAAGGGAGAGGAGAGAAAAGAGGAGAGGGGGGAAAAAGATAATTTTAAAATTAGCCACCTGCTGGCGGAGCAGCAGGGTTTAAACTCAAAGCATGCTATACTTGTTCACCCGGTGCTTGCTGGTCTTCATCTGGTCTGCTTCTTGTGTGCTCAGTGTTGGTTCCTCCCGGTGCATCCAGATAGCCTCTTACAAGGACATCAGGGAGACTGGATTAGGACCCAACTTAAAAGCTTCACTTCAACTTAAATACCTCCTACAGACCCTATCTCCAAATATGGTTACATCATGAGGTACTGAGGGCTGGGAGCTCAACATATAAATTTTGAGGTAAAACAATTCTTACCATAAAAACTACTATTAAAAAAATAGAAAATAACAAGTATTAGTGAGGACGTAGAAAAATTGGAATCCTTGGGCATTGTTGGTAGGAATGTAAAATGGTAAGGCTTTTACAGAAAACAATATGGCAGAGTTTTTTGTTTGGTTGGTTGGGTTTTTATTGCGGTTGTTATTTGTTTTCAGTAAGCTGCAGGACACATTGTTTTTGTAGTACCAGGGATTGAGCCCAGAGGCATTCTAACTTTGAGTTATAGCCCCAGTCCTATTTTATTTTGAAATAGAGTCTCACTAAGTTGCTGAGGACCTGGATAATTTGCTGAGGATGGCTTCAAACCTGTTTTCTTCCTAGCTCAGCCTTCCAAGTACTGAGATTACAAGCATGTACCGCCATGCCTGGCTACAATAAGATAATTCTTTTAAAAATTAAAAATAGAATGACCATGTCATCCACAATTCTTTTTCTGGCTGTATAACCAGAATAATAGAAAACTGTCATTCTCATAGAGATATTTGTACACCCATGTTCATACCAGCATTATTCACAATAGCCAAAAAGAGGAAGCAATCCAAGTGCCATCGATATGTGAATGGATAAACAATCTGCAGTGTACACACACAATGGGACATTATTATGCCTTCCAATAAAAGGAAGAAAGTTTATGCCTGAACCTTGAGAACATTGTGTGAAATAAAATAAGCCAGTCACAAAAAGACAAAAACCATATGATTCCACTTATATAAGGTACCTAGAGCAGTGAAATTTATGGAGAAAGAAAGTAGAGTAGAGATGGCCAGGGCTGGTGGGAGGAGGAGGGAGAGTGATGGGGAGTTGTTTAATGAGTACAGGAGCATCCAGTTTTCAAGATGCCAAGCGTTCTGGAGATGAGCTACGGAACAATGTGAACTTACATAACATTACCGAGCTGTGCACTTTAAAGTGGTTAAGATGATAAACTTTGTCCTGTATATTCTATCACAATTAATAAATTTAAAAAATAGCATTGGAGGTGATAGAAGAGGGAGGCCAACAGAAAATAAATTAAGAATGAGACTAAGCAAGTGGAAAATTTTAAAGCTTTATAAAGCTGCTTTAAGTTACTGAACGGAGCAGTTTTAAGCTATAATGTTACTGACACAGACCAATATGTGACTAGTTCCTTTTTTGTACGTTTGGTATGGTTCTGGCTGCCCAGAAATATACTGCACAGGCAAAAATGAACCCTGTAAATATATATACATATATATATATATATTAAACATATATATAATTTTTAGAGTGTACTAAGGCACGTGTGTGTGTGTGTATGTGTGTGTGTGTGTGTGAGTGAGTGTGTGTGTGTGTGTATTGCTGGTGATTGGACACCCAGAGGCATTCTACCTCCAAGATACACCTTAACCCTATTTATTTTTTATTTCGAAACAAGGTCTTACTGGGCGTGATGGCACATGCTCATAATCCCAATTCTTGGGAGGCTGAGACAGGAGGATCCTATTTGAGTACAGCCTTAATAACATAGTGAGACTCTCAGTGACCTAGCAAGACCCTGTTTCAAAAGTAAAAAGTAAAAAAAGGGCTGGGGATGTAACTTGGAGGTAGCGTCCCAATCCTAATAAACTTTGCCCAGCTGTTCTTAATTGGTAATGAGAGCAGTGTGGTGACGTCAGCTTGCAAGCTACTCAAGCAGTTGAAAAATCTGGAAAGATGATTACACTGGCAAAAGCGTGGCTAAGTCACACTGTTAATACTAGAATTATGTTCCTACCATGCATGCATCTTTGACATCCACCGGAAGCCAAAGCTATTGCTGTATAAGGGAACAAGAAAGTCAGAAATACAACACCCTTCACAACTGTTCTTATACGTTCTGAATAGATTGATTATTTTCTATTTGGATTTTGCTGATTTTTACGCAAATGCATCTGCCATTTGTTATAACATCTTGAGGGCCTTCTGTAACCTTCTCCAAAGACATAAGTAAGATGGCATGTAATCCACATAATTATTCCTAATTAATTAAATTTTATAAGTAGATGTGATTAGCAATGGCTTTTCTTACTGACAGTAGTTATTGTTTTCTAACAATCACAACAAACATTAGCATTTATGAATGGTTGAAAAGCAAAAAGCTCAGAATGAAAGCAAAATTCATTTGAACGATTAAAGCTTCAGTCTTCTACACTCTGCATTGTTGCTATAGTATGCTGAGTTTTTAAAGCAAAGGGATTCTCGTTGGGGGGGGCAGTCTGGGGATGGAACCCAGGGGCATTCTACCTCCGAGCGACACTCCCAGCCCTATTTTTTATTTTTATTTATTTATTTATTTATTTTGGTGGTACTGGGGTTCCTGGAAGTCCTTCTACCTCCGGGCTACACTCCCAGACCTACTTTTACATTTTTATTGGGAAACAGGGTCTCCTAAGCCAGCGCTCACAGCTGGCTTCAAACCTGGGCCTCCTGTCTCTGCCTCCCAAGCGCGGGGATTACAAGCGTTTGCCACCACGCCCGGCTTATTCTTTATTTTGAAACAGGGTTTCACTGAGTTGCAAAGTGCCTCACTAAGTAGCTGAGGCTGGCTTCGAACCTGTGAGATCCTCCTGTCTCGGCCTCCCAAATGTATTAGTGCCAACTACACTGTTAGTAGTATCCAAGGTATCTTGCCAATTCATGATTGCTCATCAGAAAAAATATTTAATTGGATTCAGAGTCCATTCTCATCTTTATGAGAAATTTGATATTATATTTGTCAATAAAAAACAATGAAGGCCTGCGATTCTTCAAGTATAATTTCATTTTATTTTATTTTATTTTATTTTGCAGGTGTGGGGATGGAACCCAGGGACATTCGACCTCCGAGCTACACTCCCTGCCCTAGTTTTTATTCTTTAATTTGAAACAGGGTCTCACTAAATTGGGGAGGGCCTCACTAAGTAGTTGAGGCTGTCCTTGAACCACAATCTTCTAGTTTCAGCCTCCTGAATGCTGGGATTGCAAGCGTGTGCCACCACGCCTGGCAATTATAATTTCAACTATCATAATTTTTTGACTGGTTGCAAAACAGTTCTTAATTGTGTGTGTGTGTGTGTGTGTGTGTGTGTGTGTGTGGTACTGGGGGTGGAACCCAGGTGCTTTCTACCACCAGGCTATACTCCCAGACCTATTTGGGAGTGGGGGCTGGTACTGGGGTTCCTGGAAACCCTTCTACCTTCAGCCTACACTCCCAGACCTATTTTATACTTTTTATTTGCACACAGGGTCTCTTAAGCCAGCATGGCTGGCTTCAACCTGCACGATCCTCCTGTCTCCGCCTCCCAAGCATGTGGATTACAAGCGTGCACCACCATGCCCGGCTCCCAGACCTATTTTATACTTTATTTGGAAACAGGGTCTCACTACGTTGCTGAGAGCCTTACTCAGTAGCTGAGGCTGGCTTCAAAACTGTGTGATACTCTTGTCTCAGCCTCCCAAGCTGGGATTACAAGTGTGCGCCACCACACCTGGCTTCAGTTCTTAATTTTTTATCTCCCTGTAGGAACATTTCTCAACAATGGTAATGACTGAGAATTTGAATTTGCATAAGCATTTGTCATCAATTCTGATGATCACATATAATAAGAAAGTATATAAATTTTAAGCATAGAATATAAAAAGTACCCTATTACTTTCTACTTTTTGATGTAGAAATTCTATTACTCTCCAGAACAGAATATAAAGTATTATGAAGGAATTCTGTCCCCACTAAAAGATATATGTTGAATGAAGTCTTAACCCCTGCTACCTCGGGATTAGACCTTCTTTGAAAATAGGGTTATTTTAGTCAGATTTTTTTCATCACTGAAACCAAAATACCTGACAAGCACAACTCTGAGGGAGAAAGGTTCATATAGTGCCCATGATTTCAGAGCTTTCAGAGATGAGCCTATGGTCAGCTGGCTGATGGCAGCAGAATGGCTCGACATCAGGACCTTAGGGCATGGTGGAGGAGCAAAAGCTGCCCTCCACTCATGGTGGCCTGAAAGCCAAGAGAGGAATAAGAGGGTGAATGACAGATAGAGTTCTCCAGGCCATGCCCTCGGGCACCCACCCCCCCTACAACCAAGCCCTGCCTCCGAACCTGACTGCATTGGGAACATTTTAAATTCAAACCATAACGAGGTTCATTGCACATGTACTTAATTAATATGCTACTAATGTAGGGTGGACCCCTAATCCAATATGACTATGTCCTTCAAGAAAAGGGCCATATGAAGATTAAGAGACACACAGGGAGCCTATGTGGTGATGAAGGCAGATATTAAAGTCCTAAAACTGCAAGCCAAGGAGCACAAGAGATTGCCAGCCAACCTCCAGAGGCAAAGAAGAAGCATGGGAAGGTTCCCTTGCAGTGCAGAGGAAAGAAGTTTCTGCTAACGCCTTGAGGTGGGTCTTCAGGCCTCCAAAACTGGTGAGATACACCATTTGTAGTACTTTGTTATGGTAGCCCTAAGAAACAAATGCAGAAAGTAATAAAAAATTTCACTGAGCCCCATACAAACACCTCTAAATCTCTTACAAGTTGCCCACAGGGTGCCATATGAATGCTATTTTCTGTGCATATGATATGTAAAAAGTCAGGGAGTACAGTCCTCCGCCCTTTCTGAAAACAGCATTTCTAGGAGGCTTTGTTCTCTATTCTTCCCCTCCCCTCCCCTGCCCTCCCTTCTCCTCTCCTCTCCTCTCCTCTCCTCTCCTCTCCTCTCCTCTCCTCTCCTCTCCTCTCCTCTCTCCTCTCCTCTCCTCTCCTCTCCTCTCCTCTCCTCTCCTCTCCTCTCCTCTCTTCTCTCCTCAAGATCAACCCATTCCTGCTGAATAATTTTACTATTCCACTTACAACTAAATGTTGATTACTTCAGATGTGTCTCCAACTCAGATATGACTCCTAAGCACCAGACCCTAATAGGCAACTTACTTGCTAGGTAAGGTGGTCCCATAGTCATTGGGACTACAAGATCAAAATGGAATAATAAAAGGAGTTCTGAGTGTCTTGAATTTAGATTATCAAGAGGGGCTTGGAGATATATGTGTCTGGGCATTGCTTTAGGATAGAGTGCCATCCTTTTCTTCTCCTTTTAGACAGAAGTTTATTCTTAGGACCTTCCTTGAACCCATCTCCTACCAATGCAAAGACAGTATGAGCAACCAGTCTTGAGAAATGTGATCCTTTGGAGGAGCCTAAGTGCTGGCTAGGTGTCACTGTGAGAATTCAGCCACACCACAACTGAGCCAGACATGCCATGCATAGTAGCTGTCTAGCTCAAGTTGTTAAAACAAAACACTTCACTATCACTGGATACTGGTTAAAAGTGACAAGACAGGTTGTGTTTAAGCTATGAAGGTGGGGAAAGAAATGAGTGTAGAATTAAATTCAGATTTACAGAAAAAAGGCAGAGTTTTTTTTTGTTTTTTGTTTTTTTGTTTTTTTTTTTTTTAGTGGTACTGGGGATGGAACCCAGGGGCATTCTACCTCTCTGAGCTACAAGCCCATCCCTATTTCTTTATTCTTTGTTTTGAAACAGAGTTTCACTGAGTTGCAAAGGGCCTCACTAAGTAGTAGCTGAAAAAGACAGACATGTTTTCAGATCCACTGTTCTTGAATTACCTTCATAGGAACACAGAACCGCGATCCTCCCGTCTCAGCCTCTCAAATGCTGGGATTACAAGTATGTGCCACCACGCCTGGCAACACAGAAGGCTTTTGAAAAGCACCTTGGTGTGCTAACGGGGAAAAAAATGGAAGGATGTTGTTGGGGGCATCTTCAGTGTGATTAGGTTATGTGTGTCCTTGCTGGTGCTCACCAAGGTTAGGCTCCTACTCTCCCACAGACTGGGGTGAGGGTGTGCATATCTTTTTGGATGATTATATTTCAAAGTGAAGCCTTCCATGTCCTTGAGTAAGACATTCCTGGAATGTAGAAGATTAATCTCAAAGAGGAAATAAATTTACAACAGCAAGTCTTCTAAAATAAATGCTCTAAGAAAGGAAGGTCAGGGGCCTCTAGTCAGGTTTTGGCTGGACCAAACAGTAAATTCTTTTGGCAGTGTTGAGCTTTTTTTTTTTTTTTCTTTTTTTGGCAGGCATTTAAAGAGGTCTGGAGTTGTCATCCTAGGAACACAGAGTTAAGCTGATAGGAAGTACACTAGTGTTTGTTCAGTGTCTTGAGGGTTGGAAGGAGTGGAAGAAATTGCGCTTTCAGTTACAGTTTTAATGGGTCAAGGTTGCTGGTCAAGAACTTGACTCAAGTTTAGTTAAGAAGAATGTCTCTGTCAGCGACTATGGGAATCAATTTATTCATTTTTAATATGCTTTTTTATATTCTCACATCATACTGTGATTATGTTGATAGGGACATACATGCACATAGCACTTGGTGGGCTTTTCCTCAGCTCCCTCCCTTTCCCGCCTTCCCCATACAGGGGAAGACATTGACCTTGGAATTCTCACACATGTACACAAAGCCAGTGATAGTGATTCCTTCATTGATCCTCGCTCTTTCTCCTCCCCTTCCCCTAGACCACCTCCCTGGCTCCACTGAACTTTCTCCTCCATTAGGAATCAATTTAAAATTTCTTTATCACACTAGTATTCTCAAAAAAATAAAAAATGCTACTAATTTTAAATATATTTTTCATGTGTTTGGTACTAAGGATTAAACCCAGAAAATCCTACCTCTGAGCTACATCCCCTAGCCCTATTTCATTTTTATTTGAGATTAGGGTCTCACTAAGTTGCAGAGGGCCTCACTGAGTTGCTAAGGCTGGCTGTGAACTTGCAATTCTTCATTCTCAGCCTCCCAAGTACTGGGATTACAAGTGTGCACCATCATGACCGATTAATGTACTTTAAATAATTATCCATACTTACACCTTTATCAAAAGCAGGATTCAGACTAGATGAACTTGGGGTGTCTGTTATCACCAGTAGCCAAAAGGCAGAAATTAACTCTTATTAGTAAACCACAAGGCTTAGAATTTATTAGAGAAGCAAATAATGTAACTTCTGATATCTGTCTTTGGGTTGAATTTTTCATAAGCAAATAGACTCCTGATCCCACATAGCTAGATAACTTGTTTGTTTGTTTGTTTGTTTGTTTTTTGGTGGTACTGGGGTTCCTGGAAGCCCTTCTACCTCCGGGATACACTCCCATGGGCTGAGTCTCTTAAGCCAGCAAGGCTGGCTCCGAACTAGCACGATCCTCCTGTCTCTGCCTCCCAAGCACGGAGATTACAAGCCTGTGCCACCACGCCCGGCTGTTTGTTTGTTTTTGTTTGTTTTTGTTTTTGTTTTGTTTGTTTGTTTTTGTTTTTTGCAGGTCTAGGGATGGAACCTAGGGGCATTCAACCTCCGAGCTACACCTCCTCCCCTATTTTTTTTTTTTTTATTCTTTATTATGAAACCGGGTTTCACTGAGTTGCAGAGGGCCTCACTAAGTAGCTGAGGCTGTCCACGAACCGGGATCCTCAGGTCTCAGCCTCCCGAATGCTGGGATTACAAGCCTGCGCCACCACGCCCGGCTAGCTAGCTAATTTTGAAACATGCTTTGTTCTTGAAGGAAAAACAGATCAAGGAGTGAGTACTGTATACTAGATATTCTTTTAGGTAAGGAGGATACAAAATTGTGGACAAGATAAAAAGATATCTGTCTTTAGGGGGCTCACAGTCTAATAGCAGGGACAGAAAATAAGTGAGTAAACAGGTAAGATCATCTCAGATAGAACATTTTATAAAAATTTGCTATAAAATAATACAAGCAGAGGGTGTAATAGAGAGTAGTGGGTGAGAGGAATCTGCTTTAGTTGTGGAGATCAGGGAACCTCTGAGAGGAGGTGACTGGCTCAAGGCCTGAATGACCCTGTCATCTGTGATCTGGGCAGCAGGCACATGTGTGAATGTCTTTCGTGGAAATAGTTTTGTGAGTTTACATAACAGAAGGAAGTAGCTGAAGCATAGTGAATGAGCAGGGAGTGGTCTGAGATGTGGCTGGAGACAGAAAACCATGTCACGCAGAGCCTTATAGGGCAGTGATGATGAGGAGGGTAGTCATTTTCATTTCTGTGACAAAATACCTTAGAGAAACAAAAAAGGAGGAAAGGTTTATTTTGGCTCATAATTTTAAAAGTTTCAGTGGACAGCCAGCTGGCTCCACGGCTTTGAACTGTGGCAAGCAGAAAGGTGTGGTAGAGGAAAGCTGTTCAGCTCATGGCAGCCAGAAAGCATAGAGAGAGAGAGAGAAAGAGAGAGAGAGAGAGAGAGAGAGAGAGAGAGAGAGAGAGGGAGAGGGAGAGAGAGAGAAGGAAAGGAGCAGGGGAGAAGATGTACCCTTCCAGGCCATGTCCCTAGTGACCTACTTCCTCCAACTACAGTTTCCCATCTTCTCCAGTTTCCACCACCTCCCGATAAAAACATCAAATTATGAATCAGTCCCATGATGCGGCTAGAGCCTACAGTCCAAGCACCTTTTCCAAGGCTCGACTCTGAACACTGCTGCTCTGGGGACCAAGCCTTCAACACAGGAGGCTGGGGGCGTACACCAGGCCAAACCATAACCAGGAGTTTAGATTTTATTCTAAGGGCATCTGAAACTCATGAAGGATTTTAAGTAGGGAAGTGAGACCCTCAAAGTCATAGATTAAAAGAAAATCCTTTTGGTTGTGTGTAAGAGAATAATGCTAAAGGGCAAGTATGAGGAAAGCAGTTTTGAGGATTGTAGAAAATTCTGAAGAAAATGTGATGATAACTTGTGTAAGGGCGGCAGCAGGAAAGATGAAGAGAAGTGAATGGATTCAGGTTACATTTGAAAAAGAAACATAGAGAAAGGAAGAATTAAGGGGCCACTTAGATTTTTGGCTTGAGGGAAATACTGGAGGGAAATAAATATGGGAGGAGGATGAGGTAAGGTTAAAGGAGATGTCAATTAGAAACTGCATATTTGAATCTAGAATTTGGGGAAGGGTTCAAACTCAAGAGGTGTATTTGGAAGTCATTAACATATATATAATACTTAAATATGTCATCTTGTGGATTTGAAGAACACTAAAGGGACCATTTTAGCCAAATGGGAAGATGAGGTAAACACACACAGCTATTTGTTAATTTTTTTATTAATTTATTTTTTAAATTGGTGCATTGTAGTCATATATCAATCACATTGGAGTACAAGACTTGAGAGGATATACAAGCACACATCATCCAATTAGCCCTCCTCCAGCCCCCATCCCATTCCCTCCCCCTCCCTCCATCCCACGCTTCTTTGTGATTTACTTTGATACATTTGTTTATGTACCTCCTGCGTTTTAAAGAGGCTCCGCCCTCCAGTATTACATACCCTCTGATTGGTCACATTAGTTGCTTCACTATAGGGCCCTTTCTATAGCTCAACCTCTTCCTGTTGCCCTTTTCCTCCTAGTTATTGCTGATTAAGAGAAGCGTCTGATTTATATTTTCTGCGATATTTCTCTGTGCATGCTGCGTTGGAAGTACCGATCCCACTCTTGATGGTCCCAGTAGTGGCCTGGCTACTCAGTGGACTGATCCAGACCTCGCTGGCTCAAGCAGCGGCCTTGCCTCATGGGAGGCCCCAGTTCTGGTCTCGCTGGCCCCTGCACCAGTCTAACCCCTAAGCTGGCTTTGGTCCCGGCCTTGGAGGCCGCAGGAGTGAACTTGCCTCACGCCAGGCTCCGATGCTGGCCATTGGCCCCTGCACCGGCCTAACCCCTTGGCAGGATTCCAATCCCGGCCTCGGAGGCCCCAGCACCGGCCTTGCCTCACGGCAGGCTCCAATGCCGGCCTCGTTGGCCCCAGCACCGGCCTAACCCCTCGGCAGGTTCCGTTCCCGGGTTAGGAGGCCCCAGCACTGGCCATGTCTCACGGCAGGCTCCGATGCTGGCCTTGCCTCATGGCAGGCTCCGATGCCGGCCTTGCTGGCCCCAGCACCGGTCTAGCCCTTCGGCAGGCTGTTATCCTGGCCTCGGAGGCCCCAGTACCGGCCTTGCCTCACAGCAGGCTCCGATGCCGGCCTCGCTGGCCCCAGCACCAGCCTAACCCCTCGACAGGCTCTTATCCCAGCCTCGGAGGCCCCAGTACCGGCCTTGCCTCATGGCAGGCTCTGATGCCAGCCTTGCTGGCCCCAGCACCGGCCTAACCCCTCAGCAGGCTCCGGTCCCGTCCTCGGAGGCCCCAGCACTGGCCTAACCCCTCGGCAGGCTATTATCCTGGCCTCGGAGGCCCCAGTACTGGTCTTGCCTCATGGCAGGCTCTGATGCCGGCCTCGCTGGCCCCAGCACCAGCCTAACCCCTCAGCAGGTTCCGGACCCGACCTCGGAGGCCCCAGCACAAGCCTTGCCTCATGGCAGGCTCCAATGCCGGCCTCGCTGGCCCCAGCATCGGCCTAACCCCTCGGCAGGTTCCAATCCCGGCCACGGAGGCCTCAGTAGTGGCCTTGCCTCACAGTAAGCTCCGATGTCAGCCACTGGCCCTGGCGCCCGCCTAACCCCTCAGCAGGTTCCGATCACTGTCTCTGTGGTTATTATTTCAAAGGTTCCAGGTGTAATGTATCAGATCTTTGCCTCCCCTGAGTATTGGCCACTGGCATTGCCACTGCCTCCACCGTTTCAAATCCTTCCCAGGCTCTTTTTCCACTCTGAATGTTGTCCAGTGTTCCTAAGCATGCGTGATGGTAGCATTCGACATTTGGTGTAATTTCTCCAAAAAAATAAAGTTGGTAAGATCCGGTTTCTGCTTCTCCTGAATACAAGTATCCACCACCATCGCGGAGAACTCTTTCAACACCGCATTTCTCCTTGGTCTCCGCTAAACTCTCTCCTTACAGGTGATGTCTGAGATTCTTTACAATATAGAGAAATAGCAGTCCTCTTTCACAGCGAATTTTTCCATAAGTTCCAGTGCATTTAGATAAGTTTTGTCTGCATCTCCAGTGTCCTGGCATCCATAACGGCTTTCTTACCTCCTCTCCGATATTTTTCTTTATCTTTTTCTGTTCTGGGCCCGGTTTCTCCAGGGGTCTGGCGTGCTACTCGCAGTTCGGCCTGCGGCCCAGAGTCCTGCGACCTGGGCCCCATCTGGCGTGCCCCGCTATTTGTTAACTTTTTATATTTAATGGTAATTGTTATTATTTTGGTAATATTAGTAGGTAGTATTGTGTGTAAAACTTTTATATATACTATATGTTAAATGTGCCCCTAGGCACTCTCACAAATATGGCGAGGGAAAGAGAGGGAGAGATAGTGAAAGGGAGAGAGAGAGAGACCTTGTGCTTATGTTTTATGGAATCATAACCCTCAATGGTATATACTAATTTCTCAAGTCAACAGTGCTGCACATGCTAATAAAAACAGTATATTCACTGGGTGGTATACAGGTGGAGAACAGAAGTATCAGCTATCATCTGTCGGTGCATTGCTGTCTTATTACACAAAACCTGTAGTCAGTGCAAGGACTCTTAGTTCTCACTCTCTCTCTCTCAGTACAGGAGGGTGGAGCAGAAACACTCCAATCAGAATCCATCCCACAGCCCACCTGAGGCCATGCTGCGTTGTGTCATTTATGATTACTGCATGATTATAGCAACTCCTTCATGGCACATTCCCAAAGAGAGCCAGCCGGACCTGTTGCAACCAGTAGGCAGTTTGATTGTGGTTTGCTGATGCCAAATCTCTATTTCTCAAATACTCAGATACATTTTCTTTTTATGAGGGTGAATATTATCATGCAGCAAGCAGCAGATCAAGCAACTTTAGAAATCAGCCAGCTCCTAGAGATGTTCATCTGGAAAGGTGTCTTTTTCACTGACTTGGTACTGAGCCAAAGGAGAGCCACACTCCCAGCGTCGGTCACAGCCTTAGCACTACTGCAGTTTCATAATTATTACCCTATACTCAAAGTTTAATAAGCACTTTGGGGAATTGTAAGGGAAAATTGCGTTTTTGATTCTTTGGAAGGTTGACTTAAGTGATTGTTTCCTTCAATCTTTGATTTCTCTATGGATTGCAAGTGAATCCTGCTTATTGCTGTCTAATAGAAACTCTCAGGCAAGCAGTCTTTGAGTCTTGTCCATATGCTTCTGGTGATCAATCATTTTCAACTGACGTAGCATGATGGTTTACAGCTGATATGTTTCTAGTGTACTAGGCATCAGTAGGCTTATAGTAGAACTAACAAAATTAACTCACAAGGTTTAGATCAGGTACTACAGTTGTAGATCTCATTTCCTTTAGGGTGCAGTATTGAAGACATTAAAACATGAACCTCACTTTCATCATCTATAAAGTGTGGCTAACGTATTCATCTCTTTGGGCTTTTGTAAAAATTAAAGTTAGGCAAAGTGCTTAGAACCATGTTTGGCAATAATGAACATCAATAAATGGTAAGGGGGTTCAAAATTATTGTCACATATGTTAAGTTCTTCTTTGTATATTCACCTATCTGGGTCTCCAGAAATGCAGTCTAAGACTTTTATTGCTTCAAAGGGGTTACTTCAAGTAAAGCAGAACTTCAATTTTTCAAATTCTTTAAGAAGGACCTGGATAGATAACCCAGTTCCTCTAGACTCTGTTTCCTCCTGTCTTCAGAACACACAGAGACACTCTGAACCAAGAGGAGGGAGATGATGAGTTAGAGAAGAAACGCACTGGCCAAGCATGGGGGCCCACACCTGTAATCCCAGAATTGGGAGGCTGAGACAGCTTCTCAGCCAGCCCCAGCAACTTAGCAAGGGCCTCAGCAACTTAGTGAGATCCTGTTTCAAAATAAAATATTTTATAAAGTGCTGGCAGTGTAGCTTGGAGGTAGAATCCCCCTGGGCTCAATTCCCAGTACCACAGGAAAGGGTGGGGGTTGGGGAAGAGGGTTAGACTTTAAATGTTCCTGCATCCCACCCACCCAGCCCCACTGAAAGAGCTGTCAATACGGTTTGCAGTTTGTGCATGCAAAAATGTACCCATCCAAGAAGGTGGGGCCTAGTTCAAGGTTTCTTAACTAAGCCCTGTGTTCCACAAAAACACCAAGCCATGCTAGACAGGACTGCATTGTCTCAGAGGTGAGACCACCTAATTCATAGGAGGATCAGTGGAGTCCTGGGTAGGTTGATTTAGATGGAAACATTGTGGGCATCATATCGTGCTTCTTTTTCACAGCTTTGAGAGCCAATGTGTCCCACAGAGTATTCTCCACACCATGATGCTCTAGGAAATATGAAGCAGAGATAACTAAGGGGCAAGCTGTCAGGTCAGAGGTCTGAGGCAGTTCTTCAGAGTCTTCACATGGCCCAATAAGCTCAGGAGCAGCCACACGCCTCCTCTGGCTGAGAAAGGCCCAGATACAACTCTAAGTTTAGGAAGGATTGCAGACAGGGATAGAAGGGTTTGATGTAGAAAGCTCAGCAGATGGAAAGCTGACCACTCATGTTTTGAACATGGAAGAAGATACCAGGATCTAACAAGAATGGCAGCCCTTAGGAATCTACGGACTTCTGTCAATTGTTTTCTGATGTATGTCTGATGCATAAGCACTCAATCAAAACTCACTAAGGAATTAAGAGACAGAGGAGGGAAGAAGACAGGAAGACCAAGGATTAGGTGTCCCCTCCCCTCTGATGCCAGGGTGTATTTATGATCTATTGTTACAAACTTTGTCAATGAAGACCATACAATTTGTTGGCACCGCAGTTTCCGTGGAAGGCTTCACTGAGCACCTCTGCTTAGGGTCTCAGAAGGCTGAAATCAAAGTGCAGACAGGCTGATTTCCTCTGAGACCTGACTGGGGAGGGAGCCGCTTCCATGTTTACTCAGGTTGTTGGAAGATTTCATTTCTTTGCAGCTGTACAATTAAGTCCTCCTTGGCGTGCTGATTGTTGGCTGGAAGCCACCCTGGGCTCAAAGACATTACCACAGTGCCCTGTCAGGCGGGTTCCTCAACCCACATGGTTGCTTGCCTCCTCAAAGGCAGAGAGGGAGAGAGGGAGAGAGGGAGAGAGGGAGAGAGGGAGAAAGAGAGAGAGAGAGAGAGAGAGAGAGAGAGAGAGAGAGAGAGAGAGAGAGGTGTTACAGTATTATGTAACAATCACATACATTTAATAAAATACATGTAATCATGTTTATTCTGTCACCTTTACCACAACCACCTAGTGGTTAAAAGCAACCCTGGGTCCAGCCCACAGTCAGTGGGAAGTGATTGCATAAGGCATGAAGGTCAGGAGTCGGGGATCATGGGGGACCCTAGTTGTCTATCACACATGGCATAATAATTGTTCTCAGATTCAAACCTGAGAGAATGTGAGAGGAGGCAGATCTTGAACTTACATAATTTACTCTGAAATAATGTTTGTTTTTTGTTCTGTAATTGGGGGCTTGTGATAAAATCTGATAGACTTAGAAAAATAAAATTACATCATCCAGATCTGAGTATGTGACTTAAATATTCATACCTTACTTGGGAGGTTAAGATGGGAGGATCACAGATTCAAGGCCACCCTCTGCAACTTAGTGAGGTTGTTCAGTAGCTTACTGAGACCCTGTTTAAAAATAAAAATAAAATAGGATCAAGGGTATAGCTTAGAGGTAGAGTGACATTGGATTCAACTTCTAGTACAAAAAAAAAAGAAAGAAAAGAAAAAAGAAAGAAAGAAAGAAAAAGAAAATTCAGATTTAAACTTGGTGCAGTGGAGTATACCTGTAATCTTAGGTACTTGGGAGGCTGAGGGAGGAGGATCATGAGTTCAAAGCCAGCCTGGGCAACACAGTAAGACCCTATTCATAAAGGAAGAACAAACAAAACACTTCTATCTAGCCATAGGAACTACTTTCTTTAGTGAAAAATTTTTTCCGTTCTATCCAATAGTCATATTTGTACTCACTAGCACCACAGAAATATAATTTATCTTATAACTCTTCAAATATTTTAACGTGAAAATACTGTTTATTAATTTTTCTCCAAGTTAGTATCCCTAGGTTTGTTAATTATTACACAAAAAAATTCTAGACTTTCCATTGTAGTTTCTCCTATCTATACAAGCTCCAGTATATTTATCTTGGTCAAAGACTAAAGAACTTTAAAAACAATGGGAATCTGCCGGGTGTGGTGGCGCACGCTTGTAATCCCAGCATTTGGGAGGCTGAGACTGGAGGATCGCGGTTCGTGGACAGCCTCAGCTACTAGGAAGTTCTTTACTTCCGGACCCCAACCGGGTGACACATCCTTTGCTTCCTGCCTGTTTGGAAGCTCTGAAATAAAGTCAAATTCTTAAAAGAAAAACAAGTTAAGCAAGAGAAAAACAAATGAGTGTAGCTTGACAGAAACCAAAGGAAGGTGTGGCCCACAAAAGCCAGTGTTTGGTGATACCTAAGTAGATAAAGACTGAAAGGTTTCCACAAAGAGGTTACTGGAGACTTTGATGGGAATAGTTTTGGTCAAGTGGTAGGAGTTCAAACACAAATGGCCATAAGTTGTATATAATGGCGGTGGGAAGTGGGGACAGTAGAGGTAGACAACTATTTTGTAAACTTTAATTGCCACTCTGTCTGTAAGCTTTCCAGTTTCATGCTTTGTTTTGGTAAAACAAGGCATATATTAATACCCCACCCTACTCAATCATTGGGAGGATTAAAAGAATTAACATGAAAGCTTTCTGAACTGTATAAAGTACCAGAATTTGATAAATACATCTATAATCAGATTTCTTTAGTTCGAACGAAAAGTCTGTGGTTTATCATCCTCCTCCCCCCATTCTACCCCCCATACACAGAAGAACCGTTTCTTTTCAAATCTGAACAGGCTAAAAACCTACATTTTGGGGGCTTAGGTGATAGTAAAAGTAAATCCTCTGGCATGCCATTGAGAAAGGAAATAAAGTGCTGGGTGTGGTGACATATGCTTATAATCCCAGTACTTGGGAGGCTGAGACAGGAAGATCTCAGTTCTCATACAACCTCAGCTACTACTTAGTGAGGCCCTCTGCAACTTAGTGAAACCCTGTTTCAAAATAACAATAAAGCTGGGCATGGTGGCGCATGCTTGCAATCCCAGCATTCTGGAGGCTGAGACTGAAAGATCGAAGTTGGTGGACAGCCTTAGCTACTTAGTGAGGCCCTCCACAACTTAGTGAGATCCTGTTTCAAAATAAAGCATAAAAAATGGGGCAGGAGGTGTAGTACAGAGGTCAAATGCCCCTGAGTTCCACCCCCAGAACAAGGAAGAAAGAAAGAAAGAAAGAAAGAAAGAAAGAAAGAAAGAAAGAAAGAAAGAAAGAAAGAAAGGAAGGAAGCAAGCTGGGATATAGCTCAGAGGTAGAATGCCCCTGGGTTTAACCCCCAGTATCACAAAAAAAAAAGGAAAGGAAATAAAAAATACCCCAAGGAGCTATTTCTCTACAAACTATTAGATTTACTTTCTGAGAATAAAATATTTCTTATTAATCATAATGGAAATAGGTTGCTAGGAGAACCTACCAATGAACCTAGCAGAGATATTCTATATTCAGTGAGAGGGAGATATATCCTATAAGGAAATGTTCCTAGACCAAAAATCTTGGCTTTCTTTCCTGTCACGTTTTCATGATAGAGCAGTTAAACTGGATAATAGGTATAAGTGGCCCCAAAATGAAACTCAGGTATACCTACAGGTAATTGCAACTCTACACCCTCCAATATTGGAATTAGATTTACCTTTGAAGTCAAACCATTCCACTTTGCCCACATTACTGTCTTATTCCCTCTGTAAACTATTTAGTTGGTGTTTTACTTAAGAAAACATCAAATGAGAGAGAAGGTATGGCTCAGTGGTCAGGTGTAAGCTTAGCATGTGCCAGGTACTGGGTTCAATCTCCAGTGACCAAAAAAGGAAAGCAACAAATTCAAAATTATTTTTAGTATAAACTAGGACACTATTTTGAACTACTACTTTCATTTTCTAAAAACTAGTGTCAAAGCAAAAACTGCCCCCAAACAAGGTTAAATGGGTGAAAGAGTCTTGATTCACAACAATTACAATAGCAAAATAATTAGGAGGAAGTAGGATTTATTTTAAGGGCCGAGGTGAGCTGGTAAAAGTACTCGAAGAAACTAGAGGGAAGTCATACATCATCTATGTATGTGAATTGGTCTTATCCAAAGGAAAAATCAACTTCTTATCTTGATGACAGGACGTAGTTTTGCAACGTGGGACGAGGTGCCCATGAAGTTAGGCTCCTGCTCTTTCCCAGGAACTGGGAGGCACAGGTGCCAACTCCTTTGATGATCACACTTCAGAGAGATGGCTTCTCAGTCCTTGAGGAAGATACTGAGTTATAAAACTGGTAAAAAAAGAAGAAGAAGAAGAAGAAGAAGAAGAAGAAGAAGAAGAAGGAGAAGGAGAAGGAGAAGGAGAAGGAGAAGGAGAAGGAGAAGGAGAAGGAGAAGGAGAAGGAGAAGGAGAAGGAGAAGGAGAAGGAGAAGGAGAAGGAGGAGGCAGCTTTTTAAAAAGAGTTATAGTACATCTCAAAGAAGAGAAAAAATGTACAAGTTCTCTAAGGAAAATACTCTAAGAAAAGGGAGGTCAGGCACCTAGAGTAAAGAAGTAGAAAGTCTAAATAGTCTTTTAACTCTTCCCTGGAAGAACACCATTTAACATTGAACTGATTCTTGTTTAACCTAATTATTCAAGCTCACACCAAGCTCCACTTTAGCTTTCTCTGATGAAAATGTCATTAGATCTCTTTGTTACAAACTTGCAATTATCATTGTCCCATAGAACATTCCACAGTGATGGGATGAATTGTTCTATAGCCAAAACTGTTCAATAAAATAGCCACTAGCCATACTGACTACCAAGCACTTAAAATATGGCACCTGTGACTGTGGAACTAAAATTTTAACTTTAATTGATTAAAATGTAAGTTTACTTTCTGCTAGTGGCTGCCATATCGGACAAGGGAGCCCCCAAATTTGCCTTACCATCATATTATCTGGAGAAAAACTGCTGATACCAAATGTAATGTGTATGAACTATATACACATTCAAAGAGAAATGACCACTGGCGTTTATGGATACTATACTCTGGAGCATGGTAGTGAGAATTAAGTATGAGAATGTATATGATAGTACCTAGCAAAATGCTTAGCATAAAGTAGGTAGTCTCTAATGTTGATTTCTTTTGCAGGCTACTTCAAGAAGGATATAATGAACTGTGACTGTTTGACAGTCTTTTTTTTTCTTTTTCTTTTTGGTACTGGTGATTGAGCTTATGGGCATTCAATCTCTATTTTTATTTTTGTTTTGAAACAGGATCTCAATTAGTTGCAGAGGGCCTCACTAAGTTCCTAAGTCGGTCTCAAACCTGCTATCCTCCTGTTTCAGCCTTCCAGTTACTGGGATTATAGATATGCACCTCCACACCTGGCTTGTGGCACAGTCTTGAAAGCCTAAAATATAACAAACAGGGCCTTGGTGGTGTGAGCATTACAGGCCAGAAGGGTTAATGTTCTTTAATGTTCTTTGTTATTACAAGACATAGACGTTCTGGCTATTTCGTGATCTATAGGAAACTACTTAATCTTGGAAACAATCACATTCTTTTTTTTGTGTGTGTGTTTGTGGGTCTGAGGATAGAACCCAGGGGCTTCAACCTCCAAGCTACATCCCCTGCTCTATTTTTTATACTTTTAATTTGAAACAAGGTCTCACTAAGTTGTGGAGGGCCTCACTAAGTAGCTAAGGCTGTCCGAGAACAACGATCCTCCAATCTCAGCCTCCCGAATACTGGGATTACAAGTGTGAGCCACCATGCCTGGCTAACAATCACATTTTTTCTATTCCCTCAAGCAGAAGTACCAAATTCTAAAATCAGATATTGTAAGCATTTGGGTTACCCTTAAGACATTTAACAATAATCTACTACTGCAATCTGTTGTGGATGCACTTTTTCCCTTGAAAGAGTTGAAACAAAGTTCTTTATAAAGACTAACAAGATTGTACTCTAAAGATTCTTTTGATGTAAAGGCATGATTTTATAAATTGTACATTTTCAAAATAAATGATCTCAGCTGAGTGTGGTGGCACCAGCCTGTAATTGCAATATTTGGGAGGCTAAGACAGGAGGACCATAGGTTTTTTTTTTAAATTTATTTTTATTGGTGCATTGTAATCATACATCACATTGGAATATGACTTGAGAGGATATACAAGCACACATCATCCAATTAGCCCTCATCCAGTCCCCATCCCATTCTCTCCCCCTCCCTCAATCCCATGCTTGTTTGGTGATTAACTGATACATATGTTTATGTACCTCCTGCTTTTTAAAGAGGCTCCATCCTCCCCTATTCCATACCCTCTGATTGGTCACCTTAATTGCTTCAGTATAGGGCCCTTTCTATAGCTTGACCACTTCCTGTAGCCCCTTTCCTCCTAGTTACTGCTGATTAGGGGAAGCATCTGGTTTTAATTTTCTGCGATATTTCTCTGTGCATGCCACGTTGCAAAGACCGATCCCACTCTTGATGGCCCCAGTTGTGGCCTGGCTACCCGGTAGACTGATCCAGACCTCGGTGGCTCAAGCAGCAGCCTTGCCTCATGGGAGGCCCCGGTTCTGGCCTCACTGGCCCCGACACTGGCCTAACCCCTCAGCTGGTTCTGATCCCGGCCTCGGAGGCCCCAGCACCAGCCTTGCCTCGCGGCAGGCTCTGATCCCAGCCACGCTGGCACTGGCACCGGCCTGACCCCTCGGCAGGCTCCGATCCCAGCCTCAGAGGCCCCAGCACCAGCCTTGCCTCATGGCATGCTCCGATCCCGGCCTCGTTGGCCCCGGCACCGGCCTGACCCCTCGGCAGGCACCAATCCCAGCCTCGGAGGCCCCAGCACTGGCCTTGCTTCACGGCAGGCTCCGATGTCAGCCTCGCTGGTCCAAGTACCAGCCTAACCCCTCAGCAGGCTCCAATCCGGGCCTCAGAGGCCTCAATAGTGGCCTTGCCTCACGGAAGGCTCCGATGCCGGCCAGTGGCCCCGGCACCAGCCTAACCCCCCAGCAGGCTCTGATCCCGGCCTCGGAGGCCCCAGCACTGGCCTTGCCTCATGGCAGGCTTCGATCCCGGCCTCGCTGGCCCCAGCAGCAGCCTAACCCCTCGGCAGGCTCTGATCCCGGCCTCGGAGGCCTCAATAACGACCTTGCCTCACGGAAGGCTCCAATGCTGGCCATTGACCCTGGCACCAGCCTAACACCTCAGCAAGCTCTGATCCCGGCCTCGGAGGCCCCAACACCGGCCTTGCCTCATGGCAGGCTTCGATCCCGGCCTCGCTGGCCCCAGCACCGGCCTAACCCCTCGGCAGCCTCTGATCCCGGCCTGGGAAGCCTCAATAACGGCCTTGCCTCACGGAAGGCTCCAATTCTGGCCATTGACCCCAGCACCGGCCTAACCCCTCGGCAGGCTCCGATCCCGGCCTCGCTAGCCCCAGCACCGGCCTTGCCTCATGGCAGGCTCTGATTCCGGCCTCGCTGGCCCCAGCACCAGCCTAACCCCTCGGCAGGCTCCAATCCTGGCCTCAGAGGCCTCAATATTAGCTTTGCCTCACAGAAGGCTCCGATGCTGGCCAGAGGCCCCGGCACCGGTCTAACCCCTCAGCAGGCTCTGATCCCGGCCTCAGAGGCTCCAGCATTGGCCTTGCCTTGCAGCAGGCTCCGATCCTGGCCTCGCTGGCCCCAGTACCGGCCTAACCCCTCAGCAGGCTCTGATCCCAGCCTCGGAGGCCTCAATAACATCCTTGCCTCACGGAAGGCTCCGATGCTGGCTGATGGCCCCAGCACCGGCCTAACCCTTCGGCAGGCTCCGATCCCAGCCTCGGAGGCCCCAGCACCGGCCTTGCCTCACAGCAGGCTCTGATCCCAGCTTTGCTGTGTCCGTCGCCGGCCTCACCCCTCGGCAGGCTCTAATCCAAGCACCCTCTTCGCCCAACTATTTGTCCCACGTTCTCAAGGGTGCATGGTGGTGGTAGCATTCTGCCTCTGGGGTCATTAATTCAAAGGCTCCAGGTGTAATGCATCCGATCTCTGCCTCCCCTGAGTACTAGTCACTGTCATTGCCACTGCCTCCACCATTTCAAATCATTCCCAAGCTCTTTTTCCACTCTGAATGTTGTCCAGTCTTCCTAAGCATGCGTGATGGTAGCATTCAACCTTTGGTGTAATTTCTCAAAAAAAATAATAATAATAAGGTTGGTAGGCTCTGATTTCTGCTTCTCCTGAATACAAGTCTCCACCGCCAACGTGGAGACCGCTTTCAGCATCGCCTTTCTCCTTGGTCTCCGCTAAAGTCTCTCTCCTTACAGGTGATGTCCAAGATTCTTAACAATGTAGAGAAGAAGCAGTCCTCCTTAGCGGGGAATTTTTCCAATAATTCCAGTTCATTTGGATAAGTTTTGTCTGCATCTCCAGTATCCTAGCATCTGCCACCTCCTTGACCCCTCTCTGATATTTTCCTTTTTTCTTTTTCTTTTCCTTTTTTACAGGGTCCTTCCAGGTGGAGAGGGGTTCGCCTAGGGGTGCCCCACCAGCGCCTGCCCACCCGCCCAGGGTCGGGGCCCAGGGGCCCGGACCATGGGGTCCTTCCGGGTGGAGAGGGGGGTTGCCTAGGGGCGCCCCGCTAGTGCCTGCCCACCCACCCAGGGTTGGGGCCCAGGGGCCCGGACCACGGGGTCCTTCCAGGTGGAGAGGGGGGTCGCCTAGGGGCGCCCCACCAGCACCTGCCCACCCGCCCAGAGTCGGGGCACAGGGGCCCAGACCCGAGGACTATAGGTTTAAGGTCAGCAATTTAGTGAGACTCTGAGCAACTTAATGAGACCCCCATTTCAACATAAAAAAAGGCGAAGAATGTAGTTCAGAGATAGCATACCCTTTAGTTCAATCTCTAGTATGAAAGAAGGGAAGGAAGGAAGGACAGAAGGAAGGAAAGAAGAAAGGAAGGAAGAAAGGACGGATTTCTTCTTTGGCAGTGAATTACATATAGTAAATTGGATACTATGGGGTTTGGGGAGAACAATACCTTATATAATGAGAAAAGAGCACACTTTTGGAGAATGTGTTTTGGCAAAACATGAGGATCTTGGTACGGTACTGTTAGCTTTCATTTGAAATTAGGTTGCTGAAGCTTCAGCTTTTGAGTTCAGCCTTCGAGCGCTTGACGTTTTTGAGCTGTGGGCATGCAGCTGGTTTTTCTTATGTCAAACATGGCTTTTTTTCTATTGTTAATTACTATCATGTATTTTCACTTGTTTTTGCTATTTACATCTAAATGTAATTTAATTTTAATGTAATCTAATTTTTCTCTCGCGAGTTATATAGTAACAAGTTTTCCCTTGAAACAGTAGAATTTTTTTTTTTTTTTTTTTTGGTTGTACTGGGGTTCCTGGAAGCCCTTCTTCCTCTGGGCTACACTCCCAGACCTATTTTTATACTTTTTATTTGGAAACAGGGTCTCTTAAGCCAGCAAGGCTGGCTCTGAATCTGCGAGATCCTCCTGTCTCTGCCTCCCAAGTGCGGGGATTACAAGTGTGCACCACCACGCCCGGCAAAACAGAATTTTTTAAATGTGACCAGGATGTTTATATGAAAGAATCATTTTTAATGAATTATTCTTTCTTTTAGGTGTTTGGAACTTCTGGTCTTGGAGTTTACCATATTGGCACTTAAGAATAAATATAACAGGTTTGAATAGGAATGTATTATATTCATCTTTTATTATGAATTTGTGTGTGTGTGTGGTACTGGGGTTCCTGGAAACCCTTCTACCTCTGGGCTACACTCCCAGACATATTTTATATTTTTATTTGGAAACAGGGTCTCTTAAGCCAGGGAGGCTGGCTTAAAACCTGCGTGATCCTCCTGTCTCCACCTCCCAGCGTGGGATTACAAGCGTGTGCCACCACACGCGGCCTATTATGAATCTTATGCTAAGCAGATTTGACTTATTACTTTATAGCCAGAAAGGTTTACTTCATTTAAGCAAAATTGATTAAAACTGTACAATTCTCAATAGCAAAGTTATGGAACCAGCCTAGGTATCTATCAACAGATGAATGGATAAAAAATGACACACACACTGGAGTTTTATTCAGCCATAAAGAAAATAAAATGAAGCCGGGCGTGGTGGCACATGCTTGTAATCCCAGCATTCGGGAGGTTGAGACCCAGAGGACCGCGTTTCATGGACAGCCTCAGCTACTTAAGTGAGGCCCTCTGCAACTCAGTGAGACCCGGTTTCAAAATAAAGAATAAAAAATAGGGCAGGGGGTGTAGCTCAGAGATCGAATGTTCCTGGGTTCCATCCCCAGACCCACAAAAAAAAGAAAGAAAGAAAATGAAATTATGTCATTTGTAGGAGAATGAATGGATCTGAAGAGCATCATTTAAAGCAAGATAATCCAGACTCAGAAAACCAAGTTTTCTTGTATGTTTCCTCCCATATATGGAATCTAGAAGAAGAAAAAAAAGGTATCTAATGAAAATAGAAGGTCAATAAGTAGGATGAAGAAAGAGAATGGATAAAGGGGAGGAAGGAGAGAAAACAAAGAGGAGGTATTAGTAAATGAAATTGATCAAATTATGTCATGTACACATACAAATATGTTGCAATAGACCCTCAGCAACTATTATTTATAATTACTAAGTACCAATAAAAATTTAAAAACTATTCAGGTTTATACATTGTAGAAATGATATGATTATAGTTTACTAATAATGACCACTAAAGCAAATTCTTTATTTTTTTATTTTTTGAAATACTGTGGATGGAACCCAGAAGCATTCTGCCTCTGAGCTACACTCCCAGGCCTATTTTATTTTATGTATGTATGTATGTATGTATGTATTTATTTATTTATTTTTCGGTTCTGGGAATGGAACCTAATGCATTTTATTTCATTTCATTTTGAAACAGGGTCTCACTAAGTTGTGGAGGGCCTTGCTAAATTGCTGAGGCTGGCTGCAAACCTGCCATCCTTCTGTCTCAGCCTCCCAAGTACTGGGACTATCGGCGTGCACCACCATGTGTGGCTCATTCCTAATTTTAAGTGTGTGTGTGTGTGTGTGTGTGTGTGTGTGTGTGTGTGTGTGTGTGATATTGGAGATTGAACCCAGGGGCATTTTGCCCCTGAGCTACATCCCTAGTCCTATTTTTTTATTTTAATTTTTATTATTTATTTATTTATTTATTTTATTTGAAACAGGGTCTCTTAAGCCAATGAGGCTGGCTTCAAACCTGCACAATCATCCCAAGCACAGGGATTACAAGTGTGTGCCACCACACCTGGCTTTAACTTTTATTTTGAAACAGAATCTTGCTAGGTAGATTAAAGTCTCACTACTTGCTGAGGCTATCCTCAAACCTGTGATTTTCTAGTCTCAGCCTCCAAAGTACTGGGATTACAAGCGTGGACCACCATGCCTAGCTTCACTCCTAATTTTTAAATCAATTAGGAATCCAAGCATGGTGGTACATGCCTGTAATACTACTCCTTGGGAAGCCGAGACAGGAGGGTTATAGGCTTAAGGCCAACCTCAGCAACTCAGTGAGAATCTCTGCAAGATAGGGAGACACTGTTTGGAAATAAAAAGGGCTGGTAGTGAAGCTCAGAGGTAGAATGCCCCTGGGTTCAGTCAGGATGCCTTCTCTCTCCAAATCAATTAGAAAGTTTGTTAATTTTACACAGACTTCCAGGAAGATGGTGACGGAGAAAAGCAGCACTTACAAGTCCTGGTAACAATCGATCTCTATTACCACAAAACCAGCGCCTTTCAGAGCCAGAAAACACCATCAGCAAAGAAATAAAAACTGTAAATACAAGGGACAGAGAAAAAGAGGGCTGGATAAAAAAGACACCATAAAGAAACCAGCCCGCAGTGCTGTGGCCGCCGTGGCGCGGAGCGGCTAGAGCCGCGGCACGTAGCGGTATGGGCTACATCTTCCCTCGCAGCACCAGGCTCCAGAGAGGAGGGAGACTCAGAACGGAGCTCAAATCCAGAAAGGAGGTACGCCAGCCTCATGGCCTAGGACGCAGCAGTGAGTTCACCGGACAGCTCCAGACCAACGCACTCAACCAGCCACCAGGCGCCAGAGAGGAGGGGTGGACAGCGAGCCGAGGTGAGCAGTTGCTGAACAGCTGGGCAGCAGTCAGCAGTTACTTCAGTGCAGGGAACATCTAAAGCTCCCAAGGGCCGGGCTCAGCACAACTGGCAGGGACTCAGAGCGGAGCTCAAAACCAGACGAGAAATACGCCAGCCTCATGGCCGAGGATGTGGCAGTGGTGTTATAGTGCCAGCGGCGGCAGCCGAGAATTCACTGAGTCCACTACAGCTCCATCAGCACACTCAACAACCGTGAGCCAAATTGCAGCCCCTAGGGGAGAAATCCCAGTACTGCACTCCCAGGGACTTGCACAGATAGTCTCCCTGGGTTGGAGATTTTAGCAGTCCAACCCAGTGGGGGAGTGGTGGTGGCAGAGATATAACACCATAGTCACAACTCCCCGCTGGAGAACGCCCAACCTGGAACCCCCCACGATCTAAGCAGCCTCGATTGACTCCCTGTGTCTGAGACTTTGTGATACAACCCAGTAAAGGAGTAGTGGTGACTGAGATAGCACAGACTCGAGATCCAGAGCACCTTAAGTGAAGTCGTAGTGACCCAGGGAAGAACCCAGAGAAGGCACAAACTTCCAAAATCATGGGAAAGAGAAATAACAATGGAGCAGTGAATGCCCACAACCCCACAACATCAGAACCTGATAACACAGAAATCCAAAGATCTCTAGAAGATCAAATCAGGAAAATAACTTTAGAAATAATAGAGGACTTTCAAAAAGAATTCAGAGAGAGTCAAAAAGAGATAAAGGATGCAACCATTGAAATAAAGGCTTCAATTCAAAGTATAAACAACAGATTAGACCACATGGAGAATAGAATCTCACTTCTTGAAGATGATCACTCCATAATGAACACATAGTTTCTAATTTAGAAAAAAAAATCCGACAGCAGGAATCTGACATTGAAGAAATATGGGCCCATTTTAAGAGAGCTAACCTAATAATAATTGGAATAGAGGAGAGAAAAGAAGGTGAAACCAAAGGATCAATAATCTCTTCAAGGAAGTAATAGCAGATAATTTTCCAAACATAGAGCAAGAGGTCGATACACAGGTCCAGGAAACTTATAGGACTCCCTTTAGACAGGATCACAGAAGAGGATCCCTACGCCACATAATTGTCAAAATGACTAATGTGGAAGCCAAGCAGAGAATCTTAAAGGCAACAAAAGCAAAGGGCCAAGTGACATTCAGAGGCAAACCAATTAGAATCACTCCAGACTTCCCAAACCAAGTCATGAAAGGCAGAAGGGCGTAAAGTAACATATTCCAAACTCTGAAAGAAAACAACTTCTAGCCAAAAATTTCCTACCCAGCAAAACTATCTATCAAATTAGATGGGGAAATAAGAAGCTTCCATGACAAACAGAAACTGAAGGAATTTATGTCTTCAAAACCAGCGCTAGAGAAAATACTCAAGGAGATTAACTGCAAAGAGGAAATAGATAATACACACCAGAACCAAAGAAACAATATTTTCCATCCAGCAGACAACTAAGCAAAGAAGAATAAACAGTATCTCAAACAGAAATAAGATCTTAACATGTTGGGAATTAAAATTTTTCTCTCTATAATCACACTGAATGTAAACGGCCTCAACTCCCCAATAAAAACATAAAGTGGCAAAATGGATTAAAAGCCAGAATCCATCCGTCTGCTGCTTACAAGAAACACACCTTACAAGTAAAGATAGGAACAAACTCAAGGTAAAGGGCTGGAGCAAGGCAATCCATGCTAATGGTACTCGAAGACAAGCAGGAGTAGCAACTATGATATCAGACAAGTTAGACTTCAAACCAAACTTATTAGAAGAGACAAAGAAGGTCACATTTTACTGGTAAAATGAATAATCCAGCAAGAGGAAATAACAATAATCAACATCTATGCCCCAAATATAGGTACAGCTACTTTCATAAATCAAACTCTTTGTGACATGAAGTCACACATAAATCCCAACACAATAATACTGGGAGACTTCAACACATCTCTCACAATACTATACCGATCTTCCAGACAAAGGGTCAGTAAAGATGTCTCAGAACTAAAGAACACCATTAACCAAATGGACCCGTTAGCCACATATAGAATATTTCACCCAACTACAGCGGAGTTTACATTTTTCTCAGCTGCTCACAGATCCTTCTCCAAAATAGATCACATCCTGGGACACAAAATGAGCACTAGCAAATTTTAAAAATGTTACATACTTCCCTGTGTCATTTCAGACCATAATGGAATGAAACTAGAAATCAACTATAAGAAGACCCAGAGAAACAACATAAACATGTGGAGACTGAACACCACACTTCTGAATGAAGAATGGGTCATAGAAGATGTAAGAGGTGAAATCAAGAAATTTTTAGAAACAAATGAAAATAAAGATACAACATATCAAAATCTCTGGGACACTTTGAAGGCAGTATTAAGAGGAAAATTTATAGCACTGAGTTTTTTGAAGAAAAACAGAAAATCTTCAAATAAATAGCCTAACGACACACCTCAAAGCCCTTGAAAAGCAGGAACAACTGAACCCCAAAGCCAGCAGAACATGGGAAATTATTAAAATTAGAGCAGAAATGAACAAAATAGAGAATAAAAAAAATACAGAAAATCAAAATCAACGAAACCAAAAGCTGGTTTCTTGAAAAAATTAACAAGATTGATAAACCACTAGCCAACCTAACTTAAAAAAAGAAAGAATCAACCCAAATTATGAAGATAAGAGACAAAAAAGGGACATTACTACTGACAGTGTAGAAATCCAGAGGATTATCAGAAACTACTTTGAAAAACTATACTTCAACAAAATGGAAAATCTGGAGGAAATTGACAACTTCCTAGATAAATACAACCTTCCTAAACTGAGTCAAGGAGATATAGAAAACTTAAACCAACCAATAACAATCAAAGTGATTGAAACAGCAATAAAGAGCTCACCATCAAAGAAAAGCCCAGGACCAGCTGGTTTCCCAAGTGAATTCTATAAAACCTTTATAGAAGAGCTAACCCCAATACTACTCAAACTATTTCATGAAATAGATAAAACCAGGACTCTCCCAAATACATTCTATGAAGCCAACATCACACTAATACCCAAACCGAATAAAGACAGTTCAAGGAAGGAAAACTATAGGCCTATATCTCTGATGAACTTGGATGCAAAACTATTAAACAAAATACTAGCAACATGCATTCAAAACCACATCAAGAAAATCATTCACCATGACCAGGTAGGGTTCATCCCAGGAATGCAAGGCTGGTTCAATATACAAAAATCAATCCATGTAATTCATCATATAAACAGAATCAAAGACAAAAATCACATGATCATTTCAATAGACACTGAAAAGGCATTTGATAAAATTCAACATCCATTTATGATAAAAACATTGCAGAGAATTGGAATAGAAGAAACATATCTCAACATTATTAAGGCAATCTACAATAAGCCCACTGCCAACATCATATTAAATGGGGAAAAACTTCAAGAATTCCCCCTAAAAACTGGAATGAGACAAGGATGTTCATTATCACCACTTCTCTTCAATATAGTACTAGAGACTCTAGCCAGAGCAGTAAGTCAAGAAAAGGAAATCAAAGGAATACAAATAGGAAAAGAAGAACTCAAGCTTTCACTATTTGCAGATGACATAATACTATATTTAGAAAACCCAACAAACTCAACCAAAAGGCTTATAGAACTGATCAACAAATTCAGCAAAGTATCTGGGTATAAAATCAATCTTAAAAAAATCAGAAGCTTTCCTGTACACCAACCATAAATCCTTTTTCTGAAAAAGAAATTCAGAAAACACTTCCACTGAGGATCTCCCACAAAAAAATAAAATACCTAGGAATAAACTTGACCAAGGAGGTAAAAGATCTCTACAAAGAAAAATATAAAACACTGAAAAAAGAAATTGAAGATCTTAGAAGATGGAAGGACCTTTCATGTTCATGGATTGGCAAAATAAATATCATTAAAATGGCCATCCTCCCAAAAGTGATCTACAGATTTAATGCAATGCCCATTAAACTACCAAGGTCATTCCTCACAGACATAGAAAAATCAGTCCTTAAATTTATCTGGAATAACAAAAAGCCCAGAATAGCCAAGGTAGTTCTCAGCAACAAAAACCATGCAGGAGGAATCACAATACCTGACTTTAAACTATACTACAAAGCCATTGTAATAAAAACCGCATGGTACTGGCAAAAGAACAGATATATAGACCAGTGGAGCAGAATAGAAGACCCAGAAACAAGTCCACACACTTTCAGCCAATTGATTTTTGACAAAGGGGCCAAAAATATACACTGGAAAAAAGATAGCCTCTTCAACAAATGGTGTTGGCAAAACTGGTTAACCATATGCAGAAAATTGAAAATTAATCCCACTTTTTCACCCTGTACAAAAATCAACTCACGATGAATCAAGACTTGGAAATTAAACCAGAGACCTTGAAGGTCCTTGAGGAGAGCATAGGTCCAACACTGCAACACATAGGTACAGATAAACATTTCCTCAACAAGACCCCAAAGGCACAACAAATTAAAAGGAGAATCAATACATGGGATTGCATGAAACTGAAGAGCTTCCGTTCAGCAAAGGAAACTATCAAGAACCTCAACTGAGAGCCAACAGAATGGGAGACGATTTTTGCCACCTACACCACTGATAGAGGACTAATATCTAGAATATACAGAGAACTCAAGAAACTCAACACTAAGAAAACAAAGCATCTGATAACAAAATGGGCAAATGAACTAAACAGACACTTCACAAAAGAAGAAATTCAAATGGCCAATAAATGCATGAAAAAATGCTCAACATCACTGGCAATCAGAGAGATGCAAATCAAAACTACCCTGAGATTTCACCTAACTCCAACTAGAATGGCAATCATTCAAAACACAAACAACAACAGATGCTGGCGAGGATGTGGAGAAGTGGGAACTCTAAGACATTGTTGGTGGGATTGCAAATTAGTGCAATTACTTTGGAAAACAGTATGGAGAATCCTCAGAAGAATGGAAACAAATCTACCATTTGATCCAGCAATACTACTTCTGGGTATCTACCTAAAATATAGGAAGCCAAACTACTAAACCAATGCATGTGTATCTATGTTCATATCTGCACAATTCACCATAGCCAAACTATGGAACCAGCCAAGATGTCCATCAACAGATGAATGGATTACAAAACTGTGGGATATGTACACAATGGAATTTTACTCAGCCATCAAAAAAATTCAATTACATCATTTTCAGGGAAATGGATGCAACTGGAGGACATTATGCTAAGTGAGATTAGTCAGTCACAAAAAATAAGAAATCACATGCTTTCCCTAATATGTGAGAGTTAGGGAGAAATGGGTCATAGGAGGAACTCTTGAAAAAGGAAATCCTATAGAGGAGCAAACAAGACAACCTAAAGGAGGAGAAAGGAGGGGGGGGGGAGAGGAAAATCTCTAAAACACACAATGTACTTAAACATATCAAAGTCAATCACTAAGCCAAGCAAGGGAAGGAGGGACAGGGAAGGAATGGGGTGGGAATTGGGTAGGGGTTTAATCAGCAATGTGTACATGTTTGTACACACAAGTTTTTTACCCCAATATGATGTTTGAATATAATGCACCAATAAAAAAATTTTAAAGGAAAAAAAATAAAAAATAAATGAACCATATATGGAAAAAAATATTCAAAGGGTTGTGAATGTGGCTCAGATATAGAATGACTCTGGATTCAATCCCAAGTTTCACTAAGTAAATAAATATTACAGTAAAGTAGTAAAAAATGTTTTTACATGTACAGCCATCAAATTGAGCATAAACTTTTAATAATATTAAATAGAAATAGCCTTATTTATAAACATTAAAAATCTAAACCAAAAAGAATCCACAAAATTGGGAAGTTGAAGCATAATTAATATTTTTGAAAAAGTGTCACAAATTTAGTCCCTAGAAGCTGTAGTTTATTATTTTACTTCTATATTATATACTAGTCTTGTTTAGGATATTTTATCTATAAATCCGAATTTTATGAGTAATGAATATTGGTTTACACTGACCCTTTAAAAAACTTCATTATTTGGTTTAAAAAACATGTGTGTGTGTGTGTGTGTGTGTGTGTGTGTGTGTGTGTATGATTATGGATGTGTGTGTGTGATTCTAAGCCAGGTGCAGTGATACATGCCTATAATCCCAGTACTTGGGAAGCTATAAAAGATTGCAGTGTCTAGGTCAGCTCACAGTAACTTAGCATGATCCTGTTTCTGAATAAAAAAATAAAAAGGGCTGGAGATGTAGCTCAGAGGTAGAGCATCCTTGGGTTCAATCCCAGTACCGGGGAAAAAAAAAGATTCTGAATATGTTTAAGGTGGAAGATAATTAGCTCAAATATAACACATTTTTATTTTCAAGTGATTTGATCAGCTAATCCTATAAGTGGTAACACTATAATAAGTAGATTCATTCTTTTCAAGAATGATATATGAGACTTTGCCAAAATCTGCTTTTATTTTCATTGTTTGACTCCTTTTCAGAGTTCATAACAGAAGCTTTGTTTGGTCTTCGTGGACTATAGACACAATTGCATTTGAAACACAGTATTTTTCAGAGCTCGTTTTCTACACCATCCAGCTAGGATTAAGAGATAATGTGCCAGCAATGGTGTAAGTTCACATTCTTGGGTTTCAAGCAACACTTTAAGCTTCCTTTCCTCTTTGCTACTTTTCAAATAAGGAAATGCTTTTTAAAGAATTTGTTCTGTCTTGTATGAGCTGCTTTTTTCATGGAGCCACAGAGTTTTAGAATTGGATCCAGCCCAACATCGGCTCAATTCGAAAATTCATTACTTAGCATAAGTTAGTACCTCAATGGATGGTCTTCTAATCTTGGCTTAAAGTCCACTAGTGATAGGAAATTTATCTTCTAAAACCCCTGTTCCATTTATGTAGAGTAGAAAGCTCACTGGCCACAGAAACAGACAAGATGAATTATAATTCTAGTTCTAGCAACATGAGGGAAAGCAGTTATATACTTTCTCTGAATCTTATCTTCCTTGCCCTGTCTGGCATATAAATGCTCAAAAAAAAAAAAAAAAAAGCTGATGACAGACTGTACGAAGATAAAACTAGTTAATATAAAATATGCTCAATGTTTTGGTTAAGCCCCAAACTATCTCCCTATATATTATTTAATTTGGCAACTATTTATAGACGAACCATTCATAGTACTGCATATAACATAGTACTGTATATAACTGGGAACAAAATAGAAGTGAATTTAACTTTCAGAAAAACTATATTCTAATGAGAAGAAACAGACCATTAAACAATAAATGAATGAAGTCTACAAAAAATCAATGATACCTGTTATACATAAAATTAAAACAGGGTTATGTTCTAGTACAGGATACCTACTTCAGACATGATGTTGCTGAAATTTGAATGATAGTTCTAGCCCTCAGTCTCTGTGATCTCTGAAGTAGCCTATAAAGAAAGCTTTCAAATTGTCAAAGGCATTTATCATGTCTTCCTTTAGTTTTTTCTTCTTCTAGTGAATATCACTAGTCCTTTCAACTATTTCTTATATAACATGACTGGGGGTGTAGCTCGGAGGTAGAATGTCCCTGGGTTCTATCTCCAGTACCACAAAAAGGAAAAAAAATCAACTGGGAAGACTCCCATTTTATCAGTGCTGGTTTTAAACATATCCTTAGATTAAAAACAATACCCCAGATGTAGCTCTAACCCTGTGAAATAGTGGCATACAGTGAAAAAGCATCTTGTCTGTTTGGATTCTCTGATTCACTAGTGGTCCGTAAACTCAAGTCACCTCTTTTGGTAATCCAGTTGGAGACCATAGCCCAATACTGACTAAGTTGTCATCAAATAAAAGTACCCAGTCTTTCCCACAGAAACTCTTATTTAAGTGAGCATATGCACATTTGCTTCTGAAACAGGACCTTTCTTTCTCTCTCTCTCCCTCTCTTCTAAAGTTTACCAGCAACAAAGGCCAACATACGTTACCATCTCTCCCTCTCCACCTCCCCTCTCGGCAGTACCGGAGATGGAACCCAGGAGCATTCTACCTCCGAGCTATACCCCCAGCCCCATTTTTTATTCTTTATTTTGAAACAGAATCTCAGTGAGTTGCAAAGGACCCAAGTAGCCGAGGCTGTCCATGAACCACAATCCTCCTGTCTCAGCCTCCCAAATGCTGGGTTTACAAGCGTACTCCACCATGCCCGGCTCTTTTTCTTTCTTTCTTTCTTTCTTTCTTTCTTTCTTTCTTTCTTTCTTTCTTTCTTTCTTTCTTTTCTCTTTCTTTTTCTTTTTCTTTCTTTTTCCTTTTTCTTTTTTGTAGTAGGGAATGAACCCAGGGATATTCTACCTCTGAGCTACACCTCCAGCTCTTTTCATGTTCTATTTTGAAAGAGGGTGTTGGTAGGTTGCTGAGTCTTGCTACATTGCTGAGACTGTTCTTTTCAACCTCCCAAGTACTGGGATTACAGGTGTGTGCCACCATGCCGGGCTTAAATTTACTTTTATTATGATTTATCTTGTTAGTTTCAATTTGCCTGTGGAAGAATTTTGAGCTTAATTCTTTACTATAGCAGCTATTTGATCAACCTCCATGTCATTAATAATTTTAGGTAATAGATTGCTAGGACTATGAAGTGTACATTTCAGCAAATAAAAAAATATTTCAGTCAGGTGCAGTAGTGCATTCTTGTAATCCCAGTATTTGGAAGGCTGAAATTGGAGGGTGACAGGTTCGAGAAAGCCTCAGCAACTTAGTGAGGCCCTCTGTCGCGATCCTCCAGTCTCAGCCTCCCGAATGCTGGGATTACAAGCATGTGCCACCACGCCCAGTAAGACTCAGTTTTAAAATTAATAAAAAAAAAAAGAAAAAGAAAAAGAAAATTGGGCTGGGGGTATAGCTTGGAGGAGGTAGAATGTCCCTGGGTTCCATCTCCAGTAACACACACACACACACACACACACACACACACACACACACACACATTCAAAGCCAGGCCTGGTGGCACGCACTTGTAATCCCTGCACTTGGGAGGCAGAAACAGGAGGATCGCACAGGTTTGAAGCCAGCCTCACAGGCTTAAGAGGCCCTGTTTCCAAATAAAAATATAAAATAGGTCTGGGAGTGTAGCCCGGGTTTCCAGGAACCCGAGTACCACCAAACAAACAAACAAACAAAACAAACTAAAAACCAAAAAACAAACAACAAAGCCTTAATAAAGTATTCAAGAAATAAGGGGCATAGTTTAGTAATAGAATGCTTGCCTAGCATGCTAGAGGCCTCAGATTTTATTCTAAACACCACATACCCACACAACAACCCAAACAAACAATATATATAAATTATAATTATATAATTTATTATACAAATATATAGAGAGAAGCCATGCTACTGCCAGGTGCGGTAAAGCATACCTGTAAACCCAGCATCTTAGGAGGTTGAGGCAAAAGAGTAGTTTGAGGCCAGCCTGGGCAAGTTAGAAAGACCCTCTCTCAAAATAAAATTTAAAAATGACTGGGGATGTAGCTCAGTGACAGAGCATTTGTCCAGCATGTGTAAAGCCTGGGTTTAATATCTAGTACTATCAAAAAATAAAAATAGCTGGGTGTGGTGGCGCACGTTTGTAATCCCCGCGCTTGGGAGGCAGAGACAGGAGGATCGTGCAGGTTTGAAGTCAGCTGCGCTGGCTTAAGAGGCCCTGTTTCCAAATTTTAAAAAATATAAAATAGGTCTGAGAGTGTAGCCCGGAGGTAGAAGAAACCCAGGAAACCCAGTACTACTACTACTACTACTACTACTACTACTACTACTACTAATAATAATAATAATAATAATAATAGAAGGGAAGAAAAGTCATGGTATTATAATGGTTCTTCCCAGGCCGGCGTGGTGGCGGACGCTTGTAATCTCAGTGCATGGGAGGCTGAGACAGGAGGATCGCACAGGTTTGAAACCAGCCTCAGCTACTTAGTGAGGTTCGTCAGCAATTTAGTGAGACCTTGTTTGCAAATAAAGCATAAAATAGGTCTGGGAGTATAGCCCAGAGGTAGAAAAGTCCCTGGGTTCCATCCCCAGTTCTACAAAAATAAATAAATACATAAATAATAAATAAATATAATGGTTCTTCCCCACCACCACCATCTGTGTTTTCTAATTTTTCTGTATTAAGTGTGAAATAGTAAAGACAATGCTAGAGCCCCATGTTACTCTATTAGGAACTTCCTTCCAGACCAAATCAGAACTGTTAATTTATTATTATGGCTGTTAATTTAAATCCAATTTTACCTGGAGAAAAGTAACATGTTAGTAATAATATATCATGGTAGCAACATAATGCTCCAAAAGGATTTAGACCTTTGATTCTATGTCCTCTTATCTGTTATATTCTAAAAAAAAAAAAGACATTGGTAGAATTTTTCTTTCACTCTACTTAAGTTTAAAAGTGCTTTTTGCCCAAGAACTCTTATAAATAATGATTAACTGTTTCAATCAGTGATGCATAAAAATGTTCTTTTCTGCTACAGTGAATGTTTAAGAATCTAAATAAAAGTGTTTAGAATGAAAAGTTACAATCTTGGCCTAAAATGAATACTCAGAGGACCAAGAACACATTTTTGAGTGTGGGAAAGCATTCACCTTTGAGAAAAATTCAGAACAACAACAATAATAGAATAAATTTTGCTGGGTGTGGGTGGGCAGAGAATTGACCCTTATTCAGAGGAAAAAGATTGCATGACATAATTCTCAGTACAATATACATAAATATATTGACCTTGAGAAGTTCTCTTCTATTTTAATGTTTATCTATCCTTTTATTTCCCTGGAGATCTGATATTAGAATCTGATGTGAGAATGTGTGTGTGTGTGTGTGTGTGTGTGTGTGTGTGTGTGTGTGTGTGTAAAATTTAGTTTAAACCTAATCTATATCTTCTTTTCTAAAGTTTGCCAACAACAAAGGCCAACACAGGTTACATCTTTAGAGTTCTTTCCTCCCCATTTCCAGCTCTCTGCTGCTGGCCTCAGGGTAAAAAATGAGCTGGAACAGAACAGGTAGAGCTGTTGAGGTCAGGAAAAAGGGAGAGGGCTGAGATAAAGTATGATTCTTGGTTGATAAAACACTCCTGAGTTTTCCTTTGAGAGAACAGATATGGTCTTGATGAAGACATTTCTTATATTGGATCTTATCTCACATCAATAACAATCATTGATTTCAATGGAGACCTAAGAAAGTAAGATGTCAGTTAGCTTGTATCTTACTGCTTAAGATAAAAGTTAGAGTGTTCTGGAGCGTGCACTATCTCCAAATAGTTAGCTTATCTCTACCAGTGCACATCAACAAACATTAATTGAATTTCTAGTTTGCCCCAGCACTAGAGATTCAAAGATTAACCCAAAAAAGTAGGTCTTGTCTTTTTCTTTTTCTTTTTCTCTTTCTCCCTCCCTCTCTCTCTCTCTCTCTCTCTCCTCTCTCTCTCTCTCTCTCTCTCTCTCTCTCTCTCTCTCTCTCTCTCTCTCTCCCTCTCTCTCCCCCTCCCTCCCTCCCTCTGTGTTTGTGTTTTATTGGAGATTAAACCCAAGGTCATTCTACCATTGACCCATACCCCTAATCCTATTTTACTTTATACTTTGAAACAGGGTCTTACTAAATTGCTAAGGCTGGCCTCAAACCTGTGATCCACCTGTCTGTCTCAGCCTCCCTAGTATTGAAATTGCAGGCATTCACATAGCTTTTAAAAAGTTTACATTCAAGTAAGAAAGACAGAGATGCAACCTGAAAGAAGGCTCAGTAATAATAAGCCCATCCATCTTACTGTGTGATCAGAGAGGGGCAACCCCTAACTCAGTCCAGAGTGATTTCTAGAGGAACACAGACCCTCTAATCCCAGCTAACAAAAATCTCAGCACAGCAGGTTTATGTTTGCCCTTTCCCAGCATTGAGTGGTGTGTCTAACTCATATGAGCTGCTTAATAAATATTTACTGGATTGAGCACCATGTACTTTGCTCAAGTTAAAAGATTTTATGCAATATCAGAAAGGATGGTTTAAAATAAACTGTATAGTCCCATTAAAGCTTCAAAGATTTCAGTATATCCTAATTTTCCCCACAGTAGTAATAACACTTGATACTGTACACATTGTTATGTTAATTTTTACCACCTCCCTCTCCCAGGCATGTGAGCTCCTTGAGAATGGGACTTATATTTTCATTGCCTAGAATGTAGTTGGCGTTTAGTAGAAACTCAACAAATACTTGTTGAATGAATGTGGAATCCAACATTAGTGATGTCGATGAAATGGATAATTTAAAGGTAAATTCAATAATTTTTTTCTTTACTTGTTATTCTTTTGCCTCATGAAGCAAATTTATGAACTCTGTATGAGAATTCAATGCCAAGTTCTTGTTGCCTAGGGCAACTGTTCTTGCTTTTTTGGCATAAAAACTATTATTTTCGTATATAGAAAAATGCACATGTACAACAAATTTTGATATTAAACACATATACAAAAATAATCTAGTTGAGATATCTTGACAGTGGAAAAGGGGTAATTTTTTAAAAGAATTAAGTAGGCTTTTTTGGTGTGAGTTTTTTTTGGGGGGTAAGCAATGTTAATATCCATCTTTAAGCACCCTTTGCCTTAACTTATTTATAAAATGAGAACAAATAAATGATACATTTGTCAAAAAACCATATGATATTCTCTAGTTCACACTGAAACATAAGTTGAAAAAATATATATTATTTGATTTTTTTCCCCTCTGATTCCCCTTAATTTTGTTTAGCAAAAAAAAAAAAAATGTTTTGGGAGAGTTCAGATAAATCATTAACAAATGAAAACCAGGCAATTATTTTAAACCTTAAACATTTCAAAAATATTTTAAATTTCTGAATATAAACATAGACCATGTTTTATTAAAATAAACCCCACTAACCTTTGTAAGTTATTATCTGAGGGTACTGAGGTCTGCAAAAGCTCTATATTGATAAACAATTTTCTCTATCAGGCAGAGTAAGCCTCTAAAATGGCTACTAAAGATCCCTGCCTCCTGGTGTTCACACATTTCATTCTGTCTTCTGTCTTGAATGTGAACAAAGCATAGTGACTGGCTTCTGATGTGGCAAAAAAGTGATGGGCTATCACTTCTGAAATAGGTTATAAGAGTCTGTGACTTTCATTTTGCTTGTTTCTTTCTCTCTGCCCTAAGGAGAGGTCTACATGGCCAGGCAACTGAGTCTTCCCAACATCCACAGTGAGTAAGCTTGGAATTGGATCATCCCCAAGCAAAGCCTGGAGGGCAGCCCTGGCTACCACCTTGATGGCAGCAAGTTACCCAGCAAAGCCTCCTCTGGATTCCTGACTCACTAAAAAAGCTTATGGTCCCAGGGTGATTCAGTGGTAGAGCTTTTTTTCTTTCCCCCTAACATTATGGGGGATTGAACCCAAGGGCATTCTACCTCTGAGCTACACCCTATTTTATTTTTAGTCTCAATAAGTTACTGAGGGCCTTGTTAAATTTCTGAGACTGACTTGAACCTGCAACCCTATCTCAGTTACTAGGATTACAGGCATGTGCCACCATGCCTGGCTAGGATATTTAGCATGTAATACTCCTATGTTCAATTCTCAGCACCCCCCCCCCGAAAAAAAATCACAAACAAACAGGTAACTAACTGACACAATAAGAACTACCTACCTTATCTACTGTCAGGAAAATTCTATAATAAATGTAGCTAAAACAGTATTTAGGGTAGATGTCAACAGAACAGTGGTAAAAGTAGCATATTTTCTGCAAAACCATCCTGACTATAATTTAGTTGACTCAATAAAATATATACGTCGTTTTTTGGTTTCCCAGCAATACTTCTTCTTTCTAGTATTCCACTTCTGCTGCATTTTAGAAAGTTGAATGTGGAAAAGTACTAGCAATGACTTATTAGAACTGGTTAAATTAGAACTCATTATGTTACTTATTAGAACTCATTAAATTACTATGAGGAAAAAAGTTATCTGAAAAGAAAAAATCTTACAATTGTGATTATAAAAAGGTGCATTTATAGCCAGGTGTGGTGGCACATGCTTGTAATCCCAGTGCTTGGGAGGCTGAGACAGGAGGATTGCATAGGTTCGAAGCCAGCCTCAACTACTTAGTGAGGCTCTCAGCAACTTAGTGATATCCTGTTTCCAAATAAAGTATCAAATAGGTCTGGAGTATAGCCTGGAGGTAGAAAAGCCCCTGGGTTTCCCCAGTACCACCATCACCAAAAAAAAAAAAAAAAGGTGCATTTATATTCACTGTGATTATTAGTGGTTTTGAAATAACTGGCATGTGATAGAATATTTGCTTATTTATTTCTGTGTGTGTGTGTGTGTGTGTGTGTGTGTGTGTGTGTGTGTGTGTGTGTGCTGAAGACTGAATTCAGGGTCCCCTAGGCAAGATTTTCTTTCTGTAAAAATATTAAAGATTATAAAGCCTGGCATAGCCGGGTGTGGTGGCACATGCTTGTAATCCCAGCATTTGAGAGACTGAGATGGGAGGATCGTGGGTTCGGGTTTGCAGTCTCAGCTACATAGTGAGGCCCTCTGCAACTTAGTGAGACCTTGTTTCAAAATAAAGAATTTAAAAAAATAGAGCTGGGGTATAGAATGCCCCTGAGTTCCATCCTTAGTTCCAGAAAAAAAAAAAAAAGATTGGCATAAGTAGAAAACAAAAGGAACTGAAATGCAAGTCAATCATATTGCTGGCAGAAGAAATTACTCTCCAATGCTCCAATGTGTTAGATATGGGCTTAAAAGTAGCAAATTCTGGCCGGGCGTGGTGGCGCACGCTTGTAATCCCCGCGGTCGGGAGACAGACAGGAGGATCGCGCAGGTTCGAAGCCAGCCGCGCTGGCTTAGGAGACCTGTTTCCAAATTTAAAAATATATAAAAATAGGTCTGGGAGTGTAGCCCGGAGAAGGGTTTCCAGAAACTTCCAGTAACACACACACACACACACACACACACACACACACACACACACATGTAGCAAATTCTGGAAAAATTGTAATACATTTTCTTCATTGAGGCATGGGTGGGGGCTGGGAGCAGGGTTTATGAAAAAGCAGGCTCTTTAGGCATAAGAATTAACACTATTTTGCCTCTCTGTCTACTGCTCTTTAACACAAGTTTCAGTCTATTTTGGAAATTTCAAATGATTAAATGAATCTGTTCTAACACTACTATATAGCTCCATATGACTTTATTTTTATAACCCTTTACTTTTTTCTGTGTGCAGGCTTACTTCTGAAGATAACATACATGTCGAAGGAAGAAGATATGATTAAAAAATTATCTTTGCCTCATGATATAGACTTAGTTTTTCTTCAACAGATAACTATAAGAAGGAAAAATTTGTCAGAAAAACGACACCAATGTCCAGGTGACTTGGTATTTGTATTAAGTAACACACATACACACACACATATATGTACAATTATATATCAGTTTCCCTGTTGACAGAGCAAAAAAAATCCAAATAGAAATGAAAGTCTATGGGATATGACCTGTAAAATTTAAGCTGTTAACTTGATTTCAAGACCTTGAGAGCTTTTTTGGTAACTTCTTTCAGTGCAGTGATATTTACAGTTTTGCTCTAACTCTGCCTGTGTTCTGGAAACTTCCTTTCCTTTCTGCTCAGCTTGGACTTTGATTTCATACTCCTTGTTTTTTTTTTGTTTGTTTGTTTGTTTGTTTTTGTTTTTTTCTCTGCCTTGCACTAAGTGTAGCTTATGAATAAAAGTAAGGGATGAAGAAAGAGTGTATGGGGATTCCTCAGTGTCCCTTTGTTCAATTCTGGCTTACCTGATAAAATTAATTCCTGCCTTGCCCTTATTCTCTACCATACTAAGGCCATGATGAAGACAAAATAGTCTCAGGTATCCCCACAGCTCAATTTAAGAGCAAAGGAGAGGAAAATGTACCCAGTGCCTCCATTTCTGTTCCTTGAGCCCTGGAAGACAGACCGTGGGGTAGAGTGATGGGAGTGAGCTAAATCCCAGGCAAGTAATTACTACTTTACTCCAGTTTGTTTGCAAAGGGGTCTGGTAAGGAAAAATCATCTCCAAACCTAAATATGAACAGTCTGAGCCGGGCGTGGTGGCACACGCTTGTAATCCCAGTGCTTGGGAGGCGGAGACAAGATGGTCGCACAGGTTCAAAGCCAGCCTCAGCTACTGAGTGAGATTTTCAGCAATTTAGCGACACCCTGTTTCCAAATAAAAATATAAAATAGGCTGGGAGTATAGCCCCGAGTTAGAAAAGTCCAGCCCCAGTACCACATACACACAAAAAAAGGTCTGAAAGTAAGCAAATACATGTAAATATACTTGTATCAGTAAAGTTTCAATACATTTTCAAAGTCTTGAATGACTAAATAGATCTGTGTAGAAAATAAGTATCCAAGGCTTCATTTATTTTCAAAGCCACAAAGAAACTTAATAACGTTCCTTCCAACTCTTTGTCTTTTTTAAATCTTCTTGCCCAAAGACTTCGCAATTTTCCTTAAAAATTGGACCATGTTTTTAGGAGAATGGTTTGGTCCTCCTGTTTTCACTGAGGCAAAATTAGCTTTAACACTCCAAACGTCTACTGTGGCCTATGTGCTCTCACTCAGGCCTCCTCATCTGTCATGAATGATTCTTCTGTATAACTCTGGTGCACAGTCTTTTGTGCACACGGTTTTTCTCACCCACAGAGCAGAAGGTCTGGAGCTCTGCCATTCCATTGGGAGCTTCTGCACAGAGCTAGATTTGAAATGCCAAGTTCTGGAAACACTGAAGAATGATAGCTAGGGCTTAATACTGACTTACTTGTATTTCTGGCGGGTCACTGATGCCAGCCATGAGATATAGCTCATGGGATCAGAGTGTTCTGAGTTGACTTCCAAAACAAAGAGTATTGTGTTTTTTCAAATTATTCAAATTAAATAAGGCAACTTGATTAATCTCTTTTGTGTATGTTATACTTTTGTTATTTTTATTCTATCTACTTGAAGTAGGAAGGCAAATTATTTAATATGGTATTAGAAATGAATGCCTATTTATTTATTTATTTATTTGTGGTACTAGGGATTAAACCCAGGGGCATTCTACCTCCAAACTACACCTCCAGCCCTATATTTTATTCTTGATTTTGAAACAGGGTCTCACTAAGTTGCAGAGGGCCTCACTAAGAAGCTTAGGCTGGCCAAAACCCTGTGATCCTCCTCTCTTGACCTCCCAAGTACTGGGATTATAAGTGTGCACCACCATCCCAGCCTAATGTTAGTTTTTTTTTTTTTTCCTTTGCGGGTCTGGGGATGGAACCCAGGGGCATTTGACCTTTGAGCTACGCCCCCTGCCCTATTTTTTTTTTTTTTGTTTCAAGGATAGAGATGTTTATTTAAAATGGGATAAAATGCACACAGATGAGTTAAATGAGAAGCCAGTTTCCATTTCAGCTAAACCCAATAACACTACCCATGCTGTTTTTCCCTCTCAAAATTCATGTTGAAACCCAATCCTCATAAGAGGTAGGGCCTTAAGAGAAGCCTTGGAAGAGGACCTGGGCCCTACACCTTAGTGAATACTAGCACCCTTTAGAATTGAGCTGAAGCAACAAGACTATTCCTACCTAGTTGCCCCCATCCTCTTTGGGGAGATGAGGATACAGCAACACATCTCTTTAGCAGTGGGAACCAGGCCTCAGATACCAAACATGCTAGCATCTTGACCCTGGGCTCCCCAGCCTCCAAAGCTATGAAAGACAAGCTATTATGTACAAACTACTGAGTTCTATAGTAGCATATTATAGGACAAAGACAAATGTTTTTACATATTTGTTTTCTGAGCCCTGCTCCATTAATGGTTAAAATAATTCAGAACTAGTAACTAACTAGTTAAAAAACAGGATGCTATTAAGTAGTAGGCTTCACAGGCAAATTCCGGATCCTTAAAATCTATTTACAATATAGTTGAGCAACTGATTTTTCTTGAACTTATATAACAGACTACCTTCCACATATTTTTGTACTTATTTTCCCCATGGTGACTTAGACAATCTTCAAACCAGTATAAATATTTCATAAATAATATTTGGCCATTTTCTAACCTATTGAGTACACTTGATGCACAATAAGCTAATCAGTAATAATACTACTAAATGTAAATAGTAAAGACATGACACACTTAAAAAGTCTTGCTTAACTATTTTAGAGGATAAGACACCACGCTTCTACTCATTAACGCCATTTTTACAGCCCAGGGGACTTTATTTATTGTTTGTACACCTATTATGCCATGAATTCATAGGGAATAGGTTCCAGCAGCTCAGGCTCCTTTCCATTGGTTCTCACAAAGTGTGCTTCTCTGGGTGGAGCAGGCTGGCGCTTCAGCTGAACCCACGTGCCTTTCTCTTTGGCTTCCTTCTTCTTCTGATCATTTTCTTTCACCCGCTTCAGGAAGCTGTCTCGACTCTTAGAGTGCTTAATATGCTCAATACGCACGTTAATTCTCTTAGCAAGAATCTTGCCCTTGACTTTCTTGTTTACCACAATGCCAACAGCATGCTGGGTAACATTATAGACTCTTCCAGTTTTGCCATGGTAACATTTGTGAGGCATTCCTTTTTGAACAGTACCCATTCCCTTAATGTCTATAATATCACCTTTCTTGTAGATTCGCATATATGTGGCCAGAGGAACAACACCATGTTTTCTAAAAGGCCTAGAGAACATATAACGGGTTCCTCTCCTCTTCCCTTTTGTGTTCGTCATTTTGGCGAATTACTGGAAGATGGCGGCGAAAGCCTATTTTTTTATACTTTATTTTGAAACAGGGTCTTACTGAGTTGCAGAGGGCCTCACTAAGTAGCTGAGGCTATCCACAAACTGTGATCCTCCTGTCTCAGCCTCCCGAATGCTGGTATTACAAGCATGTGCCACCACGCCTAGCTTCTAATGCCAATTTATTTATTTATTTATTTATTTATTTATTTATTTATTTATTTATTTATTTATTTTAGTAGTACTGGGGTTCCTGGAAGCCCTTCTACATCCAGGCTACACTCCCAGACTTATTTTTATACTTTTAAATTTGGAAACAGGGTCTCTGAAGCCAGCACACGGGCCTGCCTCTGAACCAGCACGATCCTCCTGTCTCTGCCTCCCAAGTGCGGGGATTACAAGCGTGCACCACCACGCCTGGCTATGCAAAGTTTTTTAATCTGGTTATTTCAAAGTAAGGAAAGCAGGGTAGACCTGCAGAGGTGTTTGGCAGAGCAAGGTATTATGAAACTTATCCTCCCATCTCAGAGTTGCATTATGTGGTTGGGTTCAGCGCCTACTGGTAAGCAGTCAGAGGTTTGAAGATATCCGTACTGCAGGGGACTAATCCTGATCTCAAATTATCTTGGAAACAAAAGGAAAAAAAATGTAATCTCTAAGCTTTCCTAGAATATTTTTAGGGGGGTCTATTTTGTTGAGGCCGATTCAAATCCTCGGGCTTAAGTGGTTCTAGTGACTTAGTCTTCTAAGGACCTGGGACTAGATGTAGACCAAGCCCAGTATTCTAAAGAGATTTAGAATACTGTTTTGAGGGCACGTGCACTGCCCTGGGTTTGAACCCCAGTCCAAAAAGACAAAAAAAAAAAAAAAAAAAAGCTAGAATATTGTTTTGATTATATTTTCCTCCTCCATATATTCCAAAAATTAAAAGGTATTCTTTTCCTGAATGCCCCTGGGTTCCATCCCCTGACCCGCAAAAAAAAAAAAAAAGGTGTTCTTTTCCTGAATATAAAAATAATATATACTCCTGATACAAACTTCATACATTATAGAAGTACAAGATGAAACATATTATCAACAGTCTTGGAGCATTTATTTTTCCAAATCCAAAAAAATCTCAACCTATTAATGATTCACTGCCTGGTCTTATTTTTTTTTAAAGGCTTTGCTTACATGCAAAACTAGCCCCCTTAGCTTTTCATCATGTTGAGTTGGTTGGTTAGTTGTTTGCTTGTTTGTTTGTTTATTTAATTATTTATTATTTAGCGGCACTGGGGATTGAACCCAAGGACATTCTACCTCTGAGCTACACCCCCAGCTCTCTCTATTTTTTTAATTTTGAAATAGGGTCTTACTTACTAAGTTACAGAGGGCTTCACTGAGCTGAGGCCACAAACCTGTGATCCTCCTGTCTCAGCCTCCCCAGTACTGGGATTATAAGCATGTGCTACCATGCTCGGCTTTGAGTAGGTTTAAGTCAGTATATCTAGTCTTATTTTTAATATGGTATTCTACATGATTCCAAATAGCTTTTGTTTTAAATATGTAATTTTTCATTATTCCTCATTAACATCCTATGCAATTTTTCTATGTTAACAATTTCCTCGTGGTATATTATGGATAATTAAATATTCTAACTGGGCACTAACATATTTTGCTAGGAATTTTTATTTTTCAAAGTCTTAAAAGAAAATGTACCTCATGAAGCCACATTGAAAACAATTTAGGGGCCGGGATGTAGCTCAGTGGCAAAGCGCCTGCTTTGCAGGTGTGGCACTCTGGGTTCGATCCCTGGTTCCAAGAAAAACAAACAAACAAACAAAAATACAAAAAAACCCAAAGAACAAAAAACCCCAATAATTTAGAAAGTACTCTGAAACCCCTTTATACTAATAATCATTATCAGGAATTATAATAACTGATATATTGAAAATGTAATAAGGGTTTAAGCCTGAATGTAAACTGAATTATCATATATATATTCTCTTAACTGCTTTTCTGGAATGTTTTTCTCAACTTGTTTATGCACATTTTATGTTAGTGTCAACAATTTGTCTATGTCACATGTACCACCTAACATACATTTCAGATGAGCTAGTGATAGCAAAGTGATAGGAAGCTGGGTGTGGGGTGGCACGTACCTATATCCCAAGACTTGGGAGGCTAAGATAGGAGGAAAACAGGGTTGAGGCCAGCTTCAGCAAATAGTCTCCCTCATCAACCTAGGGAGACCCTGTTTCAAAATAAAAATAAATAAGGCTGGGGGTATAGCTTAGAGGTAGATGCTCCTTGGATCCAAATCCCAGCACCAAAAAAAAAAAAAAAAAAAAAGTGATGGGAACAGTTAAGTAGGGTATAGCACATCTCACACTTCTGTGTATAAAATTATATTTTCCAAATGGTTACAACAGATTTCCCTCACACAAATGCTTCTCACAATGTGACTTTCACACTCCTCCCACTGAGACTTTTGTGATAGTTTGTATCAACAGAGTATGGGAAAAGTGGCAATATGTGACTTCCAAGGCTAGACAGTCTAAAGGAAAAGCACTTTCTAACCTGTTCCCTGGAATACTTGTTCTGGAAACCTGCAGGCTGCATTTAAATAGTTTGTCAGCCCTGAGATTGCCATATTAGGGGGAACTCAAACTAGCCTATAATGAGAAACTTCTATGGAAAGATCTTGAGATTACGTGAAGAGAGAAAGAGAGGCAGAGATAGGGAAATGGGGGCATGGGTGGAGGAGAGAGAGACAGACAGACCGACAAGCAGACAGACAGAGAAGTGACTGGACAGGCTCCAGCTACTTTAGCCAGTCTTCCCTTTTTCCAGTCCCAGGCACTTTATTTTTGTCTGTTGGTGTGTTCATTAAGACAGGGTCTGACTATGCTGTCTGGGCTGGCTTGGACCCCTGGACTCAAGCCATCCACAGCCTCAGTCTCCCAAGTAGTTGGGACTACAGTTGTGAGACAGTCACTCTTTAACTACAACCTCATGAGAAACCCTCGCTCACAACTAAGCAGCCAAGCCCTTCTGAAATTTGGATACACAGAAATCATGAAAGATGATATAATGATTGTTATGGTTTTATTTTTTATTTATTTTTATTTTTTGTTATGGTTTTTTTTTTCTTTTTTTTTTAATTTATTTTTTATTGGTGCAATGTATTCATACATCATAGTGGTATAAAGAAAATACTTTTGTAGACATACATGCACATCTCGCCCAGTTAGCCCCTACCCGATCCCCACCCCATTCCCTCCCCATCCCTCCTTCCCACGCTTGGCTTACTGGTTGACATCTAGTATTATAGCAATTTATACAATATTAACATTGATAATCTCACATAACAGTTTCATTTGTTTGGTACCAAACTTTTGATGACTTAAAGATAACATTTCAATATTTCTTTTTGCTTTCTTTCTTACCAGAGAATATTTTTTTCTTTTCTTTTTTTTTTATTTTTTATTTTTTTTTATTTTTTTTTAATTAATTTATTTTTTAAATTGGTGCATTGTAGTCATATATCAATCACATTGGAGTACAAGACTTGAGAGGATATACAAGCACACATCATCCAATTAGCCCTCCTGCAGCCCCCGTCCCATTCCCTCCCCCTCCCTCCATCCCACACTTCTTTGGTGATTTACTTTGATACATTTGTTTATGTACCTCCTGCATTTTAAAGAGGCTCCGTCCTCCAGTATTACATACCCTCTGATTGGTCACATTAGTTGCTTCACTATAGGGCCCTTTCTATAGCTCAACCTCTTCCTGTTGCCCGTTTCCTCCTAGTTATTGCTGATTAAGGGAAGCGTCTGATTTATATTTTCTGCGATATTTCTCTGTGCATGCTGCGTTGCAAGTACCAATCCCACTCTTGATGGTCCCAGTAGTGCCCTGGCTACTCAGTGGACTGATCCAGACCTCGCTGGCTCACGCAGCGGCCTTGCCTCATGGGAGGACCCAGTTCTGGTCTCGCTGGCCCCTGAACCGGTCAAACCCCTAAGCTGGCTTTTGTCCCGACCTTGGAGGCCGCAGGAGTGAACTTGCCTCACGCCAGGCTCCGATGCTGGCCATTGGCCCCTGCACCAGTCTAACCCCTTGGCAGGATTCCAGTCCCGGCCTCGGAGGCCCCAACACTGGTAATGCCTCACGGCAGGCTCCGATGCCGGCCTCACTGGCCCCAGCACCGGCCTAACCCCTCGGCAGGCTCTTATCCTGGCCTCGAGGCCCCAGTACCGGCCTTGCCTCAAGGCAGGCTCCGATGCCGGCCTCGCTGGCCCCAGCACCAGCCTAACCCCTCAGCAGGCTCTTATCCTGGCCTCGGAGGCCCCAGTACCGGCCTTGCCTCACGGCAGGCTCCGATGCCGGCCTCACTGGCCCCAGCAGTGGCCTAACCCCTCGGCAGGCTCCGATCCCGGCCTCAGAGGCCCCAGTACCGGCCTTGCCTCAAGGCAGGCTCCGATGCCGGCCTCGCTGGCCCCAGCAGCGGCCTAACCCCTCGGCAGGCTCCAATCCCGGCCTCAGAGGCCCCAGCACTGGTCATGCCTCAAGGCAGGCTCCGATGCCGGCCTCGCTGGCCCCAGCACCGGCCTAACCCCTTGGCAGGCTCTTATCCTGGCCTCGGAGGCCCCAGTACCGGCCTTGCCTCACGGCAGGCTCCGATGCCGGCCTCGCTGGCCCCAGCACCGGCCTAACCCCTCGGCATGCTCCGATCCCGGCCTCGGAGGCCCTAGCACTGGTCATGCCTCAAGGCAGGCTCCGCTGCCAGCCTTGTTGGCCCCAGCACCGGCCTAACCCCTCGGCAAGCTCTTATCCTGGCCTCGGAGGCCCCAGTACCGGCCTTGCCTCACAGCAGGCTCCGATGCCGGCCTCGCTGGCCCCAGCACCGGCCTAACCCCTCGGCAGGCTCTTATCCTGGCCTAGAGGTCCCAGTACCGGCCTTGCCTCACGGCAGGCTCCGATGCCGGCCTCACTGGCCCCAGCAGCGGCCTAACCCCTCGGCAGGCTCCGATCCTGGCCTCAGAGGCCCCAGTACCGGCCTTGCCTCACGGCAGGCTCCGATGCCGGCCTCGCTGGCCCCAGCAGCGGCCTAACCCCTCGGCAGGCTCCGATCCCGGCCTCGGAGGCCCCAGCACTGATCATGCCTCAAGGCAGGCTCCGATGCCGGCCTCGCTGGCCCCAGCACCGGCCTAACCCCTTGGCAGACTCTTATCCTGGCCTCGGAGGCCCCAGTACCGGCCTTGCCTCACGGCAGGCTCCGATGCCGGCCTCGCTGGCCCCAGCACCGGCCTAACCCCGCGGCATGCTCCGATCCCGGCCTCGGAGGCCCCAGCACTGGTCATGCCTCACGGCAGGCTCCGCTGCTGGCCTCGTTGGCCCCAGCAGCGGCCTAACCCCTCGGCAAGCTCTTATCCTGGCCTCGGAGGCCCCAGTACCGGCCTTGCCTCACGGCAGGCTCCGATGCCGGCCTCGCTGGCCCCAGCACCGGCCTAATCCCTCGGCAGGCTCTTATCCTGGCCTCGGAGGCCCCAGTACCGGCCTTGCCTCACGGCAGGCTCCGATGCCGGCCTCACTGGCCCCAGCAGCGGCCTAACCCCTTGGCAGGCTCCGATCCCGGCCTCAGAGGCCCCAGTACCGGCCTTGCCTCACGGCAGGCTCCGATGCCGGCCTCGCTGGCCCCAGCAGCGGCCTAACCCCTCGGCAGGCTCCGATCCCGGCCTCAGCGGCCCCAGCACTGGTCATGCCTCACGGCAGGCTCCGATGCCGGCCTCGCTGGCCCCAGCACCGGCCTAACCCCTCGGCAGGCTCTTATCCTGGCCTCGGAGGCCCCAGTACCGGCCTTGCCTCACGGCAGGCTCCGATGCCGGCCTCGCTGGCCCCAGCAGCGGCCTAACCCCTTGGCAGGCTCCGATCCCGGCCTCAGAGGCCCCAGTACCGGCCTTGCCTCACGGCAGGCTCCGATGCCGGCCTCGCTGGCCCCAGCAGCGGCCTAACCCCTCGGCAGGCTCCGATCCCGGCCTCAGCGGCCCCAGCACTGGTCATGCCTCACGGCAGGCTCCGATGCCGGCCTCGCTGGCCCCAGCACCGGCCTAACCCCTCGGCAAGCTCTTGTCCTGGCCTCGGAGGCCCCAGTACCGGCCTTGCCTCAAGGCAGGCTCCGATGCCGGCTTCACTGGCCCCAGCAGCGGCCTAACCCCTCGGCAGGCTCCGATCCCGGCCTCGGAGGCCCCAGCACTGGTCATGCCTCAAGGCAGGCTCCAATGCCGGCCTCGCTGGCCCCAGCACCGGCCTAATCCCTCAGCAGGCTCTTATCCTGGCCTCGGAGGCCCCAGCACCGGCCTAACCCCTCGGCAGGCTCTTATCCTGGCCTCGGAGGCCCAAGTACCGGCCTTGCCTCATGGCAGGCTCTGATGCCAGCCTCGCTGGCCCCAGCACCGGCCTAACCCCTCAGCAGGCTCCGGTCCCGTCCTCGGGGGCCCCAACACTGGCCTTGCCTCACGGCAGGCTCCGATGCCGGCCTCGCTGACCCCAGCACCGGCCTAACCCCTCAGCAAGTTCCGGACCCGACCTCGGAGGCCCTAGCACAAGCCTTGCATCATGGCAGGCTCCAATGCCGGCCTCGCTGGCCCCAGCATCGGTCTAACCCCTCTGCAGGTTCCAATCCCGGCCACGGAGGCCTCAGTAGTGGCCTTGCCTCACAGCAAGCTCAGATGTCGGCCACTGGCCCCAGCGCCCGCCTAACCCCTCAGCAGGTTCCGATCACTGTCTCTGTGGTTATTATTTCAAAGGTTCCAGTTGTAATGTATCAGATCTCTGCCTCCCCCGAATATTGGCCACTGGCATTGTCTCTGACTCCACCGTTTCAAATCCTTCCCAGGCTCTTTTTCCACTCTGAAAGTTGTCCAGTGTTCCTAAGCATGCGTGATGGTAGCATTCGACATTTAGTGTAATTTCTCCAAAAAAATAAAGTTGGTAAGATCCGGTTTCTGCTTCTCCTGAATACAAGTCTCCACCACCATCGCGAAGAACTCTTTCAACACCGCATTTCTCCTTGGTCTCCGCTAAACTCTCTCCTTACAGGTGATGTCTGAGATTCTTAACAATATAGAGAAATAGCAGTCCTCTTTCACGGCGAATTTTTCCATAAGTTCCAGTGCATTTAGATAAGTTTTGTCTGCATCTCCAGTGTCCTGGCATCCATAACGGCTTTCTTACCACCTCTCCGATATTTTTCTTTATCTTTTTCTGTTCTGGGCCCGGTTTCTCCAGGGGTCTGGCGTGCTACTCGCAGTTCGGCCGGGACCCAGAGTCCCGCGACCCGGGCCCCATCTGGCGTGCCCAGCCCGCGACCCCCGCCCAGTACCCAGCGTCTTACTGGGTCCGGTTTCTCCAGGGGTCTGGCGTGCTACGCGCAGTTCGGCAGGGGCCCAGAGTCCCGCGACCCGGGCCCCATCTGGCGTGCCCAGCCCGCGACCCCCGCCCAGAACCCAGCGTCTTACTGGGTCCGGTTTCTCCAGGGGTCTGGCGTGCTACGCGCAGTTCGGCAGGGGCCCAGAGTCCCGCGATCCGGGCCCCATCTGGCGTGCCCAGCCCGCGACCCCCGCCCAGAACCCAGCGTCTTACTGGGTCCGGTTTCTCCAGGGGTCTGGCGTGCTACGCGCAGTTCGGCCCGGGGCCCAGGGTCCCGTGACCCAGGCCCCGGCTTTTGTGCGCCGCGCGCAACCCCTGCCCAGAACCCAGCGTCTTACTGGGCCTGGTTTCTCCAGGGGTCTGGCGTGCTACGCGCAGTTCTGCCTGGGGCCCAGAGTCCCGCGACCCGGGCCCCATCTGGCGTGCCCAGCCCGCGACCCCTGCCCAGAACCCAGCGTCTTACTGGGTCTGGTTTCTCCAGGGGTCTCTTGTTATGGTTTTAAAATCAGTAATTTTGAGGTAAAATGTTTCATACCAATAAATATTTAGCTGTAACCAGGCACAGTGGTGCACACTTATAATTCCAGTGCTTGGGAAGCTGAGACAGGAGGATCGCAGATTCAAGGCAACTTAACAAAACTCTCAGGAACTTAGGGAGACCCTGCTTCAAAAATAAAAATAAAAAGGTCTGGGTCATATCTCAGAGGTGGAATGCCTCTGTGTTCAATCCCCAGTACAAAAAAATATATATATATATATACAATTGGAATACCCTACAAGCTTTCCCAAACTTTGGGGTGACATAATTTCCTTGCTTCTTGTAGAATGTGAATAAACCAATTACTTCTCAGCCTAGAGAAGAGGTTTGGTCTGGTAAAGATAAAATGAGAGTGGCAAACTTTAGCATGTAACACACAGAGTTGGCTCTTGACCTAGACAGATAAATGTTATATTATAGAAGTTATGCTGTGGTAAAATCTGACAATACCAAAACAAACAAAAACCTTGTGGATTCAACTGTATTTTTAAGCATCTTTATCTCCTAATTTTTGTCATAGTCATATTTTTTATTTTTATATGGATCATATTGAAAATGGCATATATTCAGACTGTGCTTGGTGCCCTCTCCCTCCCCCACTTCCCTTTCCCCACCCCAACAATGCTGTGTTCATAGTTTTACACATATTCAGATATAGCTCCTCCATTAATTGACCTCAGCCTTCTTTATCTCCTAATTTTAAAACGTGGCACTGGGGATTGACTCCAGGACCATTCTACCTCTGAGCTATGTCCCTACTCCCAGTCTTCCTTTATTTTTTTAATAACTTCCCAGAAACTGGGATTACAAGTTTTGCCTGGCTAAAACAGGAAATTTAAATTAAAACAAGAAGGTAAAAGTATTTACTTTGTTATTTGAATAATAAAAACAGAAGAATCTGGTACAAAATTCTTAATCCTAGAAGATTAATAATTAACCTTATGAAGTCAGTTAATTCTGCTTCCTAATTGTAAAACTCTGCTAAAATCGTCGGTAAAATTTGTATTCTTAGAATGTCTCAGTTTCTTGTAATGATGGACAATGTTTTTAAAAGTCCAAACTAAATATATAGAGCTATGTACTTATTTACCTTGCTTGTTTTCATTTGACAAATACTCATGCAATGCTTACTATTGATGAGACTAGATCATCCGAGGAGTCAGAGGGAGGGGACTTGACAAAAGCACACAGTTGAAGGTGGCAAACTGGAATAGGAGCCGGGCAGGGTGGCTCACACTTGTAATCCCAGCATTTGGGAGGCAGAGACAGAGGATCACGGTTCGTGAACAACCTCAGCTACTTAGCAAGGCCCTTCACAACTTAGTGAGACCCTGTTTCAATCAATCAATCAATCAATCAATCAATCAATCAAGCGACTAAAAAATAGGGCTAGGTGTGTGGTTTGGCGGTAGAATGCCCCTGGGTTCCAACCCCAGTACCGAACAACAACAACAACAAAAAAACAAACAAAAAAAAAAAAAAACACCAAAAAACCAAAGCAAAACAAACAAAAAATAAGACAATACAAAAACAAAACTGGAATAGGAACTTAGAAAGCTTCATTTTAGAGTCCATATTCTAAAGTACTTTTACTGCTTCTTTGACAAGTATGTCAACTATTGTCTACATGAGTGATTTACCCTTCAAAATTGATGGAATATTTCTAGCAATATCCTCAGTGGAGGACAAATCTGCCATTATCATATAAGTGAAACATCATTGATGCTATCTTGTAGTTAAACTAGAAAAAAATGCTTCTATTATTCAGAGATATTTTCAAGTTGTTAAGTACAAAGCATCCCAAGTATTATGAAAAATACAACTAAAAGCATTTAGAAATATTTAAAAATTAATAATCATGTTACTGATTGCTGAGGTACAGACTAAATTTTTTTTTTGTAGTTCAGATTTTATAATTATCTCTTCCTTTACTTATGTGTTAGTTGTTTCTCCCCATAAGCCTGTCTGTGGTTTAGCATATGGTGAGTGTTCCATAAACATTTCAAATAAATTAAGTGGTAAGTAACTATGTGAGGGAGTGGCAGCTGGCTTCATAAGATGAGCTAGATATTGTATTTTACATTCTTATTCTTAGTCTTGGTGCTGGGGACTGAAACAAGTGTTGTGTACAAGGTAGGCAAGTGTTCTACCATTAAGTTATATCCCCAGCCTTGATGAACTAATCAATCTTTCTTTCTTTCTTTCTTTCTTTCTTTCTTTCTTTCTTTCTTTCTTTCTTTCTTTCTTTCTTTCTTTCTTTCTTGTAGTACCAGGGACATTCTACCTCAGCTATACCCCCCGTCCTATTTTTTAGTCTTTTTATTTTTTGAAACAGGGTCTCGCTGAGTTGTGAAGGGTCTTGCTAAGTAGCTGAGGCTATCCGACAACTGCGATCCTCTGGTCTCAGCCTCCCAAATTACTTGTCTACATGAGTGATTTACCCTTCAAAGTTGATGGAGTATTTTTAGGAATATCCTCAGTGGAGGACAAATCTGCTATAATCATGTAAATGAAACATTATTGGTGCTAGGATTACAAGTGTGCACCATCACCGCTGAACTAAATCTTAAAAGAATAACATCTAATGAGTGAAATAGGCGCTATTCTAAGTGCTCCACATATATTAAATCATATTAGATATAGTGACACTTTATTGTCTCAGTAGAATGTAGTTTCCAGATTCAAAATAATTTATATTATTCCTGTTCTTCCAGGGCCTTGATCAGGGTTTGGTTTATAGTAGATATTTATTTATTTATTGAATATTTATTTATTGAATAAATGCGCAAATGTTACCTGATTTAATCCTCATAATAGCTTTAACAAGCAGATATTTTTATTATCCCCATTTTTCAAATAGGGAAGCTAAGGCCCAGAAAGAACAAGATTCTCTAAGTTACAGAATTGTCAGATGCAAACCTAGTTAGTCTGATTCCAGATTTCATACTTGTTATGGATAAAATTGTAACCCTCCAAACATATGTGGAAGTCCTAATCCCTGCTACCTGTGGATTTGATGCTAATATGGTACTCTTAAATGGCATGGCATAGTGTTTACCCGAAGTAAATAAGAAATAAAAGCCGGGTGTGGTGGCGCACGCTTGTAATCCCAGCATTTGGGAGGCTGAGACCTGGAGGATGGCGGTTCGTGGACAGCCTCAGCTACTTAGTGAGGCCCTCTGCAACTCAGTGAGACCCGGTTTCAAAATAAAAAATAAAAAATAGGGCAGGGGGTGTAGCTTGGAGGTCAAATGCCCCTGGGTTTCATCTCCAGACCCGCAATAAATAAATAAATAAGAAATAATTTCAAAAGAGGAATTAAAAGAATAATCATTGCAAACAATGTCAGTAGTGTTGGGAGTATTACAGGGGTAGGCCACTAGCATCAGGCTCCTGCATCTATTCTTAACATTACCAGTTGTATGCAGAGTGACTGTATAATTGTGTGTGTGTGGGGGGGCCTTCACCTTCTACCTCTGGGCTACACTCCCAGACCCATTTTATATTTTATTTGGAAACAGGGTCTCACTAAGTTGCTGAGAGCCTCACAAAGTAGCTGAGGCTGGCTTCAAACCTGTGCGATCCTCTTGTCACAGCCTCCCAAGAATTGGGATTATAAGCATATGCTACCACGTACAAGGTAAATGAAAGCAGTTTTCTATGTACTTGTTTCTTACTTGTTTTTGGCAATAAAACCCAACCTTAGATTGAAAGATTTGGTGTTCTAGCTAATGTGCAAAAATAGCTTCTTCGCAATATTGTAAATGCATATGAATGTACAAATGGCTCCTTCAGCTTATCGCTCAGGATGACTGGAGCTCTTTTAATGTGAAAAGTAAACATACAGGGGAAAGATGTGAACTTTACCTACACTAGCAGGTTTTTGTAATCTCTTTGTAATGCTGGCTGGGAAGAAAAGGCCATATGCTCTTTTTGGGTTACTATTTATATCAGCTTTTTAAGGAATAGATATTAAATCCCAGAAACAGGACTAGATAGTTAACATATCAAAATTTATGTAATAAGAGCTTTGTTATAATACAGTTCTATCTAATACTAACATTTTTGCTTTTTCTTAATACCTTTGAGTTTGGCTTCTAGGCCTGCTGCTAATTGTGTGTGTGTGTGTGTGTGTGTGTGTGTTTTGTGGTACTGGAGATAGAACCCAGGGGCATTCTACCTCTGAGCTACACCCCCAGCCCTATTTTTTAAAATTCTTTATTGCCCTATTTTTTAATTCTTTATTTTGAAACAGGGTCTCTCTAAGTTGCAGAGGGCCTCACTAATGAGACTGACCATGATTCTTCCTGTCTCAACCTCCCAAGTACTGAGATTACAAGCATGAGCCACTGCACCCAATTTGCTAATCTGTTTTAGTCTCATATAAAGTACTTTGTTGTTCCTCAGTTGATTCAAATAAATAAGTTTTGTAAAATATACCTTCTTTTCAGATGTGTCATTTTATGGACTATAGAATTAAAAAGTCATGCTTCAAAGACAGCTTCAGCTCCTACTTAATGAGGCCCTTTGCAACACAGTGAAAAATGCTCTTTTTTTCTTTCTTTCTTTTTTTTTTTTTTCAGTACTGGGGATGGAACCCAGGGGCATTCTACCTCTGAGTTACACCCTTGGCCCTATTTTTTATTCTCTTTTATTTTGAAACAGGGTCTCACTGAGTTGCAAAGGGCCTTACTAAGTAGCTGAGGCAGACCATGAACCTTATATTAAGAAGCTTCCTGCTGGTATTACAAGTGTGCGCCACCACACCCGGCTTAAGGAATGCTTTTAAAAAAACTTGTGGTGCCAATAAAATGTTCTGTATAAAAACAACTGGTTCTTGAGAATTCAAAGACGAGGCTAAGGAAGCTTCTTAATATAAGTGTAACCAAATAAACAATTGCTGTACAAATCTGACAAGGTAAACTGATATAATTAGAAATGAAAACACTGGATATGTATCTAGTTTCTGAAGATATAAAAATAAATAACCCTCACAATTATCTTTTAAATATCAGTAGGCAGAAGTGAACAGGGCAGAAGCTAACCATCCTATTTCAGTGAAAAGAAAATGAGAAGACTGTTCAGTCTTTGAGCTTTCAAGTACAAATATCAATAATACAATAACAGGATTTTGGTGCTGGAAGACCATTTATTCTGACAGTTTTATCAAAGCAGAAACTGAAGCCCTGAAATATTGAGTTGCCCATCATTATTTAGAGAGCAGCAGTTCTTGAACATTTTGGTTTTTAAGACTATGAGGAAACTTAGGCACAAGATAAATAAGACTGTTCATCGGACCTTTGCACGCTAACACCTTTCCTCTTATTTTAATCGCAAATAAAATTCCCATTGGATAATTGACAAAAACTGATGCAGTGTCACGCTGGTGCCTGCTGTCTTCTCTTTCTCCCAGTTCAAACTGAGGGCTGGACTTTCTAGGTCAGGGTTTATTCCCTCCGGCCTCAGGCCCTAGGCGGGCATCCAGGACGGTCCTGTGAGGACAGAAGATAGAGAGCTCCAAAGAGATTGACCTGGAGAGGCAGGCAGATTCTCATGGGTCAGTCCAGGTCTTCTGCCCATGGCCCTGATGCTCTTTGGAGTTTGAGCAGTCGTCCCTGTCCCCTCACCAGTGGTGTCTGGACTACCCCAGTCCCCTCTCCGGTGGTGTCAGTCCCCCTCTGTCCCTCTTGTGGTGTCAGTCCACCTGTCTCTTCTGTGGTGTCAGTCTCTCCCTGTCCCTCTGGTGGTGTCAGTCCCCCTGTCCCTTCTCCTGTGGTGTCAGTTCCCCTGTCCCTCCTGGTGTCAGTGCCCCTGTCCCTCCTGTGGTATCAGTCCCCCTGTCCCTCCTGTGGTGTCAGTCCCCCTGTCCTGTGGTGTCAGTCCCCCTGTCCCTCCTGTGGTGTCAGTGCCCCTGTCCTGCGGTATCAGTCCCCCTGTCCTGTGGTGTCAGTCCCTCGGTCCTGTGGTATCAGCCCCCCTGTCTCTCCTGTGGTGTCAGTCTCCCTGCCCTGTGGTGTCAGTCCCCCTGTCCTGTGGTGTCAGTCCCTCGGTCCTGTGGTATCAGCCCCCCTGTCTCTCCTGTGGTGTCAGTCCCTCTGTCCTGTGGTGTCAGTCCCCCTGTCCTGTGGTATCAGCCCCCCTGTCTCTCCTGTGGTGTCAGTCCCCCTGTCCTGTGGTGTCAGTCCCTCGGTCCTGTGGTATCAGCCCCCCTGTCTCTCCTGTGGTGTCAGTCCCCCTGTCCTGTGGTGTCAGTCCCCCGGTCCTGCGGTGTCAGTCCCCCTGTCTCTCCTGTGGTGTCAGTCCCCCTGTCCTGTGGTATCAGTCCCCCTGTCCTGCGGTGTCAGCCCTCCTGTCCCTCCTGTGGTGTCAGTCCCCCTGTCCTGTGGTGTCAGTCCCCCTGTCCTGTGGTATCAGCCCCCCTGTCTCTCCTGTGGTGTCAGTGCCCCTTTCCCTCCTGTGGTATCAGTCCCCCTGTCCTGTGGTGTCAGTCCCCCTGTCCTGTGGTGTCAGTCCCCCGGTCCTGCGGTGTCAGTCCCCCTGTCCCTCCTGCGGTGTCAGTCCCCCTGTCCTGTGGTATCAGCCCTCCTGTCCCTCCTGCGGTGTCAGTCCCCCTGTCCTGTGGTGTCAGTCCCCCTGTCCTGTGGTGTCAGTCCCTTGGTCCTGTGGTATCAGCCCCCCTGTCTCTCCTGTGGTATCAGTCCCCCTGTCCTGTGGTGTCAGTCCCCCTGTCCTGTGGTGTCAGTCCCCCGGTCCTGCGGTGTCAGTCCCCCTGTCCCTCCTGCGGTGTCAGTCCCCCTGTCCTGTGGTATCAGCCCTCCTGTCCCTCCTGCGGTGTCAGTCCCCCCGTCCTGTGGTGCCCGCCCCTCTGCCCTCCGGTGGTGCCAGCCCCCCCTCTGCGGCGTCGCCCCCCGCCCCGCCCCCTCACGCGGCTCGGCCGATCGCCGTGACTCAGCGCTTCTCCGGCCGCGGCTCCGCCCGCCGCCCACCCCTCGCGCCACCGCGCCCGCCCCGCCGCCGCCGGCCTTTCCCCGCCGCCCGCGCCGCCGCCTGCCCCGCGCCGCCGCCTTCCCGCCCGCGCCGCCGCCGCCTCCCCGCCGCCATGGAGCCCCGCGCCCGCCGCCGCCACACCCGCCAGCGCGGCTACCTGCTGACGCGCGACCCGCACCTCAACAAGGTGAGCCGGCCGCGCGAGGGGCGGAGGGGCCGGGCCGGGGTCGGGGCCGGGGCCGGGCCGGGGTCGGGGCCGGGCCGGGGCCGCGTCCGCCCAGCGCCGGCTCCTCCAGCCCCACGCGCGGGCTGGTAATTTGTGGATCGTTATTCGCGGCCTCAGCACTTGTGATTTATTGAATCAGTTGTAGCTCGATGGAGATTTTTTTTTTTTTTTTTTTTTTTTTTTTTTTTAGAAATGACAGGGGAATGTTTTACAGTCTGTGATTATTTAGTATTTGTGGTCGGATAGTATAACAGGAGAAGCAGTGCCTATTTTTTTTCCCCCTTAAAATAAATTTGCTGTGCCTGACGGTGGTGGCACACGGCTAGAATCCCCAGTACTTGGGAAACTGAGACAGGAAGAACGAGGTTCGAAACCAACCTCAGCAACTTAGCGCGGCCGTTTCCAAGGTATATATAACACTGGGAGTGTAGCTTGGAGGTAGGATGCCCCTTGCATTCAATCGCCAGCACCACAATAAAATAAATAAATAAAATTTGCCAGTTTATTTTCCTTCTATTACTATTTTGCAGGTTGGGGCCTATTTTCTGTTGAACAAAGGTAAAATTGGATATGACAAAACAATTTGTGACTTTCATGTCTTACCTGCCTGCGATAATTAATGACCAAATTATGGGGTTAACACTTAACAAGACCACATAAGTAGTAAGACCTGTTTGATTTTTTTTTTTCCAACTCAGAGGCAAGTGTCTGTTGAGAGTGGCTAGATGGAATAGTCAATCTGAGCAAAAGTAATTATGCCTTTACTATGTTTATGTCAGGAATTTATGGTATTAAAATTCTTTTGACTCTTATTTAGCTGTAACAATACCCACTTCAGAATAGTAGCACCATAAAGATCTTCCACAAAAGGTAGAAAGGTGCCACATTTTTAAGTGTTGACACGTTTTTAAATTTATAATTGAAGTTTCTTACTTGGGTTATGTCAAATTGAATTCAAATCTTCACCAACTTGGAAGTATAATAGCTCAAGTCTCTGTTAATATTTTTATGGCTACAATCCAAAGCAACCAGCCACACAACCTAGAGGAAGGAAGATTTATTTCCTCAGTTTTTTGGTGATCCTGGAGTTTAGTCTGTGTCAGGTCAGATCTTCAGAGCTGGGAGCATGGCGGTGGGAAGGAGAAAGGGTGAGAGCACACGGCTCTGTTCTCACATCATGGAGGCTGGAAGCAAGAGAGGGCAAGCAAGCAAGGGGATTCAAAGACCAGTTCCTAAGGCCACACTCTCAGGGACCCATCTTCTTGAGCCACACCCCACCAGCCTTGGTTACCAACTTGATAAATCCATTGTAATGAATGAGATTACAACCCTCATGATTAACTATATCAACCCTGAGCTCTTCAGGGAACATTCTATATTTCATCACAATAGCTCTACTCCTTTTATTCTGTTCTAAGAAATTAATGTGGTGCCTCATGAAAGCAACACCTATGTACTTATATATACTATTGAAACAATAGAAATGGGACCTTCTTGTTCTGCCATACACCCAAGATCTTTAGCCCTTCAGGTTTATTAGTAATTCTAGATTAAAATTTTTATTTATTTAGTTTTTGTGGTACTGAGGATTGAACCCAGGGACATTCTACTTTTGAGCTACACCCCAGCCTTATTTTATTTTTATTTTGAAACAGAGTCTCACTACTTCCTGAGGCTATACTCGAGCCTACAATCCTCCTGTCTCAGCCTCCCAAATACTGGGATTATAGACACATGCCACCAGCCTGGCCGGCCCTTCCTTCCTTCCTTCCTTCCTTCCTTCCTTCCTTCCTTCCTTCCTTCCTTCCTTCTTTTTCTAGGGATCGAACCCTGGGGCATTTTACCTCCAAGCTATACTACCAGCACTATATTTCTTTATTTTGAAATAAGCTTTCACTAAGTTGCAGAGGGCCTCACTAAATAGCTGAGGCTGGCCACTAACCTGCAATCTTCCTGTCTCAGCCTCCCAAATACTGGGATTATAGTGTGTGCCACCACGCCCGGCTTTTTTTTTTTTTTTTTTTAATTCTGTGATAACTTGGTTCTAGAGAGGCAGAAGCATTAACACTGTCTTAACTTTCCCATAACAGAACAACCTGTCGTCCGGCTATAAAAAGGCTTCTTTAACCACACTGACCTTATCACCTTTCCTTTGGATAACTGCAATGATGATTTTGCTGGGTTTATTTCCATTATGGTTTATCCTACATGTAGGCAGGAAAGAAATAGCTTGATCAGTAGCATTTTCTTCCCACTATCCTGTTAACCAAGTATTTCTAATGTTATTATAAGGAATACCTGTTGGATGTAAAATCAATTTGTCAATTAGTTTTACAATCTTCTCCAAGTTTCTCTCTTGTTCCCCAAATTAGCCTTCCACTTAATAGATATTTGCTAATTCTCTTAATTCCTTTTTCTGGTGTAATTCCTACAATTAAAATGCCATTAGTTGCCTTGATAATGATCTCTCTAGGGAAGCCTTTCCTAATTATCTTAGTCCTATTATCTTTTTTTTTTTTTTTTTCAGTACTAGAGATGGAACCCAGGGGCATTCTACCTCTGAGCTACTCCCCCAGTCCTATTTTTTAGTCTTTTTATTTTTTGAAACAGGGTCTCATTGAGTTGCTAAGGGCCTCGCTAAGTAGCTGAGGCTGTCCTCAAAGATCCTCCAATCTCCACCTCTGGAATGCTGGGATTACAAGCATGCACCACCACACGCAGTTTAGTCCTAGTCCTATTATCTTTAACATTTTTGTTTTTGGGTATTCAGTTATACCATATCCTAATGTATTTACTACATTGTCATTTTTTTCTTAATTGTTTATTTTGATGGTCATAGAGCAAGGAGTCACAGCATTTTACTCAGTGGATATTAAACAAACATTTAATTAATGAATAATTTTTGCTTTTGTTTCTTTTTGTCTTCAAACAGTACACAGCTTTTACAACAGGGAGCTCTTAAAGTGGTAGTTTAGAAAGGCATGGTGGTGCACACTTGTAATCGCAGCATTTGGGAGGCTGAGATAGGATTGCAGGTTCCTGACCAGCCTCAGCTACTTAGTGGGGTCCTCTGTAACTTAGTAAGACCCTGTTTCAAAATTAAGAATAAAAATATAGGGCTGGGGTGTAGCTTGGAGGTAGAATGCCCCTGGGTTCAACCCCCAGTTCCACAAAAATAAATAAATAAATGAAGTTGTAGTTTAAGGATTATCCTAAGGTAAATATCCTCTTTAATAAAATTTTGTGAAAGTGAATTTACATTAAAATCTAAAACTCCCTGTACCATTATGTTGTATAATGTAGTATATAGTCAAAATGTTGGAATTTGGTTTAATCTTGACAACTCTGTGAAATTTTAATTACTTGTTGGATAAACTTTGGAAGGTACTTAGTCTTGGTAAAATCAAGGTTAACAGTATACTTGGTCTGAATGAAAAGAAAACTCAAGAGAAATAGGATCTTTATTGATTGGCACTAATACATATATGGACTTGAAAGTCTTACTATTTGCTTATACTCAAATATGCATACTACAGATGCAATTTCATTATAGCAGTTGGGGAAATAACTTTGCCTCACATGTAGGAGATTGGCTATCTTTCTGTCAAAACCAAAATTATTTTGAGGTACTTATCTTTGCCTGTTTTATTTTTATTGCCTAATTTTGTGTTTATTCTTTCAAGCATACCTTCTGATTTAGGTTAGTTGTGTTTCAGATTTTTTTTCCCCAGACTTTTAATGTGACTAAGAACTACTTGAAAACTGCTGTATGGAGTTAAATTTCTACACACAGTAACAATAATTAAGCTTATTTCAATTCCTAAGTTTATTAGTTCATTTCTCTATTCAATGAAGAAAACACTAATTGATAGTTCTGTTGTAATAAACTTGTTCTTGTATGGTTTCTTAATATTTTAAGATTAAATAATAGAAGCTGGGCATGGTGGCGCATGTTTTGTAATCCCAGCATTCAGGAAGCTGAGACAGGAGGATTGCGGTTCGCAGACAGCCTCAGTTACTTAGTGCTTTGCCAACTCAGTGAGACCCTGTTTCAAAATAAAGAAGAAAAAATAGGGCTGGGGTTGTAGCTCGGAGGTAGAGTGCCCCTGGGTTCCATCCCCAGTACCACCAAAAAAAAGAAAAAGATTAAATAATAATATGTCATATAAGTAAATCTCCCAAGGACACCACTCTTTAATATTTTAGGCCACTTGATTCAGTTGTAGTTAGTGATAGCATTTTATCAACGTTAACTTGATATTATTATTAACAGTTTTATTAACTTAATCTAAAAAGTTATCTTCTGGGAAGTGCTGTTGGAGCTATTTGCTTCTTGATATGCCAAAGCCTAGTTGGGCTTGTTGTAGAAAAGGGAGAAACAAATTTGATGACTGTGAAGGAAAAGTACTGTGAACCTTCTCTTTAGTGTAAACAGTGTAAGCCATACCAAAGTAAATTATTCAGAAAATTTCACCTGCCACACTTCTCTGGAGTTGCCTCAGCAATATGAGAAACTACTTTATTATTTAACATGGAATCCCAGGGATGTGAAAACCATTGTAATGGAGATGAACAGCCATCATCCACACCTGTTTATTACCTTGTTGCAAATGAAATACCAGTGGTTGTATAGGCTGTCAGAAAGCAAAGTAATATGTACTATAATGAGTATAAAGATGAGTTTGAGGACTCTTGACACTGGTGATAGGGAGTATAATAAATAATGAAGATAGGGTTTGAGATTTTTCATTTTGTGCTCTGATTTTCCACCAACTTTTGGGTAAGTGTTGGAAATGTGATATAATCGAATGAACATTCTAAAACTATGAGTAGAAGATAAGATCTCAAGTCCAAAGTCTTCCAATTAGTAGTTGTGAAATTTTTGGTGTACTTCTCAACTAGCTCAGTTGATTTGTTAGCATATAGTAGGTTCTGAATAAATATTTGTTAAATGAGAATTGTAATAGGTGAAATATTATAAATTTTAGCTTAAAACTACTTAAATATAGTATATTTTTATTTTTATTTTATTTTATTTTTTGGTGGTACTAGGGATGGAACCCTTCTACCTCCGGGCTACACTCTCAGACCTATTTATTTTTATTTTTATTTTTATTTTTTTTATTTGGAAACAGGATCTCTTAAGTCAGTGAGGGGCTCTGAACCTGCACGAGCCTCCTGTCTCTGCCTCCCAAGTGCGGGGATTACAAGCGTGCTCTACCACGCCCGGCTAAATATAGTATACTTTAAAACAAAGGAAAAATAAAATAAGGATTACTGTTAAGTGAATTTAGAAAATTTATTTTTTTTCAGATACCTGAGGGCTTTTGAATTTAAAGAGAAAAGATGATGTACCTCTAAACTTATATAGTTTAATCTGGTAAATTGGGAATAAACTGATGAAGAATGTTCTCTAAAAACATTTCCCATGGGAACATAACTAGTACAGATTCTGTACTAATATACAAATCGTAATATAAAATCACTAGGATTTTTGTGTGTGTGTGTGTGTATGTGAGTCTGGGGATGGAATCCAGGGACATTCGACCATGAAACTTGATCCTCCGATCTCAGCCTCCCAAATGCTGGGGTTACAAGCGCGTGCCACCACGCCCGGCTAGGAATTATTTTTAATATTCAGGTAATGTAAATTAATATCAGAGGTTGGTCCCTTAATATCTTAAAATTAAATTGGTTTTTGAAAGTCTCCTAAGATATTTTCAAGTTTTTTTTATAGTGACGTAGTACAATGTATAAGCTATGTATAAAGTACATATGTATAAAGATACTTATATGTTCTGATTTATATCTAAGCTCTTAACTCCTAGTACTTCTGAATGTAATCCTTTTGGAGGTAAGGTTTTTAAATAGGTAATTAAATTAAAATGAGGTCTTTAGGATAAGCCTAATCCAATATGATTAGTATTCTTAAAAGAAGGCCCCTGGGCATGGTGGCGCAAAGTTTGTAATTCCAGCATTTGGGAGGCTGAGACCAGAGGATTGTGGTTCGTGGACAGCCTCAGCTACTTAGGACCCTGTTTCAAAATAAAGAATAAAAATTTGGGCAGGAGGTATAGCTCGGAGGTCCAGTGCCACTGGGGTTCCATCCCCAGACCCGAAAAAAAAAAAAAAGAAAAGAAAAGAAAAGAAAAAGGTTAAGATGTGTACAGAGGAAGGACCATGTGAAAAGGAAGATGACAGTCTCTAGGTCAGAAGCCATCTACAGGAGAGAAGTCCCAGAATAAAACCAACCCTGCCAGTACTTGACTTTTTTGGACTTCTAGGCTCCAGACTGAGAATTAAGTTTCTCTTATTTAAGCCATTTCAGTGGTGGTACTTCAATATAGCAGACTTAACAAGCTAATATACCTATGTAAATAAAGCAAAAGTTCCATGTTATGGGACTTTTTCTTGCTGTGTTTAGTACACTTTAGTAGTATCTATTCTATTTCACGTTTTAAAAAATGTTGGCCTGTGTTTACAATTGAATTATAATCCATAGTTATGATTTCTTTTAGAGGTGCTTTTGCATATCTAGAAGGATTATTATAGAGTAGCTTTGTTTTCTGTGTTCTTAGTAGCTGCACATAGGGCTCTAGTTTGCCTTGAAGGGCCTAGCCTCCTTTGTTTTTATATCTACATGTCAGGATTGAGTTATCTTTTTAAAATTAATTAATTAATTAATTTTATTTTTTAATTTTTATTTTTTATAAGTGGAATTGAAAGTGGTGTACATCTAGGTTGTGCTTCATGCCCTTCCTCCTCCATTTCCCTTCCCCCCTCCCAATAGAGAGTGTCCAGATTAACCATGTTATATTTATACTATTACACATATTCGTATGTAGCTCCTCCATTGAACAACCTCAGCACAGAAAGAGAAGGGACATATGTTTTCTCTAATATGCACAAGCTAGGGAGTAGTGGTAATACTAGAGGGACTCCAGATGATGGAGGGGAAATCTCAGCAAAGCTTGAATGGAAAGATAGGAGAGGAAGAAAGATTGAGGTATCTTTTTAAAAAAATTTTTTTTATTGGTGCACTGTATTCATACATCATAATGGGATAAAAAATTTTTTTGTAGACATACATGCATACATCGCCCAATTAGCCCCTACCCGATCCCCACCCCATTCCCTCCCCATCCCTCCTTCCCATGCTTGGCTTAGTGGTTGACATCTAGTATTGTAGCAATTTATCCAAAATTAACAATGATAATCTCACATAACAGCTTCATTTGTCTGATACCAAGCTTTTGATGACTTAAAGATAACATTTCAATATTTCTTTTTGTTTTTTTAAATTAAAAACTATGCGTTCATTTTTGGAATGATCATCATCTAAGAGCAAGATTCTATTCTCCATGTGGTCTAATCGGTTGTTTGTACTTTGAATTGAGGCCTTTACTTCATTAATTGCATCCTTTATCTCTTTTTGGCTCTCTCTGAATTCTTTTCGAAACACCTCTATTATTTCTACAGTTATTTTCCTGATTTGATCTTCTAGAAATCTCTGAATTTCTGTTTTATCAGGTTCTGATGTTGTGGGGTTGTGGGCATTCATTGCTCCACTGTTATTACTCTTTTCCCATGATTTCGGAAGTTTGTGCCTTCTCTGGGTTCTTTCCTTGGGTCACTATGACTTCACTTAAGGTGCTCTGGATCTCGAGTCTGTGGTATCTCAGTCCCCACTACTCCTTTACTAGGTTGTATCGCAGAGTCTCAGACCCAGGGAGTCAATCGAGGCTGCTTTAGACCATGGGGGGGGTTTGCCAGATTGGGCGTTCTCCTATGGTGTGATATCTCTGCCACCGCCACTCCCCCACTGGGTCAAGTCCCTGGGAGTGCAGTACTGGGATTTCTTCTCTAGGGGCCGCAATTTGACTCACCGTTGTTGAGTGTGCTGATGGAGCTGTAGTGGACTCGGTGAATTCGCTGCTGCTGCCGCCAGTGGCAATATGGCGTTGTTGTTATGCCCTCGGCCGTGAGGCTGGCGTATTTCTTCTCCGGTTTTGAGCTCCTCTCTGAGTCCCTGCAGAGTGTGCTGAGCTCAACCACTGGGAGCTTTAGATGCTCCCTGTGCCGAAAAATCTGCCGAATTCCTCCCGGCTGATCCATAGCGGCTCACCTTGGCTCGCTGGCTCGCTCCTCTCTGGAGCCTGGTGGGCTGTTGAGTGCGTTGGTCTGTAGCCGTCCAGTGAAATCACTGCTCCCGCCGGCAGTAAGGCGCTGCTGCTGCATCCTCGGCCATGAGGCCGGCGTATCTTCTCTGTGGCTCTGAGCTCCGTTTTGAGTCCCCCTCCTCTCTGGGGCCTGGTGTTGCAAGGGCTGAGGTATCTTTTAAATCAAGAATTTTGACCTGGGAATGGTGGTGCATGCTTGTAATCCCAGCATTTGGGAGGCTGAGTCAGGAGAATTGTGCAAGTTCGAAGCCAGCCTCAGCTATTTAGTGAGGCCCTTTGCAAATCAGTAAGACCCTGTTTCAAAATAAATAGTAAAAAATAGGGCTGGGGGGTGTCACTCGGAAGTAGAATGCCCCTGGGTTCTATCCTCAATACTGAAAAAAAAAAAAAAGAATTTTGAAATTATGAGAACATTGTTATCAAGGTTGTTAGGTCTGGCTTGTCAGCAAAATGCTAAGTACATGCTTTTGGGCTAGTAGCCAAAATAAAACGGAAGCTTGGTTAATAAGCATCGTTGGTAGACCTTTAAATTTTTTATTGATTTAAGATCTTACCAATATTCAGTCTTTAAAGATAGTATATATATAAACTGGGAGTGGTGACACGCAGTACTGTATGTAATCCCAGTGCTTGGGAGGCTGAGACAGGAGGATTGCAGGTTTGAAGCCAGCCTTGGCAGCTTATTGAGGCCCTTAGCAACTTAACTAGACCCTGTTTCAAAATAAAAATGAAAAGGGCTGGAGGAGGAGGTTACCTTAGAGGTAAAATATTCCTGAGTTCAATCCCTAGTACCCCCCACAAAAGATAGTAGATATAATAATGACATAATTTTGACCAAACTTATTTGTCATATCTATAAATGTAAATGAGAATAACTTATCTACTAATAAAAATATTTTATATTGTTCCACAGAGTACAAATGATAGTGTACATGAAAAACATATCCAGAATAGAATGTTAAACAGGCTACAATAAAGATATGGAAAGTTGCAAATCTCAAGAAATCTCTGGCTGATCCTGACATCAGACAATGCAGAGTTTATGTAAAACCAAATTTCAGTAGTATAAACAACTCTTTATACTGCAGAAAGGTACAATTCTGAGTGAAGCTATGGAAGTTACAAATATGTACCAAATAAAGGAGCTTAATATAAAAGTGTCAATGGTAGATTTTTTTGGGGGGCTGGAGGTGGAACCCAGGGGCATTCGACCTGCAAGCTTTATTTTAAAACAGGGTATCACTGAGTTGCAAAGGGCCTCACTAAGCTGAGGCTGTCCACAAATTGTGATCTTCCAGTCTCAGCCTCCTGAATGCTGGGATTACATGCATGTGCTACCACTCCCAGCTTACAATGGTAGATTTTTAAGTTCTATCACAAAAAAATTTTATGGGCTAAGCCGTATCATAATTAGCACAAATTAGCCATTTACAATATATAACATATTTTCTTTTCTTTTTTTGTAGAACTGGGGATGGAACCCAGGGACATTCTACCTCTGAGCTACACCTTCATATCTATTTTTTATTCTTTTTTTAATTTTTAATTTTTTTTAGTGATACTGGGGGTGGAACCCAGGGGCTTTCTACCTCCAGGCTATACTCCCAGACCTATTTTATTTGGAAACAGGGTCTCACTAAGTTGCCGAGAGCCTCACTAAGTAGCTGAGGCTGGCTTTGAACCTGTGCGATCCTCCTGTCTCAGCCTCCCAAGCGCGGGGATTACAAGCGTGCGCCACTATGCCTGGCTTCTTTCTTTCTTTCTTTTTCTCTCTCTCTCTTTTTTTTAATCAAGGTCTCACCGGGCGTGGTGGCGCACCCTAGTAATCCCCGCGCTTGGGAGGCAGAGACAGGAGGATCGCTCAGGTTCAAAGCCAGGTGCACTGGCTTAAGAGACCCTGTTTCCAAATAAAAAAATATAAAATAGGTCTGGGAGTTTAGCCAGAGATAGAAGGGTTTCCACCCAGTACCAAAAAAAAAAAACACCAAAAAAAAAAACCAAAAAAAAAAAAAACCAAGGTTTCACTCACTAAATTGTGGAAGGCCTCACAAGTAGCTGAGGCTGGCTGTGAACCTGCAATACTCCTGTCTCAGTCTCCCAAGTACTGGGATAATAAGTATGTGTCACCATACCCAGCGTACATATTTCAAAACATGTTGTATGTGATGAATATATGTGGTTTTTATTTGCCAATTAAAATTTATTTTAAACATTAAAGTTTAAATAAAAATTGCTTAAAATTTTTATTGAATTTTTTGTGCATTGTAATTATACATCATAGTGAGGTTCAAAGTGACAAATGCATACATGCATGTAGTAATCATTGTATGTTTCTCTCCTGCCTTAATACAGGGTACTAGAATTGCAGGTATGAGCCATCACACTTAACTATTTTTGCCAATTTGATAGTATTTGTCTTTTTGTGTGTGTGTGTGGTATTGGGGTTCCTGGAAACCCTTCTACCTCCAGGCTACACTCCCAGTACCTATTTTATACTTTATTTGGAAATAGGGTTTCTTAAGCCAGCACAGCTGGCTTCGAACCTGCATGATCCTCCTGTCTCCGCCTCCCAAGCCTGGGGATTACACCAGGCAATATTTGTCTTTTTTAACTTTTGTGTTTAGACTATACTTATGCAATTACTGATGTTTGCATAGTCTTACATTTCATTAGGTATCTGTTTCCTTTGAATTTCATTCCTCTACTTATTATTATTTTTTTGTTCTTGATACTGGCAATCGAACCCAGGGGTGTTCTACCTCTAGGCTATACCTTCAGCCCTTTTGTTTTTTTATTTAGAAACAGGATCATGCTAGGTTGCTGAGAGTCTCACTAAATTGCTGAGTCTGACCTTGAACCTATAATCCTCCTGACTCAGCCTCCCAAGTACTGGGATTACAGGTGTGTGCCATCATGCCTGGCTCCTGCAATACTTTGAAAATACTATTTCTCTTTCTCTTTGTCTCCCTTATTTCTGATGAATAATCTGTAATTGTTCAAATCACACACGCAGTCATTTTCTCTACATGTTTTACAGATGTTTCTTTGGTTTACATTTTTCCAGCATTTTGAATATAATGTTTATGTTTTTGCCAAATTTGGTTAAGTTTTCAGCCGTTTCTTCCCTCCAAGTATTTTCCCTTTATCCGGATTCTCCTTTTGACTCTCTGATGACACCGATATTAACTAGGACAATACCAAAAGGCCTAACATTTGGGTACATTTTTTCATTCTTTCCAGTTTATTAATTCCAAATGATCCATTTTCAAGTTCACTGGCCTTTCCCACTTTCATCTCAATTCTGTTCTTGACCCCATTCAATGAATATATTATTTTAGTTATTGTATTTTTCAGTTCTAAAACTTCCATTTGGTTGTTACAGCTTTTATTTCATGGTCAGTGCTTTCTTTATATTCATTTCAGAGGATTTTGCTCTTGTTGGTTATAATAACTGACAAATGGTTATAAATATTTTAGATAGTCTTACAAATCCATTGTATACAAATAAAAAGATACAAAAATATGAAGAGTATGGATTTGTGTGTGCCAGCTAGCTGGGCCATTCTTCCCACTGTTGATGCAGTTTCCTTCCCTATGCATTCTTGAAGAAGCCAAGCTCTTCTGCCTCAGGGTTTATATTGTTGCTGCTCCTGCACCTCCACCCTTACTCCTACTTTTCATCTGATGAACTCCTATTCTTCTAGAAGTCCTTCAGCTCTCATTTTAACATCACTGCTTGGTAAACTCTTTCCTTATACCTCCTAATTTAAGTAGCTCTTAAGTTTTTCCTTTTTTCTCTCCCTGTACTTATCACAGGTATTATTTTATAGTTATTTGTAAAATACCCTGTTCAACTCTCTAGATTGTAAATTTCATGAGACCAAATCATACAGACAATGCCACTGTTTCCTTGGTACAGGACCTGTAAACAGTCACTCAATGCATATTTGTTGACAAAATATTTGGTGAGTGTGACAATTTTGTATCTTTGAGTGGGTCATGGGGGCACCCAACCATTTAAACAATATTTGGGGAATGTCTGTGAGGATGTTTCTGGATAACAGTAATATTTGATTTAACTAAATCAGATTGTCCTCCCTAATGTGGATGGGCTTTATCCAATCACTTGAAGGTTTGACTAGAACAAGGAGACTGAGTAAGAACAATCTTCTTTGTCTATCTTTGAGCTGGAACATTGTTTTTCTCTGCCTTTGAATTTGAACTGAAATAACAGCTCTTCCTGCATCTTGAGCCTGTTGGCTTTCAGACTGGAACAGCACCATTGGCCCCTCTGTATTTCTAACTTGCCAGCAACAGATCATGGGACTTTTCATGTTCTCCCCAATTATAATATTTTTCTTATAATGAATTTCTGCATATATATTTTTTCTGTTTTCCTGGAGAACCTTGACCAATATAATGAGCTTCACAACCCCCAATGGAATAGCTATAAAAGAAGACAGAAAATCTCAACTGTGACTCTAAGACAAGAAAGCCATCTTGTGGCATTTCTGGGAATATCATATCAGAGGTATATAGCTTTTGTCAATCTTAAGCATAGTTCTTTGCAACAGTTCTTAACATATTTTGTATCAGAGTGCCCTTTGGGAGTTTGATGAAGCCTGTGACTTCCAAAAGTAATAGTCTAATTGTTATTATTGTTATTTTTTGCAGCACTGGGGATTCAACCCAGGGCTTCAGGCATGCTAGGCAAGTACTCTACCACTGAGCAGTACTTACTGCCCCAAGGAAATAATTTTATTTAATTAATTAATTAATTACTTTATTTTTGGTGGTACTAGGGGTGGAATCCAGGGGCTTTCTACCTCCAGGCTATACTCCCAGACCTATTTTATATTTTATTTGGAAACAGGGTCACACTAAGTTACTGAGAACCTCACTAAGTAGCTGAGGCTGGCTTCGAACCTGTGTGATCCTCCTGTCTCAGCCTCCCAAGCACGGGATTACAAGCATGCACCACCACGCCCAGCTAACCACGCCCAGCTAAGGCAATGATTTTAAATAAACAGTACACACAGTGCTACAAAGGAAACAAATGATAATGAAATACATATATCAAAATATTAATAATAAATGTGTGATATTATATGTTTCTCTTTATTAAAAACTAATATAAACTGGATTTGGTGGTGGTACATACCTGTGATCCTAGTACTTGGGAGGCTGAGACAGGAAGATCACAGGTTCATGGCCAGCCTCAGCAATTTATTTAAGTCCTCTCTAATTTAGTGATAACCTTTTTTCAAAAATAAAAGATAAAATTTAAGTCTGGGGGTGTAGCTCAGAGGCAAAGTATCCTTAGTACTCCCCTCCATATACATACAAGACTGATACAGCCAGCAATAAACGTCAATATACTAATAAATTAAATATGGTCAGCATTAAGTAAGATAGATTTATTTATTTATAGAATGATATCACTTTGTTACTGAGGCTGGCCATGAAGCCCTGGATTTAAAGGGTCTTCCTCCCATCTCAGGCACTCAGTTAGGGCTATAGGACCTGGCTTAAAATTTTTTTTTTTTTTTTTTTTTGCAGTACTGGGGATGGAACCCAGGAGCGTTCTACTTCCGAGCTACACCCCCAGCCCAAGTATTTATTCTTTGAAATAGGGTCTCACTAAGTTGCGGAGGGCCTCACTAAGTAGCTGAAGCTGTTGGGGAACTGTGATCCTTCTGTCTCAGTCTTCCAAATGCTGAGATTACAAGCATGTGCCACCACACCAGGATAAAATTTTATTCATTCATTCATTCATTCATTCATTCATTCATTCATTATTCATTCATTTATTTAGTGGTACTGGGGGTGGAACGCAGAGGCTTTCTACCTCCAGACTATAGTCCCAGACCTATTTTATATTTTATTTGGAAACAGGGTCTCACTAAGTTGCTAAGAGCCTCACTCAGTAGCTGAGGCTGGCTTTGGACCTGTGCGATCCTCCTGTCTCAGCCCCCCAAGCACAGGGATTACAAGTGTGCGCCACCAACACCCGGCTATAAAATTTTATTTTTAAAAGAGATTAGTATGAAGGTTGTTTGGCATGACTAGCCTGTATGCCTGTTAATGTTATTAAATAAAACCTAACTGTACATCTAAAACTACTATATTATTAAAGTAATGGTGGACACAAGTGGTATTTCAAGATGAATGCCACAAATGTGATATACCAATAGATATGTAATAAAATAAATGAAATGTGATATAAAAATATTTCTGTTATGAGAAAGACACAGAGTGCTGTTATTTTTCTTATTTATTGCTTTCATTTGTAATGGAAGGGAATGCTAAATTTCATAGAGTTGGTAAAAAAAGATGTCCATGTTTAGGGACTCTTTAGTTATTCTTTAGTTATTCTTTGAGGATCTGTGATCAGGTCCATGAATAGATTAAGAGCCTTTGTTTGGGGAGCTAAATTGTTTCTTCACAAAGGTTCTGGCTTGAGTTTTTAAAAACAGATTTGTTAAATTCAGGGACTTTAAAAAAAAATGAAAAATAAGGGCCAGGTGTGGTGGCGCACGCTTATAATCCCAGCGCTTGGGAGGCTGAGACAGGAGGTTCACACAGGTTCGAAACTAGCCTCAGCTACTGAGTGAGGCTCTCAGCAACTTAGTGAGACCCTGTTTCCAAATAAAGTATAAAACAGATCTGGGAGTATAGCCCGGAGGTAGAAAAGTCCTGGATTCCACCCCCAGTACCCTACAAATACACACACACACACACACACACACACACACACACACACACACAATGAAGAATAAGAATCAGTTTTTACTTAGCACTTTTATATCAGTGACTTAATTTTTGGACTTACTTGTACAATAAGCATTTATATAATACTATATATAAGGTACAAAAATGTCTTGTTTCTCATATCTTCTCTTAACCTAGTGAGACACACATAACATATACTGTGTTTCCAGTAAATTTAGAACAGGAATTGAGAAGAGTTGTCATTTAACCCCAGATACTTGTTCAAAATCACAGTGCTAAGCAGTATCTACTTTTTGATTCAAACTTGGGTCTAAATCCAAACAATATACTCATCCTTATGAGGTTGACACACATTCATGTTAATTTAGTTAGCATTTTTGTTGCTGTGACCAAAATACTTGACAAACAGAACTTAGAAGAAAGGTTTATTGGTCTCATGGCATTAGAGGTGTTGCCTGCTTCAAGGAAGAAACTGGCATAGGAAAAGTCACTCTCACCTCTTGGTGGCCAAGGAGGGAATGCGGGAGGAAGAGACAGACAGACAGACAGACAGACAGACAAGGACAGATACAGACCCCATGGAGTTCTATTTAGGAAATTGTTGCCTGTGCCAATATCTTTTTTTTTTTTTTTTTTTTGCTGGTCTGGGGATGGAACCCAGGGGCGTTCGACCACCGAGCTACACCCCGTCCCTGTTTTTTATTCTTTATTTTGAAACAGGGTCTCACTAAGTTGCAGAGGGCCTCACTAAGTAGCTGAGGCTGTCCGCAAACCCTGATCCTCCGGTCTCAGCCCCTTGAATGCTGGGATTACAAGTGTGTGCCACCATGCCCGGAACCTGTGCCAGCATCTTGAAGTGTTTCTCTTATATTTTATTTTAGTTGTTTTAGAGTCTCCTGTCTTACATTGAGGACCTTGGTATATTTTGAGTTGCCTTTTTTTTTTTTCTTTCTTTGGTGGTACTGGGGTTCCTGGAAACCCTTCTACCTCCGTGCTACACTCCCAGACATATTTTATATTTTTATTTGGAAACAGGGTCTCAAGCTAGCGAGGCTGGCTTCGAACCTGTGCGATCCTCCTGTCTCCACCTACCAAGTGCGGGGATTATAAGCGTGCACCACCACACCCGGCATTGAGTTGACTTTTGTACAGAGTGAGAGATAGGGGTCAAGCTTCAATCTTCTGCAGGTAGATATCCAGTTTTTCAAGAACCGTTTGTTGAAGAGGTATCTTTACTATATATTTTGATATCTTTGTCAAGAATCATTTGACAGAAAATGGCATGGATTTGTTTCTTAGTTTCACTGGTTTACATGTCTACCCTTGTGCCAATGCCATGCTGTTTTTGTTACTGTAGCTCTGTAGTATATCTTGAAGTCAGGTTTTATGATCTTCTAGCATCGCTCTTTTTCCTCAGGATTGTTTTGGCTATGTGGGGTCTTTTGTGCTTCCATGTGAATTTTATGTTTTTCCAGTTTTGTAGAGGATGTCATTTAAATATATATATATATGGTACTGGGGTTCCTGAAAGCCATTCTACCTCTGGGCTACACTCCCAGACCTATTTTATATTTTTGAAACAGGGTCTCTTAAGCCAGCGCGGCAAGTGTGCAGCCACCATTCCCAGCTGAGAATGTCATTAATATTTTGATGGGGATTGCATTGCATCTGTAGATTGCTTTGGGTAGTATGATCATTTTAGCAACATTATTTTTCCCTTTCAATGAACGTGGAAAGTCTTTTCATCTTTTAATGTCTTCAATCTGTTTTTTCAGTCTTTTATAGTTTTCATTGTAGAAGTTCTTCATATCCTTAGTTAGGTTTTGTGTGTGTGTGTGTGTGTGTGTGTGTGTGTCTATTGAGAATAGGATTACTTCCTTGATTTCTTGTTTTGTCAGAATGTCATATACACGAAAAAATACAGCCTTTTGATTTTGGCTTCTTTTGCTTAACATACTGCACTTGAAGATGATCTGTCCTTCATATATCAGTAAGTTATTTTTTTCACTCTTGAGTAGTATTGTAGTTTATGATTGTACTTTAGTTGTTCTAGCCTATCCATTCATTAGTTGAAGTTTCAACTTTTTTTCTTTTTTGTAATTATAACTTTCCACTTGCTTCTGTGCTTTTTAAACCTTCCTTATTCACTTTTCTGCTTGTCTTTGAAATGCACAATGGTAAGCATATAGTAATAACAAATTATTAATTCAGTGTATTTTTGCTGATTGTCTGTGAAGTACCAAGTACTATTCTAGACACTAGGGATATACTAGTAGAACAAAAATACACAACCATCTTTATGTTAACATGACAGTGGCCTTAAACATTTACATTAATAATTTGTTACAATAAATTATTTACACATGTATAGATTGCTTATAGATATTTTGTGAGGTTTTTTTTTTTTTGCAATTCAGTAGTTTGACACCAAACTACTGAAGTTTATAAGAAATATTGAAGATGGTTAGTTCAGACTATTCTATATGTTTTGTTTTTTGGATAAATTTCTGATAAGGTACTCTGGACAAAGTTTCTTTCTTATGTTTGCATACAAACTTTTAATACAAGCCCCTTTGTAATACTCATTTCTGCTCAATAATGTCAGATTTCTTAAGAAGATATGCATAGACTAATTATTAGAATCCAGAATGTTAGTTGTCCTGTTTGCTTCTCCTAGCAGAGAGATAGCTTCTCGTTCTGCTAAGGATATAGTCCAAAAGGTGTTTTGTTTCTGTATTTTCATGGTGCTGGGGTTTAAATCTCAGGTTAGCTCATGCTCGGTAATCACTCTGTCACAGAGCTATAATCCCCAGCCCAGGGCTGAAAGGTTTTTGTTTGTTTGTTTGTTTATTTATTTATTTATTTATTTATAATTTTTTATTTTTGGTGGTACTGGGGTTTCTTCTACCTCTGGGCTACACTCCCAGACCTATTTTATACTTTTTATTTGTAAACAGGGTCTCTTAAGCCAGTGAGGCTGGCTTTGAACCTGCGTGATCCTCTTGTCTCCATCTCCCAAGTGCGGGGATTACAAGTGTGTGCCACCACGCCCTGCCTGAAAGGTTTTTAAAGAGTAGGGAAAGTAGCTGGGCTTGGTGGCACATGCTTGTAATCCTAGCATTTGGGAGGCTGAGACTGGAGGATCGTGGTTGGTGGGCAGCCTCAGCTACTTAGTGAGGCCCTTTGTAACTCAGTGAGACACTGTTTCAAAATAAAGAATAAAAAATAGGGCTGGGGGTGTAGCTTGAAGGTAGAATGTCTTTGGGTTCCATCCCCAGTACTGAAAAAAAAAAAAAAAAAACTAATAAAAGGAGGAAAATGGAAAATCATGTTGAACCTAGAGTGTATGAGTGTGCTGTTGAGAATCAGAATTATGGGTGGTCTGGAAACCTAATATATGCATAAGCTCCAAATCTTTTAACTATATGAAAGACTTCAGTAAAAATCAAGTGAAAGTTAGATTTGAGCCAGGCATGGTACATGCCTGTCATGTACATGCTTGTCATCCCAGTACTTGGGAGGCTGTGACAGGAGGATCGCAGGTTCAAGACAGCCCCAGCAAGTAGTGAGACTCTCATTAACTTAGCGAGACCCTGTTTCCAAATAAGAAATAAAATTGGACTGGCATGTAGCTCGAAGGTAGAATGCCTCTGGGTTCAATTCCCAGTTCCACAAAAATAAAAAAAAAAGAAAGAAAAAAGAAAGATCTGCATACATACTTTGAGTTCATCCTTTGTTGGGTATACCCTGCAGAATAATACTAAGGTAAAAATTTTTTGGAACTTTTGTTTTTTGGTGCTAGGGATTGAACTCAGGGACATTCAAACTCTAAACTATACCCCAGCCCTATTTTATTTCTTATTTTGAAACACTTCTAAGATGCTAAGTCTGGCTGCGAACCTGTGATCCTTTTGTCTCAGCCTCCCAAGTGCTGGGATTATAAGCATGTGCCATCATGCCTGGATTGAAATGTTTTCTGAAAAAATTTTTTTTTCTCTAACACACAGTCTCACTAAATTGCCCAGGCTGACTTCTAACTCTTGATCTTCTCACTTCAGCCTCCTGAGTAGTTGAGATTACAGGCTTGTGCCACTGTACTAAGTTAGAAAAATTCTTTGAAACATATTATACTGTTAAATTTTAGGTATAATTGACCTATTTATAAATTTATACAAATATATCTATTAATATGCCTCCGTTAAAGTAAAAACTGGTTCATTCATTTATATCATATATATTTTAAATATTCAGGGATTCTAAGATTTAAGTTTACTTTTTTTTTTTTTTTTTTTTTTTTTTTTGGTGGTACTGGGGATGGAACCCTTTTACGTCCGGGCTACATTTCCCAGACCTATTTTATATTTTATTTGGAAACAGCCAGTGAGGCTGGCTTTGAACCTGCATGATCCTCCGCCTCCCAAGCATGGGGATTACAAGCGTGTGCCACCACGCCCGGCTATTTGTTGTTGGTTTTTAACTCATAAAGAGTAACAAAAGAATATGAACCTGATCACGGAATTATTTTACTTTAAGTTGACCTAGCTTTCCAGATTTCTAAGCCCTAGAAGGAAAATTTGGCCAATAATGTTTGGGAGTTTGTAGTTCCTAAATATCAAAGGATAGCAAATGGTTTCCAGATGGCATTAACATTTACATAGCATCAGAAATGGGAGACCCATTAGAATTAGGAATCAATTTGGGACTAGACATGGGAAAATTTCTGTAAAAAGACTAACTATAGCAGTAAGTGATAGTTAAATGCCATGATCAAATGAACCAAGGAACATACCTCTGACAACACAACCTATTTAGACCCTATTTTCAGAATATTGTTTTTTGTTTTTGTTCCTACACTGGGGATTGAACCCAGGAGGGTCACTCTACCACTGAGATACATCCCCAGCCCTTCTTAATTTATTTTGAGATAGGATCTCACTCAGTTGCCCAGGCTAGACTCGAACTTGTGCTTCTCCTGCCTCAGGCTTTTTCTAAGTAGCTCATAATCACAGATGTCTACCACCCTGGTTGGCTAGAATATAGACATTTTAATAGGTAGATTTTCAAGGCATAACATCCAGAAGATTACTGTTTCTTCACATATATGTATATAATTTTGCCAGTTTAACTTTAGCTTAGCCTTTTACCCCCTCCCATTTATTTATTTATTTGCCATACTAGGGATGGAACCCAGGGGCATTCTACCTCTGAGCTACACCCCCCGCCCAACTTTTTTATTCTTTATTTTGAAACAGGCTCTCACTGATTTGCAAAGGGCCTAGGTAGCTGAGGCTGTCTTTGAACCCGGATCCTCCTGTCTCAGCCTCCCGAATGCTGGGATTAAAAGCGTGAGCCACTACGCCTGGCTCCTTTTTATTTTTTAGTCAAGGATAAATTAGTTGTTTTCTTTCCTTTTCAACTATATTGGTGTATGTAATTTTGTTTCATCTTAAGGAGTTACTTTATTTTTTGTGTTTTTTTATTGGTGCATTGCAGTTATACATCTTAATGGGGTACAAGATGGTGGAGGCATATATACACACATCAAAGGAGTTACTTCATCTACAGTAAATAAGTATGTCTTCCATTTTATAGATTGCCTTTTCACACAAGTATTCCTTTCTGATTGCTTTAAAATTTAGAAGTAATTTTATCAGAATGAATATGCTAGTCAGTTTCCTGAGTGACAATTTTATAGTTTTTAAATAATGTTAATGTCTCCAGAATTGAATTTTTAAAATTGTAGTCATACTTTTTTTTTTTTTTTTTTTTTTTTACAGTACAGGGGATAGAACCCAGGGGTATTGTTCCTCTGAGTTACACCCCCAGCCCTATATTTTAGTCTTTTTTAATTTTTGAGACAGGGTCTCACTGAGTTGCGAAGAGCCTAAGTAGCTGAGGTTGTGAACTGCCATCCTCTGGTCTCCACCTCCCGAATGCTAGGATTACAAGAATGCACCACCCTGCCCAGCTTGTAGGCATACATCTTAATGGGGTACAAGATGGCAGAGGCCTAGATGCACACATCACCCAATTAGCCTTTACCCAATTCCTGCCACTTTCCCTCCCCCTCCCTCCTCATGTTTGGCTTATTGCTACTAAGCCAGAATTGAATATTTAAAATTTTTGGTTTCTTACATGCAATAAGTTACTGAGTTCTGATTGTCAGGTGTTATTCTAAGTGCTAGAGAGGAAGCAGTGAAAAATATAGTCAAATCCCTTGACCTCATAGAGTTTGCCTTCTGCTGTGATTACACAGGCCACAAATAAAATAGCAAATATCAGGCAGAGTTCAGGCACCTCCAGGTATCTCTTGGTGCTGGCTGGAGCTCCTAGGCAAAGGACTGGTGTATTGTACTGGGTCTGCTGTTCTCTAGATATCCAGAAGAGGGTGATTAGACCACAGAGAGTTGGACACATTGGATTATTCTGTGGCAGAAGGGCCATCCTGCTCTCTACCTGTACTCTATCCTTGCACTATACTACTACACCCAGCCTATACTCTACCTCTGCACTCTACCACTGTACAGATAGTGGAGCTTCAGAGCATCCTGACAGAATATGTAACAGTGGGAGCTTTTGTAGGCATGAGAATAGCTGAAGTGGAGAAAAACATCTTGGAACTAGATTTCAGTTCTGTTCTTAGCATGTGGAGACCTTATGAAAATTCAAAGTTGGGTATAGCTTCTTACATGGAAAGTTCTGGAGCCACTGGTCCCAGCTAGCTTTTGCAGGCAACTCAGAAATGCACGGGGCATGGAGGGCAGTCATCCAGTGGACAAATTTATTCGTCTTTCTTTAGTGTGCCCTCCCGATGCAGGAGGCTGTTTAAACATAGACTTTCTATCAGGGAAATGGAGTAATGGACCCATGTCTTTAAAAGATTAAAAGAAATAGAGGGTTCATCCACTGACCTCTTTCACAGTTTTCTGGAACTGTTTATTTTCATTCCTTACTAGTTGGGGACTTCCATCTCACTCTAGGATGAACCATCTTGTTTGTTCTTCTCCCCAAGTAATAAACCTCACAAGGGATTAGGAATCACTATTCTGCTATTACAAGAAAAATTTTCAGGAACACAGGGGAACAGCTGTAGAACTACTCAGTAGAGTTAGCAAACATGTTCCTATCCATTCAAGCTGTCTAGCAATAGCAGTGGTCACAATATGTAAACTGGAAGGTCTGAGTCCATTTGGGCTGCTATAACAGTACTATGGACTATGAAGCTTTTTTTTTTTTTTTTGCGGGTTTGGGGATGGAACTCAGGGGCATTTGACCTCCGAGCTACACCTTCTGCCCTATTTTTTTATTCTTTATTTTGAGACAGGGTCTCACTAAGTTGCAGAGGGCCTCACTAAGTAGCTGAGGCTGTCTGCGAACTGTGATTCTCCAAGCTCAGCCTCCTGAATGCTGGGATTACAAGTGTGCGCCATCATGCCTGGCTGACTATAAAGCTTAATAAAAGAAGGAATTTATTTATTTCTCACATTTCTGAAGGTTGGGAATCTCAAGAGCCAGGTACTACAGATTCATTGTCTGGTTCATAGATAGCCATCTTCTTGTGTCCCTACATGGCAGAAGGGACAGAGAAGCTCTCTAGGGTTTCTTTTTTCCTTTTTTTTTTTTTTAATGGTACCAGGGATGGAACATCCAGGGCATTGTACCTCCGACCTCTGAGCTACACCACAATCCTCCGGTCTCACCCTCCCAAATGCTGGGATTAAAAGCATGTGCCAAGCCGGGTGTGGTGGCGCACGCTTGTAATCTCCGCGCTTGGGAGGAGGAGACAGGAGGATCACGCAGGTTCGTAGCCAGCCACGCTGGTTTAAGAGACCCTGTTTCAAAAAATATAAAATAGGTCTGGGAGTGTGGCCCGGAGGTAGAAGGGCTTCCAAGAACCCCAGTACCCCCCCAAAAAAAAGAAAGAAAGAAAGAAAGAAAGAAAGAAAGAAAGAAAGAAAAGCATGTGCCACCATGCCTGGCCTCTGGGGTTTCTTTTATAAGGACTCTAATTGTTCCCCAGAAACCTCATCTCCTAATGCCATTGCCTTGTGAGGATTTCCACATATGAGTTTTGAGGGGACACAAACATTTCAACCAGTATACCAACCATTATATCATGTTAGCACGTATGCCAAGCCCAAAGGAACAGCAATACAGGAGTCAAAGAAGCTTCTTGAGCTTTAATAGCTCCAGTGGGAACCCACTACCTCTCTAAGGGGACTTCTGATCCCAATCTACCAGATAATTTGCTCCCATTAATGACTACAGGGGCTTACTTGCTTTTGCTTTCTAAATTATACCCTAGCAAATCTCTTAGGTCTATCCTGGTTTTTCCACCAAACAATCATTTCTATTTTACTTACTTGGTTTTTTGTTTGTTTGCTTGTTTTTTTTTTGTTGTTGTTTTTTGTTTTTTGTTTTGCGGTACTGGGGATGGAACCTGGGCACCCTCTGAGCTAACTCCCAGCCCTATTTTTTTTTTTTTTTTTTTTTTTTTAGTTTTGAAATGGTCTCAATGAGTGTGAAGGTCCTTGCTAAGTAGCTGAGGCTGTCTGTGAGCTGCGATCCTCTGTTCTCCGCCTCCCGAATGCTGGGATTACAAGCGTGCGCCACCACGCCTGGCTTGCTTACTTGTTTGTAAGCTTCATAGTTTGTTGCTACTATTGTTTTATACAGTCCGTGTTCATGTAAACAGGTCATATAGCATAGATATAATAATAGATCCGTAATAGGTGAGTCTGGTAAAGCTTTGGGCAGAGAAGAAAGACATTCTTGACCATGTATCATGGAAGCATAAAAACGTGTGGTGTGTTCAGGCAATGGGGCTAAGTTTTGTGTTGCTAAGAGTAAATAAAAATAGTAACGTAATTTGGGAGGGGAATGTTGGAACAGATACCTCAGAATTACATGAGGCATTTCATTTCCTAGAGATAGAAGCACAAGCCACAGCTGACCCATTCATGTTCATAATCTTAACAACTCTTATATAACTACTATTTTTATATTTATTGACCTTAATGGTTGTGTCTTCTTTTACTTATGTGTCTTCAAATAGTTTCCTCCCATCCATTCTCTTAATTTTATCCTAACAATTTGTAAGTGTCACAAATCTGAAAATATGGCATTCTAATATTTGTAGATAAGGAAATGGGAATGGAGAGTTTACATGATTTATTCATAGTTGCATGGCTGTGCTTACAGTGATGCCAGATCTTCTGATTTTTAATTTCATGTCCTCATTGGATTTTATTTGTGTGTGTATGTGTGTGTATATATAAATTATCGTGCTTTTTTAATAGGACTTGGCTTTTACACTCGAAGAAAGACAACAATTGAACATTCATGGATTGCTGCCACCTTGCTTCATCAGTCAGGAGATCCAGGTGCTTAGAGTAGTTAAAAATTTTGAGCGTCTGAACTCTGACTTTGACAGGTAAATAATGTTCCTGAATGTGATTTTTATATTTCTCTTATGAAGTTCAAATTTTTAGTAATTTAAACAGGTTAGCCAACTTTAAGGAGAATTTTCTTATGAATACAATTTTTGTTTTAATTTACTCTCTAGGAACATTAAATTAATTAATTTTTTCTAAATTGTATTTTCAGAGAGAATACTCTTCCCTTTTGATAAAATTGTTACTGTAAAGATAAATTATAAAAAAAAACACTTTTAAAAAAAATTGGTGTATTGCAGTCATAAATCTTAATGGAGTATAAGATGGTAGAGGCATAAATGCATACATCACTCATTTAGCCCTTCCTCAATTCCTACCCCATTCCCTCACCCCTCCCTCCTTCTCATGTTTGGCTTAGTGATTGACTTCGATATGTTTGTGAATGTACATCATGTACATTAGAGAATTTTCTTCTTTCCTCCCGTCTGCCTCAATTAGGTCGCCTTATTTGCTCTTCTGTAATAGTTTCTCCTTCTTCGTCTAGAGTTCCTCCTCTGATCCATTTCTCCCTAGGTTCCACATATTAGAGAGAACATCCAATTTCTTACTTGTGACTCACTAATCTTACTTAGCATAATGTTCACCAACTCCATCCATTTTTCTAAAAATGACATAATTTTGTTCTTTATGACTGAATAAAATTACATTGTGTACTTACCCCATAGTTTTGTATCCATTTATCTGCTGATGGGCATCTTGGCTGATTCCATAGTTTGACAATTTGAATTGTGCAGCTGTAAACATAGATATGCATGCATTAGTTTGATTGTTTGGTTTCCATTCTTTTGGGTAGATACCCAGAAGTGGTATTGCTGGATCATATGGTAGATTTGTTTCCATTCTTCTGAGGATCCTCCATACTGTTTTCCAAAGTGATTGCACTAATTTGCTGTTTCACCAACAATGCATTAGAGTTCCCAATTTTCTACATCCGCACCAGCATTTGTTATTTGAAATACCGCTCTTAATAGACCAAAACAGGCTCAAAAAAACTTTCAGTCAGACTTTAAATACATTGTAGGTGAAAGGGCAATTTTTTTTCAGCTGTTAAGCTTAGTTTGAACACTGCTTCAAATTTAAGTCACTTACTTTGTTTCACATTCATTGTCTTTATTTTTACAAAGGTAAAGGTAACATTTTTCCCTGCCTCTTAAATTAACCCTCCCTAGTGGTGTCTACTGTAGTCCTACAGCAATTTCTGTGACCACTGAGGCTTTCTTGCTCTCTGCATTTTGCTCGCTGCTTTTTGCTCTACCCTTCTTTCGTATTAAGGACTGAACCTCTAAAAATATCATTTGTGGGGTAAAGAGGATAATCACTATTTGAAAATATTATTGTGACCCTAACCAACAGGATCTATCTATCTATCTATCTATCTATCTATCTATCTCCATCTTTACTAGAAGGGAGGTAAATATTAAGGCATTCATCTTACTGGATGCCCCTTACTCATGTTGAGGAATCTGCTTTACTCAAAGTCTACCAATTTAAATATCAGTTTCAGCCAGGTGTGGTAGTGTACGCTTGTAATCCCTGCGCCTAGGAGGCGGAGACAGGAGGATCGCGCAGGTTCGAAGCCAGCCTTGCTGGTTTAGGAGATCCTGTTTCCAAATAAAAAAATATATAAAAAATTGGTGTCTGGGAGTGTAGCCCGGAGGTAGAAGGGTTTCCAGAAACCCCAGTACCACCAGTAAATAAATAAATAAATAAATAAATAAATAAATAAATAAATATCAGTTTCATCAAAATATCATTCTCATCCAAAACCACCTTTGCAGAAACATCCAGAATAGTGTTTGACTATACATTTGTGTACCTTATCTTTTATGGAATGTCCCATTACAAATTCAAATTTTAAAATCTAATTCCCAGTGTGTTAATATTTAGAATTTTTTTTTGGACGGGGTTGGGGATGCAACCCAGTGGCATTTGACCTCCGAGCTACACCCCCTGTCCTAATTGTTATTCTTTTTTTGAAACAAGGTCTTACTAGGTTGTGAAGTGCCTCACTAAATAGCAGAAGCTGTCCATGAACCACGATCCTCCAATCTCAGCCTCCCGAATGCTGGGGTTACAACCGTGCACCACCACGCCCGGGTAGAAGTGGGGTTTTTGAAAAGTGGTTAGGTCCAAAATTTGAGCGTTTTGAGTAGAATGAGTGTTCAGCCTTTAGAGCTGTGAGAAATGTGTGCTGGGCGTGGGTGTGGTGGCGCATGCTTGTAATCCCCGTGCTTAGGAGGTGGAGACAGGAGGATCGTGCTTAAGAGACCCTATTTCAAAAAAAAAAAAAAAAAAAAAAAGGTCTGGGAGTGTAGCCCAGAGGTAGAAGGGTTTTCTTATAGCCTGAGCTAAGAAGACACTCTCCCAGCCAAGTTGGCATATACAATTAACCTTCCCAAGGCTGCCCATTGTCAATTTGACAATTGCTATGGTATGAATATCTGTGCATCCCTATTCCCAAAATCATATGTTGAAATCCTAATCCCTCAGGTAATATTAAGAGGTGAGGCCTTGTGATTGGATCATGGATGGGATTGCTGTCCTTATGATAGGCCCCAGGGTGCTCTCTTGCCCTTTCACCATGAGAGGAAGCAGTGAGAAGGTGCTCAGCATAGCACAACATGTGGATGGCATCCTGATGGGCGCTTGTGAGAGGAGAGGTCACAAGACAGGATGGGAAGCCAGAGAATGGGGGAGGGAGATGCACTCTTGTTCTTATAACAATTCAATCTTGAGAAACCTAACAGGGTTTCCATGAGCACTAACCAATCTCTGCGAGGACAGCTTCCCCAGTGACCTATCTATCTTCATTTAGACCTCACCTCTTAAGGCTCCACCAACTCCCACATCACCACAGGGGACTAGCTTCCCAGTACCCTTGGAGGACATACTGAGATGATACCTAAACCATAGCAGAAAATTAAACCAAAAAGGCTAGTAAGGTTGAGTACAATTTTATAAAATTCTTTTTAGTTATACCAAGCAGTTTGAGTTTATTCTATAAACTATTGAAGATAGTAGTTAACCTAAAAAAAGCTTTTATTTAGAAAGAAATCGGATGGTCTCCCTAATATGTGGAAACTAGGGAGAAAAAGAATCATAGGAGGAACTTTAGACTGAGGAGGTGAAACCATAGATGAGTAAATAAGGAGGCCTAACTGGGGTTGATGGGAGGGGGAAGAGAAAAATTCCCTAATGTACATGATGTACATTCATAAACATATCAGAGCCAATCACTAAGCCAAACATGAGAAGGAGGGAGGGGAACAGAATGGGAGGGGGCAATTGGGGAAGGGCTAAATGAGTGATGTATGCCTCTACCATCTTGTGCCCCATTAAGATGTATGACTACAAGGCACCAATAAAAAAGAAATAAAGAAAGAAAGATAACTCTGGGTCAGAAATACCTCTAGGCAGAAAATAGGCTTTTAAATGCAAATAGGAAGAAAAATTCTTTGAGCTTGCCTACCTTAGTTACGTTTAAGGTGAGTGCTACCTTCCCTAACTCATTTCCTGTTTGTCATTTCTCTTGGTGATTCAGTACTACAAATTAAAGGATAAAGCTGTTCTATTTATTTAATGTTTAAACTGTATATGCAGTGATATTTTCATTTGTCTTTCATTTTAAAATAGGGATAAAGTTTCTTCAGGTATTGAATAAAATGTCATTTAATCAATGATTTCAGTTCATGAATGATAGTAATCAAGTGTATTGTTCCTAATTCTTTAAAGTTTTTAAGAATATTTTGAAATTCTTTTTGATCAGATGTTTTTTAAAAATACATTTGGTTGAAAATGTGCAAGTAGCTTTGTAAGCAACTGCTTCATGACTTAGATTCATGATTTAGATCTAATTATGTCCAATCTTCACAGGTATCTTCTCTTAATGGATCTTCAAGATAGAAATGAAAAGCTCTTTTATAGAGTGCTAATGTCTGACATTGAAAAATTCATGCCAATTGTTTATACTCCCACTGTGGGTCTGGCTTGCCAGCAATATAGTTTAGCATTTCGGAAGCCAAGGTATGTAAACTTCTATTTTAAATACAACTTGTATTTTTACTTATTTTTTGGTAAGATTTTTCAGTAATTAAAATTATTTTTATTATTTAGTTTTATAATTATATATTTATGGTATATACTCTGATGTTTTAAACATGTATTTATTGTGAAATGACTATCGGGATAATTAACAAATGTATTACCTCACATGTTTATCAGTTATTTCTGGTGAGAACACTTAAATGCACTCCCTCAGCAATTTCAAGTATATAAACCATTAACTCTAATCACCTTGTTGTATAGTAGACTTCTTAAATTCATTCCTCCTATTTAACTGAAATATTTTGTTTTCTAACCAACATTTTCCTAGTTTTATACTCACCTCTCAGCCCCTGGTATCCACATTCTACTCTCTGCTCTTATGAGCCTATTTTTAGATTCAATAGAAAGTAAGATCAAGGCAGTATTTGTCTTTCTGTGTTTTGCATCTTTCACTTAATACAATGTCCTCCAGGTTCGTTCATCCATGTTGTCACAAGTGGCAGGATTTCCTTCTTCAAGGCTGACCAGTATCCCATTGTGTATATATACCACATGCTCTTTGTCTATTTATCCATTGACATTTAGGTTAATTCTATACATTGGCCATTGTGAATGATTCTGCATAATGAACATGGTTATGCAGATACCTTGTTGGCATACTGATTTTATTTCCTTCGGATACATATCCATAGTAGGATAGCTAGATTAAGTTGTAGTAATGTTTTGAAATTTTTGAGGAATCTCCATACTGCTTTGCATAATGGTTAGATTACTTTACATTTTCACCAGCACCATTGAAGTATTCCCTTTTATTCACATCCTCAGAGCAGTCAGTCTTTTGTTTTGATAATGGTTACTATAACAGGTGTGAAGTGATTTCTCATTTTGTTTTTAATTTTCATTTCTTTGATGATTTGGGATGGTGAACACTTTTTCATATATCTTGGCCATTTGTGTCTTACTTTGAGGAATGTCTGTTCAGAGTTTTGGCCATTTTAAATCTGTTTGTTTTCTTGCTTATTGAGTTCTTTACATACTTTGGATTAACCCCTTATCAGATGTATTGTTTGCAAAAACTTACCCACTTTTTTTTTTTTTGTGGTACTGGAGATGGAACCCAGGGGCATTCTATCTTCAAGCTACACACCTCATTCCTTTTTTTTATTCTTTATTTTGAAACAGGGTTTCACTGAGTTGCAAAGGGCCTCACTCAGTACCTCAGGCTGTCTGTGAACCATGATCCTCCTGTCTCAGCCTTTCAAATGCTGGGATTACAAGCATGAGCCACCACGCCCGGCATTACCCACTTTTTTGTGGTACTGGGGATTGAATCCAGGGGCATTCTATCTCTGAGCTACATCCCCAGCCCTTTTTAAATTTTCTTTCTTTTTTTTTTTTTTTTTGAAACAGGGTCTTGTTAAATTGCTGAGCCTGGCCTCCAGCCTGTGATCTTTCGGTCTCAACCTCTCAGGTACTGGGGTTACAGGAGTTGACCACTGTACCCAACTTGCCATATTAATTTTTTCTTTTTTTTTCCTTTTGTGGTACTGTGGATTGAGCCTGGGGCATTCTACCTCTGAGCTATATCCCTAGCCCTTTTTTATTTTAATTAATTAATTTATTTTTGCGGTACTGAGGATTGAACCCAGGGGGATTCTATTTTCAAGCTGCAACCCCAGCCCTAATTGATTTATTTATTTTTTATTTTTTTGTGGTACTAGGGGTGGAACCCAGGGGCTTTTCTACCTCTGGGCTATTCTCCCAGACTATTATTTTATATTTTATTTGGAAACGGGGTCTCACTAAGTTGTTGAAAGCCTCACTAAGTAGCTGAGGCTGGCTTCGAACCTGTGCAATCCTCCTGTCTCAGCCTCCCAAGCACTGGGATTACAAAGGTGCACCACCACGCCCAGCTTTTATTTTTTATTTTGAAACAGGGGCTCACTACTTACGAGGCTGACCTCAAACTTGAGATCCTGTCTCAGCCTCTCAAGTACTGGGATTACAAGTGTGTGCCACCACACCCAACTTCCTTTTTTAATTTTTTTGTTTTGAAATAGAGTCTCACTAGGCTTCTGAACAACTTTCTAAGTTGCTGAAGCAGGTCTCAAACCTGTGATCCTCCTGTCTCAGCCTTCCAAGTCCTGGGATTGCAGATGTGCACAACCGTGCCCAGTGTTGTTGTATTACTTTTCAATGTGTATATTTTGTTGAATTTTTGATAATTTTGAAATTTTTTATTACAGTGACTATCATGGCTTTACCTATAATTATAAGAGAAAAAACTGTTTGAAATTGTGTTTATGGCATAATTTTGTCATAGAAAGGAAAATTGCTAGTGTATTTGGGTAGTAATAGATCTTTTAGGTATCAGCATATAAACTGTTTTAATTTCCTTTTTCATTGCTGTGCTAAGATATGTGAAGCTGGATAACCATCCAAAGAAAAGAGATTTACTTAGCTCATGGTTCTGAAGGTCCAAATTTTTTTTGTGCTTGGATCAGCTCATGTCTGGTGAAGGCCTATCTTATAGATAAGGTCACAATGACAGGAGCTGCTGAGAGAGAAATCTGTTAATACAAGATGTCATGAATAATTGTTTTTAAGAACGTGTTGGGCTTGCTTAGACTTTCTTTTTTTCATATGCCCATAGCATCTTAATTCTTAAAGAATTTCTAGGATTTTATAGTACCATCTCCTTATGACACCATACCTAATTGTGGCTAATTGTACACAGAAGTGTGATTTTTGAATGGTAGAGACAATTCTTTTGTATTTTTGTGGAATGCTGAGTTGCCTGTGTTATTTATTTATTTTTGGCGGGTCTGGGGGTGGAACCCAGGGGCATTCAACCTCCGAGCTATACTCCCTGCCCTATTTTTTATTCTTTATTTTGAAACCAGATCTCACTGTGTTGCAGAGGCCCTCACTAAATAGCTGAGGCTGTCTGTGACCCGCGATCCTCCGGTCTCAGTCTCCTGAATCCTGGGATTACAAGCGTGCGCCACCATGCCCGGCTACCTGTGTTATTTAACTCACTTGTATTTTGTAAAACTTTTTAAAAAAGTTTCATGCAAATTAATAATACAGATATGTGTAAAGGACAGCTGAAACAGATTTACATATATTGTTTAGAAACATTTCTACCTACTGTATATTTATACTACATTTTTTAAAATTCATTCTCTTTTGAGTTATTTCCAATGTTCTGTCAGAGTACTCTTGATTTCTTTTGTTAATATATTACTATTAATTTGGTCCCAACTAGATTGTAAGCCTCTAGAGAGAGAATATTATATTTTATAAATTATTCTTGTATTTCTCATGCTGTTTAGGCCTAGTGCCTGGTTGCTCCCTAATTAATGTATGTTGTTTGCTATTTATAGAAATAGTAACAGTAGTACTATATTTATCCACACACATATAAATACATAAAATATTAATATATTATTTGATCCACTGTTTAAGCATATTATTCTAACAGAAAAATTCTCAAAAACCCTTGATGTTAAAAAAATTGGACTCATTGAGAATTAGGCTATGAGAAAAGATGCTTTTGGTGAAATATAGACGATACACTTTAGACCCATATTATATTTCTTTTTTTGTTGTTGTTACTGTTGTTTGATGGTACTGGGGGTAGAAACCCAGGGGCTTTTCTACCTCCGGGCTATACTCCCAGACCTTTTTTATACTTTATTTGCAAACAGGTTCTCACTAAGTTGCTGAAAGCCTCACTAAGTAGCTGAGGCTGGCTTTGAACCTGTGCGATCCTCGTGTCTCACCCTCCCAAGTGCTGGGATTATAAGCATGCGCCACCACATGTTATATTCCTTTTAGCTTCTCATTTCTATACAGTAAATCACTGATTCAATTTTGGCAAGCAAGTTGAGGTAACACAGCAATTAAAAAAAACAAGGGTTTTCAAAGTAAAGTCAAACTAGTACTTATGGTTCACTAAAAGTTAAGTTGAAAAACTGTTTAGTACCCAAATTAATTAGAGAAAATAAAAATTAAATGAAATTAAAGATTATTTACTGCAGAATTTCTCAATAATATCTGTTTTGCAAGATATTATGGGTGGGTTTAGGTATGATACAGATAATATATCTGGATTAATTCTTCACAGAAGCCGCTATTCCTAAATAATGGTTAATACTAGCATTTTTAGGAACTGTCAGGTTTCTTGATGACCAAGTGAATGATCATATCATTCACCTATTTCAGAATAGTGGTGTATGTTTGTAAGAGATAAGTTATTTGGGGGATATGTTGAGCTTGAAGTGTATTTCGGACTTCCAAGTGTAGGCGGCTGGTAGTCAAGTAAACGTATTGACCTGGAGCTTAGCCGATTTAGATGATGTATTTAAAATTCCTTATATTTTAACTGCACATTATGTATGCTGCATAAATGGTGTTATCTGTGTCCATTTTGAAAGTACGAAGGTTATTGAGAATTAAAAGAGAATCAGTCAGTAGGATGTTATATTTTTTTTTCCTTAGAAAGTTTTTTTTTTTTTGTGGCACTGGGGATGGAACCCAGGGGACTTCTACCTCCAAGCTACACCCCCAGCCCTGTTTTTTATTCTTTATTTTGAAACAGGGTCTCATTGAGTTGCAAAGGGCATAAGTAACTGAGACCGCAATCCTGTCTCAGCTTCCCAAATGCTGGGATTATAAGGGTGTGCTACCACGCCCATCTTAGAAAGTTCCTGAAGCTAATACTTCTTTAACCTAAAAATGTTCTCATTATATAGTAAAGAGCATAATTATAATTAACTATCAAATTAATGGTTAATAGAATGGAAACTTTCACATTGTTCTTCTTTTGTAAATTTTCTCTAGTTTTAAAACATTGTTTTCTCTCTCTGTCTGTCTGTCTGTCTCTCTCTCTCTCTCTTTGTGTGTGTGTGTGTGTGTGTGTGTGTGTGTGTGTGTGTGTATGTGTGGTATTGGGGATGGAACCCAGGGGCATTCTACCTTCGAGCTATAACTTCAATTCAGTTTTTTTAGTTTTTTTAAATTTTTTGAAACAGGGTCTTACTGAGTTGTGAAGGGCCTCACTAAGTAGCTGAGGCTGTCCTTGAGCCGTAATGCTCCGGTCCTCTGCCTCCTGAATGCTGGGATTACAAGTGTGTGTCACCACGCCTGCCAAAACATTGTTTTCTTACACATAACCTGTTTTAATGTACTGTACAGGTATATGTTGTTAGTTTTACTGGATAAAATTAAAACTACTACCACTTGTGGCGGCACATACCTGTAATCTCAGTACCTGGAAAACTGAGACAGGAGGATCACAGGTTTGAAGAGAGCTTCAGCAAATAGTGAGAGTCTCATCAATCTAGAGAGACTCAAAACAAACAAATAAGAAAAGGGCTAGATGTATAAGTTGGAGGTAGAATGCTCATGGGTTCAATCTCAGTACCACACACTCAAAAATAAATAAAATAAATAGAACTACTTGAGTAACTTAGTAATTATGAAGTAAGCTTATGTTGCTTATGGCAAAGAAATGTGGTTTCATAGAAAGTTTTAATAATTGCAAGTTAAATGTTTAACCCTTGAAATAGGGATATGGTACTGTCTAGGTCAAGTTGGGCTGCTATAACAAATTGCCATAAACTGAGTGTCTTTTTAGCAAGAAAAGTTTCTCATATTCCTGGAGGCTGGGAAGTTTAAGATCAAGAGGTCAGCATGGTTGGGTTCTTGTAAGGACTCTCTTCTGGATTGCAGACAATCGACTTCCTACTGTTTCCTCACAAGGTAGAGAGCAGAGTACTCTCTGAGGTTCTTTTGGAGGGCACTGATTCCATTGTTATGGCTCCCCCCCTTCATAACATAATCAACTTCCATAGGTTCCACCTTCTAATACCATTACACTGGGAGTTGACATTTCAGCATATAAAATTTGGAAGTATATACATCTTTAGTCTGTTGCAGGCACTTCCAATAGTTAATGCTATTCTACTTGTTACTGGACCATTAAAATGTAAACTGCCAAGTGATCCAGTACCCAGAGATTAATCAGTGTTACTTGGTCTCCTAGGTCTCTCACTCTCACAGGTATGTGGAGTTAGCCTTTTATGTTATTTTCTTTCTTTCTTTCTTTGGTGGTACTGGGGTTCCTGGAAGCCCTTCTACTTCTGGGCTGCACCTATTTTTTATACTTTTTTATTTTTGGAAACAGGGTCTCTTAAGCCAGAGCGGCTGACTTTGAACCTGTGCGATCCTCCTGTCTCCACCTCCCAAGTGCAGGGATTACAAGCGTGCGCCACCATGCCCGGCTGTTATTTTCTTTTAATATATTTTTATTGGTATATTATAGCCTCACATCTTAATGTAATTAAGAGTGACGGGGATATACATACAGCAAGTACTTGAGGAGCTTCCCCTTGACCTCCTTCCCCTGCCTCCCTTTCTTATTTATGATACAGAGATTGGCATTGATAAATTCACATACGTATATAATATCATATTCCATTAACCTTCTCCTCCCCCACCACCCTTCCCTAGACCCTCTGTCACTCCATTGGGTTTTCTCCTCTATTATTTAAAGTCCCTCTTATATCCCTATTCCTCCCTATGGAATTAGCCTTTTAAAAACAGACCAGGATGGGAGTTTCTGGAAAGGGGGTTACCTTTAGGCAGTCTGGGATACCAGAGCTGTCCAGGTGAGCCAGGATTGTTCTTAATTGGATTTGGCTTTCTTTAAGCCACTTCAGAATTGTCAGATATATAAAAGAAACTTAAATGTCCAATTTAGTCTGTAAATTTAGTATGCAAATATAATCTGTAAATTTTAGTGTGTTACAGTTGCTTATCTCTCTAGAAATTCTCTTGAACATCAAGTAGTTGATTAAAACTAACTTTTTAATCCATTCAGAAAGGGGTCGTTTTATTTTAAGATGTTAATAAAATTTATACCACTTAACCTAGAGTTAGAGCCTTTGCTTTTTATTTATACTTATTTTATAATAATCTGTGGTTCATTTATTCATTTCTTTTGAAACAGACTTAATGTTTGATTTGGCCTTGTTTCAAAGCATGAGAGAAAAAAAACAACATGGTAGAATATTTTTCAAACATATGAAATAAGGTAGATAAAAAGTTTTGCTTCTTCAAGTCTTAACTGTTACCTTGGTTGATTTTTTTTAGACAGTTCACAAATTCATAAAAAAGTTTTTTTAGAGACAATTCACAAAAAGTTTATTTTCATTTTTTATGGAGATATAGGTGATGGTAATATTTTCTTAAATTACTTTTCAAAATTTTTTCTGAAAATAAGTTTTATTTTTGAAATGTATATGACTTAGGCTATATAGGAATGAAGTAAAGCATACTATAGCTTAAATACGAGAAATTCAGCATGTGCTTAGATACTTTAAAATGCCAGAGTATCTTCTTTCCCAAGCATTGTTGCCTTAATTAGAACAAAATTTGGAGAATGGAAAAAATGTGGACTTGATTCAAACATCAGCTTTTTACATCAAGATCTAAGGGTTGCTTAAATTTATGCTGGACATATAATGTCTAATAAAGCAGTGAAACATCTTTTACTGTAAAAATTCTTTAAAAATATAAAGTAACAGTTCATCAATTCTCCATCTAGGGACATTAAATGTGGAAAATTTAAATGGAAATATAATTTTGTTTCCAAAACTAACTTTGCTACAATCTGTGTGGTATACCAGGTGTTTTAAGTTTACACATAGCATATGGAGAATTAAGAAAAATTGCCACGTTTTATCTCAGTATTTATAAAAGTATGTAAATTTGGTTATTATTTTCCCATCTTCGAGAAGAATATATATTTTTAGGAGGAATTCTAAATCTCATTCTTCATTACTATAAGTAAAATTTAAGAGAGAGGCAGTGATTCTTACATCACCTTATGTTACACATATCTGGATCACACGTAGACTATCGTATTTATTCTTTTTTTTTTTTCTTTTCAGTACTGGGGATGAAACCCAGGGGCATTATACCTCTGAGCTACACCCCCAGCCCTAATTTTTAGTCCTTTTTATGTTTGAAATAGGGTCTTACTGAGTTACAAAGGGCCTCACTAAGTAGCTGAGGCTGTTCGTGAACCACCATCTTCTGGTCTCCCCCTCACGAATACTGGGATTACAAGCATGCACCACCATGCCTGGCCTATTGTATTTATTCTTGGACACCATGTTTTTGAAGGGTTGCTGGCAAATAGGGATTTATGCAAATGATACAATAGTAGGGACAGTTATTGAAAACTTACCGTATGAGAAAGAGTTGGAGAAAAAATAGGATGGTTAGCCCAAAGGACTTGAGAGTTAAATTTTCAATTATTTGAAAGATTGCTATTTAGAACAAAGTCTCAAAATATAGAACTAAAACCACTGGATGGAAATTGTAACAGGGATATATTAACTTTAAAAATTTTTTTTTCTGGTAATTTAAATGACATTGGAATAGACTTCCTTATTCTCCATCATTGGAACTATTTCGGTGGTTTTGATAATCATTGATAATACAGGTTATAAATGAGGTTATTGCATTGGATGTGACTTTACACAGTTGAATTCTAAGGTCACATTTAACTAGAAAATTCTCTGATGTATTTTATTATTTTCCCAGAACTGGGGATGGAACCCAGGGGGATTCTACCTCTGAGCTATCCCCCAGCCCTTTTATTTATTTTTTATTTTGAAACAGGCTCTCACTAAGTTTTAGAGGGCCTCACTAATTATATGAAGCTGTTTGCAAACCTGTGATCATCCTGTCTCAGCATCCCAAGTACTGGGATTACAAGTGTGTACCACCATGCCCTGCTTTTCTGTGAACGTTTAAAAAATCCATTTACAGAGCCAGGCTGGTGGTACATGTTTGTAATCCCAGCATTTGGGAGGCTGAGACCCGGGAGGATCATGGTTCGTGGACAGCCTCAGCTACTCAGTGAGGCCCTCAGCAACTCAGTGAGACCTGGTTTCAAAAATAAAAAGAAGTGCGGGGCGTGGTGGCGCATGCTTGTAATCCCCGTGCTTGGGAGGCAGAGACAGGAGGATCGCGCAGGTTTGAAGCCAGCTGCGCGCGCTGGCTTAGGAGACTCTGTTTCCAAATAAAAATGTATAAATAGGTCTGGGAGTGTAGCCCGGAGGTAGAAGGGCTTCTAGGAACCCCAGTACCACCAAAAACAAAAAAACAAAAAACAAAGAAACATAAAAAATAAAAAGAATAAAAAATAGGGCAGGGCATGTAGCTCAGAGGTTGAATGCCCCTGGGTTCCCTCCCTAGACCTGAAAAAAAAAAAAATCCATTTAGGCCTGGCGTGTTGGCGCACGCTTGTCATCCCCGCGCTTGGGAGGCAGAGACGGGAGGATCACACAGGATTGAAGCCAGCCGCGCTGGCTTAAGAGACCCTGTTTCCAAATTTAAAAAAAAATATATATATATATATATAAAAGTAGGTCTGGGAGTGTAGCCCGGAGGTAGAAAGGCTTCCAGGAACCCCAGTACCACCACCACACACACACACACACAAAATCCATTTACAGGTAAGTATTTCCAGGATTTGGAACATCTCTTAAAGTACAGCTAACTAATAGGAGTTTCAAATAACTCTGCTCTATTTATTTATTTATTCGTTCGTTCATTTATTTATTTATTTAGTGGCACTGGAAATGGAACCCTGGTGCATTCTACCTCAAAGCTACACTCCCAGGTCAAATTTTTATTCTTTATTTTGAAACAGGGTCTCACTGAGTTGCAAAGAGCCTCACTAAGTAGCTGAGGCTGTCTGCAAACCACGATCCTCCTGTCTCAGCCTCCCAAATCCTGGGATTACAAGCGTGCATCAAAATGCCTGGCTATAACTCTGCTTTTTAGTTAAGGAAGTTATGAGGTACACTTTTGCCCCAGTTTTGAGAATTATTAAAATAATATATTTTCAAAAAGAATTTCAAACACATTTAAAGTGACTTAATGACTCAGCTCATCAAAATTTTTACTTCATCCCCTAAACTAATATGCAGACCCATTTACACAGTTATATTCTGCCTGTGTTTGGTTTCCTCATTTCTCTAATTTGAATGAATAAAAAGTCTAATGTTAATATTTTTTATTTGAAGTAACTATATCCCTATGATCTAATTTTAATTTTGTATTCTTTTTCAGACTATTTTTTGATGTATGCCTTTAAACTCTCATTTATTTTTATATATTTTCCTTAATTTAGTTGTAGTTTAGCTAGTAGAGAAATTAGTAGCAACATTTTTCTCTGAGGCAAACCTGCCCTCCACCACTGATTCTGTCACCAAAGTCAGTAGCTGAGGGGAAAGAGCAAGGTCAGCATTTGCTTCTGTTGACCTTTCCAAAATCCCCAGGTTACCTAGGCATGCATCTGGAAATTAGAAGGTTTATTTTCATTAGTTTTCTAGTGAAATTAATCTAATTATTATTATCAGAGAATTTTTTCTCATCTTTAAAAATATTGGATATTTTATGGAAAGTACTCTTGTATAAATTTAAAATATTTAGAAATAAAGTTATAGCTGGGCGTGGTGGCGCACGCTTGTAATAACTGCGCTTAGGAGGCTGAAATAGGAGGATAGGATCATGCAGGTTCGAAGCCCGCCTTTGCTGGCTTAAGAGGCCCTGTTTCCAAATAAAAAAATATAAAATAGGTCTGGGAGTGTAGCCTGGAGGTAGAAGGCCCCTGGGTTCCATCCCCAGTACCACCAAAAAAAAAAAAAAAAGAAAGAAAGAAAGAAAGAAAGAAAGTTATAAGTGAAGTTCTGAATTTTAGCTCAGTACTATATATTCTATATTTCATAGTAATATTTTAATATTTGCTATAGTAAAACTTATAAAATAGTTAATAGGATTCCAAATTATGTAATTATCTACTTAAAAATCATAAAAGTTACTGAATTTCATTTGTAAGTAAAAGAATTTGTTTAACTATATAAATTCTAATCTTAATATGATTATCTGGTGGCTGAATGTATAGTATTTATAATTGGAAAGTATCATATTTTATATATTTAAAAATAGTGCTGCTTTGTGAAATAAAAGTCACAGTATGAAATGAGGTAATTTGTTTAAAAAGCTGAAAAATGTGTAAGTATTTCCCTATCAAAGAAGTTAAGTTTTATAACATCTGCCAAATAAATGCCATTTGTATGATGAGGTCAGAGTCACCTTAGGATTCTTTCCAGTATTTTCTACCATGAAAAATACTTTATACTTTATCAAAACATCAACATATGCTTAACTAATTGGGTACTCATACTAGTTTTAAAATTAGTAAATGAAGAGCATATATTTTATAGACACTTTGAATTTACATTTATTTGGAAATAATAGTTATGATATGTGAAGTTGACATCAATAATGTCTAATAGTTCATTTTAAAAGTCTCTTTATTTTATAAATTAGTATTGATCATTCCAGGGTATCATCCAGGTGTTAAGGGCCAGAGTTGGGACGTGAATGCATGTGTTCTAGTTCCTAATCCTCTGTATTAGGGTTTTTCAGAGAAACAGAACCATAGTATATATGTATATATGTGCATGCATTCTGTGTGTGTGTGTGTGTGTGTGTGTGTGTGTGTGTGTGTGTACATATATAACTGAGGGAGAGATAGATTTATTTATTTCAAGGAGTTGTTCTGTGTGATCATGGAGGCTGGCAATTGTAGGATCTGCAGGGTAGACGGCAGGCTGGAGAGCCAGGGAAGAGCTGATGCTGCAGTTGAATGTGAAGTCAGTCTGTTGGCAGAAATCCCTCTTCCTCAGGGGCAATTGGTCTTTTCTGGTAAGGCCCTTAACTGATTGGCCTCATCATAATGGAGGGTGCTCTGCTTTAATCAAAGTCTCTTAAAGGTTAATTTGACTAACAATCAGCTTCACAGAAAGATCTAGCTTATGTAATGTTTGACCAAGTATCTAGGTACTCTTTCTAGCCAACTTGAAACATGGAATTAGCCATCACATCCTCCCAGAACAATGTCGGAACTTCTTTGATCATGTTTTCTGCCCTTGATCTGAGTTGTTTCTAGAAACTACACTTTGTAATATAGCTCCTTTGACCCTTTCTTATTAACTAAGATGTGTTCTTATTTTAAAAAAATTAAGAGTGTTAATAAAAATTATTCTCTCAAGCTGAGTGTGGTGGTGCACACTTGTAATCCCCATGCTTGGGAGGCTGAGACAGGAGGATCGCACAGGTTCGAACCCAGCCTCAGCTACTTAGTGAGGCTCTCAGCAACTTAGACCCTGTTTCCAAACAAAATATAAAATAGGTCTGGGAATATAGCCCAGAGTTAGAAGTCCCCTGGGTTCCATCTCCAGTACACACAAACACACACACACACACACACACACACACACACACACACACACACAATTAATCTCTCAGACAGTGGAGTGTGTAAATTTTCATACTGCTTCTCAGAAGAGCTTAATTCTAATAGATATTTCATAGGAATATTGTTGTGCTATGGTTTCACTTTTAAAAGTTTTGACACAGCTGGGCATGGTGGCCCAAGTATGTAATTTCAGTACTTGGGAGGCTGAGACAGAAGGATTGTAGGTTTGAAGCCAGCCTCAGCAATTTAGTGAGGCTCTTAGCCACTTGGTGAGACCCTATTTCCAAGTAAAAAATTTAAAAGGGCTCTGGATGTAGCTCAGAGGTAGAATCCTCCTGGATTCAATTCCCTGTACCACAGAAAACAAACAAAAGGTTCAAACACTAATTGGATTAATTGCAATGATTAATTGCAGTAATTTAACATTTAAGCCTAATTTTAGAAATTGTCCAATACCATTACTTGCCGTTCAGTTTTTTCCAGTTCTTATTGTTTTCTCGATTGTTTTTCTTGATTGTTTACTATTTCCTCCTTCCTTTCCTTTGCCAGAAATTTATTGTCTATTGCATCCCAGGCACTTTACTAAAAATAGAATATAGGTAAATAAAAGATATATTTTATGTCTTTTACATATATTTGTTCAAGTGAACAAAGAAATTCATGAGTATAGTTTGTGTTATGAAGGAAATGAACGGAGGAGAGTAATTTTCTTTCATACTGTAGTTAGTGATATGTCTGAGTAGATATTTTAGCTGACATTTGAAGGATGAGGTGTCAGTTTATAAAATACAAAACACACACACACTCCTAGAACTAAAAAATAAGATTTGAGGCTGAAGGAATGGTATAAAAGTTAATGCAAAAGCTCTGGGCATAGGAAGTGTGGCACAAAGTGGGGTTTAAAAACATTAGGCATGTACAAAGTCTGGTGTGTCATGACAGTTTTATTGTAACTCTTAATCCATTTAGAAAGCCATTGTGCTCTTTGAAGCAAGGGAATGATAGCATTCATTAAAGTTTTAAGTGATTACCCTGGCTTCATGTGGACAATAGGTTGGAAGTGAGAGGCTAAAATGGAGTGGAAAGACCACAAGAGGAGTGCCGCGGTTATTGGGTTATTGGTTCTTTCATTAATCTTAATTGCTTTGAATGGACTTAATCCTCTTAGGATATGGAGCAAGGAAATCAAGCAAGGCTGTAAACTAACAGTTGCCAAGAGCAGTAACCACTTCCCATGGGAATAACTCCAGTCTTTAGTTCTAAAGTGGTGGCTGTAAGTAGGTGAGGTAGCATACACAACACATGGGATATTTGCAGATTCTAAGTACATCAGCTGGAGATGTGAAGCTCTGATGTATGTAAGTTCTCAAGCTTGCAGGCTAGGAGTAGCTCATTTTATAACCCAAGTCAATCCTCTCATAATCTCATTCTTGGTTTACTATACACATCCATCCCAAACCAACCCTATCTTTCTCCTAAGGAAGAGCCAACTAGACCATGTTTTATCCTGTCATTAATATTACTCATTTCATTCTGTGTGCCTACTTTATAAATTAAAATATCACCAGTTGTGGGGTGGAGTTCTATAACTGCCTGCACAGTTCAATCTCAGCTGGGCCTTCTACCCCTCAGAGTTTAACTCCAGCTGTGTCTTTGGCTCTTCTCACTCTTATGGTCATAAGAATGTAAACACTGTAGCCTTATCCTCCTTATCTCAGGTATTCCGCTCTGTGTCCCCTCTGAATTCACTGGTTCAACATTTTATTTTCATGAACTAAATCTAATACTTTTCCTCTCGTCAGTATATTTTCTTACTTTGCACCGCTGAGTTCAGTGATCCATTCCACCAACTAAAATGTGAGTGTTCTATATGTTTTTTTCTGGGTCTTTTATTTTTCATTCTGTATATTCTTACTCATGTGTAACCTGAGAACTTCCAAGTCAGTACCTCTAGCCCAGATCTCTTTTCCTAAGCTTACTACTCATATGTCTATGAAATGGCTCCTCTTCCATGGAACACAATTACCTACACCTACTCATCATATCCAGCCTACCATCTTAGTCCCTCAGGTTTTCTACTGTTGTAAGGTATAGTACCATTCACATGGACACTTAGAACACCTCGGAGGTGTTCAGGATATTCCCCCTTCCTTTTTGTTGTGGTGGAGAAAAGGGCTGGAAATTAACTTTCAAGACAAAGACCAGAAGTACCTGAAAGCCAGACGTGGTGGCATCCATTTCTAATTCCCTTACTTGGGAGGCTGAAGCAGGAGGATTGCAAATTCAAGGCCATCCTCAACAACTTAGTAAGACTCTGTTGAAAAAAAAAATAGGCTGGGGGTGTAGCTCAGAGGTAGAGTGCTCCTGGATTCATTCCTAGTACCAATAAAGAAAAATGAAGTGAAGAAAATGATAGAAGTACTGAAAGATCTTATTAAAATGAAAGCATTTGTGTTAGTGCCTTGCAGTAAGCCCTGAAGGAAATCACAAGATCAACAACCCCCAGGCTGAGGAGGTCACCCTCTTCGTAGCCCTTTTGCTGAGCACATTCCTCTGGGTTTTTCTTTGTTGGGCTCTTGAGGACATGATGGGGTTCTGTTGTGTTGACTGTAATGCTGGATCACTGATTGGAACATGTCCTTGAAGTCAACATGGCAGATAGGTCATCTTGGGGCTTGTGGTCAGCGGTCACCCTCAGGGCTCCCTGAAGCCTCCCCTTGTCCTCCTTCCATGCTTAAGGAAGCCCCACACTTTTCCTTTGGAACCTTCTCAAATTTGCCTCTTAGTTATCTGCCGAATCTCTCTTGTTCATTCAATCTCCTTTGTCACTTTTTCATTTTTTCCTGAACTACTGCTGCACATTAATTTTTGAAAATTATCAAAAGAAGTGGCTTTTTAAAAAGCATATCTAATTGTCACTCTCCAGACTAAAATTATTGAACAGCTCTCCATGTTCCCCTAGAAAATAAAAGCCAGTCTCCTTAGCATGGCACTCAAGGATTGTTTTCATCTAGCCTCTTTGCCTACCTCTTTATTCTTATGATCTCTTTTTTACTTCTACCTGACTCTCCATCTTAAGTTGAGTGCACCCCTCAACTGCCTGAGAACTTTCACAATTTGTATCACACTACAGTAGCAAATGAACTTCTTTTCTGCCTGCCTATAAAATTGACTGTTTATTCTGAAGATAGATACTATAACCTTCACCTGTACTCCTGAGAGTAGTAAAGCTAGCATAACTTTGTTGAGTAGATAAATGGACACTAGATCATGAGTAAATATTACCAACCTAGTACATGCTTTGGACTAATAAGGCTTGATCTGAATCTTTGTGCATCACTTCTTATGTTATAGACCTGATCTGTGGGTCTTCAAAAGCACAGGTTGGAAGCCAGCCTCAGCTACTTAGTCAGCATCTTAGTGAGACCCTGTTTCCAAATAAAGTATAAAATAGGTCTGGGAGTATAACCCCAAGGTAGAAAAGCCCCTGGGTTCCACCCTCAGTACCACAAAAACAAAACAAAACAAAAAATGATCCCTCTTAAATCTTTTTGAAAGAAGGTATATAGTAGCAAAATTTAAAAACTAATTTTTAATTACCCCAAATTCAGATGTACCTGCAGTTCTCAAATATCAAAATCTTTTTTTTTTTTTTTTTTTTTTATGCCTCTGGGTTCCAGCGGGTCTGGGGGTGGAACCCAGAGACATTTGACCTCCGAGCTACACCCCTGCCCAATTTTTTATTCTTTATTTTTGAAACAGGGTCTCACTGTGTTGATGAGGGCCTCACTAAGTAACTGAGGCTGTTTGCAAACTGCGATCCTCCAGTCTCAGCCTCCCAAATGCTGGGATTACAAGCTTGTGCTACCACGCCTGGCTCAAATTCTTAACTTATAAAACAGATGTTTATTTTTCTAAGCATTACAGTGTAGCTTGACACTACATTAAAACAACTATGATGTGATAAAATGTATTATGCTTAGTAAAATATAAGAGCTAGAAATATATTGGTATTATGAATCTTCAACTAAAATTATGGTTTTTAGGATTAGAAGATTTCAAAACCTATGTAAATGCAAATTGTTATGGTTTGAGATGATATGGTTTTGGGAAAACTGTCCCCGAGGACCCCTGTTAGGGTTCCAGACACAATTTTCCTCAAAACACATAAAAAACCTTCAAAACAGAAAAACCGCAGGTTCTTGTCCTGAGCTCTGGGTAAATACACATTAGCCCGGACTCTTGCTGAAGATTTAAAGAAGTTTATTAAAAAGATAGAAATACAGAAGACAGTTAAAGCCCCATGCCATTCAGAAATGGCATGGGGGGGTGATTTGAACAAATTCACCAAAGATACAACATGTGGACCCAGCTTTTTTATACACATGACCTCCATCTTGTTCATGTAATCCTGACGTAGTAAAAACCCGGTAAGCCGGGAGTGGTGGCGGCTCAGGCTTGTAATCCCTGTGCTTGGGGGGTGGAGACAGGACGATCTCGCATTTTCGAAGTCAGCCCTGCTTCCTTAAGAGACCCTGTTTCCAAATAAAAATATAAAAATGGGTCTGGGAGTGTAGCCCGGAGGTAGAAGGGTTTCCAGGAACCCCAGTACCACCAAAAAAAAAAAAAAAAAAAAAAAAAAAAAAAAGAAAGAAAAAGAAAATGCTGTAAGGTTCCTCCCCTTATTTCCCTACCAAGGTGGAGCCCAGGTGACCTTTCCACCTAGGTTTCTTTTCACGAAGGTCATGATCAAAGGTCAGAAAGGTCAGGTGCCTGCTCCTCCCATCTTAGCTAGATTATCTAATTATTATGTAGCTCTGTCTTTAGACAGAGAAAGTCCCAGTTCCTCTCTCCTATCGACTTGCTAATTACTTATAGCTAAGTCAATCTAAGTTTCAATAGCTTGTCAGTATCATTAGTGAAAATATTTCTAAGACACAAGCAAATCAATATACAAATTACTAAAAACATGTTAGTATACAAATCAATATACAAATTACTAAAAACATGTATTCATAGGACAAAGGCAGTTATTTAATATATTATTCTACCTCATGTGCAGTATATTATATTTGGTACCTCCACAGTAATACAGATATTTATGAAGACAGATGGAAATTGTTAAATCTAAGCAATAATTTATGAAGTTTCTCAAGGAAGTCCTGTACCAGTGAAAATATATTCAATATTGAGGAGTTTTCTTTTGTCACATGCTAAACTTTCCATTAAGGTAAATGAGATACTAATGTTGTAGACTTCTTTTCACAAAGATTATTTCTATATCAAATTTAGCTTTGAGTTTATCATCTTATAGTTATAAAACATTCCTAACAAGTGACTGTTAAAATCTTGGACATGGTAATAATGTTTCTTTTCTTTATTGTTGTGCATTATTTCTCATATAATAAAATACAGTGCAAATATCACTAAATATAATGGGAAAAGTTGTACTAATAGAAGTAACTTGTTAGGAAGTAACTTTTTACTTTTTAGGAAGTAAATTTGAACACTGTATATAAAAAACATATAACTCACTAATATGAAGAGTATGGAAGAGTACATAGAACTAGTTCCTTCTTGCTTTTTTTTAAAATGAGATACATGCTAAAAATAAAACAAAACAACCTCAATATCAGAGGACAGCCTTTTTCAGTTCTTAGAGAAAACCACTAATGACTATAGTAGAAAGAATTCTTGTTGGAAAAACAGACAAGTAAGTTGCTGAGAATCTCTTATGTAGTAAGCTACTTAAGTCAGTTTAATAGATAAAGGAAGAGTTTCTATTGTTCTAGTATCTGTTTACTGTCACCTTGAACTGGTAAAAAAAAACTTTTCTTCACTTATACACTCAAACCCCAGTAAGTAGACAAATCTTTGTATCCCAGTAGAGAATATACTTCCCTTTGATACTTTTAACAATACAGCAATCTATCCTTAACAGAGATTCTTTTGTATTTAATAAACCTAATTTACATGTATCATAACAGTATTATATTTTGTTTATCAAGGTCTATATGAGAAAAATTACCAAGTGAAAAAGGCTCTTTTATAGCTTTTATTAAAACCTCCATTAGAGCCGGGCATGGTGGCGCACGCTTGTAATCCCTGCGCTTGGGAGGCTGAGACAGGAGGATCGCACAGGTTCAAAGCCAGCCTCAGCTACTTAGTGATGCTCTCAACAACTTACTGACACCCTGTTTCCAAATAAAGTATAAAACAGGTCTGGGAGTATAGCCTAGAGCTAGAAAAGTCCTTGGGTTCCACCCCCAGTACCACCAAGAAAGAAAAAAAAAGAAAATCTCCATTAGAAACAATGCCTAGGATATTGTTCAGTGTCTTTTATGTAAGATACCCATTTCATAATTTCCTCTCAAATTTTAAGGAATGCCTTCCTTTTCTTCTTTCTCAGTATACTTTAATAGATTTGTGAATGAACTCAGTTTCTACCCCTGGGCTTTGGCTATATTTTGTCCTTAATTGTGGTGGTTTTCTTTAGGCCATGTCTCCTCCTCCCTTCTTCCCTTCCGCTTTCTCCTCCTCCTCCTTTACCTTTCCCCTTGTTGTATTAGTTTTTTTGAATGAGTGAGTCCTGCAAACTCACATTTTAGACAGTCATTATCTCCTGAGCGCTTTCCAGACTAAGTGGAAAATTCCATAGGTTTAGCAACTCTGTGCAGCTCACAGAAAACAGGATAGCATGGATATGTGGTTCCTGTCACTATAATCATAGTTTAAAAGAAAACAAAATAAAACAAAAAAACAAGAAGAGAAATTAAAACCATCATTTGAATTCTTTGCTTACTGTGTGTGTGTGTGTGTGTGTGTGTGTGTTTGTGTGTGTGTGTGTGTGTGTGTGTGTGTGTGTGTGTTTTACTGGGGATCGAATCCAGGAGTGTTCTGCTTCTGAGTGACTCATTCATTCATTCATTCATTCATTCATTTTGGTGCTCGAAATTGAATCTAGTGGCTATTCTACCTCTGAACTACTTCTCCAGACCCTGTTTTATTTTTTATTTTGAAAAGGAGCCCCCTAAGTTGCTGAGAGTCTAAGTTGCTGAGTTGGCCTTGAACCTGCCATCCTTCTGTCTCAGCCCCCCCCCCCAAGTACTGGGATTGTAGTGTGTACCACCACCCCTGGTGATTTATTCTTAAATCTGTAATTACATTCTTAATGTAATTGTGGTCATGTCATCAATGCCAAATGATTATCATACTCCTTGATCTTCATTTCTTTTTCTGAAGAGATGTTCTTGATAGAAACTTCATTTTTTTCTTTTTACTCCATGTCATATGTAAAAGTCAGTGTATATCATTGGAAGAATTATATAGATGTTAACATGTTATAAAAATATAGGTCCTTAATTTAAAAGAGTAATCTAGAAGTAATAAAAATATCTTTAAAAATGTACATGTTTCATCTTAAAACATAGTAATAAAAACTATATTTCAAGGATTCTACAAACATTGCTAATCCTTTATTGACTTTTTTTTTTTTTTTTTTGGTAGTGCTGGGGATTGAACACAGGGGCATTCTACCTCTGAGCTACACCCCCAACCCGATTTTTATTTTTTATTTTTAGTATTTTGCAGGTCTGGGGATGGAACCCCAGGGGCATTCAATCTCCAAATTACATCCCCTGCCTTATTTTTTTATTCTTTATTTTGAAACAGGGTCTCACTAAGTTATGGAGGTCTCGCTAAATAGCTGAGGCTGTCTGTGAACTTGGATCCTCTGGTCTCAGCCTCCCAAATGCTGAGATTATAAACTTGCATCACCACGCCCTGCTTTATTCTTTTTTTTTGAAATGGGGTTTCACTGAGTTGCAGAGGGCCTCACTAAGTAGCTGAAGCTCTCTGCGAACTATGCTCCTCCTGTCTCAGCCTTCCAAATGCTGGGATTACAAGTGTGCTCCACCATGCCAGGCTGCTAATCCTTTATTGAAATAGATGTGTTATTGATGTGTTTATTGAAATAGATGCGTTAACTGATTTAAACACTTTGCCCAGTTCTATAGCCAGTTATACTGAGGAATGAATGTTATCTCATAGTGAAATTTGTACCATATAGGAAACTAAGATGGTCCATCTATCAGCATGGGTGAAAAGTGAAGTATATGTTGATTACTGCAGATCAGTGGCCATACAGTTTTGTTGGCTAATCCCTTAAGGGAATTTTGAAAAAACTATGCCTTCCTTGTTCTTCTTAAGTTAACATCTAAAAAACTATTATCATATATCTAGTTATAAAGAATGTAGTTTCTAGCATATTTAAATATTGACATTTTAAAATAAAACATGTTTCATTTAATTATATCCAATGAAATACCATTTTATACATTCTAACCACTTAAAATATACAAGAACATAGGCTGAGGATGTAGTTTTGTGGTAGATGGTTTGCCTAGCATACATGAAACCTTTGGTTTAATCACCAGAACTGGAAAAAATTTTAAATTAAAAAACAATAAAACAAATACCTTAACAGAAATATTGTAATTTTTCTTTTTTTTAAAAATATTTTTATTGGTACATTGTAGTCAGACATCTTAAATGGAATAAAAAACTTGTGGAGATACACATGTACACATCACCCAATTAGCCTTTATCCAGTCTACATCCCATTCCCTCCCTCTCTCTCATTCCCATGCTTGATTTAGTGATTGACATTGATATGTTTTAAGTTCATCATGTGTTTTAAGAGTTTCCATCTTACCCCCTCCCATTCCCTCAGATAGGTCACATTAATTGCTCCTCTATAGGGCCCCTTCTTCAACTAGAGTTCCTCCTATTACCCATTTCTCCCTAGTTTTCACATATTAGGGAAAGCATCTGATTTTGTATTTTTTGTGACATTTCCCTGTAAATGCCATAATTTTGTTCTCCTTTATGGCTGGGTAAAAGTCCATTGTATACATACTCCATAGTTTTATAATCCACTCATCTGTTCATTGGATATCCAGGCCGGTTCCATAGTTTGGGAATGATGAATTGTGCATCTATGAGCATAGATACTTGTGCATTGGTTTGGTAGTTTGGTTTTCGTTTTTTTGGGTAGATACCCATAGGTGGTATTGCTGGGTCATATGGTAAGTTTTCATTCTGAGAATCTTCCATGATGTTTTTCAAAGTGGTTGCACTAATTTTCAACCACTACGTAAAGTGGCATTAATATTTATATATTTTGTAATTTTATTGCAAGATGTTTTTCAAAGTGGTTGCACTAATTTTCAACCACTATGTAAAGTGGCATTAATATTTATATATTTTATAATTTTATTGCAAGTAATCATTTAATGAAATGGAGATTTTTCCCCCTCTCCAATCCATGTAATTATTTAGGTTACTTAGCAGATGGGAATGGAAAGAATTTTGTCATAGCAATGTTACTCAATTCTTAGAACTCCTTTCAAGTTTTGTGCCAAGAATATATCATGAAAACTTATTTTTAATGATTTACCAGCTGGCAATTCAATTATATCCCCTTTAAAATTGTTGAAAACTAAGAATTGGAAGCCATCTAAATTGCAAAAGGATTTGCTACCCAACTACAAATCAGAGTCGTCAATTTTTTTTAATTTTCAAAGAAGTGTTTCCAAAAGATTTTACCAAGACTTTTTATTTTATTTTTTATTATTTTTTGGTGGTACTGGGGTTCCTGGAAACCCTTCTACCTCTGGGTTATACTCCCAGACCTATTTTTATATTTTTAATTTGGAAACAGGGTCTCTTAAGCCGAGGCTGGCTTCAAACCTGCGGGATCCTCCTGTCTCCGCCTCCCAAGCGCGGGGGTTACAAGCGTGCGCCACCACGCCCAGCTTACCAAGACTTTTTAAGTACCTACTAGTATCTTTTTCTCTTTAACTTAAAGACATTTTGTTTAATCTGACATATTCATGAAGGTTTGGGAAATTGAAATACTAGTTTCAGTATACCTTCTACTTTTCAATATAAAATAAGTTTATTTTATACTTTACAACCTTGAGGTTATAGATTTAGCTTATTCACTTAATGGTGAATATTTAGCATATATCTTAATTGGCCCAAACAGTAGTCATCAAATCTTTTGGGAATATTAGACTTACTGCCAGATTGAATTATGACTTCATTTTTTTTTCATTTAAAAAAACTATAATATTTACTTATTTATTTATTTTTGAAGATTTAAAGAAGTTTATTAAAAAGATAGAAATACAGAAGATAGTTACAGCCCCATGCCATTCAGGCATGGGGGGGGGTTCGAATGAATTCACCCTATTTAATTAATTAATTAATTTATTTATTGGTTGTCTAGAGTTCCTGGAAACCCTTCTACCAATGGGGTACACTCCCAGACCTATTTTTATATTTTTATTTGGAAACAGGGTCTCTTAAGCCAGCGCAGCTGGCTTCGAACCTGCACAATCCTCCTGTCTCCGCCTCCCCAGCACGGGATTACAAGCATGTGCTACCACACCCCGCTTAATATTTATTTTTGAAGTATCATAACCATCACTGAGAAATAGTTTATAGAGTACATTTTATATGATTAAAAGTCACACATCATTAAATGATGCAGACATAATCAATTCATTTAAAATACAAGACACAAAATAAGATAATTATTTTGCTTTCGTTAATTAATAAGATAGTATAACATATAGCAGAAACTATAGTTGCTGAAATATAGAGCATGAAACAAAATATATTACTTTGGCCAAGTATGAATGTATACATGTACTAAATTGTGGTATTAGGCTTTTAGAAATAATTAGATCAGGCCGGGCGTGGTGGCGCACGCTTGTAATCCCCATGCTTGGGAGGCAGAGACAGGAGGATCGCGCAGGTTCGAAGCCAGCCGAGCGCGCTGGCTTAGGAGACCCTGTTTCCAAATAAAAATGTAAAAAATAGGTCTGGGAGTGTAGCCCGGAGGTAGAAGGGCTTCCAGGAACCCCAGTACCACCAAAAAAAAAGAAAAGAAATAATTAGATCAGAAATATATGTCATTGGGGAAATAATTTCATTCATAATTACCTCAAAAACAATAAACAATAAAATGTTTTTGAGGCAATAAATCTAACCAAGGAGTTAAAAGACCTCTACAATGAAAATTATAAAACACTAAATAAAGAAATTGAAGATTTTAGAAAATGGAAGGATCTGCCATGCTCTTGAATAGGCAGAATAAATATTATAAAAATGGCCATTCTACCAAAAGTGATCTACAGATTCAGTGCAATCCATATTAAATTACCATTGTCATTTTTTACAGAGCTAGAAAAATAAGTTCTAAATTTCATATGGAAAAACAAAAAACCCAGAATAGCCAACGCAATTCTCATCAGTAAGAATCTCACAGGGGGCATCACAATACCTGACTTCAAGTTATACTGCAGAGGTATAGTAATAAAAACATCATAGAATTGGCACAAAAACAGATACATAGACCAGTTGAACAAAATGGAAAATACAGAAACGAGTCCACACACTTATAGACAACTGATTTTCGACAAAGGTGCCAGAAACACATGTCAGGTAAAACACAGCCTTTTGAACAAATGTTGGGGAAACTAGTTACCCATTTGTGGAAAAATGCAATCAAATCCCAACCTCTCATCCTGCACAAGAGTCAAATCAAAATGGATCAAAGACCTAGAAATTCGATGAAAGACTCTGAAATTACTAAAGGAAGGCATAGGTCCAACTCTCCAACATAGGAGAACACAGGAAGAAAATTCCTCAACAAGTTCTTATCTTAGGCTTGCAGAAAAATCTGCTTCTAAGTGCATTCTTAATCGAAGAATTTGGTTCCTTGTGGTAGCAGGACTGAGGTGCTTGTTTCCTTGCGGGCTCTCAGCTATGAGCTACTCCCAGCTTCTAAAAGTAATTTTTATTCCTTGATGTTTGGCCTTTTCTATCAACGTCAGCAACGGTGCTTGGAGTCCTCATGTATTGAGGACAGGGTCTCCATAGGTGATGAGAGTCTCACTGCTTGCTGAGGATGTCTTTGAACCTCCTGTCTCAGCCTCCCAAGTATTGGGGTTACATGTGTGGGCCACCACACCTGGCTGATTCTCCTTTTATTTCTAAGCACTTCTGGGACTAAAGCTGGAAACACTTAAACCATCTTAGTCACTTTTCTTCTAAAGCTGGTGTGATCGTTTAATTTGTGATTCTTCCTCAGGTGCAGTAGCTCTGGAACTGTCAGTTGGTTCTCTTGTCTGTCAGTCCTTTGCTGTCACTGAGATCTGTTGTCCTGATGTTTTAACACTAACATCTCAAATTGTTGGTGTTTTGGCCCCAAGTGCTCTAGTTTCTAGAGCCTCTCATTGACTATGATTCTTGCTATTTTTCCTAGGAATGTTGCCCCTAAATTTTGATTTTTTCAAATCGGTTCCTTTGGGCCCTGTCATTTTCAGAACCCCCTACAATTATACACAGTAAATCACCTAACTTTTTTTTTTTTTTTGGTGGTATTGGGGTTCCTGGAAACCCTTCTACCCTCCGGGCTACACTCCCAGACCTATTTTTATATTTTTAATTTGGAAACAGGGTCTCTTAAGCCAGCAGCACTGGCTTCAAACCTGCGGGATCCTCCTGTCTCCGCCTCCCAAGCATGGGGATTACAAGCGTGCGCCACCACGCCCTGCATTCACCTAACTCTTGAATGTTCTATATTCTGGAATTTTTGCCATAAGTTCATCCACCGTTGGTCTAGCTAGTGTCTCAATCACATCTGAACTATCTTTCTTTGTCTTTATTTTATTCTTTCCATTACTGTTTTTTCTTTTTGTAAGAAACATAAAATTCTTGACTTCTAGTTTGTAATCTAGGACAGATATTTAAGAAAATGAAAAATTACATGACAGAATGTAAAGTGTTATAGTAGTGGAAAACAACAAGGGTCTGTGGGATTACAGGATTCCAAACTCAGCCTGAGAATGTGGCTCAAGAAATATTTCCAAGAGTAGCTAACACTTGAACTGTCTCTGATAAGCAATTAGGAGAGAGCAGTTAGTAAAGAAGAGCTATTAAGTATTGGAGGGGTGCCTAAATGAACCCTTAAAATATCACCCAGAGTTGGAAACTAGATAGTTCTGAAGCTAAATTAGTTGATCAAATGCCAAGAGCAAGGGTGGGACCAAAAATGGGAGATAAAACCAAAGGATCTGAGATACCAGAAACGGAGACAAAATTGACTTCAAAAATAAGTCCACGAGTGGAGTAAATCAGAGGAGTCTCTGGACTTTCATTGTTCATTGAGAGTAAAAAAAGAGAAACATTAAACATCTGAACTTAGAGAATACCAGCATTTAATGTGTAAGGAAAAACAAAGGAGACTGTAAAGAAGACTTAGGAGTAGCCATAGAGTGACAGGGTCAGGATTAACTGGACTAAAGGACAGCAACACTGACACTTTGCTGATACTATAAGGAAGCAGAGTAGGTACTTATGGAAGTTCATAGGTGGATAAGTAGGAGCTGAGTACCCAATCCCCATTTTCTCTTTGGAGTAAACAAAAGTGTGCTAATTTAATGAGGATCAAGAGAAATAGGAAATAGCTCTTATGGAGAATCTTAAGAATAGCGAGCAGGATGCACTTAAGGAAGCCATGTGGGGACCTAGCTGATGCCAGAAGAGGCCATGAGGTTTTAATGAATCTAACACACCTTGTTGAGTGCTTTCTTAAAGCATCACTCTGCAGTTCAGATTGAAGAAAAGAGAAGGCAGTTCAGAAAAAATATGATGGAAAAAGAAATACACAAGGAGTTAAGAATTTTTGGATAAAGTCTATCTAAATAAAGGAAGAAGTTTGATAGGGATAGGTTGATAATTTGGAAGAAAAAGTAGAGCAGTTGTCAAAGAAAAGAACAACTTAAAGATGTCAAAGTTAGTTATACCAGAAATATATTTGGAAAGGTATAAAGTAGACTATAAGATTCTTGCATCACAGACTATGCAGAAATTTTAGATAGGTTTAAAAATTGAATCAAATTTTAAATAATAAAGCATAGGAAAATGATTGATAAAACAGGGCTTTATATGGCTTATATAAATATAAGAAATCTAAAAAGAGGAAAACCAGTTGGCTTCACTAGATATTATGGGACACAAAAAGAAAAAAAATTAGGAAAATGATTTCCACAGATATGATCACAAATGGGATAAAAAATTTTAATATGTAAATATGCTGTCTGAGTTAGCAACTCTCCAGCAGCAGTGGATAATTAAAACTTCTTTTTGTGCACCCAGCATCAGTTTTTGTGTGTTCCACAGCAGCAGCAGCAGTTGTCAAGCAACACTCCTCTCTTTATCATGGTTCTTCATTCTCTGATTGAAAGGGTTGGGGACTCAGTATGAAGTGTTGAAGCCTGGGCAGGATTAAAGACATCTACACAGGAGAGCAGCCTGGCTCAGGGTGTGAGGCCAGCAAAGTAAAGGAGGACTGTGACCCAGTGCTGTAGATTAAAACTCCAGTGGGAGCCTGGCATGGTAGTGCATGCTTGTTATCCCAGCATTTGGGAGGCTGAGACAGGAGGATGGCCTCAGATACTTAGTGAGGCCCTTTGTAACTCAATGAGACTCTGTTTCAAAATAAAGAATAAAAACTAGGGCTGGAGATATAGCTTAGAGGTAGAATTCCCCGGTTTCCATCTCTAGTACCCCCCCCACACACACACACCAGTGGGGTGAAGGGGACATCCATGTACAAGGACTGCCTACCTTAGAGGTTGGAGGCTGGTAAGGCGAGTGGGATATCCACTTGGGGAGAAGAGGAAAAATATGCTGGTTACATAATGGAGAAATCCCATTATCTTGAGTATAATGGGAGCTGGGCTTCTTATTTTAGGAAAAAATGAAAATTGAAGAAAGGAAATAGAAAGAACCTTATTGGAGATAGTGTTTTAAATAGTTGGTTTTCAATATTTAGATAGATCTAGAAATAATAGGTGTTTATGTGTATGTGTGTGCATACATAAGAATGCAGATGTCTATAAAGTATGTATCACACCTACATTCTGAAGCTCTTCTTTTGAGTTGGCCTGGAAGCAGTAATGCCCCAGAATAGTGAACACACTGAGCACTCATCCAAATACCACAATCCACTCAGAGAAATCAGAACTCCATAGAGAAATGCTGATTTCAGGGCTGTACCTGACAAGTAAAAGATGATGTTGGGATGTATTGTACCAGAAGAAAGGAAATACTCAAAGAGTAATGGGGATGAATCAAAAACACATGAAAGCCAACTCGAAGGGCCTCCCTCTAGCCACATCTGTTACAATTTGGCCATCAAATTAATCACATTTGCAACATATTAAAACCTACTGAGGGGCTAGAAGTGTAGCTCAGTGGTAGAGCGCTTGCCTAGTGTGCACAATGCCCTGGGTTCAATTTCCAACATTGTTAAAAAAAAAAACTTACTAATTAAGATAATAAGTCATGAGTCCCTGCTGTTATGAACAAATAAATAAGCACAGAAAAACTGAAATCAGGATGAAAGAATGATGCATTTACAAAGTTTTGAAGATTCTTTTCAAAAAGATACATATTAGTTATAAAAGAAAAATGAGAGTAATTCCGGAGTAAAGAAGCCTGGAGGACACTGCCTTCAAGTGATCAAAGCAGATATCATCAGCAATGGGACAAATCTTGAACAGTGCCCCTGAGAGAAAATAAGAAGTCACCCACATGACTTCTGTGAGATGCCCACAAAAGCTCTATAATCTGAACCTAATCATGAGGAAACATCACACAAACTCAAATGGAGGGACATTCTATAACATCATGGATTCATTACTTCAGAAGGATTAAGATCATGAAAGGAGAGACTAAGGAAATGTTCCAAATTGAAGGAAACCATTTGGGAAACTAAATTTACCAGGATTTTGAACTAGACATTTTTATTATGAAAGGCATCATTGGGACAAGCAGTAAAGTAATAAATGTCAGGATTGGATGGCAGTAATGTATAATACTAATTTTCTGGTTATGACTATAAAGGGGAATGTTTCATCTATAGCAAATGCATTAAATTATTTGGTAGCATCATGTTGGATATTTAAACCAAATATCTCAGAAAAATAAATCTTTGTCATATTTAAGAATTCTTTATTTTGTTTTTTTCATTCTACTTTTTTATTTTTTGTTTTTTTATTATGTAGCTTTATTTTTTCAATATTATAGCAATTTATCAAAAGTTAACAATGATAATCTCACATAACAGATTCATTTGTTGGATATCAAACTTTTGTTCACTTAGAGATAACATTTCAATATTTCTTTCTTGTTTTCTTTCTTACCAGAGGATATTTTTTCTTTTTTTTTTAAGGTGAAACTATCATACATTTATTTATTTCAGAAAAAAATCTATCCTAACATGGAATATGAACTCAAAATACCCAAAAAAATCTCAAAAAAGAACAAAGCTAGAAGATGTACATTTTCTGATTTCAAACCTTGTAAAGCTACAGTAATTGAAACAGTGTAGTACTGCTATAAAGGCAGATATATAAACCAGTGGAGTAAAATAAAAAGCCTAGAAATAAATTTTTCCTTATATGGTCAAGTTATTTTTGACAAGGTTTCCAAGAACATTTGGTGAAAAATAATCTTTTCACTAAATATTGTTGAAAAATAATAATTACATGAAAAAGAATAAACTTGGACTCTTACCTAACATCATATACAAATATTAAGTCAAAATAGATAAAAGACCTAAATGTAAATCTTAAGACTATAAACTTTTAGAAGAAAAGCTGGGTCATAACACTTTACAACATTGAAATTGGCAGTGATTTCTTGGATATGATTCCAAAGGCACAGGCAACAAAATAATAAACTTCATAAATAAAATTATGCTTCCAAAGACAGTGTAAACAGAATTAAAAGTTACTGATAGAATGGGATAAAATATTTTCAAATGCTCTATCTGAAGGTATACTAGTATTCCAAATAAAAATGCTAAAAATTTGCAACAATAAAAGCAAACAATACAATTTAGAAATAGGTAAAAGACTAAAATAGATAATGAATCTCCAAAGATTTTTTATATGACCAATAAACACATGAATATCACTCATCATTATCATAATATAACTAATCATTAAGGAAATACAAATGAAAGCTATAGTGAAATACTACTTCACATTTGTTATGATGGCTGCTTAACATGAATTACCTTGCTTCAGCCCTTTACCTTGAGTTTGTTACTATCTTTACTTGTAAAGTGTGTTTCTTGTAAGCAGCAGATGGATGGATTCTGGTTTTTAATCCGTTTTGCCACTTTATGTCTTTTTATTGGGGAATTGAGGCCATTTACATTCAGTGTGATTATTGAGAGATAACTTTTAATTCCTAATAAGTTAAGATTTTATTTCTGTTTGAAATACTGTTTATTCTTCTTTGCTTAGTTGTCTGCTGAATGGAAAATTTTGTTTCTCTGGTTCTGGTGTGTATTGCCTATTTCTTTGTAGTTAATTGCTTTGAGTATTTTCTCTAGTGCTGTTTTTGAAGGCATCAGTTCCTTTAGTTTCTGTTTGTCATGGAAGCTTCTAATTTCCCCATCTAATTTGATAGATAGTTTTGCTGGGTAGGAAATTTTTGGCTGGAACTTGTTTTCTTTCAGAGTTTGGAATATGTTACTCCAAGACCTTCTGGCTCTCATGACTTGGTTTGGGAAGTCTGGAGTGATTCTAATTGGTTTGCCTCTGAATGTCACTTGACCTTTTGTTTTTGTTGCCTTTAAGACTCTCTGCTTGGCTTCCACATTAGTCATTTTGAGAATTATGTGGCATGGGGAACCTTTTCTCTGATCCTGTCTAAAGGGAGTTCTGTAAGTTTCCTGGACCTGTGTATCAACCTTTTGCTCTATGTTTGGAAAATTTTCTGCTATTATTTTTTTGAAGAGATTATTGATTCCTTTGTTTTCACCTTCTTTTCCCTCCTCTATTCTAATTATTCTTAGGTTAGCTCTCTTAAAATGGGCCCATATTTCTTCAATGTCAGATTCCTGCTGTCTGATTTTTTTTCCAAGTTATAAATTATGCATTCGTTTTTGGAATGATCATCTTCCAGGAGCGAGATTCTATTCTCCATGTGGTCTAATCGATTGTTTATAGTTTGAATTGATGCCTTTACTTCAATGATTGCATCCTTTGTTTGTTTTAGACTCTCTCTAAATTCTTTTTGAAGGTTCTGTATTATTTCTATAGTTATATTCCTGATTTGATCTTCTGGAGATCTCTGAATTTCTGTTTTATCAGGTTCTGATAATATGGGGTTGTGGGGATTAATTGCTTTATTGTTGTTCCTCTTTCTCATGATTTCAGAACTTGGTGCCTTCCCTTGGGTCACTCCGACTTCACTTAGGGTGCTCTGGATCTCAAGTCTATGGTAATCTCAGCTGCCACTACTCCTTTACTGGTTGTATCGCAAAGTCTCAGACCCAGGGAGTTTGTCGAGTCTGGGCGAGACTGTGGGGGTTGTTGGGCTGGGCATTTTCCCATGGGGAGCTGCGACTAGGGTGTGGTACTCCTTCACTAGGTTGGACTACAAAATTTCAAACCCAGGAAGATTATCAAAGCTGCGCAAGTCCCTGGGAGTGCCGTACTGGGATTACTCCTTTAGGGGCCACAATTTCACTTACAGTTATTGTGTGTACTGATCTGAAGCTGTCGTGGGCATGGTGAACTCACCACCATTGATGGCAATATGGCGCCGCTGCCATGACCTTGGCAGGCGTGAGGCTGGCGTATTTCTTTTCTGGTTTTGAGCTCCGTTCTAAGTCCCTGGAAGGTGTGATGATCTTGTCTACTGGGAGTTTTAGACGTTCTTTGCGCTGAAAGAACTGCTGAATTACACCTGAATGATTCGCAGCTGCTCACTTCAGCTCCTTCTTTACCTTTTCCTCTCTGGAGCCTGGTGCTGTGAGGCAAGATGGCGCCGGCACGGCTCAGCCGCCACAATGCTGGCTGGTTTCTTTTCTGGTGTCTGGCTGTTCTTCTAGTCTTCTTTTTCTCTGTCCCTTGTGCTTATATTTTTTATTTCTCTGCTGATAGTGTTTTCTGGCTATGAAAAATGCTGATTTTGTGGCAATAGAGATCGAGTGTTAGCAGGACTCGTAAACACTGCTTTTCTCGGTTGCCATCTTCCTGGAAGTCCTTAAGAATTCTTTAAAGAATTCACTGTGAGATACAACCATATCAACATATACCTTCTTAAAATTTTCTTTCCTTGGCTTCAGAAACATTGGTTATCCTACTTTATTAGATCATATAATTCTTGAGGATTCTTCTTAGTCATCCTATTCTTTTATTGTAATAGTTTTATGATGCTTTCCCCTTCGCCTTTTCTTTTTTCTCACCTGTTAATTTCTTCTATTATTTTCAACTCTAGGCATATGTCTCTTAGTTCCACATCTTTAAACTAGTTATTTCATGATCTTTAATCATAATTTAGCTTTCTTAAGTACAGTTATGTCCCATTAAACTCATGTAAGTCTGGAAATTTTTAAGTCAAAAATCCTTTTAAGATAGGCATGGTGGTATAAACCTGTAATCCCAGTTCTTGGGAGTCTGAGATTAGAGGATTGTAGTTTTGAGACCAGCCTCAACAACTGTTTGAAAATAGAAAATAAAAGAGTTTGGAGGTATATCTCAGAGGTTCACCTGGGTTCAATCCCTAGCACCAAAACCAAAACAAACACAAAAACAAAACAAACCTAGTTACACAGTGCACTGTAGAGTATGGATCTTTACATTCATAACTCTGTAGCTGCTTGGGACCTGTGGCTCTCTGTTGCTGTCCAGCATCACAAGAGAGGAATACCACATATCATTAGCCCAGGAATAGGTCAGTGTTGAATTTGAAATAAGGTTCCTACTGAATGTATATTACTTTCCCACCATCACAAAACAGAAAAATTTTAAACGATACCATCTTAAATCGACCATTTGTTCTGCTTTTTCCATCAATCCAGGCCTGTTGGTATAACTCAACTTTGGGTTAACTCCCAGGTCTCAAAATGCATGCTCACATTTTGTGAAAAATACGGAGTATAGTTTTTACCCTGAAAGATAGTAAAATCAGCTTCTGTAATGGAAGAGAGATTATCACACATAATTGCAGAGCTGTTGACTCCTCCACTGGCCCAGGAACAAGGTTTATTATAAACCCATTTCCAAAAAAAACATGTCTAGTTATGATATAAAGTTGCATGTTATAAAATGAGTTCTATTTTGATGTAAAATAAACTTTATTAGGGATGTTATCTGAGATAACATGAAGAAGTAAAAATATTATCTTTGAAAAGAGAGTGAATATATGTCATGAGGTTATGGGAAAAGTTTGAACTATGTATGTAAAAAAAAGCCAACATTTAAAAATTGTCTCAGTTCTAATATGAAATACACAAAAATGTGAGCACTTTTATTTGGCCTTTTAAACATATTTTGAATAAATAAAAATAATTTAGATTAATAAGAAAGGGTCAATGAGAAATTATTCATTATAATTCCATTCATCAAAAATATAAATATAAATAGTTGTATACATTTTTACTTTATAACTGTGTGTGTTAAGATTAGTGTTTCACATCCAACTCTCTGCCAGAAAGTATGAGTCATTTCTATGCCAAAATACTTTTGGATAGCGCATTAGATTTCTAATCATGGAGACATTCCAGGAAGTATTGCAAATAACTCTCAAAATGCTTGGGTTTGGTGAGACATTACAGATCTTTGATTTATTGAGCTTTCTCCAAGAGTAAGCATTTTGCAATGAATGAATCTCTACTTCATATAAGAGACTATAGGTGGCCAAGTGGCTCTTCCACTGAAGTTGAACTTTCATTCATGTGTAATAAACTTTGGCATTTAATAGGTGTTGGTTTTTGTAACATTCATTGTCTTTCACTTAAAAATGATTATTTTCTGAAAGCTGTGCTACTGGGAAAACCTTGACTGACAATATTTCTTAGGAAATATTATTTCATAGTGTATTTCTAAGAACATCTGAATGAATATAGTTCAACATAAATTTTTTAGGAAGTTCTAAAATATTTCATTTTAATTTTATAATTATTTATGGAGAACCTGCTAATTACTTAGAATAATCAAAAATATATCTTATAAAAATGCATCATTTTGGAGAAACAAAATAAATTCCTATGAAACAACAAGAAAACCAGGAAAGGATATAATTTAGTGTCAACCTAATGAATTAGTGTTCTTCCTAAGTCATCTGTAATCTTTCTTATAGCACTTATTATTTTGATATAATTTTTGGTTCGTGAGTAAGTCGGTATAAGTCTGGATTTATTGATTTATTTCATGTTTCCTGTTCCTTTAAAAAGACTTCATTATAAAAGCTTCATATTTTTCAGCACTGAAGTCAGTACATTTTGTTGGTTGCATCCTGCATGCCAGCACATTTATAGGCATTGAGGTTACGAATATGAGCAAAATAGAGATTTTGTACTTCAGGAACTTACTGCTTTGTGTATATATGTTCACTAGAGGGTCATCCCAGGGGGAAAATATCAATAATAAACATGTGATAGTTTCAGATATTTATATAAGTGAGAATAATAAAAATGTTGAGATGGAGATGCTTTAGCACTTGTATCAGAGAAGTCATATTTGAGGAAGTAAGGCCTGAATGGTGAGAAAGAATTAGGTAGGTTGTTAGTCCTCCAGTGTGGAGCTCAAGGGAGAGGACCATGTTAAAGATAGAAGTTTGAGAATAATCATTGAGCATGATATTTAAAACCATGAGACTGGTTGGGATGCATCAATAGATAGTATAAATGGAGAAGAGAGGTGATTATAGAGTCTTGGATCAGTTCAACATTAAGAACTCTAGCAGAGGAGGAAGAGGCAGCAAAAAAAAACCTGAGAAGGAGCAGATAGTGATCAAGAGGAAACCTAGGCAGAGGTAGTATCACAGAGGCTGGAAAATTAAGTGTTTCAGGAGAAGGCAAAGTTAACGGTGTCAGACATAGTTGAGAATTCAAGTGAGATGAGAATTAGAGTAGACCTTTATCTGTACTGTTCGGAATCACTAGTTGTCTATGGAGAGGGGAGGGAGAAAAGCCTTATTGCTAGACTGAAGAGAGAATGAGAGGTATAGAGTAGAGACAATAAGAGTAAGTATATCTTTTTAAGGGGCCTTGCTATGAGGGAGGGGAGAGGAAGGGACAGAATTTAGTCTTTTAACGAGATGGATATTTGGACAGGTTTTTAGGCCAATACAATTTAATCAAGTAGCCGGGCGTGGTGGTGCACTCTTGTAATCCCCAAGCTTGGGAGGTGGAGACAGGAGGATCACACGGGTTCTAAGCCAGCTGTGCTGGCTTAAGAGATCCTGTTTCCAAATAAACATATAAAAAGAAAATAGGTCTGGGAGTGTAGCCCGGATGTAGAAGGGCTTCTAAGAACCCCAGTACCACCAAAAAAAAAAAAAAAAAAAGTTGACCAAGTGGAGAAAGCAGTGGTATAGCTTCCAGATGAGATATTTGCAAGAATAAAACCTTCAAAAGACTGAGATGAGAAGGATCCTGAGCACAAGTAAGATAACTGCCTCAATAATATTAGAGAAAATTCTTATTTTATAACCAGAAGGAAGGGAGAGGGTATATAAATGGTTGCAGATGGGTTGTAGAATTTATATTAGCAAGATTTAGATAATGTTCACCCTATTGAATCTATTTCCACTTGAAATTCACAATTAGATTAACAGAGTGAGGGAGATGGATGTGGGAGAGGTATAAACTGGTTCTCCTAGAAAGTGATAAGTAGAATTTTCTAGGAAATCATAGTAAACTTGATAAGACAAGAGTGTCATTTTAAGAAGAAAAAAATGAATTTTATCAACATTTTATTATTTTTCTATAATGCCACATTGACCAACTAGTAATAGTAGACATTCCTATTAGATTTTAGTCCTGAAAAAATACTTTCTGCTAAGAGAAACCCAGGATTCTTAAGATGACTCTTAAGAAGATTGCTCACTTTTTTTTTTTTTTTTTTTTTTTACCTGAAACAGAATATTTTCAAAATTAACTTAGAACATCTTATTAGAAAACAAGTAAGCTGGCTGAGTGTGGTGGTACATGCTTGTAATCCCAGCATTTGGGAGGCTGAGACTAGAGGATTGCGGTTCACGGACAGCCTCAGCTACTTAGTGAGGCCCTCCGCAACTCAGTGAGACCCCCTCTCAAAATAAAGAATAAAAAAGAGGGCAGGGGGTATAGCTTGGAGGTCGAATACCCCTGGGTTCCATCCCCAGACCCGCAAAAAAAAAAAAAAAAAAGAAAGAAAGAAAGAAAACAAGTAAGCTGTAAAAAAAAATAAAAACTATAATAGACATATCAAGAGCACTAAGTGTATTTCACTTGAAAAACTTGAGGAAGTTTGAGTGTTAGTAAGGAATATATCTATTATCAATTGAAACACATCAAATATATTTAAATCTAAACTCATATTGATCCAAAACAGAAACAAAAATGACAGATAACAAATGTGTACACATGTGTGTATGTTTGTATGTACAAGTATTTTCCTGTATCAGCTATATTACTGGGCAACCAAATAGTAGTTGTGATAAATTTTCTTTTTAAATAAAATGTTCAGACCCAAGCGTGGTGACACACGCTTGTAATCCCTGCACTTAGGAGGCTGAGACAGGAGGATTGATCAGGTTTGAAGCCAGCCTCAGCTGGCTTAAGAGACCCTGTTTTCAAATAAAAAATATAAAATAGGTCTGGGAGTGTAGCCCAGAGGTAGAAGGCCCCTGGGTTCCATCCTCAGTACCACCAAAATTAATAATAATAATAATAATAATAATAATAATAATAATAAAATGTTCAGTACATAATGAATGATAGAATTTGAATATCACTATTTTATAAACCCTAATAAATTAGCAAATTTAGATAGTAAGCATCTGTGGCTGCTGACATCTCAAGAAAGGAATGCTTTACTATCTCTTTTCAGGTAACATCCATCCACAAAGTGTCTTGTCTAAAAAAGTTAAACATTAATTTGATTAAATCTCTAGGTCCAGTTACCAGTGTTCCAAAGACATGCAGAGAAAAATTAATATATCTATACCATAGGGATATAATCAGCAAAATATAGATTGTGTCCAACTCTACTGTGCCAATTTAACAGTAATGCCTAGATATAGTTTATGATTTGGGCAATAAAACTATAAATTAATTATAAAAGAAATGATGCCATAAAAGTCAGGAGAATGAGTGATTACACTTATGAGGGAAGAGTTTTTGACTGGGAGAAAATATGGATGGTTTCTGGATAGCTGCAAAGACTCTCTGTGTTTAAATTGATGTTATGTAAGGCCCGGCATGGTGGTGCAGATTTGTAATCCCAGCATTTGGGAGGTGGAGACCGGAGGATCCCGGTTTGCAGACAGCCTCAGCTACTTAGTGAGGCCCTCTGCAACTTAGTGAGACCCTGTTTCAAAATAAAGAATAAAAAATAGGGCACGGGGTGTAGCTTGGAGGTCAAATGTCCCTGGGTTTCATCCCCAGACCCACAAAAAAAATAAATAAATATAAAATAAATTGATGTTATGTAAAGAAGTGGTTGCTTTATAATGATTCTTTCAGCCTTAGTTGAGCCCTTTAGATATCTCTAATACATGTTCTCATTCATACTCTGAAATGGAATAAATGGAATATACTCTGGAAAAGCATATTTATGTATGCTTTGTGTTAAAATGTTTTTACATGAATCTGAGTGGAATGGTAATGCTCTTTAAATTCTATATAGAAATGGTGAATTCTTGAATGAAAATATTTTTAAATACTTTATTTAGGAACAAACCTACTTTTACTGTAAATGTCAATATATTTAAGTACTTTCTTCTTTATAAGATTCATAGCCCTTATTTAAGAAAATAATTTTCACTAGTTTAATTAAAATGGAGATATAGTAATAAATTTTAAAAAATTAAATGTTTATGATAATTTGACAGGCCTATGTAAACTAAAACTACTACTCTTTTTCTGCCAGAGGTCTTTTTATTAGTATCCATGATCGAGGGCATATTGCTTCACTTCTTAACTCATGGCCAGAAGATGTCATCAAGGTAAGTTATCAAGTTTTTCCACTAAGTAATTTATTCTTTTTTTTTTTTTTTTTTTTTGCGGGTTTGGGTATGGAACCCAGGGGCATTTGACCTCTGAGCTACACCCCGTGCCCTATTTTTTATTTTGAAACAGGGTCTCACTAAGTTGCAGAGGGCCTCACTAAGTAGCTGAGGCTGTCAGCAAACCGCGATCCTCAGGTCTCAACCTCCCAAATGCTGGGATTACAAGCGTGGGCCACCATGCCTGGCTTTTATTCTTTTTTATAAACATTAAAGTTTCAATCATGTTGACAACTTTCATGATAAGTAGCATTCACTGGCTTTTCTGGGGACTATGGCTTAATTTATATCCCGTTGATTTTTGTATAGTGGATTCATTTTTTTCTGAAGATGTTTTGATACTAAGTCCCCCCATTATTTCTAATTTCTTAATATTTCTTTATTTATTATTAGTAATGATATGTATGTGGAACATGCAGTGGCATCTGAATAAATTCCTTCCTGCCTGTCTTCCCACCTTCCCTCCTTCTCTATTTTCCTCTCTTCCCTTTCCTTCCCCTCCTTCCCTGCCTCCCTTTCTCCAGTACTGGCAAGTTACCCTAGGGCTTTGCATATGCTAGGCAAACCACTGAAGTTTATCCCCCAACCCTCCATCTTAATCTCTTTAAGCAAACTCTTATTGTATTTGTTCTCATCCGTCCATACAAGGAATCCAAGTAGGCAAAAAAAATCTCTTATTTCTTCTATCATTATGATCTTAAGTAGCTCATTTGATTTGCCTCTGTGTGTGAACTAATGATGGTAAAAGTATCAATAGCATCTGACATTTGTCTTTTTATAATAATCATCTTGATGCCGGGTGTTGTGGTGCACGCTTGTAATCCCAGTATTTGGGAGACTGAGACAGGAGGATTGTGGTTCACAGACAGCCTCGGCTACTACTTAGTAGGCCCTTTGCAATTCAGTGAGAGCCTGTTTTAAAATAAAGAATAAAAAATAGGGCTGAGGACATAGCTAGGAGGTAGAATGCCCCTGGGTTCCAACCCAAGTACCATGAAAAAAAAAAAAAGGAAAAAAAGGAAGAATATATTCTAGATTCCTCCTTTCTTCTACAATGCTAAGTCTGTGTTCATTAGTTCTGATGATAATAATGGTAATAATAGCTGCAAAGTTTTAGAATTTACAGTGTATCAGCAACTGTGGTAAATTCTTCATATATCCCAATTTCATTTCATGGAGTCACAAGTTTATTCAATTGACTAATGTTTATTATTTTACTAATGTGCCCAATACTGTGCTAGATGCTGGTGTACAGTGGTGAGCAAACAGAGCTAGTTTCTAATTTAATATAGCTACTCTGAAAATTACAGTTATGATTTCTGTTTTATAAACAAGATGCAGAAATTTATTCACTGCTTTATTAAAGGCCAAATAACTCATATTTTGATGTGAGTGCGGTACTTTGTAGAATATCTAATAAATTTTTTTCACAAGATTAGTTTTACTTAAACTCATGTAGTGTCCATGAATCACAGAATAAAGATGTTAAATACATTAATTCTAACACATAGAATAAAGTCTCCACATGAGCAAAAATGTATGATTCATAAATATTCAAGATAATTAGAAATAAGCCAAATGAAATTTACTTTAGTAGATCATCAGATAATAAATGTAGTAGGCTGCACTGGGCATGTTTCAAAGATAGTAGAGCAGTAGCAAAAAGTTATAGGAATTAAAGAGGATGGGTCAATATCACTGAGAAAGTAGGAGGACAGTGCTATGGTACATAAATTATAGATCAGAGAATTTCATAGCAGTGGTATAACCACCTCACTCTGCCCACCAGTTATGCAGTGACTATGGCACTCCTGTAAGCTCAAAGCGTATGTGACTAGAGTTGAAGCTGCCCTTAATTTCACTTTTGTTCCCAATTTAGCTTTTATATTCCTGTACTTTTCCTGTTTGTCTCTTTTGACTGAAGACTTAGTTATTTAAGTTATTTTGATTTTTTTGTTCCTATACTCCCTTTTTTTAATGACCACATTAAGTATGCATATCTATTTATATATAAATATATTTAGTATATATAATGCTACATGTAATATATATGAAATATTTGTAATATGTATAAATCAAATTTATTTTCTCAATTCAATGGCCATCATAAAATCTTTTCCAAATACATTCAGTTTATAACAGCCTTATCTTTCATTACATATATATTAACTTCAGAAATAGAGACCAGAATTTGTGCCCGAGAATTTACAAAATTCTGTTAATAGATTATTTTTCTTTTTCCTCCAGGCTATTGTGGTGACTGATGGAGAACGTATTCTTGGCTTGGGAGACCTTGGCTGTAATGGAATGGGCATCCCTGTGGGTAAATTGGCACTGTATACAGCTTGTGGAGGGGTGAATCCCCAGCAGTGTCTGCCTATCATCCTGGATGTGGGTACAGAAAATGAGGTAAACATTTTAAGTCTGTATGACTGCTATATACCTTTTAAAATGACATCAGACCTTTCATTTTGAGGCAATTCTCTGAGTTATTTAATGAACTTATTGAAATTTATTCTTTTTGTCTAGTTCTGCCTCTCTCCTCAAATTTACCCCCCAACTTTTATTCAACTTTTTTTCAAGTCAGATATAGTGGTTTCTCCTGTATCTCAGCTACTTGGTTCCTGACTCCAAAACAACAACAAAAGTTTAAAGAAAACCTCCTCCCTTTTTTTTTTTTTTTTTTTTTTTTGTGGTACTGAGGATGGAACCCAAGGGCATTCTACCTTTGAGCTGTACCCCCAGCCCTATTTTTTATTCTTTATTTTGAAACAGGGTCTCACTGAGTTGCAAAGGGCTTATTCTTTTAAGATAATGATGTTAAACACTAAATTCAGTAGGTGTTCATATTTCAATTTCATCTTTTTTCATTTCATAGTCCACATTTTCTCTACTTGTGAAGCAGTAGCTGTGTAGAATTTACTTGTTACCGCATGTAAATTTTTTCAGCTGACTTTTAAGAACATGTTTAATTCTTTTCCCTGCTCTTCCTTTTCTATTTTGCTGTTCCAAAATATTTTCATATAAATTTTGTATAGTATTTGCACATATTTCTTGTATAAGTGAGCAGTATCTGGGCTTGCTGTTTGACAAAAAATAATGTAAATAGATGTTCCTTGTGTGTCCACTCCATGCTTGCCTGGGTTTTATTAGGTTTAAACAAATGCTTCCTATTTATATAATATATCAGTTAGGACTGTTTTAAAGTATCATAGACTGGGTGGCTTAAATAATAGGTATTTATTGTCTCACAGTAATGGAGGCTAGAAGTCAGAGATGAAGGTGTTGGCAGGCTTAGTTTCTTCTAAGCTTTTTTTCCTTGACTTGTAGAAGGCCATCTCCCTCTGGAGCCTTCACAAGATCTTTCTTCTGTGTGTGTCTGTGTCTTGATTTCCTCTTGTAAGGATACCAGTTATATTGGGTTGGGTTCAACTCTAATTACCTCATTTAAGTTAATCAGCTCTTTAAAGACCTTATCTCCAAATATAGTCTCATTCTGAGGTACTGGGGTTAGGGCTTCAACATGGGAATGTTGAGGAAACACAATTCAGCCACATGGTTATGAAAAGATCATAGCAGCAAGAGGAGAAGAATATTGTCTCTGCACACTTATTTCTTGTTTATTAAACCATCACTCCAGGTCTCAGCTTTTCTGTTTCTGTGTTCTTTCTGGCTTTTATTTAGTGTATACAATGTATCTATATCTAGAATCCTTCTTGAGACTTGAGCTTGTAAGATCGTAGAATATGGTTCCCATTTTGAGGATCCCCCTTTGTATTTCAGAAAGTACTCTTTATTTTTGGCATAGATCAACTCTGTTGCAGAGAAATTGAGTGAAAAGAAAAAATCTTGAAGATTTTATATCATATGTGTCTGCCAGATAAGTTCCACCCACTCTGGAGAAGTTAGTGTTGGCACTAAAACATGGCCTTTATTAGTTTTCTGTTGCTGTCATAACATTCTTACATATATAATGACTTAAAATAATATAAATGTAGTTCTGCATAGTTCAGTAGATCACAAGCCCAATACATGTCTCTAAAGTCTAAAATCATAAAAGGTGTCAGTTGAGCTGCATTCCATTTCCTTGCCTTTTCTGTCTTCTAGACAGCCTGCCTTCCTTAGTTCATGGTCCTCTTTATTTATTTTCAAAGCCAACAATGTAGTAGCATCTCTTAGACCCTGCTTCCATCTTACATCTCTCTCTCTCTCTCTCTCTCTTTGGTACTGGGGTTCTGGGAAACCCTTCTACCTCCAGTCTACACTCTCAGACTATTTTATATTTATTTAATTTGGAAACAGGGTCTCCTAAGCCAGCCAGGCTGGCTTCATACCTGCGCAATCCTTCTGTCTCCACCTCCCAAACACGGGGATTACAAGCGTGCGCCACCACGCCTGGCTTTACATCTCTTTTTACTTCAGCCAGGAAAGGTTTTCCCCTTTTCAGAACTCATCCTCTGTCATTTTTGCATGCATCACACATCTCTCCTTTGTCATATAATGTAACGTAAGTTCTTGAGATTCAGTTGTGAATATCTTTGGGAGAGTGGTGGGAGTCACTGTTCTACCTACCACATGGTACCAACTGGAATATCATCTTCTTTTCAACGCTGCTTTATTCTAGCATTTATTCTTTTATATTATGGAGATTATTGCCACTTTAGACAAGTGATTTTGCATGGGAATGAGAACTTAATCATTATAGTAAAACCAGGGGAAAGAAGAAAATACCTCAACTCACAGGCTTTTGATTTGAAATATCACCTACTTGCTTTTACCTCCTTTACCTCACCCTATTAAATGAGAAGGTGATGGATGGTTTTATCCCAAATTTCTTTATATTCCGATTCATTACACTAATGCCTTGGGAAAGAGAATAAAGTGTTTCTTTAATTTTGTATGCATTATAGCTCTGTTTCAGAAAGTATTTTCACTGTTGTGATCAAGTAAGACTAACCACACACAACTTAGAGAAAGGCAGATTTATTTGCTCATACTTTTTGGAGATATCAGAGGTTAAATCCATGTCAGGCCAGGTCTGCAGAGCTCAAGGAATGGCGCTGGGAATCAGAGAGAGAAAAAAGTAGAGGGGCTCTACTCTATCAAGGAGGTTAAAAGCAAGAGAGAGAACAAGGGAAGGAGAAACCATATATAATCCCCCAAGGCCACACCCCCAGGGACCCCTTCTTGGCAACTAAGCCCCACCTCCAACATCCTGCTTGGTTTCCTAAAGGGCTAGGGGGACATTCTAAATCCAAAAAATTATGAATTCATTGCAGTTTATGATAGATTTAAGAAATATCCATTATATAGACCAAAATAGAAAAATTCTTTACATGAGATAGGAACGTGTTAGTAAGTAGCAGAATGATTTATTTCAACTGAATAAAAGTTTGAAAAATATTAGTTTTCAGTCTATTTCATATACTAACTAACCTCTTCAGAATTACCACATGTGTGTTAATGTTATGGGAAAACACAATAACTTCTATGGGTTCTTGGCTTCCGTGGTGAAAAGAATTTCAACACACACCAGTCAGAGATAAAAGCAGAGGTTTTTATTAGGAAAAACGAGGGAGTCAAGGGAAGAGCGGGCCATCTTAAGAGGTGGAGAGCATCCAAGCAAGCACAAGAGCAAAAGCAAAGAAGGAAAAAAGAAAAAAAGGGGGTCTTCACCACTTCTTCAGTTCTTTTATAGAACTTCCATGAGCTGGTGGGTGGGGTCTCAGTGAAGGTCTGGACTTCCTCTTAATCCTCAGTTTCCCCTGGCAACAGGGAGGGGTCATGGGTAGAGAGTATGCCATTCCTTTTGGACCCTTTACTTACTAAGAAACCCAGGTGAGAAAAGGGTCTGTTGTGATTAAAAGTGTGGGCAGCCTACAGGAGAAAAGAGTGCAGCCCAAGGAGGCTTCTGCCTAAAACGCAACTAGGAGTTAGAGATTATGGCCTTTCCAGCTTTTTAAACTATATTTTTCTTTTCTTCCCATTTTGTCTCTTTTCTACTGAAAACTTTATTTCTTCTATTCCATTTTTAAGATTGCAGAATCATATGCTTTACTGCATTTAGTGTGATAACTAGTGTTAAAAAAGATCTAACTTTACTCTTTCTCTTTTTCTTTCTTTCTTTCTTTCTTTCTTTCTTTCTTTCTTTCTTTCTTTCTTTCTTTCTCTCTTTCTCTCTTTCTTTCTTTGGTGGTACTGGGGTACCTAAAAACCCTTCTACCTCTGGGCTACACTCCCAGACTTATTTTATATTTTTTATTTGGAAACAGGGTCGAATCTGCGCCATCATGGGGGGAGGGGTTACAAGTGTGTGCCACCACGCCCAGCCTAACCTTTCTTAAGTGTTTGCTTAATACTAAGTCTTTAATTTGCTCTCCAACAAATATCTATATTGAGTATTGACTCCTGGCTCTAAGAAGTTCTTAATTCAGTGAATTAGCATCGCTTATTTCTGTGCCAAGCTACTTGTTCTATGGATCCATTATAAAAATGGAATAATCTTATTTAAGTATTTTTGTACATGTTATTTTCATGTCAGCCATATCTCTAAGATTTATCCTAATACTCCTAATTAAAATTATGAAATTTTGATTGGCAGTGTTTTATAACTTATTAAAAGCCCTATCTTGTTCATAAATCTTTGTAATTGACTACATTGTAGTCAGACTTCATAGCATACACTTTAATTTTTAGCGTGGGAAAGCATGGAAGAGTAGATAAGAGGAAACAAGTAGCATTTTTTTCTCGTGTTTTTTTTTATTAATTCACATTTTAGAAGTTTAAATATATTTCAGAAATGGAGAAAGTATTTTAACTTTGGCACTTCAACTTCAGCTGCTTCGAAGCCTGCCAGTAAACTGTTTAAAGTTTTTATGCTTTAAAGGACAGCTGGATTTTATAGTACTTGGTTTCTGATTTTATATTTTAGCTGGAATACATTTGTGTGACTTAACCTGTTAACTTCCAGCCAGCCAGAAAGCCTTAACTCATTGTTATGCAATAAGATGTATCAGCCAAACCAAGATAATTTCACAATGAAAGAGTGCTAATAATAATTACACTGTAAACTGGGCGTATGACACACATGCTTGTAATCCTAGTACTTGGGAGGCTGAGATAAAAGGATTGCAGGTTCCTGGCCAGCCTCAGCACTTCATGAAGCCCTCCACAACTTAATAAGACCCCATTTCAAAATAAAAGAGTAAAATAGGGCTAGAAGTGTAGCTCAGAAGTATAATGCCCGTAAGCCCCATCCCCAGTACCACAAAAAACAAAACAAAAACTGGGACAAGTATGTGACCTTAGCTATAGTTCTATTGGTTTTAAGTAAACCCTACTTCAAATATTCTTTAGTTTATCTCTACAACATCACCACGCCTACAAAAATATAAATTATCTAAAAGTGTCTCTAACTTTAGTGATTTTAGAGAATTGCTGTTTATTGTTGTTTATGATCCTGAGAGTTATTAGTATAGACTGGGATGGATAAAAAAAAAAAACAAACAAGCTGGGGTGTTGAGACAGCTGTGTCTTTCTCCCTATAGATTCTCATTCTTGACTGATTATTTACATTTTACATGCAAAATATGCTCATCTTTTACCTTGGATTCTAAAAGTTTTTCCCCAATAATAGCAGTAAGCCCAAAGTTTAGGGTCTATCATCTAAATCAGATCCAGATGCAGAGGAGGCTCTTTGGTTTTTTTCTTCTTGATGTGGGTGTGTATTCCACACGCCAGACAAACAAGTGGTGAGCCAGGGACAAAATAGCTGCAATCAGCGTACCCAATCAGATTGGAAAAATAGGAATCACATGACTCTGGTCCCTAGCCATTCTGATTCCTGCTGGATAAAGGTTATGAGGCCACCTACTTCTCAGGTAGGAAATACTTGGAATTGGGCCCACTTCTGTTTCCTCACAGTTGATCATTCCTTGTTTTTTGGCTTTTGGTTCTTCCCTCTAGGCTCTATACTGCTCTTTCCACTAAAGATGGTCTGCTTAGCAACTGAATAACTTTCTCAGCCTGCTTATTGCCTATGGAAAGTTGAGAAAGGCAGAGAAGTATTTTCATTTTGAAGTGTTTCTTTCATAATTAGGCCAAGTTAGTACAGTGCCTTCAAAAACATTTTAAGCTTTTTAAATATCCCATTCTAGTCTACTCCACTAGACAAAGGCCTCTAGGCTCCCTGTTTCATGTATATAGAGATACTGTGCCAGTATTGGGAATGGCTTAGGAAGATTTGAGAAAGCTCTGATTTATTAATAGATATATTTCAAAACTAATTGTGTCAAAATGGCAGACCTGGAGAGAGAAAGACTTGGTTTCGGAAGCAAAACTTGGTTTAAAGACTTGGTTTCGGAAGCAAACAGCTATTGAAATTTAGATTGACTTAGCTAAAAGTAATTAGCAAGTACATAGGAGAGGGGAACTAGGACTCTCTCTGTCTAAAGACAGATCTACATAATAATTAGATAATCTAGCTATGATGGGAGGAGGGGGTCGACCTGACCTTTGATCATAACCTTCGTGAAAAGAGACCTAGGCGGAAAGGACACCTGGGCTCCACCTTGGCAGGGAAATAAGGGGAGGAACCTTACAGAGTTTTACTACATCAGAATTATGTGAACAAGATGGAGGGTGTTGTACATAAAAAGTCTGGTCCACCTGTTGTATCTTTGGTGGGGCATTCATTTGAAATCCCCCCACCATGCCATTCTTGCATGGGGCTGTAACTGTCTTCTATATTTCTATCTTTTTAATAAACTTCTTTAAATCTTCAGTAAGAGTCCGTGCTATTGTATACTTATACTTAGCTCAGGACAAGAACCCGCACTTTTTCTGTTCTTCTGTTTTTGTGTTTTGTTGTGGTTTGAGGGAAATTGTGTCCGGGACCCTAACGGGTCCCCGGGTACAGTTCCCCCAAACCATATTTTCAAACTGTAACAGATACATTTGATTTATGTATCTTGATCTTATGTAAGGTGACAGTGTAAAATTCACACAATTTATATACTGGATTTTTAGGGGTAGATTAGGTAGTGGCTTTTATGTGCATAATCATGTCAGTGCAGTTAAAAAACATTTTGGATCTTTCCAGTCTGTTTGTTCTTTCTTTCTTTCTTTCTTTCTTTCTTTCTTTCTTTCTTTCTTTCTTTCTTTCTTTTTCTTGTCTTATTTGAAGTGACTGGAGTCTCTAGTATTTTATTGAAGTGAAGTGGTAAGGATAGTTGGTTCTTGTTTTTTCCCTTTCTGAAGGGAATAGTGTTGTTCAGTCTTCTGCTGTGAAATAATGCTGTTAACTGCTTTTTTCCACAGATGTTCCTTATTGGGTTGATGATGTTCCTTTTTTCCCTAGTTTACTGAGAGCTTTTGATATGAATGGGTACATTTTACTGTATGTAAATTTTACCTCCATTTAAAAACTGAACTCATTTACTAAAAGAATATTAAATATTTTATGCACTAAAGTAAATAGCAGTATTGTCTCATATATCAGCCTAAGAAAAACTTAAACTATTTGAAGTATAATGAGTTTAAGAAAAATAGTCAAGGCTAAATCTTATTTATTCATTTATGCATTTATCTATTTTTGTGGTGCTGGGGTTGAACCCACGGACATTTTACCTTTGAGTTATACCCTCATCCCACTTTTATTTTTAATTTGGAAAGAAGGTCTTATTAAGTTGCGGAAGCTGGCTTTGACCCTGTGATCCTCCTGTCTCAGCTTCCCAAGTATTGGGATTCCAAGTATATGCCCCCATACCCTGCCACAAAAGTTTCTTTTTAGTCAGACAACTATCATGTGACAGGTCTAAAGTCTAATTAAAATGGGTTTTGAAGACTTTGTTTTTGGAGATACAAAATAAATCTAAGAAGTAAATCTATCTTTCCATTCACTAAGCTAATGCAATACTTCAAAACTCAGTATTATTTTTCTGTGTGATAAACTTCGTTTGTAAAAATCTGAGTTGAACTTACCTCATAAGCACTACTGAGAGATCTTAATTCTTTATCTTTTTCCCAGAAGAACCTAGAATGTTTTTTACTTTTAGCTATTATTTTTCTCGTTTAGTACATAAACACTAGATAGAGTCTATGTAACATCAAATAATAACTTCGTGGGCTAATTATGAATCAGTATGTCAAGATTTTATTCCTGTTTCTATATCTTTTATACAGATGAAGAAACAAACTTACAAAGAGTAAATGAATTGCTTACAGATATTAATATTTTTATGATAACTTTTATATAACAGGAGTTACTTAAAGATCCCTTGTACATTGGGCTGCGGCAGAGAAGAGTGAGAGGCCGTGAATATGATGACTTTTTGGATGAATTCATGAAGGCAGTTTCTTCCAAGTATGTGTAATCTTTATTTTTAATCTATATTTAAGTTGAATTTCAAAATCTAAACATAAGCAAACATAATAACTTTTAAAAATTCAAATTTGATTCAGTATGATTTAATAGTTAGAAGTTAACTGAATGGAAAAAAAAAACTATCAGTCTACTCATAACTGTTACTGGCCAAATAATAATATTATAATCTACCCCCAAAGAGGCAGCTCTGTTGTCATTCCTGAACACATATTTTTCTTTAAGAATCTTTAGACATGTGGCTATTGAAATGCATGATTATGGGTAATGAGATAGTGTCCAAATGTGAAAAGGAACCTTTTCCTTTTCATATTTATAAGCAGTCTGCACCTCTTTCTGGCAGCTGAGAAAACCTAAGATTCAATCGTTAGTGTCTGGTATCTGATCCATTTGTGGTAGAAAAGGGAGAGGAAGAGGTTGAGACTGAGCACGAGTTGGTTCAATCCAAGTGTCCAGAGCAGAGGGGAAAAAAAGGTATCCAATCACAAACCACAGATCTCTGATTAAATCTGTAGTATTTGATTAAACTGTAGCACTATAGCTTTATCTAACCTAATTAGCATTTGATTGTGGGCCAAGTGCTACAGTAAACTTTTTTATTTTTTTCTTTTAAAAGGCTTTAATCTGCCTGGCGTGGTTGCACACGCTTGTAATCCCCACGCTTGGGAGGCTGAGACAGGAGGATCACACAGGTTCGAAGCCAGCTTCAGCTACTTAGTGAGGCTCTCAGCAACTTAGTGAGACCCTGTTTCCAAATAAAATATAAAATAAGTCTGGGAGTATAGCCCAGAGGTAGAAAGCTCCTGGGTTCCACCCCCAGTACCACCAAAATATAAAAAATAAATAAATAAATAAAAGGCTTTAATTTTAATTTTGCTATAATTTTAGTAATTTATTCTAGGAGAATTTTGTCATGCTAACAGTTATCTACTTTGTTGCTGCTGCATAGCCACAAAAATCATGCACTTTAACAAATATATATATGTTGCTCTAGTTTTTTATACAAATAACCTCATCACTAGGGTCATCTGTAACTACTGATGTATTTCCAGTTCTTTATTATAACATTTGTTTTTGAGAGGTTGTATCCAACAGAAGAAAGTGCTTTCATCAGTTTGCATAATACTTAGAATATATTGACTCTCTCTCATTACTCAAGTTTTTAGTGTAGAGTACATTTCTAGCTAGTGTAAATTACCCTTTAAAACATTTGCTTTAAGCCGCGCTTGGTGGCAAACACTTGTAATTCCTGCATTTGGGAGACTGAGACAGGAGGATTGTGCAGGTTCGAAGCCTGCGCTACTTAGTGAGGCCCTTTACAATTCAGTGAGACCCTGTGTCAAAATAAAAGAATAAAAAAACAAAAATAGGGCTGGGGGTATAGGTTGGAGGTAGAATGCCCCTGGGTTCCATCCCAGTACTGCAAAAAAAAAAAAAAAATTTTTTTTGCTTTAAGCCAGGCTTAGTGGCACAGGCTTGTAATCCCAGCATTTGGGAGGCTGAGACAGGAGGATCACAGTTTGTGGACAGCTTCAGCTACTTAGTGAGGCCCTTTGCAATTCAGTGAGAACTTGTTTCAAATTAAAGGATAAAAAAATAGGACTGGGGCTTAGCTCAGAGGATGAAGAAATTATTATTTGGAACTAATGAAAAGCTTTCTGGAGAAAATACAATATGAACAAAATTTGAATGATCTGTGTTAATCTAGAGTCTAAGAAATTACTGCTTTTAAATCTGAGCATTGTGGTGCATGCCTGTAATCCCAGGATTTGGGAGGCGGAGTTAGGAAGATCACAGATTTGAAGACAGCCTAGCAAGTAGTGAGACTCTCATCAAACTAGTGAGACCCTGTTTCCAAATTAAAAAAAAAAAATTAGGGCTGGGGGTGTCACTTGGAGGTAGAATGCCCCTGGGTTCAATTCCTAGTCCCCCCCTACACACACACACACACACACACACACACACACACACACACACACACACACACATTGTTTTTAATGAGGATCTAATCAAGGGATCACTTAATATCTTTGATAAGAAAATGTGAATTGGTGATAGTCAACAGTAATTTTTTTTTTTTTTTGGTGGTATTGGGGTTCCTGGAAACCCTTCTACCTCTGGGCTATACTCCCAGACACCTATTTTTTTTATTTTTATTTGGACACAGGGTCTCTTAAGCCAGCAGGGCTGGCTTCAAACCTGCACAATCCTCCTGTCTCCACCTCCCAAGCGTGGGGATTACAAGCATGTGCCACCACGCCCAACCAACAGTAATTTTAAATGTAGAAAGCACCTATAAGACTCCAGGCTCTTCCCAGAGAAAAATGCCAACAACTTTTAAAGAATGCCTACCATCTGGACATTGTTTTGGAAAAGTTGTCTAAAAGTAAAACCCAACATAGTCCATTTAAATTGGAATTGTTAAAAAAAAAAAGTGGGAAATAATCCTAAAGATAAGGCCAAGATAATTTAGAAATGTCTTAAATTCAAGATAGGAAGTAGCTAGTGTCAGTTGAGTTATGTAGGAATCAAATTCTGAAATGGCATTTATTAAAGTATATTTTGTGATCAACCCCCTTGGAAGGAGCAAGGTAAAACTAGGAATGGATAAGGGGGATGTTGTACTACAACACTGACCCACAAACAGCCTCAGACAGCTTGAGTGACATTATTGGGACCACCCCATATGCTAGATTGTCAAGGGCACACTAATTTCTGCTAGTCTTCCTTTGTCCCAGTACTATGTTGGTTTTATTTTACTATCTTGGCAGGGTTGAGGTGGGTTGACTTAAAACTCTTTGTCTTAGTTTTCTCTACAATGATAGGTCTCACCTTATAAGGAAAGGATTTGATATAGATGATGTAGCGTACTTAACCAAGTATGAAATCAGGAGATTATTTATTTCACCCATATTTAGTATGAGCCATTAGTTTGTGTCTATGTTTCTAGAAGTCAACCTAGTAATGAGGTTGTTCCATCTCCTGAGTTTCTACCCACTGTTAAATCTTGAGTCTCAGGAGAGTGGCTGGAAATCAGTAAATTCCCCCAATCTTAGATTCTAGCTCTTTTCATCAAATATCTTCAGAATTTAATCCCACAGGTATTTTGCTGGCTAATGCAAACACTAGATCTTACAGTTTCCTTGTGACATAGTCACTCTCTTTCTTTATTAGCCATAGTGTGTTCCAGGTGGGTTTGGCTGAGATGGCCAAACCTTTATATTTCTGCTTCACCTAGTCCCTAGATGGGCGTCACTCTGGGAAAGAACATAGTCTATGCTCTTTGAAGTGGCTTTTCTGTAGCTGAGGCATCTGCAGGACACCAGTGGGGTCTCTGAACAGTGTTTCGGAGTATTCCATCCAATGACTAAATACAGAACTATTGATTAATTCCTGGATGTTAGCATCTTCAATTAGTGTACCACAGATTTGCTTCTCTAATACTTGCCTGTTCAACAGTTTTACCACTTGGGCCTAGTAATTCTACATCTGAGAACATAGATAATGAAAACATTTGATGCTCAGATTGTTCAGTGAGCATTCTTGTGACAGAATTTTCTTGCAGAATAGCACACTCTCTTTGCTTTCCTTCCATCTCATGATGATTCCTTCATGCCTTCCCTGGCTCATTCCTTCTCATGCTGCTGACCTCTATACATTAAAGCTTGAAACTTTTCTCTATCCCTACTTCATTGGTGGGCTCAGTTATATCTTTCTTTTAGTGGCTCCCAAATCTGTATCTGGTTTGTAGCTCCTTTTTGAACTCCAGAATCATAGTCAGCCTCCTCCTTGACATTTTTACTTATAGCTGTAACAGACATAGCATATGCATGGTGTCCAAAATGGTATCCAGCTTTCCCATCTTGCAGCCCTGCTCCTGCTGGGGTCTTCTTCATCTCAGTCAGGGAAACGCCCATTTTTCCTGGTCCTGGGACCACAAGGCACAGTCCCTATTCTGAATATTTGCTTTTCCTCTTCCTTCTGTCAGAATATTCTTCCCCCAGAAAAACAGGCTTCCTTAGTGACTTAATCTTTTCTACTGCTCAGTTCTTACCTTCTTCCGAGGCTTACTACCCCATATAACACTGAGACTTACCTCACTCTCTCTTCATTCTGGCTCTCCTTATACCCTTGCTTTGCTCCACCTTTTTTTTTTTTTAAAGAAAATACCACTAATTGCCTTCTAAGGATTTTATATAATTTATCTATATATTTCTTATTGTATATCTCCCCTACTAGAATGTATGCTCCTAAGGGATCTACTTTGTTTGTTTTGTGAACAAATACCTATATCAGTGCCTGGTAGAGAGTACATATGTAATAAATATTGGTAGAAAAGCCCCTGGGTTCCACCCCCCAGTACCACAAAAAAAAAAAAAATTCTCTTATTTAAAGCTATAAAAATTTGTATAAAACTTGCCATAATCAAGACATAAGAACAAAGTAACCATTTACATTGCCAAGATCATCACATTCTGGTTAACTCGGATTTCATCATTTGACTTGTTATTTTTATTTCACAAACCATAAACCAAGCCAGAATCAGTGCAACATGCATGTTTTTTATTTAACCATCATGTAGTGGTTAATTCTTAAGATCTTTTCTTGTGATATCCACAGATAGTGACCCTTTTTTCACATTCTCCTTAAAGTAATAATATGCGACAGTATATGTGGTAAAGATTGTCACATTTTTTAATAGAAAACAGAATAAGCATCTGTTAAATGTATTGCTAACCAGGAGGGTTAGATTGGAATATATAGAAATTCAAGGGGAAAACAGGATCATCATACTCAGTGCATGTTGGAGGAGTGTCTCCTGGGATAGGTGTGTGGTCCACTTATTTAGCGTCTCAAAGAGTGACATTTCTTACTGTGATGAATTTACAGTGGTTTGGGATCTGACTCTCAGCATTGAAAGTGTGGAAATCTGATTTTTCCCACCTACAAAGCCCCATGTCTTAGGGACACATGATAGGTAAAACCTGGACTTTGGAGTCTATCCTCAGCCCCATCAACGACTACATTTGTAACCTTGGAAAGATTATTGACAAAGGTTTAGTTTTCTGCCCTTAAAAACGCAAAGACAAATTTACTTTTATTAAGTGCAATAAAAATTTTTATTTCCCAGGCAGGATGATGAGGGGCAATCACTTAACTATATGCTGGGAAATTTTGCTTAAAAACATTTACCACTGAAACATTAATAGCAGAATTATCCAAGAAATAGAGTAATACATACAAAAGTAATTTTCACAATATGTGCACATAAAAGTCACTCAGAAGTTGTTATTCCTGATTGTTTTTGTTGTTAATGTTTTTTGACATCTCTGTCATTCCGAGTACATGGACATATGTATTTAAAGATATCAGTATTTCTGCCTTATGTGGGAAAAATGGGTTAGAATGCAATATTCTCAAAGTGTTGTAACGTCGGGGCCCAGTGAAAGTGCTGAAGCAGCTATGCACTCTTGCAACATGCAGAGCTGTATCATCAAATCTAGTTGATGCAGTGATGTTTGTGCTCATTATGAGTCAGTTGAAGAGGTTTAATTATCATATTATAGAATTATATTTGACCCAAAGGAAAAAACTTCTCACTCCACATTTTAAATTGTTTTGCACATATTTTAGCTTTCCCTTACTGCTCAAAGTTTATTTTATAGTATATCAAGAGACTGTTGGCAAGGCAGTTAATTCAAGAGAAAAAAAAATCTCACCGATTTTGATTTGCCTTGTATGTTCCATAGGGGAGAAAAATACAAGGCAAATTGTACAAGGCAGTTACAAAGCAAGTTCATAATAAAAATTACTTTTACAAAGCCACGTATGGTGGCATACACCTGTAATCCCACTATTTGGGAGGCTGAGACAGGAGGATTACAGATTCAAGGCCAGCTTCAGCTGTATAGCAACCTCATGAAACCCTATTTCAAAACAAAAAATAAAAGGGGCAGGGGTATAGTTTGGAGGTAGAATGTCTCTGGGTTCAATCTGTGTAAAACACATACATACACATACAAAATAAAATTCTATAATAAAAAATGAAATATGAATAGTAAAATAATTGAATTTTTGCAGATTGTTTACTGGGAGTAGGAACCCATGAAACACTATACTCTTTGCATATGCCTGGGATCCTAGTATCTGGGAGGCTGAGGCAGGAAGATCATAGGTTTAAGGACAAAAAGTAAAAGTAACATGTGGGTTTGCATAACCATTTCTGTTGATCACGTAGGCTAGTATTTGATTTTCTCTCCTTTTTTTTTTTGAAACATCTGTGTATCATCTGATTATATTCCAAAGCAAAAATTCTTCCTTAGAATCTTCTGTGACTTTCACTGTTATAAATTTGTTATATGATTTTCCACAATAAAAAAGAAATTGCTAGTAAATTTTTCATAGGTAAAAGTTTCAACAAAAATGGTTTTTTGGGGTTTTTTATTTTTTATATTTTGGAACCTAGAACCATGATACCTTCAAGTTATACCCCTAACCTGATTTTATTTCTTATTTGAAACAGGGTCTCACTGAGTCGCAGAGGCTCACACTATCTTGCTGAGGCTGACTTTGAACCTGTGATCCTCCTGTCTCAGCCCCCCAAGTACTGGGACTACAAGCTAGTTTTAAAGATCATATTATTTTGCCGGGCGTGGTGGCGCACGCTTGTATTCCCCGTGCTTGGGAGGCTGAGACAGGAGGATCGCGCAGGTTCGAAGCCAGCCTCGCGCGCTGGCTTATGAGACCCTGTTTCCAAATAAAAAAGTATAAAAATAGGTCTGGGAGTGTAGCCCGGAGGTAGAAGGGCTTCCAGGAACCCCAGTACCACCAAAAAAAAAAAAAAAGGAAAAAAAAAAAGATCATATTATTTTATGATTGGAACATATAATTGGAGAGTATTTACACAGAACAAGTGATTAATAATAACATAATGGAATACAGAAAACTTTACTTTTTTTTTTTTATTTTGGTGGTACTGGGGTTCCTGGAAGCCCTTCTATCTCCGGGCTACACTCCCAGACCTATTTTTACATTTTTATTTGGAAACAGGGTCTCCTAAGCCAGCACGCAGCTAGCTTCGAACCTGCGCGATCCTCCTGTCTCTGCCTCCCAAGTGCGGGGATTACAAGCGTGCGCCACCATGCCCGGCAAAAGTTTACTTTTTAATACAATTTTGTGTTTACTCTTTTTAAGCTGCTTTTTCCTTATAAGGACACCTTTTACAGCTGAGCAGTAACAAATATTAGGTATTAAAGAGCATATTTCCTTTATTTGTGCATGATGTGGTACTGGGAATTGAACCCAGGGGAATTCTACCTCTGAGCTACACCCTCAGTCCAATTTTATTTTTATTTTGAAACAGTCTCACTAGGTGGATAAGAGTCTCACTACTTTCTAAGGCTGTCCTTAAACATGATCCTCCTGCCTCAGCCTCCTAGGTACTAGGATTACAGGCATATGTAAAGAGCATATACTGCTTCATGGGTTCTTACTCCCAGTAAACTGTGATTTTATGTATTTGCCAATATTTACAGTTTGGGGGGGTAGCATGACAGATCATGATGGATTAAGATTTGCTAATTTTGAGTAGTTCAGTATTTTTCTCTGAGTTGCGAGGTCAGGAGTGATGATTTTCAAGCTCTTTACGTGTCAGAGCTGAGCACCCTGACCCTAGATTTACAAGTTCAGGATGCAAGTGGCAGGAGGCCCAAGTAGACAGTGAAGCTTTCTAGTATAATGAGTTGAATTCTAAATCTTGTTTGGTTCTAAGTCTTAGTTTGATAATACAAACTGTGACCTTGCCTGAGCATGTCCTATAAGAATCCTTCCCTGTGTTGACTACGTGATATTCTAACTATATTAACTAATTATATTAACTAATTAACAATATTAAGTAATTAATTATATATTGACTATATTTCCACTATAAATTTACTGTCATTATTTTTGTTCTTGAAATTGAACCCTGGAGCATTCTAACTCTGTGCTACATTGTAGCCCTTTTTATTTTGAACAGGATCTTGCTAAGTTACTGAATCTGGCCTTGAACTGTGGTCATCTTTCTCAGCCCCCCAAGTATTGGGATTACCAGTATAAAGACTAATTCTCCACAGATAACCAATCTTAGTTGTCTGTTGGATGGAAACTCTTGTTTCTCTGGTTCTGGTGAGTGTTACCTATTTCTTCTTTGTAGTTAATCTCTTTGAGTATTTTCTCTAGCGCTGGTTTTGAAGACATAAATTCCTTCAGTTTCTGTTTGTCATGGAAGCTTCTTATTTCTCCATCTAATTTGATAGAAAGTTTTGCTGGATAGGAAATTTTTGGCTGGAAGTTGTTTTCTTTCAGAGTTTGGAATATGTTACTCCAAGCCCTTCTGGCTCTCATGACTTGGTTTGGGAAGTCTGGAGTGATTCTAATTGGTTTGCCTCTGAATGTCACTTGGCCCTTTGTTTTTGTTGCCTTTAAGATTCTCTGCTTGGCTTCCACATTGGTAAGATTGGTTATCTGTGGAGATTCATTATTTATGTTAGTCTTTTACCTATCTCTAAATTGTATTGTTTGCCTTTATTGTTGTTAATTTTTAGGATTTCTAGTTGGAATATTAATATACCTTCAGATATAGCATTTGGAAATATTTTATCCAATTCTATTAGTAACTTTTAACTCTGTTTACATTGTCTTTGGATATACAATATTTTCTTTTATTTTTTAGGGAGTTTGTATATTCTTCTGTTGCCTGTGCCATTGAAATCATATCCAAGAAATCACTGCCAATTTCAATGTTGTGAGGTTTTATGACCCAGATTTTCTACTAAAAGTTTATAGTCTTAAGATTTATATTTAGGTCTTTTATCTATTTTGAGTTAATACTTGTATATGGGATTAGGTAAGGGTCCAATTTTATTCTTTTCCATGTAATTATTATTTTTCAACAATATTTAGTTAAAAGAGTATTATTTCCACCACCAAATCTTCGTGGAAACCTTGTCAAAAATAACTTGACAATATAGGGAAGAATTTAGCTCTAGGCTTGTATTTAACTCCAATGGTCTATATATCTGCCTTTAGAACAGTACTACACTGTTTCAATTATTGTAGCTTTATATGGTTTGAAATCAGAAAATATACATCTTCTAGCTTTGTTTTTGCTTCGAGATTGTTTTGGGTATCTAGAGTCCATATTCCATATCAGGATAGATTTTTTTCTGAAAAATAAATATATGATAGTTTCACCTAAAAAAAAAGAAAAAAAATTCTCTGGTAAGAAAGAAAGCAAAAAGAAATATTGAAATGTTATCTTTAAGTCATCAAAAGCTTGGTATCAGACAAATGAAACTGTTATGTGAGATTATCATTTTTAATTTTGGATAAATTGCTATAATACTAGATGTCAACCACTAAGCCAAGCATGGGAGGGAGGGATGGGGAGAGAATGGGGTGGGGATCGGGTGGGGGCTGACTGGGCGATGTGTGCATGTATGTCTACAAAAGTTTGTATCCCACTATGATGTATGAATACAGTGCACCAATAAAATAAAATTTAAAAAAAAAGACTAATTCTATAAACATACCAATGTGAATATTAATATAGATCTATAAACATATAAAAATTATCGGCAAATATACATGCTAGATCTATAAAAAAAAGAAGACTTAAGTCTACAAACATGTATATTCTCAGTTTCAGAGAAAAGCTCTATGTTGGCTTCAGTTGTTTGAATTTAACTTTTGAATTTAGGGAGTAAGTAGTTGACTAGCTTGTCTTTCTAGTCTCCCCTAAAGGAAGCAAACTGCAATATCTCTGCCACACAGACCCATGGGAATATTTGAAAGCAAATACCTAAGTCTCCATAACTATTATCTTGATATTCTTGTTTCATTTTCTACAATTCAGGTAGTTTAAATGTGTGTGTGTGTGTGTGTGTGTGTGTGTGTGTGTGTATTTATGTTTTATAGCCTAGAATAGAGAGAGGAAGATTGCAGGTTTGTGTTCAGCCTCAACTACTTAGTGAGGCCCTCTGGAACTTAGTGAGACTTTTTCAAAGTAAAGAATAAAAAATAGGGCTGGGGTGTAGTCAACAGGTAGAATGCTTCTGGTTTCAATCACTAGTACCACAAAAATAAGTAAATAAAACCTAGAATAGTATGTTTAGATACAATTAAAGTATGGTATATGCAACTTATTTTCCATAACTTTTTAAAATCAATCCATAATGTGAAACTGGTGCCTTTTAAAATTCAGTGCATGCACAGCAATATAGAAGTCCAAAATAAGTATTATATTTTATAAAATTCTTTGTTAGTTTTTTATGTAAAGGTTAAGACTTTCCTGGACCTATTGTTTCAAAATACATTTTTATGAATGTATTTAGTTTTTGGTAATCAATATTTTTGGTAATCAATATTTTGGAAATCAATATTTCATAAGTTTATAGTTAGGGTTCTTTAATATATCTGGTCAGTTGGTTTATTGATGTCCACATTTTAAAGTATTATCTTTATTCTAGATTATGATAATGAAGTTGAAAATGTTTACTTAAAGTTTAACCTCTCATTTATTCTATATTGTTTGGTATATGGAGAACTTGGATGGCACAGCCTTGACTTTTTTTGTTGTTGTTGGTACTGGTGGTGGAACCCAGATGTTTTCTACCTCTGGGCTATACTCCCAGCCCTATTTTATATTTTATTTGGAAACAGGGTCTTACTAAGTTGCTGAGAGCCTCACTAAGTAGCTGAGGCTGGCTTCGAACCTGTGCGATCCTCCTGTCACACCCTCCCAAGCATGAGCCACCACGCCGGGCTTCAGATTTGATATTTTTGGCACACAGCCCAGATCACTCTGAGTCTGTAATCTCCTTCATTGCCACGTTTTTTCTTACTGGGGGGTTTAAAGATATAAATCTTATCCTTCTTTCCAGATACCACAGAACCCAAAAATGTTACTGCTATTAGCTTATGGGAAAATAAAGTGACAACCACAGTTAATATGAGGAGGAGTGAGGACTTCTTTGCTCCACATATGCTTATAATTTAAGTTTTCCTAATTTTTAAAAACCAATTGCAGCCTTCATGTGACTCTCCCTGCTGGGGTTCTTATAGAGTGGATTCTGTAGACTGCCCACATCAAAAATAAGTGAAATGATATTTTTTAAAAAATGAATGCAATCTCAGTTTGGCTAAAACTGGGAATGCCTATGGAACTTTACAATTTATAGGAACAAAAGCAAGGAAATATACATATGTAGATTTAGCCAGGCTGTGCTAGCCAGAGATATGTTGTAATTCAGGTTTCATTGGCACCCACCTGGACAACAGGGTGAGGAAGCAGCTTTTCAGTTCCCATTCTCAGCATGAGGAAGCTGGAACAGGGAAATACAGGTTGCCAGGAAATTGGGAAAGGAAAAAAAAAAAAAAAAAAACCAGAGGTTTGTTTTTAATTTTAAAGGGTCTCTGTTACAAAACCACATATATCTCTTTTCACTTGCGTTCTGTAGGAAAAGAAAACCTGGCTCATTCATGAAACTATAAATTGTCATTTGACGTATTTCATTTAAAAATTGTTGTCCATTTTGAATATTGTGAAACTTTGGGGAAGCACTTTCTATCTAGTTGTGGCTTTGAAGAGTTAGAACTATAGCAACAAATAATGAAATATCTACAACCCCCCCCATTCCTTTTGGGTGGGGTGGTCTGCTCACTTTATGCTACAGTAAACGATCCTTCCCTAAAACTTTGGTGTAGGGTTCCTGGTTAGATGTGTTGTTGTTTTACTTCCTAGCTTAGCCACAACTTCTCTTCATTTGAAATTATTATTATTATTATTATTTTTTTTTTGGTCTTTGATGATACATATACATTGGGCTCTTAAATTCTTTACTCCAAGTTGAGTGTGTGGTGCACACCTATAATCCCAGTACTTGGGAGGCTGAGACAAAAAGATCTTAGGCTCAAGGACAACTTCAGCAACCTAGTGAGAACCTGGTTCGAAAACAAAAAATAAAAAGGGCTGGGCATATATCTCAGAGGTAGAATACCACTGGATTCAATCCCCACTACCATGAAAAAAAAAAAAGGTTTTTTCCCCTCCAAAACCACCATCCCTATTTTATTTAGTAGCATAGAATAATAATTAATTCTTTCAGGCTTTATGATCTTTATTATAAATTGCTAAACAACTTAAGATTTACCCTATTTTAGTTTTACATCGGCCAAGTCTTTTAAGTATTCTTTTCAATTATTGGGCTATGAAAAAGCATTTTCTAGTTAAGAATGAGAAACTCCACATATTTTGTGTCTTCTTTTTAGATATTATCATTAAGTATGTAGTATTATAAGTATATTTAAATATATTAACTAAGTACACTTATGATTTTTTTTTTTTTTTTTGTAGTTCTGGGGATGGAACCGAGGGGCATTCGACCTCTGAGCTACACCCCCTGCTCTGTTTTTATTCTTTATTTTGAAACAGGGTTTCACTAAGTTGCGGAGGGCCTCACTAAGTAGCTGAGGCTGTCCACAAACCACGATCCTCTGGTCTCAGTCTTCCGAATGCTAGGATTACAAATGTGTGCCACTACGCCAGCCATTTATGACATTTTAAAGTATATTTATGATATCATAAGTATATTATTTATTACATATTTAAAAATAAAGTAGCATATTAGAGTTCTGAAAATTCAAATACTGTGTAAAAAAAACTTGTTTAGTGTTTCAAACACCATTTCCTCAAGTTTGCTTTTTCTGTGAAATTCTAACTGTAGCATATAGTTCCAAGAAACCCACTTTTGCAGGTGTTTTTTAATCATTGAATATATAGTAATTACTTTGGCCAAAGGAAAATATAAAAATTAAATGGATTTGTCTTGTGTAAATATCAAGCTTTTTATTTTGAAGAGCCTTTGAAGAAAAGAAGGAATTTTTTTTAATATTTTATTTGGAAACAAGGTCTCACTAAGTTGTGAAAGCTTCACTAAGTAGCTGAGGCTGGTTTAGAATCTGTGCAATCCTCCTGTCTCAGCCTCCCAATCGCAGGGATTACAACGGTACGCCACCACGCCCGGCTGAAAAAGAAGGAATTTGAATCATACATAGTAGGACATTAATTAGAAATCTGAGATCTAGCTGGGCGTGGTGGCATATATTTGTAATCCCAGCGCTTAAGAGGCTGAGACAGGAGGCTCATGCAAGTTCGAAGCCAGCCTCAGCTACTTATTGAGGCTCTCTGCAACTTAGTGAGACCTTGTTTCCAAACAAACTATAAAATACATCTGGGAGTGTAGCCTGAAGGTAGAAGGCCACTGGGTTCCATACCCAGTGCCACCAAAAAAAAAAAAAAAAAAAAAAAAAAAAGAGAGAGAGAGAGAGAAAGAAAAGAAAGAAATCTGAGATCTGATTTGTTCTGGAGTTTAGCTAAGAACTATAAAAAGAAAAGGAATAAAGAGCAATGACATAAAACATGTTAAAGCAGATATGGTCTGATAAGAAATATGTATACATACATGTTTATAATATATAGAGAGAAGAGGAAATGTGTGACATGATAAACAGAAGGTAAAATTAATAAAGACTTCACTGGATGTCTGAGGTGTGTATGTGTGAGAGAGAGAGGGGAGGGAGGGAGGAGGGGGAGAGAGAGAGAGAGAGAGAGAGAGAGAGAGAGAGAGAGAGAGAGAGAGAGAGAGGGAGGAGAGAGAGAGAGACAGGGAATTGAACCCAGAGACATTCTACCTCCAAGATATACCCCCAGACCTTTTTTATTTTTTTTTATTTTGAAAAGAGCTCACTAAGTTGCTGAGGCTGACCCTGAATCTGAAATCCTCCCGTCTCAGCCTTCCAAATGCTAAGATTAAAGGCATGCACCACCATATCCATCTAAGAAATGCATTTTTAGTGTCTGTATCTTAAGCCGGGTGTGGTGGCACACGCTTGTAATCCCCGCACTTGGGAGGCTGAGACAGGAGGATCACACAGGTTCGAAACCAGCCTCAAGTGGCTTAAGAGACCCTGTTTTCCAAATAAAATATAAAATAGGTCTGGGAGTGTAGCCCAGAGGTAGAAGGCCCCTGAGTTCCATCCCCAGTACCACGAATAAATAAATAAATAAATAAATAAATAAAGTATCTATATCTTAGAAAAGCAAATAGAAATTTATTAAGCAAAACAATTAAAATGTGCTATTATCAATCACGTGGCTCTATTGCTTAGTTGTTTAAAGCGCCTGTCTCGTAAAATGTGCTATTATCACTCATTTTACTTATGTGGTCTTTTCCTTTTCCTTTTCCCATGACTTGCTCCAGCATCATTTTTTAAAATAGACTATTTTGTTTTTACTTTCTATTAGGTGGATTAAAGAATGAGATATTTGATATATTTGTACAGATGTATGGCAGACTCTATAGAACCAGACCTCTCTGTGACTCTTTTTCACATAGAGTTTTGGAACAATAGAGATTATTTTTCTTTCTGTAGAGAAACAGAATTTTTGAATAAGACAGAAAATATATTTCAAGAAGTTAATAATAAAGAGACTTCTATTTTGATAAGCACCTATGTATTCTAGAAATTTACATTTGGCCAGACTCCTAGTTTTAAAGTGAATATAGGAACTAGAATCTCATTATGATAAATCTGTTAGAGTCATTTAGGAAGTCTTAATGCTCTTCCAAATTCTTACTAATCTTGTCTATAAGAACAAGTATGTGAACAGAATGCATTAGTTGCTGAGCTTTTTCCCCTGCGTCTGTCTTTATAGATAGAGTCATTGTGAACTATAATTTTTCTAAATTGGAAAAAATTGTTGGTGAAAAAAGGAGACAGGTGAGAATATATAAGAAATAAATTTTAGGCAGTGGTAAAATAAATTTAGAAAAGAAAACTGGTTATATTTTGACTTGTGCCTTGTCTAAGGAAAATTTTGTCTTTGGCTAATTGTTAATACCCCTTAAAATAAACTAATAGAACAATATCAAGATTTGTAAACTATGAAACCCATATATATGCTGTACTTTATGACAGAAGAGACATTTAATCAAAGCCTGTCTGTCAATATTTCTCAAATGTTACAGTCAATATTCTTTTTAGTGCTACTTATATAGCACTAAATTTATAAGCAAAACATTAAAACATCACTGATAGAGGAACAGGATTTAGAGTATAATCAATAACTGGAAAGATAATCAGATTGGAACTACTTATTATCACTAAATATTTTATTTGGATTATACTGGTTTTATCCACATGCCGTGGCAACACCTATCTGAAAATAAACCTACCTCATCACCAGGTGTAGTGGTGCCCACCTATAAGACCAGTACTTGGGAGGCAAAACAGAAGGATTGCAGGTTCAAAGCCAACCTCTCAGAAATTTAGTGAGGCTCTCTGCGACTTAGTGAGACCCTATTTCCAAATAAAAATAAAAAGGGCTAGGGTGTAGCTCAGAGATAGAATGCCTTTGAGTTCAATCCCCAGCACCACAAAAAAGAAAAGAAAAGAAAAGAAAAAGAACTCTATACCCACCTCTAAAGAAATGGCAAGTAAATATCGCCAGGCCATTGTTCACTCAGTCAGGTTTCATAGATCACCAAGCTTAATTACAGCTCTTGCAATAAATCACAGAATTAGCCAGGAGTGGTGGTGGCGCATGCTTGTAATTCTAGCATTTAGGAGGCTGAGACAGGAGGACTTAGGGAGGCCCTTTGCAATTCAGTGAGACCCTGTTTCAAGATAAAGAATAAAAAATAGGGTTAGGGGTGTAGCTCAGAGATAGAATGGGTTTAATTTCAAGTACCACATCCACAAAAGAAAAGAAAAATATTTCTCCTCAATTCTCTGATTCTTAAATATATCCATGTGAGTACATGAAGCACTAGTTCATTCAATTGTTACATAGTATCGATTGATTGGGGGAGAGAATGGGGGGAATTGGAGAAGGGCTAAATGACTGATGTGTACTTGTATGCCTCTACCATCCTGTACCCCATTAAGATGTATGACTCAGTTTAAAAAAATTAAAAAGTATACCACATACATACAATGTTTATCTGTATATATTACAGAAAAGCCAGGCAAGGTGGCACATGCCTATAATCCTAGTACTCCAGAGGTTGAGACAGGAGGATCACGAGTTACAGGCCAGTCTCAGCAATTTAGTGAGACCCTGTTTCCAAATAAAATATATATATAAAAAAAACTAGATCTGGGAGTGTAGCCCAGAGGTAGAAAGCCCCTGGGTTTCATCCCCAGTACCACAATAAATATTCTAAAAAATATATTTCTGGTCCTATACATTTTAGATGAGGGACACTCGACCTATATTTAGATTGTAAGCCTGTTAGATTATTAAGTATCTTTTTTATTTTTTATTTTATTTTATTTTTTGCATTACTGGGAATAAAACCCAGGGGCATGCTACCTCTGAGCTATACCCAGAGCCCTATTTTTTATTCTTTATTTTTAAACAGGGTCTCACTTAGTTGCAAAGGGCCTCACTAAGTAACTGAGGCTGTCCACGAACTGCCGTCCTCCTGTCTCAGCCTTCCAAATGCTGGGATTACAAACGTGTGCCACCAAGCCTGGCTTAAGTGTCTTTTTAGTATTATTTTAGGCACAGAAATGTAAGTGCTGGCTTGTATTTCTCATTGACATGACAGAATAAAGTTAGTACTTTAAAAATGATAACTTTTTAAGGTTACATATCCCCTTACATTATTGTACTTAGTAAACTATCTAAAATCATTCTTCCTGAAAGTTACCTTGAAGGTAGTATTGCAAATCAGACTTTGGAAAGTATTAATTTGGCAGAAGCAGAGTTTTTTTTAAATACTTTTATTGATACATTATAATTATATATAATAGTGAGGTTCAACGTGATATAAACACATGCACATAGCACTTGGTGTATACTTGAAAATATAGACTGAAATATAAGCATATTATTCAGCAAAGTAACAAAGTCATTAAAAATGCATAGGGAAGTCAAAACAATTCTTAGAACTTTGGGCAGAACCATGTTTTGCCCTAAGAATATTAAGTCAAACAGGTGTGGTGGTGCATGCCTGTAATCCCAGTACTTGAGAGACCGAGACAGGAGGATCACATGTTTGAAGCCCTCAGCAACTTAGTAAGGCTCTCAGCATCTTAGTGAGTCCCTGTTTTAAAAAAAAATAATAATAAATCTGGGCATGGTAGCACACACTTATAATCCCAGTACTTGGGAGGCTGAGACAAGAGTATCTGAGGTTTGAAGCCGGCCTCAGCAATTTAGGCCCTCCGCAACTTAGTGAGACTCTGTTTCCGTATAAAATAATAAAATAGGGTTGGGGTGTAGTTTGGGGGTAGAATGACTCTGAATTCTGTCTCTAGTACTGCAAAAATAAACAAATATTAAAAAAGTAGAGCTGGTGGTAGTTTGGAATGCTTCTGACTTCAGTCCCCAGCACCACACTTGTACACACTAGAAAAGAGTTAAGCGAGGATTCTGCCAGTGGAATTCTAAATTTAATATGTTGGATTAAAATTACTCCATATAATAACTGAGCTGTTGTAAGGGAAGGAGAAAATAACACTGGTATGTAGGTAAATGTACCCATACAGGTGCCAATAAAAGCAATCTTAAAGAAATTTGAGCTTAAATACCTTCAGTATTACTGGAATATATGAGAAGAAAAGAGCTTATTTATAAAACATGTAACATGATATTTTGACATTTTTATTAGTATTAGGCAATAATATTGCTATAAGAAATAGTATTAATTTGGACTTATAAATAGACATAATTCCAGATATACTGTTGGCATGTACTTGCTAGGTATGGAAGATGATTAGTGTTCAAACTTTGACATTAGCCAAACAATTGTCCTAAAGAGGCCAGATTTATAATTTGCATTGGATTTGTACATTTAGCTCATTTATTTCTGTTTCCTTGTGGCCTAAGGATAGATATTGGCTTTTAGACTTTTTAAGCAGCTATATATGCAAAGCCCTTTTTCATTTTTACATTGTGTGTGTGTGGTACTGGAAATTGAGTTAAGGGATATTCTACCTTGAGCTATACTCCAGCCCTATTATTATTTAATTTTTTTTTTATTTTGAAGCAAGGTCTTGCTAAGTTACTACATGCTGGCCTTAAACTTATGATTCTCCTGTCTCAGCGTCCCAAGTACTGGGATTATATGTGAGCATCACCACACCTGACTTAAGTTGTTTTGTTTTTATTTTAATTTTGAGACAGTGTCCTGCTGTGTTGCTCAAGCTATCTTTAAACTCCAGTGATCATTCTGCTTTAGCCTGCCAAGTATTTGGAACTACAGGAACTTGTCATTTGCCCAGCCGTACTTTGATTTTGAGGTTTCGCTGTAAAATTGTGAGATGTTTTAAAACAAAAAATTTAACTGATGGCTATTGTTTTTTAAGGTAGTACTCTGGAATTCTGTCCCACGATTACTGCTAATGTTCATAGTGCTTTTAGAATGCCTCCTTGAAGATTATCTTTAGAAACTATAGTAATTCTTTTAAATGGTATAATGGTGACATTTTAAGAAAAAAATCCTTTGAGGCTGATATTGATTCTTGAGACTAGTCAAAATGAGAATATTGATAGAAGTCAGTGTTTAGAGCCAGCTCTTGCTCTCATATTTGCTCAAATCTTTTATTGCTAGTAAAGAAAAGTAGAAGAAAATTACCTACATGACTGTAAAACCATGCAACTTATTTTATTTATTTATTTATTTATTTATTTATTTATTTATTTATTTATTTAGTGGTTCTGGGTTCCTGGAAGCCCTTCTTCCTCCAGGCTACACTCCCAGACCTATTTTTATACTTTTTATTTTGAAACAGGGTCTCTTAAACCAGCGTGGCTGGCTTCGAACCTGCGCGATCCTCCTGTCTCTGCCTCCCAAGTGCTGGGATTACAAGCGCGCACCACCACGCCTGGCATGCAACTTATTTTAAACTTGCCTTGAAAATAGTTGAACTGTTGTGGCATAATTGATCAGCCATGTACTCTGAAAATGGCCACTCTGAAGGGTAACATTCATACTCATTTAAATATATAAATTCTGATAAATTTCTCTGTAAATATATTTTATAGTCTGAAATTAGATATTTTCTACATTTTAAAAGAAAATCATCTAAGCCGGGTGTGGTGGCGCACGCTTGTAATTCCTGCGCTTGGGAGGCTGAGACAGGAGGATCACACAGGTTTGAAGCCAGCCTCAGCTACTTAGTGAGGCTCTCAGCAACTTAGTGAGACCCTGTTTCCAAATAAGAATATAAAATAGGTCTGGGAGTATAGCCCAGAGGTAGAAGGCCTCTGGGTTCCACCCCCAGTACCACCAAAAAACAAACAAACAAAAAAAAAAAAGAAAGAAAAGAAAATTATATCACAAGTGTCTATTTTATTTGGCCCTTTGAGCTTTTGTTAAGATGGCAACACTTTTGAGCATGGTCCATTCCTCAGATCTCTAACCTTCCTGCACAGTATTCAATGCTAAATTATATGAGGATCATTCTAGCTCTAACATTTTATAACGGTGCTATTCTTCAGCAAAGCAATATACAATTCTCTTTGTATTGAATCTTCAGTGTTTTATGAAAGTTGTTAGCTTTTAGACATAAACAATTTGACCTAGACTAAATGGAGAGGAGACTCATACAGATTGAGCGATTCAAACTACATAAGTAAATGACATGATGAGGTTGTGTAAGAGGTATTTACTGAAACATGCATTTGAAAGACCTTTAATTCTCTGCGGTAAGTTTGCAGATGGTGTTTATAAAAAGCATTTTCTAAATTTCTGCCTCTTTATTGAAGGCGTCTTAGGCATGAGGAATTGTACCGACTAGAAATGGAATATGAAAATACAGTGGCATGTTGAAGCACAGATCAGTCCTTAGAGCCAAAACCTTCCTAAGTATTTAAGTCTGTACCATGTCCTCAGCTTACAGAGACCCATATATGACCCCCCACCTTCCCATATATCCATCTTCGCAGCGTTCCACTGTGCAATCCATCACATGGCCTCTGGACATAAATTAGATAATCTTGTTTTACATTATTGTTATACTTGGTTGTGTTTTAAAATGTAAAAATAGTACCTCACTAATCTTTCATATATATATTTTCATGTATATTTCCATATATTTTTCCACATACCTCAAGCTTTTGCATGCTTCATGTTTTGTGTTTCATCTTTTTGAACCAAATTCCCAGCACTCTCCTCCTTCTCCAGCTTATCTACTGCACCTTTACAAATGTATTCTTTACTAACAGGCTTCCTTATACCCTCACTTTGATGTTCCCTTTACTGAAAAATGGCTCTCATTTAATGATCCCCACTTTATCTACAGTGCTTTAAAATACTAGTGTTTATTGGTCCACACAATACTTCAGGGATGGGAGATGAGATCTGTTATTTTCCCTCTGTCCCTTTCGACTTTTAGTACTCCACCCTCATGAAAGCCTCTATACATATTTCTTTGATGTTACCTCAGTTGAGTTTAACATACCTCTGTTTCTCCCAGGTTCTTAGCTGCCCTCCCCTGTTTCCAATGTTTTGTTCATCCATATGGATGGCCTTTCTCATACACTGGCTGTGTTGTCAACTTTCCATTGCTATGAAAATATACTTGAGATAACCAAGGGGAAAGATTGATTTTGGCTCATGGTTTCAGTCTGGTCACTTGGCCCCATTACCTTTGGGCCTGTATGAGACAGAACATCATGTAGGAAGTACATGGTGCAGGAAACTGCTCACCTAATGACAGCCAGGAGTCAGAGAGGACAAGGAGCCAGGGTACCAGTATACACTTCAAGAGCATGCCCCAATGACCTAAATTCTTCTGGAGAGGCCCTGCCTCCTCAAGTTTATATCACCTCCCAGTAGTGCCATTAACTGAGGCCAAAGCCTTCAGTACATGAGCTTTTGAGGGACATTTAAGATCCAAAGCATAACACTGGCCTTGCTTGTTCTTAAGACCTTCATCTCTAGACCTTTAGTGCCCTACCACTTCAGATACCCATTTATGACTATATCATAAGCTTTGTGTTCATTGCCAGCTGCCCCAGGCCTGAGATCATTCTGAAGTTTTACAATCTAATTTTTTTGCTACAACTTCTTCTGCTTGTATTTCTGTAAAGTAGCCCAAAAGCAGCATATTCAAGGCTGGATTAATGAACTTCCTTATATCATACCTGCCTTCTTCTAGAGGTTTCCTGTCTCTTTATATGCCCTATTATCTACCAAGTTGCCCAAGCCAGGAACTTGAAATTCATCCTTTATTTCTTCTTCCTTATCACTTACTCACCTAATATTGTCAATCTTGTCTGCATCTGTTTCTCTGTATCCCTGTTCTTATTTCCAGATGCAGGCCTGGAGTTTGGCAGAGCCTCCTAAGTAAACTTTCTATATCTAGTCTTGCAATTTCTAATTTATTCTTCACCCTGATTATAAAGAGTATAAAATGCATATTGGTTATTTCACATTTTTTACTTCATCCTCTACTTTTATAATCAAGTATAGTCCTCTTTAGCACAGAATAATTAAAGACCCTACATATACTGTGCCTGTTTACCACTCTGGCCTCAATTCTCACCTCTTACTTTCAAACTGTGTCTCTGTCATAATTTATTTCACTTTTTGAAATGTACCACCCAGATTTATATAATTCCAGGCCTTTGAACATTTTTTTCTCTGCTTCAAAAATTCTTACTTTTGGCCAGGTGTGGTGGCATATGCTTATAATCGCTGCGCTTGGGAGGCTGAGACAGGAGGATCGTATAGGTTCGAAGCCAGCCTCAGCTACTTAGTGAGGCTCTCAGCAACTTAGTGAGACCCTGTTTCCAAATAAAATATAAAAAGGGTTTGGGAGTATAGCCCGGAGGTAGAAAGCCCCTGGGTTCCACCCCCAGTACCACAAAAAAATAAATTCTTACTCTTTCTCTCAACTTGACAAACTCCTACCCATCTTCCAGGCTTTAGCATCCTTTAGAGAGCTTTTCCTAATCCCCATTTTGTGTTGTGTCCTTATTTTCCTCTTATTACAGCACTTACCACACTGCACATTATTTTCTAGTATTATGCTCCACAATACCACAAACTCTATGAGAGCAGGGATGTGTCAATAGCAACTAGAACACTTTTTAACCCATTGCAATTGCTCTTGACAAAAGACTAAGAGAAGAAAGGAAGAATAAGGTTTTTTTCTTTTGTTTTGATTTTTAGAATACCAAGAGGTAAAATGAGATGGGATCTTATTACCTAAGACCTGCCCTAAAATTTTTTAATGTAAGCTAAGTGTGGTGGTGCATGCCTGTAACCCCAGTGCTTTTCTGATATATTTTTTTCAAAGTTATGGAAAGCTGACACAACTTGACTACAGTGAATTCTTAATGATTTATAATAAAAGAAGACTAATGTTTTCATCAATATTTGTCCATATACTTTCAATCGTAAAAGCACCTGGTATGTTAAATGCATATAAATATAGTCTTGCTAGTTTTATGATAAAATTATAACTCCATTTTTATCCATGAAATATTTTTACTTGTGAACATACTATTCATCTCACTGACTTGGTCATTGTTGATGCTCTGTGGAGCTCAAGCCAAGGGCCTTGGTTTAAGCAAGCCCTCACCACTTTTAGCAGCATGAAATCACTCCCACCATGCTGAGTTCCAGTTTCTTCATATCTAAAATGGATAATTACAGTGTCTTCCTCACAGGATTGTTGAGAGACTTTAGTGAGATAATCCCTCTAAGATGTGTAGCATCCTGTCTGCCACTTTAGTAACTGCTGGATGCAGTGAATAGTCACTCTAAGAAGGTTTTTGTCAGATTTAAGAATGCCACAAAGAGCAAAATCTCTGGAGGTTTTACATGTTAATTTTATGGGTGATATTTTGTTTACCTTTTAAAACTGTTCACACCCTCTACTTTATGTTATATTTTGATCATAAAATAATAGGTTCTTTTCATAGTTATGTAGAATTGAGTTGGCTAACTCTTGAGAGTTCCACTACTTATAATTTCATAGTGACAAGGCTGGTTCAAATAGAACAAAATATCCCTTACATGGCTTTCTTTTATTATATGATGCACTATCATTGTATCATGAGGTGAATTCAGAATGCCTCTTTTTAAATCTCTAGGCGTCAAGTCAGAGTTAACTACCAGGTAGAGAAAAGTCATGAAATTAAAACTGATAGGCAGTGTTCTCTAGGGGATAATTCTAAAATAAGCTTTTGTAAATGATAAGGTATCCTATATTCCATTTACTATCTAGGTCTAGTTCGAGATTTCACTTAGGAAGCCTTATAAATTTATAGCCTGACCACACTGTGTCCTAAACACTGAAAGAGAACCATATTGTAGGGATTTTATTTTAGCCACAGAGAAATCATAGCAAGCCTCAAACCACCAAACCAAGTAAGTAGTAGATCCGGGAATAGAATTGAGAAGGCCCTGATCCCTCATCACATATTAAAACCACAAAGTCTGCTCCTTCTGTACATAATAATGGATTATCTAATGCTGCTAGACCACCAGAATATGACACATCAAGAGCAAACCACATAGGGCAGTCACCAATGACATGCAATTTTTGCTTTCTAAAGGCCTGCTTAGTTACTAGAGAAATGGGAAGAAGCCAATGCATGAATCACATGGTGGCTGACTGACATTTGGCTTTGAGTACTTAGTTGCTATCACAAAGATGATTTTCTGCTAACATTATTTTTAAAAAATGGTAATAAATAACTATAGAAGTGCCTTTATATATTCTTAGTTGTATTTTTTGTAATGAAGAATGGAATCATACAAATGAAGTAAAAAAAATTGTTTCTTTCAAGATTTAACTCTACTCCCCTATTTTACTTTTAAACTGTTTCTTCTTTTTGCATTTAATTAATTTCAGATCACCACAGTGGCCGTTTTAAGGTCCCCCCCCCACACTCTTTGGAGAACAAATTTGCCACCTCCTTATTCTATCTGCCTTAGAAGTATCTTTATCTGTTGTTATTATTTCATGTGGATAATAATTTCTTGAATTTATCTGTATTTTACAGTTTCATCATACCATAGACCTTTTTACTCTTATTTTTTTTTGTGTCTTTCTGAAATACTCTTTTGAAATGCTATTAGTAAGAAGTCTTTTGGTTTTTATTTTTCTGAGGTGTTTGTTGTTCTTAAGAATAGCGATGTACTCTCTGGGGTGACAGTTATTTCCTCACAGGCTTTTGAGGATATTATTTAACTGTCTGTTTTTTGTTTGCTTGCTTGTTTGTTTTTTTGTTACCATTGAGTAATAAAAGAGAAAAAAACCTAGTGCTTATAGATTACTTCTATGCCACTACATTGAGCACCTATGTTTATCTCTTCATGTTTATAACAACCTTATGAAAAGATGCCATTGCTCTTCTCATTTTTTTCTCAAGGGAAAACATAAGCACAGGAAAGTTAAAGTTGTACAGAATGTGAAGAGGCCAAGATTTTAATCTAGGAGCTCTGACTTTAGAGGCTGTACTCTTAATAAGAGCACTATCACAGCCAAACAAAAAGTTTAAAATAATGAAGAAAGACTAACAGTATTAATATTAAAGTTCCTATGGAACTGTAATTAAAACAAGGAGGCACTTTTTCCTGGATAGATCATAGACTAATCATTACCATTAGACTGTCTTTACTGGGCAGTGCTGACATGTTGTAGCTGTGTGCTTATTTCCTCATCTGTGAGATGAAGATATTAATAGTACTTCATATCAGTGGTTGTGAAAAATAAGTGGTTATGTGTGTACATTATGCCTTATAAAGTGAAAATATTTGTTGTTATTAGCAGTAGTATAATAAGATAGAAAAACACAGAAACAGTCTCCTGTACATCAGAATGTAATATATGATACAGGTGATAAAGGGAAAGGATGGACTATTAAATGGTGCTGGTATAGCTGGGAGATTTATAGAGAAAACAAGTTTTAATCTTTTTAAGATCTGTGGCCTAACTGTAAATGTAATACTAGATTTTGATATTAACTATTTTTAAAATTCATTATACTACTAGAAAGAAGTTTGGATTCATAAATGTAAGATAGGCATGGTGGTATACACCTATAATCCCAGTACTTGGGAGGCTGAGACAGGAAAGTCACAGGTTCAAAGCCAGCCTCATTAACTTAGGCTGTCTGTCAGCAACTTAGTGAGGCCCTGTTTACAAACAAAATAAATTAAATAATAAAAAATGGGGCCGCTGGTGTCAATGAACAAGAGCAGGCCATGTCCCAGCTGCCCATCTGTGCCTCACCAAGCACACCACGTTCCTGTGGGATGTGATCTGAGAGGGCTGTGGCTTTACATAGAACCTCTCAAGGTTCCCAAGGACAAATGGGTCCTCAAGTTCTCAAGAAAGGATGGAGACACACATCCATGCCAAGAAATAGAAGAGCTAAGCAATGGCTCAGGCACCTCGAGGAAAGGGCTTCCTAGAAGGCTGAGTTCCTTCTGCCCTTTGCACATAATAAAATCTATATTAAAAAATAAAAAAGAGACAAAAGTTCAATATCAGGTTTACATCTGAGTTATATGGTGATTTAAACAGATAGCCCATCAAGGACAAATACATAAAAATAGTATGTCAATAAACATAATGGAAAAATAACAGACCTACAAAAATATTTGTCAGATCAGAAGAAAGACTTAATTTACATCGTGTTATCAGGACTGGTAGTTGAGCATAAAGTACACAAGAAGTAGGGACATGGTTTTGTGTCCTGTCTTCTGAGAGGTGTGACATTATGGGAAATAAAGATAAGTAACCATATCTGGTATTCCTTAGAATCCTTGAAGACAGGAAGAGACTATTGAAGGAAAAATTGAAGTTTTGGAGTGAGAGAGAAGGGACAGGGTGTCGTGAGAGATAGCCAGCACTGCCGAAATAACTGTCTCTGGCGTACAGAAGTGAAGCTACAGCAACTGAATCAGGGAGAAAGATAGATCAGCAAGAAGATCTGGCCTTATCTTTTTACCATATCCTACATTATAAACAAGTAGGATTTTTGACATTTTAAAAACAATTTTTTTCTACCTCTCATCTCAGTTATTTTGCTTCTGCTTTATCTTAGCTTGTAAAACTCTACATCTCTACTTTTCAAATCATAACTATTAACTAAAAGCTAACACATCACATGGTTTATGAACCCCAACAAACCTGTACTCTGAATACCAATAATTTCTTCTTTATACCCTTTTATATTACTTTTAATTAAAATATTTTTTCTACTGAATTTTAAGTCCCCTAGGAATAGGGATCAAATTTTGATCTGAATTTCAGTCGTTTTGTATTATTGCACAATACCAACTTAATGATTTTTTGTGGTAAATGCAGTAAGTATTTGATGAACAGATAATGCTTTACATATTTATACTAAGCAGCTAGACATGACCTTTAAAAGTAATATTTTGTGCTGAGTGTGGTGATGCATGCTCATAATCCTAGTACTTGAAAACTGAGACAGGAGGGTTACTGGTTTGAAGCCAACCTCAGCAACTTAGTGAGACCCTGTTTCCAAATTAAAAAAAAAAAAAATAGGTCTAGAGGTATATCCCAGAGGTAGAAAGCCTCTAGGTTTCATCCCCAGTGACACAGACACACACACACATACACACTCTATCTTTCTCTTACACACACACACACACACACACACACACACACACACACGTTTTTATTTTTCTATGGGCTAATTTATTTTAAGGATTTATTTTTAAATGTTATTAACTTCTTCTAAAATGAGTAATTTTATTCCATAGATATGGCATGAATTGTCTTATTCAATTTGAAGATTTTGCCAATATGAATGCATTTCGTCTCCTGAACAAGTATCGAAACCAGTATTGCACATTTAATGATGATATTCAAGGTAATAAAATGTTTACTGTGTATGAATTAATAATAATGTCTGAAATTAGTTCATAATTTTAGAATGAAATAATTATAATTATAAGTTAAATATATACTAAGTACCTGTTGGAGGCTAGGCATTATGTGGGTACAGTAGCACACACCTATAATCCCACTTACTTGGGAGGCTGAGGCAGGAGGATTACAAGTTCCAAGCTAGCCTCAGCAACTTAGTGAGACTTTGTCTCCAAAAAAAAAAAAAAAAAAAAAAATGTGTTTGTATGGGCTCAGTGTTAGAGCACCCCTGGGTTCAATCCTGAGTATTGAAAAAAAAAAGTCAGTATTTATGCTTGATGATGTCACATAGTTTCTCATTTAGGTTCATATGTTTGAGAAAAGTACTCTGTGACTCTAGAATGTACTATGTTATCCATAAACTAGAGAATGAACTCCCAGAAATCTGATAAAATTCTTGGTGATGATAACTAAACAAATAAATATATAAAATATATTGTTAATTGTTTAAAAATAAAGTATATGAACTTCTCTTCAGCCTTCATCTCAGTCAGGCACAGTGTCTAAGCTTCCCTACAGTAAGTGCTCTTTATGTACACTCTTCCACATTTTACTGTTTTCCTTTTATTGCAGATGCTTGGCTACCGGCCTTTTTCTAACCTGCCTTTGTTTTTCTATTTAATCCCTATTTTAACTCTCTCTCTATTCCCCCTACACACACACACACACACACACACACACACACCACAGTTTTACTATGAGAGTCTTATGGGTCCTGATTCATTATGGAGAGGTAGAGGGACAAACATAGGTAGAGGTCCCAAGGAAGATTATAATTTGTCCTAGTGTCTTTATTTTATTGGTTCACTATAGTCTCAAATCAGAATGTGGATCATGTTGACAATGGCATATATTCACAAAGTACTTGGTCCTAGTGTCTTGAAATAAGATCATAACTGGCTTTCATGTCACTAATTCTAATGCATGCTTTTCAGTGTTTACTTACTTGAATTCTCAGCAGCATTCAACAGTGTTGACTCATTTGCTTCTTTAAAATGCTCTTAAAAAGCTACCATGTCACAGCATTCTTCTGATTTCTTCCTACCTCTTTAGCTCTTTGCTTCTTTTCCCCCTTGTTTTCTTTTTTGTCTAGCTATTAAATGAGAGAACACTTCAATGCTCAGTCCCAGGACCTTTTCTTTTTGTCTTTTTATATCTTCTTACTTACTCAAAAGTCCACACATGTGGTTAACAGATTTTATCTCCAATCTAGACTTCTTTGAATTTCAGGATATATGTCTATCTCTTTATTTCCCATCTGTTCTTGGATATCCCAGAGTCACCTCCTATGCAATGTACTCAAAATGAAATTCTTACTTCCTCACCAAGCCTAACCTTCCAGTGTTCTTATCAGTGATTCTTGATAGTTTCCTTCTCTTCTGCTTTTCCTACCAAATACAGCTATCAGTAAATCTTCCTGATTTTTTGTTGTAAAAATCTGCCTTCCATAGATTTTGATCACTTTAATATATGAGTTACCATTATTTTTCCAAAACAGTTGATATTTTCTGAAAAACCTATCTTTTTTTCCCATCTTATATATTTTCTACATAGTGTCTCTACAGTTTGCCACATGTAGATCTGATTGCTGAGGATTTAGTGAAGAACAAAGTACTCTTCTGCTATAAAAATCTGGTTATATTATTCCTTAAAATACTTTAATGAGCTGGGCGTGGTGGCGCATGCTTGTAATCCCAGCATTTGGGAGCCTGAGACCAGAGGATCGCGGTTTGCCAACAATCTCAGCTACTTAGGGAGGCCCTTTGCAACTCAGTGAGACCCTGTTTCAAAATAAAGAATAAAAAATTGGGCAGGGGTTGTAGCTCTGAGGTCAAAAGCCTCTGGGTTCCATCCCAGACCCACCAAAAAAAAAAAAAAAAAAAAGACTTTAATGGTTTTCCATTCTATTTAGGATAAATATGAGAATTCTCAACATAGTTCAGCCTCATCGCCTTTCCATTCAGTTTATATCATCCTTCTGAAGCAAACTGGCTTCTTCCTATTATACTAGTTTTTACCAAATTGTGGTGGGGATACTAGAGATTAAACCCAAGGATGTTCTACCTCTGAGCTATACCCCAGCCTTTTTGATTGCTAAGTTGCTGTGGGTCTCCTTAAGTTGCTAATGCTGGTCTCAAACTTGTGATCATTCTGTTTCCCAAGTGCTAGGATTACAGGTATGCACCACCATGCCTGGCTTCTATAGCTTATCTCAATCATGAATCCTTCTGAATCTCTATGTCTAGGTCAAATTTACTTCACGGGTTCCCGTGCATATGCTGGGGTTTTTTTTCTCTTGTGCAGTTTTATATATTTATGTAAGATATATATGTAAAATATTTATGTTTCCAGCCCCAGTATCACCAAAAAAAAAAAAAAAAAAAAGAAATTGGGGTGAAAGTTTCCATTAGCGGCCGGGAGTGGTGGCTCACACTTGTAATCCCCGCGCTTGGGAGGCAGAGACAGGGGGATCCCTCAGGTTCGAAGCCAGCTGTACTGGCTTTAAGAGACCCTGTTTCCAAATAAAAAGTATAAAATAGGTCTGGGAGTGTAGCCTGGAGGTAGAAGGGCTTCTAGGAACCCCAGTACCACCAAAAAAAAAAAAAAAAAAAAAAAATTTCCATGAGCCAAGTCCAAGAATGTACAGGTCAGCGCCTAGGGTACATCAGATTCATGGGCTGGTGCACAAGAGTGAACAGGAGTCATGCCGAGTCAAGAGTGGTACTTGGAGGCGCCCTGAGGATGCATGGCAGAACAGGCCCTCCAGCAGGTCACCACAGGCAGGCGTTGAAATGGCCAACTTTCCACCTCAGCCACTCTAGCCTAAAACATGATCTCTGCACATTCCTATTTTTTCATAAGAATTTCAGAAAATGAAATCTGTCTAATATCTAAGTAGAGAAAACTTTTAGCAAGTTTTTAAGGTTTGGACTAGAAATGCCCACACCATTTTGTGCATTTTTCCATACCTGAATTGTGTGCTTATGACACATTTTCTCCACATGTTTCTTTTTTACCTTTTAACCGTATGCTTTTACCATTATGCCCACCCCCACTGGGGTCACAGAAATTATATTTCATTGCCAATGAAAATAATTATGTAACTATTACAACCATACTATGTAAATAAATATTTTTACACTGATCCTTGGAGGGACTTTTTTCTTTTTTTTTTTTTTAACAGATGTGTTTTTTAAAGATAATATATTTTATAAAAAGTATTTGATTAAGGAACCACTTGTAATCTCAGCATTTGGGAGACTGAGACAGGAGGATCACAGTTCAAGGACAGCCTCATCTACTTAGTGAGTCCTTTGCAACTCAGTGAGACCTTATTTCAAAATAAAGAATAAAAAATAGGGCTGGGGGGTGTAGCTTGGAGGAAGACTCCTCTGGGTTCCATCCCCAGTACTGTACACAAAACAGTATTTGATTAAGGATAAATGTACTTCTATCATATTAGTGATCTAAAATAATCTTAAATAATATAGGTTTGGTTTTAAAATTCATTTTAAGCTATAGGCCATTTCCCCAGGGAATCCCCCTTGTCACTCTCTTAGATCTGTTCTATCAACACTGCTCAGATTCCATGGAAAGGATTTTTCCAGCCTCTCTCCTGTTATTAACTTTCCACCAGCAATGCTTTCTGCCAGTATTCACTGAGGTAAGTAGGAGAAAATTGGGTTGGGGGGGGGTGTCTCTGTCTTGAACATGTAAATTTCTCTCTCTCTCTTTTTTTTTTTCCATTGGTGGCAGTCTTGCCTACAATTACACCTGGTGTCTTCAGTGCAGAGATTTTTTTTCTGGGTCTGGGGTTGGACCCCAGGGGCATTCGACCTCTGAACTATACCCCCTGCCCTGTTTTTTATTCTTTATTTTGAAACAGGGTCTCACTAAGTTGCAGAGGGCCTCACTAAGTAGCTGAGACTGTCTGCAAACCGCGATCCTCTGGTCTCAGTCTCCCCAAAGCTGGTATTGCAAGTGTGTGCCACCACACCCGGCTCCAGAGACTCTTTTCAGAAGATAAACCTCCAGTGCTTTTCTACACTTTCAGAATGGGACTGAGTCATCTTATCTGTGAAGGAGAGGGAAGTAGATTTAGGTCCTAACTGCTTCTGAATTTTGACGAGTTTCATAGTATTTCCTAAAGCTGAACTTTTGAGGGTTTTGCTGTATTAATCTGTTCATGTCTTTACCATTCCTCTCCAGTGGCCAACAATTCAGCTTTCTAAAGTCAGCCAAGTTATTTGCTCATTTGGAAGACTTCCAACTTCTAAGATTTTGTTGCTACATTCTTCTCCTGGTCTCTGTTTTTTAAACCTGCTTTCTGTTGTTTTAGTAGAGGGTTTTTTTGGGGTGTGTGATAGAATACTGAAATGTGTATTCATTCTTTCGTTTTTAACAGTTAGCCATTTCTGTCTCCGTGTGTTGTCCATGCTTTTCCTGCTAAGTATGTCCTCCCATCTGAGGTCCTGGACCTCCCCCCAACCCCGAATCCCTCAGGCCTGTACCCAGGTGCTCATGTCTTGTGCGCTCTGAATGCCTAGAGCTCTACATAGATAAATTCACCCTTCCCCCATCTGTTTCTACTTCTCGTACATCATCGAGTTTTCTATTTACTACCACACAAGGACTATAGCTATTTGATTATATATTGGTCTCACTACTTTTATATAGCAGTTCTAAATCATTGTGTTAGTAGAGGTTGTCTTTTGATAAAAAGAAAAAAAACTGATGTGTATAACCATAGCATAAGCATAGCACAACTGATAGCTTCTATTTATCTTAAAGACACAAATACCAATACAGGTTGTATATTCCTTAACCAAAATGTTTGGGAATAGAAGCATTTTGGTTCTTTCAAAACAAAAATGTTTTGAAATATATATTTGTTATATACATAATGAGCTATCTCAAGAATGGAATCCACATCTAAATAAAATTTACTTATGTTTATGGGTTTTTAGAGGTACTGGGAATTGAACCCAGAGGCATTCTAACTCCAAGGTATGCCCCCAGACCGATTTCATTTCTTATTTGGAAACAAGGTTTCACTAGGTTGCTGAGAGCCGCATTAAATTGCTGATTTTGTCCTTGAATCTGGATCCTCCCGTCTCAGTCTCCCAAGTACTAGGACTATAAGCTTGCATCACCTTGCCTGACTTTATGTTTAATATATGCCTTATACACATAGTTTCAATTAGTTTTATAAAATGTTTTTAGTGTGTCTGCATTTTGATTGTTGTTCATCACATAAGGTCAGCCATGGAATTTTCCACTTGCGAAATAAAGATTTTAGGTTTCAGAGCATTTTGGAGTTTTGGATTAGGTATGTACAACCTGCAGAAGTTTCCGAAAGGTTAAGAAAGATTCAGTCTCTTTACTCTCTGTTTAATAATGTGAACTACTGTCTTTTTTAAAACCTATTCTCCAAAGAAAATCCCTCCTGTCTAATTTACTCAAATTTTAGTTTTTAATCTCAAAATAAAAAATTATGCAGTAATTTATAGTAAAAACTCACATTTTTTATGGAGTTTCGGTTTTCCACATAATACTCCTGTCTCTACAGTGAAATTTAAATCAGGGTAGTACTAGAACATGTACAAGAATCATGAACAAGTAAAATTAGTGGCAAAAATCTTGTTCTGGTTTTATTAATTAATGAAATGAAGAGATGATTAGAAGCTTTCATTATATTCTTGGGAAATATTATGGAATACACATTTAAACATAAGATTCTGATAACCAAATCTGAACTTAAAGCATTATGATTTTTAATATAAAGTGATATGGCATAAGCATATGAGAATAAGTTACTACATAATAATTAGACTATATTGTGTCTGATTTCAAATGTTTAATTCTCTTTGAAATCATTATAATAATAATAATACTATAATGATTGCTGATAATACTTCTACTTTATCTTTTCAACTGGTTAAATCTTATGGTGTTGTAGAATTTGTGTAAACCTTAGAAATCACACAGCCTCAGAGCTAGGAGGAAGCTTCTTCTATCTAAACTTCTGACCAATTTACTTCAAAAGATCAGCAATAGAAATGGCTTGGGACTTTTTTTGTAAACAATTATTTATCCAATGACTACTCTCTATATTTCTATATGTCTCTCTATCTCTCTATCTCTCTATTCTTTTTCATTCAACAGCTCTAGTGAATAAATCTTGGTGTATGAGACAAACATCATTCTAATCCATCACGTTATCTTTTCTATGTGGATCAGGCATAGTTTTGCATAGACTTTCATTTTAAATACTATGTAGAAAAATGGCTTTCTCATAATGTATGACTGATCATAATGCATAATTATTAAGGTGGTGACTCAAAATCATAAGCATATTATTTTTGTAATCCACATTTTGTTCCCAAAGAATACACACACAAGAAATATATAGACATCAACAATTATTATTTATTGTGGTATTATTTATTATACCCAAAGAAGATTTTGAAGGAAAGAAAAGAAAAATGCACAGATGGTGAAATGTTGAATATATTTGGTATTTGGCATATATACTGTTTCATCATTATGTCATTCATCAAACCTATTCTGATCTAGGCTTTACCCAAATAAGGGTATTTATTTATTTATTTATTTATTTATTTATTTATTGGTGGTACTGAGGGCGCTTTACCCAAATAAGGGTATTTATTTATTTATTGGTGGTACTGAGGGCGGAACCCAAGGGCTTTTTACCTCCAGGCTATACTCCCAGACCTATTTTATGTTTTATTGGAATCAGGTTCTCACTAAGTCGCTGAGAGCCTCACTAAGTAGCTGAGGCTGGTTTCGAACCTGCGCGATCCTCCTGTCTCAGCCTCCCAAGCGCGGGGATTACAAGCGTGCGCCACCACGCCCGGCTAATAAGGGTATTTAAAGTTTGGCTAGACTTCACTATTCAGCTGAATGATCTAGGAAACATGATAGGTAGGATGTTATTTTAGAGCATAAATGCAGATCCAGCTGAAGGAAGCTACAGAGTTTTATTTCAGGAATGAGACATAAAGAAGTAGAGGGTGTATAATTATGTTCAAAGCAAGAGAACTACTCTGTGATCTGTGAAAGCATATATAGTGAAATAATATAATTAGAACTGGTGCAGTTTCTATGCCTGGGAAGTGATAAGGGAAACACAGTTTTTATCTTAAGTATATTTTATATTTATTTTATCTAGCACTTGTGGAATCTATCAAGGATTATCATAGGTAGAAAGCCAATTAAAGAATTTAATAAGGTCAGATTTTCTTTCTTTCTTTTTTTTTTTTTGGTGGTACAGGGGTTCCTGGAAACCCTTCTACTTCCGGGCTACACTCCCAGACCTATTTTTTTTTTTATATTTTTATTTGGAAACAGGGTCTCTTAAGCCAGTGCGGCTGGCTTCAAACCTGAGGGATCCTCCTGTCTCCACCTCCCAAGCGCTGGCATTACAACCATGCGCCACCACGCCCAGCTTTTTTTTTTTTTTCTTTTTCTTTTTCTTTTTTCTTTCTTTTTCTTTTTTTTTTTTTTTTTTGTGGTACTGAGGTTCCTGGAAGCCCTTCTACCTTCGGGCTACACTCCCAAACCTATTTTATATTTTTTATTTATTTGGAAACAGGGTCTCTTAAGCCAGTGAGGCTGACTACGAACCTCCGCGATCATCCTCTCTCCGCCTCCCAAGCGCGGGGATTACAAGCATGTGCCACCACGCCCGGCTAATTTCTATTCGCTATTATTTTTTCAATTGAAAAATCAAAATGTTAAGATACAAATATATAAAAAACATTATTACTACCTACACCTAAATTATGAGCAAGCATCTACAATGTGCCTTCTTTGTGTGAAGAACATCAGTAATAGATATCAAAACCTCAAGAAGAATAATTAGGTGAAAGAATCTAATAGCACTTACTACTATTTTGTCTCATAGAGTACAATTAATTTCACAGATGAGAAAACTAACATAAGAAGTTATTTCTCTAAATTATTTTAGCCGGTAAGCAAGTTGTGCTGGAATTCATGTAGGAATCTAAACCCCATGCTCTTTTTCATGGCATCATCAAAATAAATCACAAAATCTTCTTTTTAGAAAGTTTTTAAAGATAGTAGTAAGCTGCTGTCTTAAAATATGTATCTCAGTAGCTGGAGAAATTTACCTCAGATGCAAGTATGGAACCACAGGTTCCCTTTCTGTACCTGTGAACTTTTGTGATGATTGCAAGATGTGAATAAAGGCTTAGAACTCAGCAGCGTTTCTTTCAGAATTACTCAAGGATATTTATTGCTTGTTTCAGGAACAGCATCTGTTGCAGTTGCAGGGCTCCTTGCAGCTCTTCGAATAACCAAGAACAAACTGTCTGATCAAACAATACTATTCCAAGGAGCTGGAGAGGTATCTGCCTTATATAATTCTCATGTTCTCCTATACTGATGAAGATATAATTAATTTTAACTACTTATTAATTCAAGATCAGAAGCATTATATCATATTTTTAGTATATTACAAATATAATACGGACCTTACTGAAGGTTCTTCAAGTAGTGAGTCATATTAATTTTTCAAAGAAGACTAATATAGAGCATAGATTCCCACACTTATTTCACTTACTACCCCTTTTTAGAAAAAATTACTCAGCACCCTCCCTCAAAATCCTCTTCAAGTGAATAAATAAAAAGATGCAATGACAAATTTACATTATTTTATGTACCTATATTTTCTTCCAGAAGCCCTCCCTGGGAAGGGGGTGGCAGTATGCCCCACTCTGGTAACCTAAGCAGAGCTATAAAGATATTTTTTGTAGTTTTAAATTTGTGAGATTATCAAGTGCTACCATGAATTTTTTTGGGGGGTGGGTGGTACTGGGGTTCCTGGAAGCCCTTCTACCTCCGGGCTACACTCCCAGACCTATTTTATATTTTTATTTGGAAACAGGGTCTCTTAAGCCAGCACGGCTGGCTTTGAACCTGCGTGATCCTCTTGTCTCCACCTCCCAAGCGCTGGGATTACAGGCGTGCGCCATCACACCCGGCTACCATGAATTTTTGTTATGTATTTTTAAGCTTCCATGGGGGAAAAAGTTTCTAATGTATGACTACATATGAAAAAAAATTTTTTTTTTTTTTGTAGTACTGGGGGTAGAACCCAGAGGCTTTCTACCTCCGGGCTCTACTCCCAGCCCTATTTTATATTTTATTTGGAAACAGGGTCTCACTAAGTTGCTGAGAGCCTCACTAAGTAGCTAAGGCTAGCTTTGAACCTGCACAATCCTCCTGTCTCAGCCTGCCAAGCGCCCGGCTACACATGAAAATTTTTAAGTATTTAAGGTAATATATCTGATGCTGACTTTTAGACTCCTCCAGTATCATATTTAGAAGTTTTCTCAATTTGACTCACATTCAACACATGCATATATTTTTTAAGAAAATTTTAATTGTTGGAAGGAAATTATGGTAAGTCAAATTATGCTGTTCCCTATTATCATCAGCTATAATTTAATCATTTGAAAAACTAAACTCCAGTAATAATCCACTCCCAAAATAGAAATTGAAATGTTAAATTAAAATTCTTGTGGAAAAGCTATAAAAATATTTCTAGAATTATAGAATATAGTAAATGAGAAAATCCTTTGTGACAGTGTATATATTTTTAAGAAACTTCAAATTTTTAAATTAAATATGATTAAGAACTATAGTATACAAGTGGAAATTGGCTTTTTATTTTGCTAGTTCATGTTACTTAAAATACATGAATTAGAACTTAAATGCTAAGATATAAATATGTGAAAGTATTTAGAATTTAAATCACAAATTCACTTTCACATTGAAATATCAAGCCTAAATAACGGCTTTAATTTATTTTACATAATACTATGATTTATTTAGAAAACTTATTTGAATTTCCAAAGGTTTTTGATGAGTTGGAACAAGCCAGTTCTTGATATTCATCAGGAAAAAAAGTATTCATAGTTTGATGATTCAATACCAGTGTTCTTTGTTCTTGAAAAGATAGTGAGATTTCACAGATTATCACATTTGCCAAATGCCGAGGAAGTTTATTTCTTTAATCTTGCAAGACATTTCATAATATTTTCTTTGTTCAGATGGAGAAAGTAAATGCTGGGAAACACATATTTTTTTATTTGGCAGCTTCATTCTTTTGCTTAATTGGTCAAATTCCCATCCAAATGACTACAGTCTTCATTCTTCAAAATCAGTTAAGAGGAGCTTGAACCTAGCACAACACACACAGTAAACAATACAGTCCAATGAGCAAGGCTGACCAGTTCATTATTTTAAATTAAGTATTTTAGTGTTGAAGTGAATCTTTTTTTTTTTTTTTTTTTATTTTATTTTATTTTATTTTTTAAATTTATTTTTTATTGGTGCAATGTATTCATACATCATAGTGGTATAAATAAGATACTTTTGTAGACATACATGCACACATCGCCCAGTTAGCCCCTACCCGATCCCCACCCCATTCCCTCCCCATCCCTCCTTCCCACGCTTGGCTTAGTGGTTGACATCTAGTATTATAGCAATTTATACAATATTAACATTGATAATCTCACATAACAGTTTCATTTGTCTGGTACCAAACTTTTGATGACTTAAAGATAACATTTCAATATTTCTTTTTGCTTTCTTTCTTACCAGAGAATATTTTTTTTCTTTTTTTTTTTTTTTAGGTGAAACTATCATACATTTATTTATTTATTTTTCAGAAAAAAAATCTATCCTGATATGGAATATGGGCTCTAGATACCCAAAAAAGTCTCAAAGAAGAACAAAGCTAGAAGATGTATATTTTCTGATTTCAAACCATATAAAGCTACAATAATTGAAACAGTGTAGTACTGTTCTAAAGGCAGATATATAAACCATTGGAGCTAAATAAAAGCCTAGAGATAAATTCTTCCATACATTGTCAAGTTATTTTTGACAAGGTTTCCATGAACTTTTGGTGGAGGAAATACTAGTCTTTTAACTAAATATTGTTGAAAAATAATAATAAATGAAAAATAATAAAATTGGACCCTTACCTAACACATATACAAATATTAACTCAAAATAGATAAAGGACCTAAATATAAATCTTAATACTATCAGCTTTTAGAAGAAAATCTGGGTCATAAAACCTCACAACATTGAAATTGGAAGTGATTTCTTGGATATGATTTCAATGGCACAGGCAACAAAAGGGTAAATAAACTCCCTTAAAAAATAAAAAAATATTGTATATCCAAAGACAATGTAAACAGAGTTAAAAGTTACTGATGCTCTTCCAAGAGTTCCTCCTATGACCCATTTCTCCCTAACTCTCACATATTAGGGAAAGCATCTGATTTCTTATTTTTTGTGCCTGACTAATCTCACTTAGCATAATGTCCTCCAGCTCCATCCATTTCCCTGAAAATGATGTAATTGAGTTTTTTTTGATGGCTGAGTAAAATTCCATTGTGTACATATCCCACAGTTTTGTAATCCATTCATCTGTTGATGGACATCTTGGCTGGTTCCATAGTTTGGCTATGGTGAATTGTGCAGCTATGAACATAGATACACATGCATTAGTTTGATAGTTTGGTTTCTTTTCTTTTGGGTAGATACCCAACAGTGGTATTGCTGGATCAAATGGTAGATTTGTTCCCATTCTTCTGAGGATTCTCCATACTGTTTTCCAAAGTGGTTGCACTAATTTGCAATCCCACCAACAATGTCTTAGAGTTCCCACTTCTCCACATCCTCGCCAGCATCTGTTGTTGTTTGTGTTTTGAATGATGGCCATTCTAGTTGGAGTTAGGTGAAATCTCAGGGTAGTTTTGATTTGCATCTCTCTGATTGCCAGTGATGTTGAGCATTTTTTCATGCATTTATTGGCCATCTGAATTTCTTCTTTTGTGAAGTGTCTATTTAGTTCATTTGCCCATTTTGTTATTGGATGTTTTGTTTTCTTAGTGTTGAGTTTCTTGAGTTCTCTGTATATTCTAGATATTAGTCCTCTATCAGTGGTGTAGGTGGCAAAAATCTTCTCCCATTCTGTTGGCTCTCGATTGAGATTCTTGATAGTTTCCTTTGCTGAACAGAAGCTCTTCAGTTTCATGCAATCCCATGTATTGATTCTCCTTTTAATTTGTTGTGCCTTTGGGGTCTTGTTGAGGAAATGTTTGTCTGTGCCTATGTGTTGTAGTGTTGGACCTATGCCCTCTTCAAGGAGCTTCAAAGTCTCTGGTTTAATTTCCAAGTCTTTGATCCATCGTGAGTTGACTTTTGTACAGGGTGAAAAAGTGGGATTAACATCCAATTTTCTGCATATGGTTAACCAGTTTTGCCAACACCATTTGTTAAAGAGGCTATCTTTTTTCCAGTGTATGTTTTTGGCCCCTTTGTCAAAAATCAATTGGCTGAAAGTGTGTGGACTTGTTTCTGGGTCTTCTATTCTGCTCCATTGGTCTATATATCTGTTCTTTTGCCAGTACCATGCTGTTTTTATTACAATGGCTTTGTAGTATAGTTTAAAGTCAGGTATTGTGATTCCTCCTGCGTGGTTTTTGTTGCTGAGAACTACCTTGGCTATTCTGGGCTTTTTGTTATTCCAGATAAATTTAAGGACTGATTTTTCTATGTCTGTGAGGAATGATCTTGGTAGTTTAATGGGCATTGCATTAAATCTGTAGATCAGTTTTGGGAGTATGGCCATTTTAATAATATTTATTCTGCCAATCCATGAACATGGAAGGTCTTTCCATCTTCTAAGATCTTCTTCGATTTCTTTTTTCAGTGTTTTATAATTTTCTTTGTAGAGATCTTTTACCTCCTTGGTCAAGTTTATTCCTAGGTATTTTATTTTTTTGTGGGAGATCCTGAGTGGAAGTGTTTTCTGAATTTCTTTTTCAGTGGATTTATGGTTGGTGTACAGGAAAGCTTCTGATTTTTTAAGATTGATTTTGTATCCAGATACCTTGCTGAATTTGTTGATCAGTTCTATAAGCCTTTTGGTTGAGTTTGTTGGGTTTTCTAAGTATAGTATCATGTCATCTGCAAATAGTGAAAGCTTGAGTTCTTCTTTTCCTATTTGTACTCCTTTGATTTCCTTTTCTTGCCTTATTGCTCTGGCTAGAGTCTCTAGTACTATATTGAAGAGAAGTGGTGATAGTGGACATCCTTGTCTCGTTCCAGTTTTTAGGGGGAATTCTTGAAGTTTTTCCCCATTTAATATGATGTTGGCAGTGGGCTTATTGTAGATTGCCTTAATAATGTTGAGATATGTTCCTTCTATTCCAATTCTCTGCAGTGTTTTTATCATAAATGGATGTTGAATTTTATCAAATGCTTTTTCAGCATCTATTGAGATGATCATGTGGTTTTTGTCTTTGATTCTGTTTATATGATGAATTACATGGATTGATTTTCGTATATTGAACCAGCCTTGCATCCCTGGGATGAACCCTACCTGGTCATGGTGAATGATTTTCTTGATGTGGTTTTGAATGCGTGTTGCTAGTATTTTGTTTAATAGTTTTGCATCCAAGTTCATCAGAGATATAGGCCTGTAGTTTTCCTTCCTTGAACTGTCTTTATTCGGTTTGGGTATTAGTGTGATGTTGGCTTCATAGAATGTATTTGGGAGAGTCCCGGTTTTTTCTATTTCCCGAAATAGTTTGAGTAGTATTGGGATTAGTTCTCCTATAAAGGTTTTATAGAATTCACTTGGGAAACCATCTGGTCCTGGGCTTTTCTTTGATGGTAAGCTCTTTATTGCTGTTTCAATCTCTTTAATTGTTATTGGTTGGTTTAAGTGTTCTATATCTTCTTGACTCAGTTTAGGAAGGTTGTATTTATCTAGGAAGTTGTCGATTTCCTCCAGGTTTTCCATTTTGTTGGAGTATAGTTTTTCAAAGTAGTTTCTGATAATCCTCTGGATTTCTACGCTGTCAGTAGTAATGTCTCCTTTTTCATCCCTTATCTTCATAATTTGGGTTGATTCTCTCTTTTTTTTAGTTAGGTTGGCTAATGGTTTATCAATCTTGTTAATTTTTTCAAGAAACCAGCTTTTAGTTTTGTTGATTTTCTGTATTGTTTTTTTATTCTCTATTTCGTTAATTTCTGCTCTAATTTTAATAATTTCCCGTCTTCTGCTGGCTTTGGGGTTCAATTGTTCCTGCTTTTCAAGGGCTTTGAGGTGTGTCATAAGGCTATTTATTTGAAGATTTTCTGTTTTTCTTATGTGAGCACTCAGTGCTATAAATTTTCCTCTTAATACTGCCTTCAAAGTGTCCCAGAGGTTTTGATATGTTGTTTCTTTATTTTCATTTGTTTCTAGAAATTTCTTGATTTCACCTCTTACATCTTCTATGACCCATTCTTCATTCAGAAGTGTGGTGTTCAGTCTCCACATGTTTATGTTGTTTCTCTGAGTCTTCTTATAGTTGATTTCTAGTTTCATTCCATTATGGTCTGAAATGACACAGGGAAGTATGTAACATTTTTTAAATTTGCTAGTGCTCATTTTGTGTCCCAGGATGTGATCTATTTTGGAGAAGGTTCCATGAGCAGCTGAGAAAAATGTAAACTCTGCTGTAGTTGGGTGAAATATTCTATATGAGTCCAACAGGTCCATTTGGTTAATGGTGTTCTTTAGTTCTGAGACATCTTTACTGACCCTTTGTCTGGAAGATCGGTCTAGTATTGTGAGAGGTGTGTTGAAGTCTCCCAGTATTATTGTGTTGGGATTTATGTGTGACTTCATATCACAAAGAGTTTGATTTATGAAAGTAGCTGCCCCTATGTTTGGGGCATAGATGTTGATTATTGTTATTTCCTCTTGCTGGACTATTCCTTTTACCAGTAAGATGTGACCTTCTTTGTCTCTTCTAATAAGTTTGGGTTTGAAGTCTAACTTGTCTGATATCATAGTTGCTACTCCTGCTTGTCTTCGAGTACCATTAGCATGGATTACCTTGCTCCAGCCCTTTACCTTGAGTTTGTTCCTATCTTTACTTGTAAGGTGTGTTTCTTGTAAGCAGCAGATGGATGGATTCTGGCTTTTAATCCATTTTGCCACTTTATGTCTTTTTATTGGGGAGTTGAGGCCGTTTACATTAAGTGTGATTATAGAGAGATAATTTTTAATTCCCAACATGTTAAGATCTTATTTCTGTTTAAGATACTGTTTATTCTTCTTTGCTTAGTTGTCTGCTGGATGGGAATTCTTGTTTCTTTGGTTCTGGCGTGTATTACCCATTTCCTCTTTGCAGTTAATCTCCTTGAGTATTTTCTCTAGCGCTGGTTTTGAAGACATAAATTCCTTCAGTTGCTGTTTGTCATGGAAGCTTCTTATTTCCCCATCTAATTTGATGGATAGTTTTGCTGGGTAGGAAATTTTTGGCTGGAAGTTGTTTTCTTTCAGAGTTTGGAATATGTTACTCCAAGCCCTTCTGGCTTTCATAACTTGGTTTGGGAAGTCTGGAGTGATTCTAATTGGTTTGCCTCTGTATGTCACGTGGCCTTTTGTTTTTGTTGCCTTTAAGATTCTCTCCTTGGCTTCCACATTAGTCATTTTGACAATTATGTGGCGTGGGGATCCTCTTCTCTGATCCTGTCTAAAGGGAGTTCTATAAGTTTCCTGGATCTGTGTATCGACCTCTTGCTCTATGTTTGGAAAATTTTCTGCTATTACTTCCTTGAAGAGATTGTTGATCCCTTTGGTTTCACCTTCTTTTCCCTCCTCTATTCCAATTATTCTTAGGTTAGCTCTCTTGAAATGGGCCCATATTTCTTCAATGTCAGATTCCTGCTGTCGGGTTTTTTTTTCTAAATTAGAAACTATGCGTTCATTTTTAGAATGATCATCTTCAAGGAGCGAGATTCTATTCTCCATGTGGTCTAATCTGTTGTTTATACTTTGGATTGAGGCCTTTACTTCATTAATTGCATCCTTTATCTCTTTTTGACTCTCTCTAAATTCTTTTCGAAAGTCCTCTATTATTTCTAAAGTTATTTTCCTAATTTGATCTTCTAGAGATCTTTGGATTTCTGTGTTATCAGATTCTGATGTTGTGGGGTTGTTGGCATTCACTGCTCCATTGTTATTTCTCTTTCCCATGATTTTGGAAGTTTGTGCCTTCTCTGGGTTCTTCCCCGAGTCACTACGAGTTCACTTAAGATGCTCTGGATCTCGTGTCTGTGGTATCTCAGTCACCACTACTCCTTAACTGGTTTGTATCACAAAGTCTCAGACCCAGGGAGTCAATCAAGGCTGCTTAGACCGTGGGGAGTGCCAAGTTGGGCGTTCTCCAGTGGGGAGTTGTGACTATGGTATGATATCTCTGCCACTGCCACTCCCCCCCTGGGCTGCACTGCTAAAATCTCCGACCCAGGGAGACTATCTGCGCAAGTCCCTGGGAGCGCAGTACTGGGATTTCTTCCCTAGGGGTCACAATTTGACTCACGGTTATTGAGTGCGCTGATGGAGCTGTAGTGAACTTGGTGGATTCGCTGCTGCCGCCACTGGCAATATGGCACCACTGCCACGCCCTTGGCCGTGATGCGGCGTATTTCTTCTCTGGTTTTGAACTCCGCTCTGAGTCCCTGCCAGTTGTGCTGTGCTCGGCCCTTGGGAGCTTTAGATGTTCCCTGCACCAACAAAATTGCTGACTGCCGCCGGCTGTTCAGCACCTGCTCACCTCAGCTCGCTGTCAACCGCTCCTCTCAGGCTCCTGGTGGCTGGTTGAATGGATTGGTCTAGGGCCGTCCGGTGAACTCACCACTGCCGCCAGCAGTAAGACGCTGCTTCTGCGTCCTAGGCCGCGAGGCCAAAGTACCTCCTCTCTGGATTTGAGCTCTGTTTTGAGTCTCCCTCCTCTCTGGAGCCTGGTGCTGCTAGGGGAGATGTAGGCCGCTCCGCTCCGGCCGCTCTGCGCCCGGCTCTGGCTGCTCTGCACCGCGGGTCTGGCCACTCCGGCCGCTCCGGCCGTTCCGCAACGCGGCTCTGGCTGCTCCGACTGTTCTGGCCGCTCCGCTCCGGCTGTTCTGGCCGCTCTGCTCGGCTGCTCTGGCCGCTCCGCTCAGCTGTTCTGGCCGCTCCGCTCCGGCTGCTCCAGCCGCTCCACTCCGCGGCTCTGGCCACTCCGCGCGGCCGCTCCAGGCAATCCGCGCTGCGGCTCTGGCTGCTCCGGCTGTTCTGGCCACTCCGCTTGGCTGTTCTGGCCGCTCTACTCGGCTGCTCTGAACCGCGGCTTCGGCTGCTCTGCACCGCGGGTCTGGCCACTCCAGCCGCTCTGGCGGTTCCGCGACGCGGCAGGCCGCTCCACTCTGCGGCTCCCCCCAATCCGCGCTGCGGCTCTGGCCGCTCAGCGCCGCGCGGGCGCGGCACTTCGGGCTGGTTTTTTTCTGGTGTCTTGTTTTTCCAGCCCTTTTTCTCTGTCCCTTGTAGTTACCGTTTTTATTTCTTTGCTGGTGGTGTTTTCTGGCTCTGAAAGGCGCTGGTTTTGTGGTAGTAGAGTTGGATTGTTAGCGGGACTTGTAAGTGCCGCTTTCCTCCGTCGCCATCTTCCCGGAAGAGCTGAAGTGAATCTTAATCATATTAACAGGATTAAAGATACTGACAGTCAAGGTTTGTCTGTGGCTAAATAGCAAATTATATAACAGTGGTATTGTTGTAGTATAAGAAGAATAATTGTCATTTGGCTCAACCCAAATGTGACAAAAATACTTTGCTCAAAGCCATTTTGTACTTCCTTATTAACAAAGACTAATGAGGTGAACTGTATTCTTTGATAAGATATTGCATGGAACAACTTTTGAAAGTTTTATTTTCATAACCTCCTTTTCAGGCTGCCTTGGGGATTGCACACCTGATTGTTATGGCCATGGAGAAAGAAGGTTTATCAAAGGAGAGAGCCGTCAAAAAGATATGGTTGGTGGACTCAAAAGGACTAATTGTTAAGGTAAGAATTTGTTATTTTCAATCTAATAAAATATCAGTATGACACGCTGGATCCCAAGGACAGTTTGTTTTCCACCACCCCCCTTAACACTGTGTGAGATTAGCTATTAAATATGAACGATCATGTCATACAAACATATTGGTACTCTTCTGACTGAAAAAGGAAACTGCCTCTGTAACAGGTTCCATTTGTGAGTGAGTAGGTGTCTCACAACTATGGATTGTCATACTCTACTTGAATTATTTGAATTTTCAAATTAAGCAATTTGATACTGATAGAAATGAAACTTTTAGATGTAGTACCCTCTATAAAAAGCTGTCAACTTGCACACCAACTTGAAAGAAGGTGGGGGGAAGAGCTATGCTTTTATTTGACACTTTCTACAAAAAAACTCTTACTGGTTTAAAAGAGAATTCCTGCAATAAGAGCTTTAATAAATAGGCTGTTTAAATGTTGATTTACATGTACTTCATTTTATTCAGCTTCAATAGTAACAATAATACCTACTTAATAGAGTTATTTTGAGAACTAAGTAAGATTGGGTATGTGACTATGTTGCTATATATAAATAAGGCATTGTTATTCATCAATAACAATAATTGTTATGCATATCAATCATTCTTTTTAAATTGCTAGAAAAATACAGGTAATTCTCTTCCTGTATGAAAATGAATTTTAAGGATTGACCAGTGATAAGCAGTGTCTTCTAGAATATAATACAGAAATAAATGGGAATGGAATGATTAAAGGTAAAGTGAGACATCATGTCTCAGGGGCTCTGAGACTCAGAATCAGCCATCTGGAAGACTGATTCTTGGTAAAGGAGGAAAAGCAGTCAGAACTCAACAGAAGAACGACAGTCAAAACACAGTGGAATAGGACACAGCACAGAGAGCAGAGGACTGAAAAGAGCTCCACGTATCTTGCCTGCTAATGGAGAATGGTGGCAGTGCCATCTTGCTGAACCCATATGGCACTGGCTGTTACTGGGACTGGGGTTCCCAGACAACAACTCCAGCAAAGAAGAAACAGAATACTATAAATTCAGTGACTGCAGAAAACTATCAACAAAAGCAACCACACTCTTCTCTTCACACTCAAATAAGTCTGGACTCAACTCCCCAGACTGTCCAGCTAAACCATGCAATGAAATCTTACAGCAGCAGGTGAATACTGTTCTGCCTGCAGGGACTCAAGCAACACTCATCAAGATTATGAGTTTGAAAACACTTTCCCAGCAGGAGCCTGCCCTGCATGGCCACAGGGTCTGGCGTGGCAATGAACAGAACCACAGGCAGGTTCTGTGAATTTGCAAATCATCCCTGCTGGGGTGGGGGCTGGGGTTATAGTTGAACATAGCAAAAACATGAATTAGCACACAGTCCCTAGGGATATTATGGCGGGAGGTGGGCACTTCACCGTGCCCCTGTAGGGCTTATAGCAATTATCACAGGACCATGATCTGTGGTGTCTGTGACATGGTGTCTGTGTGGTGCTGGGGGCTTGGAAGGCTATTAAATATGCCTGGCAGTATTTGGGCACTCTAAGCACCAACACCAGGGGCCAATGAGGCCTCATGTGATCGCAGCCACAAAGAGCAGCAACAGTGTCTTTGGGGCTAAATAACTAAGCCTTCAGATCCCAAACTCAGAACAGTACAATTTCCCCCTGCTAGTTCTTGGGCCCTGTAAGTAAGGAGGCCAAGGGCCAATAGGGGTTCACAAGATCACAAATGTAGGCTGGAAACTTAATATTCTCTCCACAAGCAGGGTTTGTGCCTGGCATGCATTTATGCCAGTAACTGACAGCACTCCACATGATCACAATCAGCAGATCATCAGTGTGTCCCTGGGCCATCAAAGCTCAGCCAGTCAGGCCACAAACTCCAAACATAGTAATATCTGGCACTGCTGAACTTAGGCCCAATGACCACAGCGTCACAGAGGTCAGCACTCTAAAGAGTATCACAGGTTTACAGTTATCAGAGCAGTGATGGTATCTGTGGGGAATTAAGTCCCAACAGCAGGCTGTAGACCCTAGATGGAACATAGGCCCCAAATGAAACATCAAAGTCTCTGGTCATAGGGAGTTTGGGCCTGGAGAGCATGGTGACCTGCAGTCAGAGACTCCTGTTTGCCTGCACTAAGAACTGTATCTTGGTAAAAAGGCGCTGGAGGACAAACTCAAAAGTTTGATTATATGAGACAGATTTGTAGAGTTAAATAAATAGTCCCAACATAGGCCTTATAACATATAGACATGAGACTGTCACACAAAGAGGAAGAAGATGCCAAGACAACAGAAAAACAAACCTGAAAACTCTAAAAACATGAGAATAAAGACCAGTAAGTAAGTAACAAACTCTCACAACTCAACCACAAAGGAGATCACCAATACTGAGCTGCAGGAAATGCCAAAAGGAAAATTCAGAAGTTTGATTTCCAATATGATCAAAAACTTCAGAAGCTAGAGGAGGGGGGACAATAAAAAAAGAACAGAAAGTGTACAGGAAATGAAAGAACATATGAACAGAGAAATTGATGCTCTAATTAAGAACCAAAAGGAGGCTATGAGTAAAATGAAGGAGTCAATAAATGAATTAAAGACCTCAGTAGAAGCCACCTCTAGCAGGGTAGGCCAAATGGAAAATAGAGTCTTACTCTTGTAAGACAGCTCATTCAAAACATACCACATTGCCAACAATATAGAAAAGACAATACAACAACGCGACTGACACATTTGACAAATGTGAGATAAAATAAAATGACCTAACTTACGGATAATAGACATTAAAGAAGGTCTAAAAGCACAAACACGGGTACCAAAAACCTGTTTTTGAACTAATGAATCTTAGTGTATTATTTTAGAGAAATAATAGCAGGGAATTTCCTAAACATAGAAAAAAACTTTGGACATCCACATACAGGAAACAACACCAACAAGAAAAGATCAAAGAAGAACTGAACTTTCTCAAATGACATAATAATCAAAATGACTAACATAGGGGCCAAGGAAATAATCTTTCAGAAAAAATTGAGAACAAAAAATGGATGAAATTCAAGGATAAAATAATAAGAATCAGTGGAGCGTGGTGGCACACGCTTGTAATCCCAGCATTCGGGAGGCTGAGACCAGAGGATCGCATTTCGCGGACGGCCTCAGTTACTTAGTGAGGCCCTCTGCAACTCAGTGAGACCCGGTTTGAAAATAAAGAATAAAAAATAGGGCAGGGGGTGTAGCTTGGAGGTCGAATGCCCCTGGGTTCCATCCCCAGACCCACAAAATAAATAAAATAAAATAAAAAAGAATCACTTCAGACTTCTCAACCCAAGTCATGAAAGCCATGTGGAGCTACTGTGATTTACTTCAGACCCTAAAAGTAAACAACTTCCATCCAACCAAGACTGACATATCCAGTAAAGGTATCATTCAAAATTGATGTAGAAATAAAAACTTTCCAAGACAAGCAGAAACTGAAAGAATTTATAACTACAAAACTAACACTATAGAAAATATTTAAAGATATAAAACACAAAGAAGAAAAAGGAAACAAATACCAGAACCAGAGAAGAGGCAACTTCCACCAATAGGGAACTAAGTAAAGGAGAATTAATATACATCAAACAGAAAATATAACTCAAAATGACAAGAAACAGAAATCATCTCTCAATTTATTGACACTATCCAAAGGTCTTAACTCCTTAATTAAAAGGCATAGACCAGCAATGTGGATCAAAGAATATAATCCAACTATATGCTGCTTGCAAGAAATTCATCTTACAGGCAAAGATATTCACAGGCTAAACGTGAAAGGATGGAAAAAGATACACTATGGAAATTGAGACCGAAAATAAGCAGGAGTAGCAACACTCATATCCAACAAAGCAGACTTTACGCTAAAACGTAACAGAAGAGACAAGGTAATTTCTTATTAACAGGATAAACAATCCAATAAGAAGATATAATGATAGGTATATATACATATATATATATATATATGTACACACATATATATAAGATATAATGATTGTTTTATAAAAGTGGATGCTCCTGCTCATGACATTAGATCTCAAATTGAACCATACATCATAATATTGAGAGACTCCAAAATGCCACTCATACCACTAGATTAATCATCCAAGCAGAAAATGACTAAAGAATACTATAAACCAAATGGACCTAAAAGACATCTACAGAATATTCCAACCAACAATTAAATATACATTCTTCTCAGCTGCTAAAGATGTGGTTTTTTTTAAGATCGTCAGATTCCCATACAGTGTCTACTGCATACCTGACGATCAATAGTTTGTTAAATGAGTTAATTAGTGGATGGGTTTCCAGACATAAGTACCAGCATGTAAACAGAAAATGTTTTGGAATGAGACATTTAAGGATTAGGTTGGAAGGGAAGCAGATGACAGAGGATCTTCTGAACCTTGGCAGTGAGCAACAAAAGAAGTGGTGCAGGGGGTTACCTCCTCAGTCATGCTGATGGCTCTGTGGAAGAAGGAGTGAAGTTAGGGAAATCAAGACAAGGAAACCAGTTGCAAACTGTTGTAATAGTCCAGGTAAAATTCATTGAGGCCTGACCAGGGAGCTGAATGAAGGAAGCTTGATTAAGTAGATATTTAGGAAATAGTCCTGGCATACTTGGTAATGGATTAAATATGGAAGGAGAAATAGGGTAGAAGAAGGAATCTAGCTGTACTCTAGCTGTCTAGGTAAGGGATGCAGTCACTATTGTAAAAAGAATAAAGAACGGACTAGTTTAAGGGAAAGACAGTGAAATCAGTTTTACATATAGCAAGTTTATGCTCCCTGTGGAAATCTAAAATAGAAATGTCCATTTGCAGTTGGAGATCAAGGACTGATCCAGGTAAGCTCTGAGCCAGAGTTTGGGATGGGGGATCATCATTGTGTAAATAAGTAAAGCCATAGAAAAAACTTAGAAAATTTTGTTATCCTTAGGGATGTAAAATAAAACATTCAAGAACCCCAAAAGTGGAAATCTATAACTGAATTTTTCTTTTGTGGTTTCCAGTAACATTTTTATCTGAAATATATATATATATATATATATACATACACACACACATATTTTAGTATTTTAAATAACTTTAACATAGATTTACTGAGCTGAGACTCCAAATATCAGAGATTACAATACTTGGAATAACTGAAGTTGTTGGCTAGACCTGATCAGTCTCTCTTACTTCATGGTTTTTACCTGCCAAAATAAAGAAGAAGTACATATTTTTTCCTTGCCAAGATAAAGTTACATTTTAAAAGACTGTTACATATTTAACAGCTTACACACTATTTCATATAAAAGAGACCTAAGTTTCAATTGATCATTTTTTCATCTTTTTAAAAAGTCAAAAGTCTTGTAATTGATTTTTGTTTTAGAACTAGTGAATCTTAGTATAACCAGAAAATTAGTATAATCTTACTTTCCAGTTTACATAATTCCTTTGTATTTATTTTTTATTCATAGTCCTATGGAACATCTGAGGGCCAGTAATATTTTTATTTAGCTAGTAATATAATTGTTTATACTTTTTTTTTTTTTTGGCAGTACTGGGAATGGAACCCAGGGGCATTCTACCTCCGAGCTACACCCCTAGCCCCATTTTTTTTTATTCTTTATTTTGAAACAGGGTCTCACTAAGTTACAGAGGGCCTCACTAAGTAGCTGAGGCTGTCCGTGAACAATGATTCTCTGATCTCAGCCTCCTGAATGCTAGGATTACAAGCGTGAGTCACCACACCCAGCTGTTTATAGTATTTTTTAAACTGTGGTCAGCTCAAGAGTAGATAATTATTATCCTAATGTGTTTTCTGTTTTAATTTTCATCATCACAGCTGTGGCTGTAGCAATGGAAAGACTTTATGCCATAGAATATCCATAGTTTAAATAATTCATCAACATTAGTATAATTGATTGAAATTAATTACTTGATAAGTCATAACATTCAAGTATCTTTAGCATTGTATAGAAGGAATTAATATGGAAGGAATTTATATTATTTAATTTATATTATTTTATTTAATTTTATATAGAAGGAATTTAGTTAATATTAACATTTTAATATAGGCAAGCCAGTTTTTAGTTTAAAAAACCTTCACAAACAAGAGAGAGAATAAAAATAATAGGATGAAAAGGAGCATTGCCAGTATGACTAGTACTTGAATTTCACAATGATGACTTTGGATTGCTTTAGAGAGGACAGGAAGCCACAAAACAAACCAATCCAGGCTTTACTTATTCCTTAAATAAATATACTTTGGCTTCCATAGCAAATCAAGTTAATGTTAAGACAAAACTCTCAAAACAAAAAGTGAGGATTTTAACAGGTCATGAGCATAGGCTCCATCTGACCAAGACTAAATCCTTGGACTGGTTTGAAATTTGTTTTGATTTTGGTTTTATTTTGTTGTGTTTTAATTTTACTTTCTTGTATTTTCTAAAAGTTAAAGATTTTGTTTCTATAGATTAGTATCAAAAGTTTTTAGAAGTAACATACATTTATTTGCTGTTAACTATTAAAAGATACTCTGCTACTTTTTATTTATCTTCTTAGTGAAAAATATTTATCAGGAACTACTAATTGCAATCCACAGTGATGATGACAGTGCTATAAAATACATGTAACATTAAAAAAAAATTTTTTGTCCTGGATTATCTGAGACCATGTGCTGAGGAAAATATCTTGAATTACTGCATTAAGAGTGGGGCTGGCCGGGCGTGGTGGCGCATGCTTGTAATCCCCGCGCTTGGGAGGCAGAGACAGGAGGATCGCGCAGGTTCGAAGCCAGCCGCGTGCGCTGGCTTAGGAGACCCTGTTTCCAAATAAAAATATAAAAATAGGTCTGGTAGTGTAGCCCAGAGGTAGAAGGGCTTCCAGGAACCCCAGTACCACCAAAAACAAAAACAAAAACCAAAAAAACAAAAAAAAGAGTGGGGCTGGCCATGTACTTGTAATCCAAGTACTTGAGACAGGAGTATTGCAGGTTTGAGGCCAGCCTCAGCTACTTAGTGAGGCCTTCCACAACTTAGTGAGACTCTGTTTTAAAGAATAAAATAAAGCTAAGGGGTGTAGCTCAGCGGTAGAATGGCCTTGAGTTCAATCTCCAGTACTGGGGGAGGGGGGAGAAAGTGGGGATTATATCTTTGTCACTTTCATATCATTCATTCACCATCTTTTGAATTTATTTCAAATTACATATTTTAGGTCTATATGCAATAGCGACTCTTATTTATATGCTACTTTTAGCAGCAGCCCATTTTATACAGGATTGAATTTGGTTATCTTAGTTCCTACAAAATCATCTCTGAGATTTGTATGTGTTTTATTTAATCATGTGGGTGGTTACTTATTAAAATGAATAAGTTTCTGTTTTTATGGAGATCATAAATTTAAATTTATTTAAAACTATACCAGAAACCATTTGGGTGTGTTTTTATTGTCATGCGGCTTGTCACTAATTGAATGGTGAGAAACTGGTTGTTATCTCAGATTAGGAACACCCACTCAGCTGCCTGCAGCAAGCCTTCACTGGGAGCTACTAATTCTTCTCTTTCATACGGTGGGCCATTATTTTACCACAAATTGTGTGGAATTTTGTTGTTTTGTAAGCCCAAGCATTTTTAAAAATAAAATATGGTGGGAGATTTTTCCTAAAGCTACTTTTACTATATTCTGTTCCTGTTTTGTTAATAATTCTGAAACTCATATAAATTTTCTTTTTTATTTGGATCTTTTTGGTAGTCTTCCTTTCTAACCTAAAGTAAGATAAAGATTAATAATATTTTACTGTTACTAAAAATAAAATACAGCTGGGCCTAGTGGCAAATGCCTGTAATCCCAATACTTGGGAGGCTAAGACAGGAGAATTGTAGGTTCAAGACCAGCCTCAGCAACATAGAGACTTTCAGCAGCCTAGTAACACCCTGTTTCAAAACAAAAAATAAAAAGAGCTGGGGTGTAGCTTAGAGGTAGAACACCCCTGGTTCAGTCCCCATTACCCTCCACCCCCTCCACACACACGAACGTACTGAGATACAGTCATAGAACATTGAAAGCAAGATCCTTGGCCATATTCAATACTGGCTATTCATTTGATGGAGTATAGTTTTCAGTTCTGTTGTATCTAAAGGGTGACAAAATCATCGGAGAGCTCATAGTGGAACCACATTGTTGACTGATGGGTTCATAAGAACAGATTAAAAACTCTAGGGTCCTTAACAGATGTTGAAGTGAAATATCCATTTTCAAATGTACAAAAATGAAGGGCGTTGATACAAAGTCGAACAAAAAATTACAGCCAATTACAGTAAGCTGGAATTCGGTTGGGAATTTTAAAATATTGACTTTCCATTTCATCTTGGTGGCCAGAATATAGTCTCATGCTACAACAAGCTTCAAGGAAACTAAGGAGTTCAACCTTCACCTAGGTACATGTGGCAGACTTAAACTTGAAAATATTATTATTAAAAAGGAGAGAGTAACCTGGTGCATGCCTATAATCCTATAATTTGAGGATCGCAGGTTTGAGACCAGCTTCAGTAACTTGGTGAGATCCTTTTTCTGGATTGTCTCTAAGAAGGAATGAGGCATGCTATCCAACTACACAAGCATGGTAAATGCTACATTTCATATAGAAACTATAGAAACTCTGGCTTAAAAAAGGCTAGGAGATTATAGGCTAGCCTTTTCAACTCAGGTAGAGGAAATCCTTCTAGAAGCAATTGCAGTTCTGTAATATTTGCATCATAACCCTTCAGATATCACTCCAGTTTCTTTTTGCCTTTTACTTGCAATTGAGAATATGCAATTCTAGGAAAGAGTAATAGGCCATAACTGAGTCATGTTTTGTTTAGAAACTTGAAGCTGAGAATTATTATACCCTCAAAATATTTCACACCATTAAAACTTTATATCTTTCTTAGAAGTTTCATTGTGTGAGCATCAAAATAGTCATGAATTTTAGCTTATACTACTTCCACAAATAGTTCAAGAAATAAATTAGATAGTTAAAAACTGTAACTTTATGATTTCAAATTTCTATTTCTGTCTAGGAGCAGAATTTCTTTTCTTTTTATAGTGAAAGATTATTTTTTCCCAGGTCTAAAGAAGCAAGGTCATCAAATTAATGGATTAATGCCGGGCCTGGTGGTATATGCTTTGTGATCTCAGCATTTGGGAAGCTGAGACAGAAGGATCACGGTTTGTGGATAGCTTCAGCTACTTAGTGAGGCCCTCTGCTCCTTAGCAAGATGCTGTTTCAAAATAAAAAATAAAAAATAGGGCAGGGGGTGTAGCTCAGAGGTAGAATGGCCTTGGGTTCCATCCCCAGACCCACAAAAAGAAATTAGTAGATGGATTATAAAAAGTATTCTTTTTATTGCATCATTTCAGGGAAAGGAACTCCCCAAAGTTACAGATAGGAATAATATTGATTTTTTTTTAAATGATGAAATGTATAATCAGTGACATCCCATGGTAGTTATTTTTTGCTCCTCCTTGGGTCAGATGGACCAGCTCTGATGATGGTGGCTGCATGACTCTAAACTACAGGTTGGGTCCACATCTGCTTCATCCACAAGGCTCTCATCCTCCTCAGACCAGCAGGCTAGCCATGTCAGACACTGTGTGTGTGTGTGTGTGTGTGTGTGTGTGTGTGTGTGTGTGTGTGTGTGTGTTGCTGGGGATTGAATCCAGGGCCATTCTACATCTAATCTATACCCCCCAGCCCTATTTTTTATTCTCTATTTTGAAACAGGGTCTCACTAAGTTGTGGAGGACCTCACTAAGTAGCTGAGGCTGGCGGTGAACTGGTGATTCTCCTCTCTCCGTCTCCCAAGTACTGGGATTACAGGCATGCACCAGTACACCCAGCTATGTCAGACACTTCTAAAGCAGCAACAAAGGCACAACAGAACAGACAGAAATACAAGTTCCTCTTAAGGCTTATCCTGGGACTGGCCTACTCTCATTAAGGCCATATGTTTAAATCCAAAAAAAAAGGGGGGAGGAAAGAACAGGTGTTTCCAACTTGATGGTTTGACGCATGATTTTTTTTTTTTTGTGTGTGTGTGTGTGTGTGTGTGTGTGTGTGTGTGTATGTGTGTGTGTGTGTGTGTGTGTGGTACTGGGGTTTCTGGGAACCCTTCTCCGGGCAACACTCCCAGACCTATTTTATATTTTTATTTGGAAACAGGGTCTCTTAAACCAGCGAGGCTGGCATCAAACCAGCGTGATCCTCCTGTCTCCGCCTCCCAAGTGCGGTAATTACAAGCGTGCACCACCACACCCGGCGACGCATGATTTTTTTAACTTTATGATTGTACAGAGGACACTTATACAACCATTTTGTTTCATTTTCAGTAAAGCATTCGATAAATTATAAGATATCCAACACTATAATAAAATGAACTTTGGGCCAGGCATAGTGGTACATTCCTATAATCCCAGTACCTGGGAGACTGAGATAGGAAAATGGCAGATTTGAAACCAGCCAGCCTCAGCAACTTAGTGAAACTCTTAGCAATGTAGCAAGACTGTCTCAAAAACTACTAATAAATAAATGAATAAATGAATGGGGAGATAGCTCAGAGGTAAAATACTTGAGTTCAATCCTTGGTTCAAATAAATAAATAAATAAATAAATGGATTTGTGTTAGAAGATTATAAGCTGTGTGCGGCCCTAGTTGATCCCTAACATCACAAAAAAAAAAAAAAAAAAAAAACAGGAGAGAGAGAGAGAAGGAAGGAAGGAAAATCAGTTTATGACAGCTATTTGCTCTTTTGGACTTATGACTAATTTTAAAAAGGCTATGATAATAGATGAATTTTTGTTGAACAATTTGATACTTTCTGGTGAAAGCAGAAATCAAATTCTAAGATTATATTAACTAATTTTTCCACTAATAAGCATGATCAATAAGAATATGGACTAATAATATTCAACTTACATTACTAGAGACTTAATATTACTAGGTTCTCTGCTAAAGTGAATAGGAAATAATAAATTATATTTGCTTCTGAATGAATTCAATAGAATTCTCTTCCACAGCCTCATATGTGTCTATTTTGATGTATGAGGAGGAAAGGTGAAATAATAGCCTCTTACAGCCCAGAGATGACAAATAGTGAGCTGTGTTTTAGGACGCCTTCCCATCTAATGTCATGCTCATAAAAGAAAGCTGTGCCACAACAATCGCACTTTAGAGCAGAAGAAAATATACTGAAGTTATAAGTGCTAGAAATACAATATTTTCTTCTTTTAACAATTTTGATTACCACAAGTAGTATTGAGCTAGGGGTGGTCCTAAGTGCTTACATGTATCATGTTATCTAATTCACAAACAACCTAATGAGGTAGAAATTCCTCTTATCCTTATTTATGGTTATAGAAACAAGTACAAAGAGATTCACATGTTTCAGACTTGACTTGCTTTTTTTTTTTGGTGGTACTGGGGTTCCTGGAAACCCTTCTATCTCTGGGCTACACTCCCAGACCTATTTTTATACTTTTTTATTTGGAAACAGGGTCTCTTAAGCCAGCACGGTTGGCTTCGAACCTGCACAATCCTCCTGTCTCTGCCTCCCAAGCGCGGGATTACAAGCATGCACCACCATGCCCAGCTTCAGACTTGCTTTTAAAAACAAATAAAAATGACAATAACCTTTTTTTAATTAAAAGTGGACATCTAATAATTGCCTTTATTTTTTAATAATCTTGGTCCTCTATTTATTGTTTATTTAACAATTTTTATTGAACATAAATAGTATACATTTAAACTATATTTGGTGCCCTCTCCCCCCGCCCCCGTTTTCCTTTCTCCCCTCCCACCAATGGTTGTCCAGGTTAACCATGTCATATTCATAATTTTACACATGTTCAGATGTAGACTCTCATTAATCAAGATCAGCCTTCCTCCTCTCCTATCTTTCCATTCAAACTTTGCTGATATTTCCCCTCCATTATCTGGAGTCCCACTGGTATCCTCTGTGTTTCCTAGTTTGGGCATATTAGAGGAAACATATGTACCTTCTCCTTCTGTGCTTGGCTGATCTCACTTAACATAATGTTCTCCAGGGTTTTCCATCTTCTTGCAAATGATATAGTTTTGTTCTTCTTTATGGCTGAATAGAATTCCATTGTGTGTATTTCCCAAAGTTTTGCTATCCATTCATCTGTTGATGGAGATCTGGGTTGGTTCCATATTTTGGCTATTACAAATTGTGCTGCTATGAACATAGGTAAGAAAGACAATAACCTTTTAAAGCGAAGAAGAATCATCTTCGAGATTAACGATTCATAAACAATCTGACATTTACTATTATAAAGCTTTATCTGCATGGCCAATCTGTGCCATAGTGGGAAGACTGAATTTTGAGCAATTCAGTTAAAACCTCCTACCCTTGGTTTCCTCATATGTAAAATTGCCCCGCCTCTCTCTCTGGTGTGTATGTGGGGGTGGGGGGGCATTGGGATGGAATCCAGAGGCTTTCTATCTCTGGTCTACACTCCCAGACCTATTTTTTAATATTTTATTTGGAAACAGGGTCTCACTAAGTTGCTCAGAGCCTCATTAAGTAGCTATGGCTGGCTTCAAACCTATGCAATCTTCCTGTCTCAGCCTGCCAAATACTGGGATTACAAGTGTGTGCTACCACATCTGGCTAAAATTGCTCTAGTTTTATTTGGCCTACTTCTTTAAATTGTTGAGGGGAATCTATGAAATAATGTGAAAACAACTTATAAATCTTAAAATACATAACAAATAAAGTTGGGCAGTGATCTTTATGTAGTGAAGACAAACATTTGTAGCTAGACTATTATAATTAGATATTTCCTAGGTAATACATGGCACATTCATTATCAAAACATTAAAACAAAAACATAAAACTAGTATTTATTAAAAAAAAACTAACAAAATATAAATAAGGTTTCAAGTCCCAATTTTAGTGCATAAATTGGTAGTGTTATAACTAATCCAACTAGCACGTGAAACACTGCAAATACAAGTAATGGGTAGTAATTGTCTCATTCAACTGATATTTTGCTTAACCATTTCATAATGATTTTCTCACATTTTTTATAATTAGGATTTTTTAGTATCAGATAATTAAATGAAGGAAAGCCTTTTTTTGTTCACTGTTGTATCCTCATTGCCTAGAACATTGTCTGGCACAAAATGTTGGAAGAATGAATGAAACTGTAGTCTGACAGTTGAAGAAGGAACTTTAAAAATAGATATGCATAGGATGTGAAAATGTTAAGCTTAAATAGTAATAGCATATAAAATATCATGAAATATCTTTGTCCCACACATTTGACAGATTTTTCATTTCTCCTCATTTGATTTATTTAGGGACGTGCTTCCTTAACAGAAGAGAAAGAGATATTTGCCCATGAGCATAAAGAAATGAAGAACCTAGAAGCTATTGTTCAGGAAATAAAACCAACTGCCCTTATAGGTAAGTTTTTTCTCCTCCCTGCTTTCCACCCCTAGTTTTGACTTGATTGGTTCTGTCTACTGATTTTTTTAAGGCATAATATAACTTTCTTGGAAATTCTAACCCTTGAAATTCACAAACAGCATGATAGTCACTTAAGCAACAGTACCAAGTAGTTGCTTGTCTTCTTTGTGTTACTGATCCTAGCTGAAGTGTGTGGCCCTCTTTGCTAATTCTGTCAGCCTGCTACTGCCTGCCATGTTTGCCACAATGGAGGGGTTTTGTTCCCCAGGGAACAATTTATAGTATTTGGAGATGTTTGACTTAGTTGTCATACTGGGAAGGGATATTGAGGAGGAAAAGGAGCTGGATAGAGGCCATGGATGCTGCTAAATAATTTTAATAATAATCCTAATAATGCTAATAATATTGTACTCAGGATAGCCTCTGCTACAAACAGGTATCCAGCCCAGAATGTCACTGGTGCTGAGGCTGAGAAAGACTGAAGTAGACCCAGTTAGAAGACAGGGATCACATATCACGTATCTTTATGTTTCTCATAACACTTAACACAGTACTCATAAATTGTATGTGCATAGTAAGTTACTTAATGTAGTCAAGTTTTATGTGTTTAAACAAAATTAAAGGAAGTTCTGAAAGTCAACCCCTTATTTTGTGTGTATATAAATCTCTACTTTGTATCCTACTCTACTCTTAGAAACTTGTGAAGTAGTTGGCAGTATTGAGAGCAATGATGCTAAGCAAGAGAATCATAATAAAAACTACTAACTCCATGACAGAAGTTTACTAAGGTTTTAGTGTTGTTTTACAAAATATATTCTTTCATAATCTTATACTGCTTTTCTTTTCTATTAGGCTAACTTCTTTATTCTTCTGTTAAATCCATTCAATGAGTGATATTTCAGCTTTGTGATTAATTTTCTTAAGTGTGAATATTGATTGATAAAATGTAATTGCTTTATAGCCTAGCAAATTGAAATATACTCAAAGAATTGCTTATAGAAAGATAGAAAGAGTAAGTAAGTGAGTGAGTGTGTGTGTGTGTGTGTGTGTGTGTGTGTGTGTGTGTCCATGCCTAGGGATTGAACCAAAGGGTGCTCTACCACTGAGTTATATTCCCCAGCCCTTTTTATTTTTTATTTTGAGACAGTTTTGCTGAGTTGTCTAGGCAGACCTTGAACTTGTGATCTTTCTGCTTCATCCCCCAGTAGGTGGTATTATAGGGATGTGCCACTGTGCCTGGCCACACCTGTAATTTTAAAAAATATTTGATAATTTGTTGGTCTAAAGATTGTTGTCACTAAGAAACATCTCTTTTTATCACTACCGAAATACATATATTCTGTATTTTATTTAGGTTCTTTTAAAACATGACCTAACACACCTCATTGTTTCTTGGATGAATTAATGATGGTCCTAATAACTGTTTTCTTCTTTCTTTGTTAGGAGTTGCTGCAATTGGTGGTGCATTCTCAGAACAAATTCTCAAAGACATGGCAGCCTTCAATGAGCGCCCTATCATTTTTGCTTTGAGTAATCCAACCAGCAAAGCAGAATGTTCTGCAGAGCAATGCTATAAAATAACTAAGGTAAAATGAAAGTATCTGATATCTTATAGGGTTATAGGGAACCTTAGAATATTTTAGGTGCTTTTATCAGATAACCTTTAAAAACTATACAATCAAGATTGAAGGAAAAGTAAACGAATCAGGGGGATGAGAACTATTTCCTTTGCTTTCAGTGTTCTTCATATCACTCCTCTTCTTCAAGAAAATAAACTTTGTAATGTTTTAGTGATAATTTTCTTTTATTTGAAAGTATCTAAGTTAAATATAAAAGTTAAATAAAAAGGAAAATCTTGTTCCTAGGTGGCTATTAAATTGCTTTAAAAGCAGTATTCCCAACATGGAACCATTCAATATAAAGCCACATTATAACTTGTGCTTTGCTAAATTCGGGGTTTGGATTTTGATGTCCTGGTTGGAGCATTTGGGCAGCTGTCTTGGTCCAGCCAGGTCAGGATAGGGATACTTAACGCTTCAATACTTTACTGTTTCAGGAAAATGATGTAGTTTATATTAGTTAATACTATGTTTTTACTAACATATATTTGAATGATATATTGGTATGAGCTTTTTGTTTCTTTCAAAAACTTGAAAATATTATTACAGCAAAATAGTTGTCATATCTACTTAAAACTTATTTCAGAAATAATTCTAAAATGAACTAGAGACGGTAAAGATATACTTATCTTCTTTCTGCACAAATCAGAACTTAATAGTTCAACCTCTTTAATAGTACATCATTAAATGCATTACTAGAATTAATGATTTTTGGCAAGATCAGCTTGTGCGTGGTGACATCAATAACCGACGTTTTTTTTTGGTACTGAGGTTGAATGAACTGAAGGGCATTCTACCTCCAACCTACACCTCAGCCCTTTTTCGTTTTTTATTTGGAAACATGGTCTCACTACTTTGGTGAGGTTCTCAGTAAGTTGCTGAGGCTGACCTTGAACCTGTGATCCTCTTCTATCATCAGCCTCCCAACTATTGAAATTTACAGGTATGCACCACCATACCTGTCCTAATTTTAATTTTTCTCTCATCTTTGAATTGGAGAATTTGTCTCATATTCTTCAGTACTCCTTGAATCCTTAGAGGAAAAAGAACTCTTTGAGCAATACCAAAATTTTGACATAATGCTTTTCAATAGAAAGTGCATAATATTTGTTAAATATTTTGTCTTAATATGTTTCAAAAACCTCAAGAGTTTAGGAACCCATCTATAATGCACATACATAAAATTAGTCAAATTTATATAGTTGCTTTTGTGGTTTTTTGTTTCTTTGTTTTTTGGTGGTACTGGGGGTGGAACCCAGGGGCTTTTCTACCTCTGGGCTATACTCCCAGACCTATTTTATACTTTATTTGGAAACAGGGTCTCACTAAGTTGCTGAGAGCCTCACTAAGTAGCTGAGGCTGGCTTTGAACCTGCGTGATCCTCCTGTCTCAGCCTCCCAAGCGCGGGGATTACAAGCATGCACCATCTGCACCACCATGCCCAGCTTAGTTGTGTTTTAAAATTTAAATATGTCAGAAATAAATGGCCTCAGCTCTTATAATCTTGCCTAATGTTCTATATTGCTAGGCATAAAATCCTGAAAGGCATTTGAAGCTGAAAATTAAGGTCTAACCTAAAATGTTATTTTCAGTAACATGAACAAATGACATGGACCTGTCTTGCTTGTGGTTTTTTTTTTTTTTTTTAATCTTCAGAAGTGTGTAATTGGAAGCCTATGTAGACATGGTTGATGGGTAATGGGATAGATCACTACAGAGAACAGAGTAATAGTCTCATTAGTATCTTGTACTTTGAATACAAAAGATTGCCCGGCATACCAGGGTGTTAATGAAAAGTTAGGCTTCTTTCTAAGTGCTCATTATTTGTTACAGAGTCATTCTGTTCTAATATGTTTGTTTTCACATAGTCTTAGTGGCGTGTGTCTTGTTTCAGGGGCGTGCAATTTTTGCCAGTGGCAGTCCTTTTGATCCAGTCACTCTTCCAAATGGACGGACACTATATCCTGGCCAAGGCAACAATTCCTATGTGTTCCCTGGAGTTGCTCTTGGAGTTGTGGCCTGTGGACTGAGACACATCACAGATAAGATCTTTCTCACTACTGCTGAGGTAGCGTAAGATCCTCAAGTTTGCCAAGGGATATAAATTTTTCTCAGCCTCAGTTAATTATCTAACATTTTACTTATCTATCATCTCAGCTCACTATGTATGAAGTAAAGTCTGAAGAACAGAAAGTTTTTCCCAGTGATAAGTAAGGAATGAATAGTAGGTTCATATGGAGTCACTAGTAATAGCATCTTCAATAATTATTAGATAAAATGTGTCTTTATTTCATGGAAGAAACCTTTTTTCTTTTTTCTTTTTGTGGTACTGGGGATTGAGCCAAGGAGCATTCTACCTTCGAGCTATACCCCAGCCCTGATTTTTATTCTTTATTTTGAAACAGGGTTTCACTAAGTTGCAAAGGGCCTAAGTAGCTGAGGCTTGCCTTGAACCTGCGATCCTCCTGTATCAGCCTCCCAAATTCTGGGGTTACAAGACTGCACTACCATGCCCAGCTTCATAAAAGAAACCCTTTCTTATCCTCATGCTTCTGATCAGATTCTGTGACAATAATGAGACAATTAAAATATTGTTTCCAAACAATGATTAAGTAATAAATATTTCTCCGTTGAGAACCTTCCCTGAACAACAGCATTTTGAAGGCTTTAAAAAAACTGATGTGGTGAGCCGGGTGTGGTAGTGCATGTTTGTAATCCCAGGACTTGAGAGGGTTAGACAGAATCACGAATATTCAAAGCCAACCTCAGCTACTTAGTGACACCCTGTTTCCAAATAAAATATAAAATAGGTCTGGGAGTGTAGCCTGGAGGTAGAAAGCCCCTGAGTTCCACCCCCAGTACCACAAAATAAATAAATAAATAACTGATATGGTGTAGTGGAAATGTTTATCATAATGTTTAGTACCAAAAACAGAAACTCTGCTAATATTTAAGCAGATATTAAGTGTTTATAAAAACCATTCAAAAGAACAGAAGTAGGCTACAGTTGGGCTTTTAGGGAACATTTTCAGAACATCACAGAGCAGGCCCACTAGGGAATCCTGTACTGTTGAGAACTGAAGGGTCTGTGATTTTTACCCTACTTCCAAGTTGATAAGATAGTCACAGTGCTCTCGATACTGGAAGAAGGCACAAAGCTGTTAGGCCAGAGACAAAGGACTTTGTTTGTTACTCAAGGCACAGAATGCACCATAAACTTCATGTTTTTGTCCATTCCCCTTACTCCCTAAGCCAAATATTTCTCAAATCAAGAACTTGTTATATTTGGGGGCTGATGACATATTTTCAGATTTGAACAGGATGTAATTTGTCAATGAAAAGCTTGTGGATTTCTTCCCTTAAAATTAAACCACTATACTAGGTGATTAGAACCAAATAAAACTTAATTCATATTCAAATATGTCGGTCCTGCAAATATCCTGTTCTTTCATTTGTGAAGAGTAACCCAAGAATATAGGCAGAGATTCCTGTTACTAATGTGAACTAAAGGAGCAGACTCCAATGGCTTTGCCTGCTCCGTTCTGCAAGGACATATCTGGATGTGGTCCTGTTCTGATTTGACTTTTCTTTACTGTATCAAAAGCATGACAGCTGATGTCTCAGGTTTTCTTTAACCTAAAAATATTATTGGACATAAGTAGATGTTCCATCACTAAGAAAGCATTTTAAAGTTATTTTTACATAAAGGAAGGGTGCAATCATTGTCTTTTACAACAGGCACATTCAAAGGAACAAAATGATCTTTTACTCAGTCGCCAGTTTTTTTTTTCCTAAATAACTCTAGCACCCTCTAGTGACCAATGTCATGAAAAATATTTTCCATTTCTAATGATCACTACCAAAAACAAAACAAAAACTCTGCAATGCACCAATAAAAAATTTTAAAACTCTGAAGAAGAAAAAGTGGCCACGTGAACAGTTTTCTTCTTACCATAGCTAGTGGATCTCAGGGCTGTGTTCTGTGGCCTTTCTACTTATCTCTGAGGCTCAAAATTACATTACTGTTTCTTAGGCTACCTCTGTTGTGTCCTATCTATTGTTTCTTTATCTCCTTCTCATCTCTTTTTTATTTTTTATTTTATTATTATTTTTTGTGGGTCTGGGGATGGAACCCAGGGACATTTGACCTCCTAGCTACACCCCATGCTCTTTTTTATATTCTTTATTTTGAAACAGGGTCTCACTGAGTTGCAGAGGACCTCACTAAGTAGCTGAGGCTGTCCACAAACCAAGATCCTCCAGTCTCAGCCTCCCAAATACTGGGATTACAAGCGTGTGCCACCATGCCTGGCTTCTCATCTCTTTTTTAACTAAGACACCTTCTACCATTAATTTTTTGTCCTGACTTTTTTATATGTTTTCAAAGATCTCACCATTTTCTTTTCTTTTCTTTCTTTTCTTTTTTTGACAATTGTCATTCCTAATAGTGGCCATCTGTGTGTCTCATCTTTATTATTATTATTATTATTATTATTATTATTATTATTATTTATATACATTGTAATTTTATATCATATCGGGGTATAGAGTAACAGAAAAATATATGCACACAACTCTTGGTGCCCTTTCCACTGGGCCCCTCCCCCTTTTTCCTCCCCATGTGTGACTTTGAGATTGGAATTGGTAATTTTGTATATTCGTGGCATTATTTCAGCTGTTCATTCCTTATGACTTATTCTCATCTTTTACTCTAACTCCAGTTACCTGCTAGATAATTATCCAAAAATTCTCTGTCATGTCCTTAAACACAATGTGTTTAAAGCCCTACACTTATCACTGTCCTCAAGTCCTACACCTTCACTCATCCTCAACATTCATGTTTCTAACAGTGACACCCCCTTTTCAAGGAGGCACCAGAAACTGGACGCTAGACTTTTCATTCTCGCTCATCCTGTAGCCTTCAAACGTACCAGGCATACGTATACCTGGTATGTACATACCCGGGTAGCTGCTTTATCTTCTATCCTTTCTGGAAAGCCCTGAGATGTGTTTTCTACCTGTGAACCCTGTCCTTTAGGGCCCTGCTTAAACCTGACATTATCCTTGCATCATTTTTCGGACAAGCCTATCTCATTTTGATCTTTTTTCTTATCCATGGCTGTCCTTATGGAACACTGGGGTGTTTATTTTATGCTCTTGAGAGTTTCATATTTTAAAAAGATTTAAGTGTCATCTCTGTAGTTAAATTATAGGTTATTTTATTTAACAACAGTCTTTCATATACTATTATGTATTTACACATTTATTTATTTATTCATTCATTTATTTATTTGTTGGTACCAGGGCTTGAACAAACTAGTGGCATTCTACTTCTGAGATACATGCCCAGCCCTATTTTATTTTTTATTTTTAAAAATGTTGTTACTAAATTGATGAGGGCCTTGCTAAATTGCTCATGCTGACCACAAACCTGTGATCCTCCTATCTCAGCCTTCCAAGTACTGGGATTTTAAATGTGTACCACCACACCCAGCTTCCATATACATTTTTAAATTTATTGGTACATTGTAATCGTATATCATTATGGTACACATCACTCGTTGAGCCCTTCCCCAGTTCCTACCCCATTCCCTTTTCTGTCCTTCCTTCTTGCTTAGTGACTGACTTTGATGTCTGTGAATGTACATCTTGAGCATTAGGTCGCTTCCCTCTTCCCCCATCCATTTCCCTCAGTTAAGTTGCCTTCTTTAAAGTATGCACATCATCCTTGCACAGGGGCCATGCTAATCTTCTCTGTATCATTCCAACTTTAGTATATGTGCTGCCGAGGTGAGCACTTCCATATTCTTTTTAAAGACTTCAGTAGCATCTAGCACAATATTAAATAGAAAACGGAAACAATAAATAAAACTTGAGTTCAATTTAAATAAAACTAGTCACATAACTTAGCAAAAGGAATGGATACATTACCACAGACACTGCCAGAAGAAGCCTGGCAAAAAGTCTTTTTTTTTTTTTTCCCGAGGCCTTTTTTACAGAGGCCCCCAAAAAGGAAAAAGTCTTTTTTGTCTAGATCATCTTTTGTACTTAATACAAGTAATGTAAGAGTTCTGGGTGAATTTCGTAACTGCTTTTTAAAACTTATCTGTAGTGTTATGCTTTCTCAAAGTCTTACTTATTTGCTAAGGGCACTGAAACAATATTTTGTTTGTTTTGCCACATTGGAAAGCCAAACTTGCAACCCCAAATTTAATAACTGTTAGAATTATAGCCAAAAATACTAGTTTTATCTCACATAGAACTAGAAATCCCATGGATTGGCACCATACAAAAGGTTTCTGGGCATTCTTAAATTACGAGGTTGTTTCCTGTCACTGGAGACAGTTTTCTGGACTCTAACGAGAACACATAGTGCTCCCTGAAGTCAGCACCCCCAGGCCCACATGGTCTGTAGCCCAGCCTGGAACACACTCCTCCTCCTGCTCACACTGAGGAGACAAGCCTTGCCTCCCATCCTCAGCCAGGTCCTCCGCATCACCTGCTGGTGTCTGCTCCTCTACCCAGTCCACTCCTTCCGGGCATCTCCCAGGGGGCACCTGAGTTGGTGACCGTGGGCAGCAGCATCTGGAGGAAGCTTCAGTGGTCTCAAGTCTCTGGTTAACTGAAAGCCCAGCTGCTGTGACATTTTCGTGATGAAATGGAGATGATTTGAAATCTGCCACAATGTTGACATTCACAGCACATCACAAGCAGCAAATAGTTTTAGAATAAATTATTTAGTAGATGAGAGCAAGACTAAGCACTCTTATAGACTCTCTCCTTCCCACTTGAGTCTTAATCTATTTTGTGTTGCTGTAAACAAAGTATCTGAGTCAGGCTAACTTTATAAAGAAAAGGTTTTTTTTTTTTTTTTTTTTTTTTTTTTTTTTTTTAGCTTACAGCATTGTTGCAGGCTGTAGTGAGGGCCCCATGGTGGATGGTGGAGAGTGTGCAGGAGGAAGAGCTCTCACTGCAGAACAGGAAGGCTGAGACAAATGGGCCCCACATACCCTCCTGAGCCTAAATTCCAGTTGACCTAAGGACATTCCAGTAGGCCCACCTCTTAGGTTAATACCATCATCACTGCACTGAAAACAAAACTTCCAACTCACAAATTTTTGGAGAACACATTTAAACCTATTGTCAGCTCCTTACATTTAGTGAGTCTAGTTCACACACCTCCGCCTCTGTTCTCTTCTGTCTTCTGTCTAGAATGCCCTTTCCCGTTGTCTTCTAGTTTTCTTTCTGGACTCAAGCTTGCCTCCACTAAGAAGTCATCCATCACTATTCTTTGTCTGGATTTCTTAACACTCAGTTTTCACTTTTAGACTGTTTTCAGTATTCTCTCCC